>NC_137790.1:116909898-117509898 GCF_963383645.1 Muscardinus avellanarius
CTTTCTTTCTTTTTTTTTTATTGGTGCACTGTATTCATACATCATAGTAGGATACTTACTTTTGTAGACATACATGCACACTTTTCCCAGTCAGCCCCCACCCAATCCCCACCCCATTCTCTCCCTATCCCTCCCTCCCATGCTTGGCTTAGTAGTTGACATCTACTATTATGGCAATTTATCTAAAATTAAAAATGATAATCTCACATAACAGTTTCATTTGTCTGATACCAAGCTTTTGATGACTTAAAGATAACATTTCAATATTTCTTTTTGCTTTCTTTCTTACCAGAGAATATTTTTTTTCTATTTTTAGGTGAAACTATCATATATTTATATATTTATTTTTCAGAAAAAAATCTATCCTAATATGGAATATGGACTCTAGGTACCCAAAACGATCTTGAAAAAGAACAAAGCTAGAAGATATATATTTTATTATTTCAAACCATATAAAGCTACAATAATAGAAACACTGTAGTACTATTCTAAAGGCAGATATATAAACCATTGGAGTTCAATAAAAGCCTAGAGCTAAATTCTTCCCTATATTGTCAAGTTATTTTTGACAAGGTTTCCACGAACATTTGGTGGTGGAAATATTAATCTTTTAACTAAATATTGTTAAAAATAATAATTACATGGAAAGGAATAAAACTGGACCCTTACCTAATCCCATATACAAATATTAACTCAAAATAGATAATAGACCTAAATATAAATCTTAAGACTATAAACTTTTAGGAGAAAATCTGGGTCATTAAACCTCACAACATTGAAATTGGCAGTGATTTCTTGGTTATGATTTCAATGGCACAGGCAACAGAAGAGTATACAAACTCCCTAAAAAATAAAAAAAATATATTGTATATCCAAAGACAATGTAAACAGAGTTAACAGTTACTAATAGAATGGGATAAAATATTTCCAAATGCTATATCTGAAGGTATATTAATATTCCAACTAGAAATCCTAAAAATTAACAACAATAAAGGCAAACAATACCCTTTAGAGATAGGTAAAAGACTAACATAAATAATGAATCTCCACAGATAACCAATCTTAGTTGTCTGTTGGATGGAAAATCTTGTTTCTCTAGTTCTGGAGTGTGTTACCTATTTCTTCTTTGTAGTTAATCTCTTTGAGTATTTTCTCTAGTGCTGGTTTTGAAGACAAATTCCTTCAGTTTCTGTTTGTCAAGGAAGCTTCTTATTTCTCCATCTAATTTGATAGAAAGTTTTGCTGGGTAGGAAATTTTTGGCTGGAAGTTGTTTTCTTTCAGAATTGGGAATATGTTACTCCAAGCCCTTCTGGCTCTCATAACTTGGTTTGGGAAGTCTGGAGTGATTCTAATTGGTTTGCCTCTGAATGTCACTTGGCCCTTTGTTTTTGTTGCCTTTAAGATTCTCTGCTTGGCTTCCACATTGGTCATTTTGACAATGATGTGGCATGGGGATCCTCTTCTCCGATCCTGTCTAAAGGGAGTTCTATAAGTTTCCTGGACCTGTGTATCAACCTCTTGCTCTATGTCTGGAAAATTTTCTGCTATTACTTCCTTGAAGAGATTGTTGATCCCTTTGGTTTCACTTTCTTTTCCCTCCTCTATTACAATTATTCTTAGGTTAGCTCTCTTAAAATGGTCCCATATTTCTTCAATATCAGATTCCTGCTCTCGGATATTTTTTTCTAGATTAGAAACTATGTGTTCATTTTTGGATTGCTCATCTTCTAAGAGCGAGATTCTGTTCTCCATGTGTTCTCATCGGTTGTTTGTGCTTTGAATTGAGGCCTTTACTTCATTAATTGCATCCTTTATCTCTTTTTGGCTCTCTCTGAGTTCTTTTCGAAGCACCTCTATTATTTCTACAGTTATTTTCCTGATTTGATCTTCTAGAAATCTCTGATTTTCTGTTTTATCGGGTTCTGATGTTGTGGGGTTGTGGGCATAAATTTATTGCTCCATTATTATTCCTCTTTCCCATGATTTTGGATGTTTGTGCCTTCTCTGGGTTCTTCCCTTGGGTCACTATGACTTCACTTAAGGTGTTCCGGATCTCGAGTCAGTAGTATCTCAGACCCCACTACTCCTTTACTGGGTTTTATCACAGAGTCTCCGACCCAGAGGGTCGATAGAGGCTGCTTTAGACTGCGGGGGATGCCAGGTTGCATGTTCTCCTATGTTGTGATATCTCTGCCACCGCCTCTCCCCCACTGGGTCAAGTCCCAGGGAGTACAGTACTGGGATTTCTCCTCTGTGGCCCGCAATTTGACTCACTGTTCTTGAGTACGCAGATGTAGCTGTACTGGCCTCACTGAATTCGGTGCTGCTGCCGCCGGTGGCAATATGGCGCCGCTGCTACGCCCTCGGCTGTGGGGCTGGCATTTTTCTTCTTGGTTTTGATTTCCACTCTGAATCCCTGCAGCGTGTGCTGAGCTCGGCCACTGGGAGCTTTAGATGCTCTCTGCGCGGAGAAATCCCGCCTGGCTGTTCCGCAGTGGCTCACCTCGGCTTGCTGTAGCCGTCCCGTGAATTTGCCAGTGCCGCCGGCAGTATGGCGCTGCTGCCGCGTCTGCCGCATCCTCGGGCGTGAGGCCGGTTATCTCCTCTGTGGCTCTGTTCTCAGTCCACTTTCTCTCTGGAGCCTGGTGATTTTTTGTTTCACTGGTGATGGTGTTTTCTGGCTATGAAAGGCGCTGATTTTGTGGTAATGGAGATTTGTTGTTAGCGGGGCTCTTAATCCCCGCTTTTCTCGGTCGCCATCTTCCCGGAAGTCGTCCCATAAAGGTTTTTCTTAATGTGCTAATGCAGTGTTTACTGTTTTTTTTTAATCTCAGTCCTTTTAAGGTGCCCTACTCTTTCCTCCAGGTCTTTAGACTTCCTTCTTTCTTCCTAGGACTCTGTTTTGTTGTAGAGTCAGGTGACATTTATTTTTCTAGTCCCTGTGAAATAAGAATGAATAAAAAACAGCAGAAAAAATTTATTTAGAGTGTAGTGTATTTCTTCTACAGCCTAATTCCACAAGGTCTATGACGTCTCTTTGTACAAATATCTGTGTGTGTGTGTGTGTGGTGTATGGTGTATGCATATGGTGGCTAATAATAACACTTAACTCAAAAGGTTGTTATAAGAATTGAAAGAATTAGAGCTTATACTTCAAGTTCATTACTAATTCATAAATGAATAAATATCTGGCACATTTAATGTAAAAAAGCTTTCTGGATAAGTAAATAAAGGCAGTTGCTATTCCTCCTTCTACATAATTTGTAGTCTAAAATAATGCTTTTTGCCGGTCGTGGTGGTGCACGCTTGTAATCCCCGTGCTTGGGAGGTGGACACAGGAGGATCGCGCTGGTTCAGAGCCAGCCTCACTGGCTTAAGAGACTCTGTTTCCAAATAAAAATAATATATAAAATAGGTCTGAGAGTGTAGCCCGAAAGTAGAAGGGCTTCCAGGAACCCCAGTACCACCAAAAATAAAATAAAATAAAATAAAATAAAATAAAATAAAATAATGCTCTTTGATAAAATGTAAGATACGTCATATATAGAATTAAAATTTTCTAATACCTCTACTGAAAGAAGATGTAATTATATGTGAAATTATTTAATAACTTTATTGAAACTAACATATCACTTTAATATATAACCAACCTGAACATTATTGAGGCACTTCTGTGTGTGTGTGTGTGTGTGTGTGTGTGTGTGTGTGTGTAGGATTCTGCAATATAAACCCAAGAGCATTCTATCACTGATATGCTCCTAGCCTTTTTTATTTTTATCTTTTTTTGTTCTTTTCTCATGATTATCTATATAATTTTTACTTCTACCTTTGTATTAATCCAGGATTCTCAAGAGAAACAGAGTCTATAGGACTGTACGCAGATGAAGAGGAATGGGCTCACTTCGTGATGGATGTGACGAGATCCAGTATCTGCAGACTGAGCTGATGGGCTGCAGACCCAGGTTAGCCAATGTTCCATTCTGAGTGTAAAACACACAAAAAAGGTGATGATGTCCAAGTTCAAAAACAGGTGCTGGGCAGGGTGATGCATGCCTGTAATCCCAGTATTTGGGAGGCTGAGACAGAAGGATTGTAGATTTGAGGCCAGCATTAGCAATTTAGTGCTCTTGGCAACTTAGTAAGACTTTGTTTCAAATAAAAAATGAGTAGGGCCATGTGTGTAGCTCAGAGATAGAATGCCCCTGGGTTCAATCACTAGTGCCCCCACCCAAAAGAAAAGTAAGCAGTCAAGTAAAAGGGACTCTCCCCTTACCCAGTTAGCCTCATCCTCTCTTTAATGCTGAGACTTTCTGGTTTGTGAGTGATCTGAACATAAGGATGTGCTTATCTTGTTTTTCATATTTCTAGGACTTACCACCATGCCTAGTACTCAGTTGGCTTTTAGCTTTCCGGAAATACTTATTATGTGGTTAGTAAATTATAAGCAATTTTCATTTCTTACAATATATTAAAAATTCTCAAAATACTAGACAAAATACCTTAAAGCATAACAAGTAAACAACCTAAGTAATTTAAATGCAATAAGTAAATGATCTGTGACAACCTAAAGACAGAAACCAACCTATTTATACTTAATCATACTATTTGTTTATAGCATTTAGTCATAATTACAGATTATAAGTATGCTTTGGGGTTTGATCCCTAAAACAGCCTTGATGGTAAAGTATTCAGCAGAACATGTTAGTATTTATCGGTAGAAAGCATACATTTGAAGTTAAATCTGGTAAATCGTGTCTCTATCTTTGTTTAATTCTGGAATTTTTAAAAAATTTCTCTATTTCTTTTATGATACAGGCCTCATTCAAGAGTGTATCATTCAGTCTTCATGTATTTACATAATTTATTTTGTTTTTCCTATTGTTGATTTCCACTATGATCTCAGAAGATATAGAGAGCTATGTTACATTTCTTTAATTTGCTGATAATTTGTGGTCCAGAATGTGGTCTCTTTGGATAAGGTTCTGTGAGCAGTTAAGAATAATGTATATTCGGCTGTGGTTGGTTGAAATATTCTCTATATATCTATTAGGTCCATTTTGTTTATAGTGCTCTTTAGGTCTGAGGAGTCTTTACTCACCTTTTGCCTGAAAGATTAATCTAGTGATGAATGGTATGTTGAAGTGTCCCAATATCATTGTATTTAAGTCTATATGAGACCTGATGTTCCAAAGAATTTGCTTTATAAAAGTGGTTGGACCCACATTTGGGACATACGTGTTTACTATTACTATATCTTCATGTTGAATGGTTTCTTTTATTAATAAAAAGTGACCCATTTTGTCTCTTTTTATGTTTTAATTTAAATCTGTTTTGATTTATATGAGCATTGCTACTCCTGCTTGGTTTTGGTCTTTATTTGCATGATATATCTTTATTCATCCTTTCACCTTTAGCCTGTGGATATCTTTGGCTATAAGGAGAATTTCGTGCAAGCAGCATATAATTGGATTGTGTTCTTTAATTGTCAGTCTATGCCTTTTAATTGGGGAGTTAAGTTATTTGATATTCAGTGGTATTATTGAGAGTTCTATTTTGAGTTCTATTTTCTGTTTGATGTAGTGTTATTTCTCCTTTGCCTAGTTGACCATCTGGTGGAGGTCACCCTCCTCTGGCTTTGGTATTTGCTTCTTTTTTCTTCTTTGTGTTTTATATCTGTATGTTTTTCCTCTAGTGTTGGCTTAGTAGTCACTAATTCTTTTAGTTTCTGCTCATCCTGGAAAGATTTTATATCTCCATCAATTTTTGAATGTTATATCTGTTATCTACTTGATACAGTAGTCCTGTTTTGAAGTTGTTTTATTCCAGATTCTGGAGTAAATCAGCCCATCATGACTTTTATTAGTTGGGTTGAGAATTCTGGAGTGATTCTTATTGTTTTGCCCTTGAATATCACCCATTCTTTTGTTATCACTGCTTTGGGGTTCTTTTCTTGGCCTCCATGTTAGTCATTTTGATTATTACATGGCATGAGGAGGTTCTTCTTTCGTTGATGTTATGAATGTCTCCTGCACATGGATGTCCAAGTGTTTTTCTATGTTTAGCAAATTCTCTGATATTATTTCTCTGAAGAGGCTTCTGATATCCTTAATTTGTGCTTCTAGACCTTCATCAATGCCTAATGTTCATAAGATAGACCAGTTCATATTATCTCATGTTTCTTGGATGTTCAGGTCATGTTGTTGTATTTTTCTCTATATTGTTGACAATGTTTTCAGTATTGAATGACCTGCCTCTGAAAAGTGATACTGTTTTCCATGCAGTTTAGCCTGCCAGAGGTGGTTTCTAATTGCCATCTTTAATTCATGTATTGACTCCCTTGTTGTTGCGTTATAGGAGTTTAAATTTTTCCTTCTTTTTCTTCATTCTCATGTTTTCAAAGTTCTCAGGTTTGTATTTTTTTTGTCTTGGCATATTCTTATTTTTTGTGTGTGACTCTTGTGTCTATTTGTAATCCCTTTATAATAAGGTCTATGCTGGAGATATATATTTCCTCTACAAATATGCCTTATGTAATCAAACTTTTGAGTTTGTCTGCCAGAGCCTTTTTAGCAAGATATAGTTTTTAGTGCAGGCAAATAGGAGTCCTTGATTGACTGCAGGCCACTGTGCTCTTCAGGACCAAACTCTGTAGAGTCAGAGTCTATGACATTCTGTTTAAAGCCTGCAGCCTATTGGTTGAGATGTAATGCCACACAGAAACCACTGCTGGTGTACTGATTTCATAGGTCTGTGAACCTATGAAACTGCAGAGTGATAACCTCTAGCCTCTGTGACCACTGAGCCTAAGCACAGCAAGGCCAAAGACTGTTATGTTCCGAGCTTGTGACCTGGCTCACTGAGCTCTGGTGGCTTAGGAACACCACTGCTGATCTGCTGGTTATATTACATGGAGCACTGTCAGTTGTTGGCATGTATGAATGGCAGGCATAAATTCTGCTAGTGGAGGTAATGTTGAGTTCCCAGCCTATAGCTATAATCATGTGAACCTCTGCCAGCTTCTGGCCTCCCTGCTTTTGGGAATTCAGCTCTGGCAGGGATTCTGAGCGTGAGGCTTGGGTGTCTCGGTTATTCAGCCCCAGGATCAGCACTGCTGCTCTGGATGACTGCAATCACCCGAACCCTTTTTGGCCTCTGACAATGGTTCTTGTAGTCCCAAACAGGTCCAGGCAGGAGTTTATAGCTTTCCAAGACTGCAGTTCTGTAGGTTGAGTTATTTCACCCCACAGGCACCATGTCTAGTTGTCCTGTCATGATCACTGGAGATCTTGCAAAGGCACAGCAAACGTCTGACTCTCAGCCCCTTACACCTAAATGTTCCTAGGTGCTGTTTGCTAATTCAAGTTTTTGCTATGTCTGACTATAGGCTTCATCCCCATCTCCATAAGGGTGATTTTCATACTCACAGACCCTGAGATCTGCAGACTTCATCTGGCCTCACATGGACTGAAAAACATGAAACCCCTAGAACTATGAGCAAATAAGTCTTTCTTCCTCTTTCTTCTTGTGATCATGTGTTCTGGGTCACAAAGTGAGAATGTTGCCAGAAATACCAGAGTAAACAAAAAACTGGCTTGGTTATATTCATTTTTCCATTAGGCACAAATACTAGATTTAACCAAAATCTATGGGACAATTTAAGAGCAATTTTAAGAGGAAAATTTATAGCACTGAGTGACCACATAAGAAAAACATAATAACAACCTAATAACACACCTCAAGGACCTAGAAAAAGAAGAACTGTCTACTCCCAAAGCCAGCAGAAGGCAGAGGTAATTAAAATCAATAACATACATAAATCACAAAACAAAAAACTGTCTCTTTGAAAAGATTACTAAGGTTGACCAATTCTTAGCCAAACTTACCAAAGGAAAGAGATAATCAACCCAAGTTATTAAAATCAGAAATGAAAAAGGAGACATCCCCACAGACAATAGGGAAATCTAGAGGATCAACACTATTTTTAAAATTTATACTCCAAAATAAACTTGAAGATATGAAGGAAATCAAGAGATTTCTAGATACATACAACCTACATAAATTGAACCAAGAAGATGCAGAAAACATAAACTGATTGATAGCATGCAAGGAGACAGAAGCATCAATAAAAAGTACTTCATCCAAGAAAAGCCCAAGTTCAGATGGATTCTCAGCTAAATTCTACAAAACCTTCACAGAAGAAGTAAACCCAATACTGTACACGTTATTCAGTGAAATCAAAAAAGATAGAAATTTTCCAAACTCCTTCTCTGAGGTTTCTATCACTTTAATACAAAAACTGAATAAAGAGACCTCAATAAAATTAAATTACAGACCAACATTATTTATTAAAATACATGAAACAGAGCTGGGCATGGTGGCAAACACTTGTAACCCCAGCATTCGGGAGGCTGAGACCAGAGGATCACTGTTCGCGGACAGTTTCAGCTACTTAGTGAGGCTCTTCATGACTTAGTGAGATCCTGTTTCAAAATAAAGAATAAAAAATAGGGCAGGGGGTGTAGCTCAGAGTTCAAAAGCCTCTGGGTTTCATTCCCAGACCCGCACAAAACAAAAAAAAAATAACAAAAAAAATGAAACAATTCTAGATAAAATAATAGCCATGTGCATATAAAACCACAAACAAAAAATATTGTACACCATGATCAAGTTGGTTTCATCCCAGGAATACAAGACTCGTTCAACATACAGAAATCAATATATGTTATTCACCACATAAATAGAACTAAGGACAAAAAATTTAATTATTATCTCAGTAGATTCTGAGAAAGCATTTGACAAAATCCAATGACCATTCATGTTAAAAACACTTTAGAAAATCAGAATATATTGAACTTACCTCAACATTATTAAGGCAGTATACAATAAACTCAAAGCCAACATCATATTGAGTGAGGAAAACCTGCAGAAATTTCCTTTAAAATCAGAAGCAAGACAAAGATGCTCACTATTACCACTCCTTTTCAATATGGTCCTTGAGTTTCTGGCCAGAGCAATAAGACAAGAGAAGTATATAAAAAGTAATTAAAATAGGAAAAAAAGAATTAAAATTATTTTTATTTGCAAATGACATGATCCTATATCTAGAAGACCCAAAACTCAACTAAAAGACTACTGAGCTGCTTATTCAGAATGTAGCAGGATACAAAATCAACTTAAAAAATCAGTAGCTTTTCTATATGCCAACTATAAATCCATTGAGAAAAAAATCCAGAATACAATTTTATTCACAACAATCACAAAACCAATAAAATGGGACTTCCGGGAAGATGGCGACCGAGAAAAGTGGGGCTTAAGAGCCCCGCTAACAACAAATCTCCATTACCACAAAATCAGTGCCTTTCATAGCCAGAAAACACCATCACCAGTGAAACAAAAAATCACCAGGCTCCAGAGAGAAAGCGGACTGAGAACAGAGCCACAGAGGAGATACACCGGCCTCACACCCGAGGACACGGCAGACGCGGCAGCAGCGCCATACTGCCGGCGGCACCGGCGAATTCACAGGACGGCTACAGCAAGCCAAGGTGAGCCACTGCGGAACAGCCAGGTGGGATTTCTCTGCGCAGAGAGCATCTAAAGCTTCCAGTGGCCGAACTCAGCACACGCTGCAGGGATTCAGAGTGGAAATCAAAACCAAGAAGAAAAACACCAGCCCCACAGCTGAGGGCATAGCAGCGGAGCCATATTGCCACCGGCGGCAACAGCACCAAATTCAGCGAGGCCAATACAGCTACATCTGCGTACTCAAGAACAGTGAGTCAAATTGCGGGCCACAGAGGAGATATCCCAGTTCTGTACTCCCTGGGTCTTGACCCAGTGGGGGAGGGGCGGTGGCAGAGATATCACATCATAGGAGAACGTGCAACCTGGCACCCCCCGCAGTCTAAAGCAGCCTCTATCGACTCTCTGGGTCGGAGACTCTGTGATACAACCCAGTAAAGGAGTAGTCGGGTCTGAGATACTACTGACTCGAGATCCAGAACACCTTAAGTGAAGTCATAGTGACCCAAGGGAAGAACCCAGAGAAGGCACAAACATCCAGAATCATGGGAAAGAGGAATAATACTGGAGCAATAAATGCCCACATCCCCACAATATCAGAACCCGATAAAAGAGAAAATCAGAAATTTCTAGAAGATCAAATCAGGAAAATAACTGTAGAAATAATAGAGGTGCTTCGAAAAGAACTCAGAGAGAGCCAAAAAGAGATAAAGGATGCAATTAATGAAGTAAAGGCCTCAATACAAAGCACAAACAACCAATTAGAACACATGGAGAACAGAATCTCGCTCTTAGAAGTTGAGCAATCCAAAAATGAACGCATAGTTTCTAATCTAGAAAAAAATATCCGACAGCAGGAATCTGACATTGAAGAAATATTGGCCCATTTTAAGAGAGCTAACCTAAGAATAATTGGAATATAGGAGGGAAAAGAAAGTGAAACCAAAGGGATCAACAATCTCTTCAAGGAAGTAATAGCAGAAAATTTTCCAGACATAGAGCAAGAGGTCGATACACAGGTCCAGGAAACGTATAGAACTCCCTTTAGACAGGATCGGAGAAGAGGATCCCCACGCCACATAATTGTCAAAATGACCAATGTGGAAGCCAAGCAGAGAATCTTAAAGGCAACAAAAGCAAAGGGCCAAGTGACATTCAGAGGCAAACCAATTAGAATCACTCCAGACTTCCCAAACCAAGTTATGAGAGCCAGAAGGGCTTGGAGTAACATATTCCCAATTCTGAAAGAAAACAACTTCCAGCCAAAAATTTCCTACCCAGCAAAACTTTCTATCAAATTAGATGGAGAAATAAGAAGCTTCCATGACAAACAGAAACTGAAGGAATTTATGTCTTCAAAACCAGCACTAGAGAAAATACTCAAAGAGATTAACTACAAAGAAGAAATAGGTAACACACTCCAGAACTAGAGAAACAAGATTTTCCATCCAACAGACAACTAAGATTGGTTATCTGTGGAGATTAATTATTTATGTTAGTCTTTTACCTATCTCTAAATTGTATTATTTGCCTTTATTGCTGTTAATTTTTAGGATGTCTAGTTGGAATATTAATATACCTTCAGATATAGCATTTGGAAATATTTTATCCCATTCTATTAGTAACTGTTAACTCTGTTTACATTGTCTTTGGATATACAATATTTTTTTATTTTTTAGGGAGTTTGTATACTCCTCTGTTGCCTGTGCCATTGAAATCATAACCAAGAAAACACTGCCAATTTCAGTGTTGTGAGGTTTAATGACCCAGATTTTCTCCTAAAAGTTTATAGTCTTAAGATTTATATTTAGGTCTATTATCTATTTTGAGTTAATATTTGTATATGGTAAGGGTCCAATTTTATTCTTTTCCATGTAATTATTATTTTTTAACAATATTTAGTTAAAAGATTAATATTTCCACCACTAAATGTTCGTGGAAACCTTGTCAAAAATAACTTGACAATATAGGGAAGAATTTAGCTCTAGGCTTTTATTGAACTCCAATGGTTTATATATCTGCCTTTAGAATAGTACTACAGTGTTTCTATTATTGTAGCTTTATATGGTTTGAAATAATAAAATATATATCTTCTAGCTTTGTTCTTTTTCAAGATCGTTTTGGGTACCTAGAGTCCATATTCCATATTAGGATAGATTTTTTTTTTCTGAAAAATAAATATATAAATATATGATAGTTTCACCTAAAAAATAGAAAAAAAATATTCTCTGGTAAGAAAGAAAGCAAAAAGAAATATTGAAATGTTATCTTTAAGTCATCAAAAGCTTGGTATCAGACAAATAAAACTGTTATGTGAGATTATCATTTTTAATTTTAGATAAATCGCCATAATACTAGATGTCAACTACTAAGCCAAGCATGGGAGGGAGGGATAGGGAGAGAATGGGGAGGGGATTGGATGGGGGCTGACTGGGAAAAGTGTGCATGTATGTCTACAAAAGTATGTATCCCACTATGATGTATGAATACAGTGCACCAATAAAAAAAAAAACCAATAAAATACCTAGGAATAAACCCAACCAAGAAGGTAAAAGACCTCTACAATGAAATTTATAAAACACTAAAGAAATAAAGTTATTAAAAGATAGATAGCTCCCTTGCTCTTTGATAATGAGAATAAATATTATCAAAATGTCTATTCTACCAAAAGTGATCTATTGAGTCAGTACAATTCTTATGAAAATACTGTTATTCTTTACAGACCCAGAAAAGTCAGTTCTAATTTCACATGGAAAAATAAAAGACCCAGAATAGCCAAAACAATTCTCAGCAATTAGAATCATGAAGGAAGCATCACAGTTCCTGACTTCAAATTATACCACTGAGTTATGGTAATAAAGACATCAATCAAGGCATTGGCATAAAAATAGACATATAGGTCAATGAAAAAGAATAAAAGATACAGAAATGAATCAACAAACTTGTAGCCAATTGATTTTTAACAAAGGTGCCAAACACATATGTTGGAGAAAAAGCAATATTTTCAACAAATGGTGTTGGGAAAAATGGTTATCCAGTTGTAGGAAAATAGAATTAAATCATTATTTCTCATCATGCACAGGAGTTAACTCAAGATAGATCAAAGACCTGGAAATTACACTAGAGGCTTTGAAGCTATGATATAGGTTAAACACTCCAATATACAGGAATGTGAGAAACTTTCTCAACAAGACTCCAAAGCTTATAAAATTAAAATAAGACTTAATAAATGAGAAGGCATTAAACTAAAGTTTCTGCTTATCAAGGGAAGCTATCAAGAGTTTAAATAGGAATCCTATAGAATGGGAGAAGATCTTAGCCTGTTATCCCTCTGATAGATGACTAATATCTAGAATATACAAAAAACTTAAAAGTTTTTACACTAAAAAAAAATAAGCCAATTAAGAAATGGGCAATTGAACTAATAGACAGTTCACAAAAAAGAGATACAAATCGTTAATAAATACATATAAAAACGTTCAACATCATTATCAATCAGGGAGATGCAGATCAAAGCTACGATGAGATTTCATCTAATCCCTATCAGAATGGCAATCCTCAAGAATACAACAACAATAAATGTATAAATGTTGGCAAGGATTTGGGGAAATTGGGACTTTTCTACATGTTGGTGGGATTGCAAAAATAGTTCAATCAATGTGAATATCAGTGTGGAGATTCCTCAGAAAACTCGGAATGTATCCACCATATGATCAGGCTATACCACTCCTAGGTATCTTTCCAAAAGGGGAAAAATCAGAAAACTACAGTAGAATATGCATTCCCAAGTTCATAGAAGCACAATCTATAATAGTCAAATTACGGAACCAACATAGGTGTCCATGAACAGATGAATGGATTACAAAATTATGGGCTATGTATATATACACAATGAAATTCTACTCAGCAATAAAGAAGAAATATGTCACTTGCAAAAAAATGAAAGGACCTGGAGACTTA
The DNA here is from genome assembly GCF_963383645.1 of Muscardinus avellanarius. Lineage (NCBI taxonomy): Eukaryota > Metazoa > Chordata > Mammalia > Rodentia > Gliridae > Muscardinus > Muscardinus avellanarius. The sequence continues at coordinate 116,923,382 of NC_137790.1, forward strand.
TGTTAAATGAGATAAGCCAATCACAAAAAGTGAAGGGTCATATGTTTTCTCTAATATGCACAAGCTAGGGAGTAATTGGGATACCAAAGGGATTCCAGATAATGGAGTAGAAACCTCAGTGGAATGAGGAAGTGGTCTAGAGGTAAAGGGAGAAGGAAGGAATATCAATGACTTTAAGTGAATATGTAAAAAAACCAATGTCAGTCTTAGTACCTTAATGGGGAAGGGGGTTGGAGAGAGGCGGGGGAAAGCCCACCAAGTGCTGTGTTCATGTATGTCATATCAACATAATTTACAGTATGATGTGAGGCTATAATGCACCAATACAAGTATATTTAAAAATAAATGAGTATAACCACAATCAGTCTGGAAGTTTATCAAAAGACTGGGAGTGGAACCACCATAAGGCTGAGCTATATCACTCCTCGGTATCCTTACAGTAGAATCAACATTAGAATACCGTAGTGGTACATGCATTCCCATGTGTATAGCAGCACAAATCATAATAGCTAAATATGAAACCAACCTAGGTGTCAGTCAACAATGGATAAAGAAACTGTGGTATATGATAAAGAAAATGTGGTATTTAAACACAGTGGAATTTTATTCAGCCATAAGAACAAAACTATGTCATTTGCACGAAAAAGGATAGTAGTAGAGAACAAATGTTAAGTGAGATCAGCCAGACTCAGAAAGTCAAGGGTCATATGTATTTTCTCATATTTGGAGCTAGAGGGAAAATAGGAGACAAAATGGACTTTCTGAAAATGAGAGAGAGCAATAAAATAGTGGAAAGAATTGTGGGACAGAGGTGGGAAGGAAAAAATGGAGGATCAAGGAAAGAAACAGTTCAAGTAATTCTATGTCCATATATGAAGGCATCACAGCAATCTCACTAATGGGTAGTACAGGAAAGGAGGGGAGGGGAGAAGGAAGGGATGCTTAAGGAAACAAACCAGGAGCTGTGTATATCACTTTGGCCTCACTGTGATGTATAATTACAACACACCAATAAAAGTTTAAAATAATAAAATAAAAGAAGTTTGATGAGTACCTTAGGGTGATCAGGATAAGAGCGCCCCTTCTCTTGGTCCCATAGATGCTAATAACATGTCCTTTGGTGTCTTAGGGAAGATAGCGCTTTGGTGTCATGATATGAATGACATACTACCAGCTGCCATTCTTTTGACACCAATCAGTTCAAGTGGAAAGAAAAAGAAATTAAATGCTTTGAGTGTAGGTATACCTTTAAAAGCAAAAAATTATTAGATTATTTAACTAGGGAAAAACATTGAAGCATCCCCAAATTTTTAATTTCTAAACAAGTAAATATCAGCCTCTACAATCTACTGAAGTGAAAGAGTTCGAGTCCTTCTTCTTATTAAAGTGGAAAATTCTGGAGGCCCAAATGAGATGGCCCCAGCAGGCTACCCCCAGCTCTGATGCAGCCCTGTGACCTCACAGGAGCCATTGTGATGGGGTCTTCAGCAGTGGCTATATAAAGCCCCCCACCTAGCTAGTTTTTGTCCATTAGTATAGGGAGCTCTTGGTGGTGACCTATAGGACTCTAAGATAGTGATTTGGCAGCTTCGGATCTGATTTGTTGATTTAGTCTATTGGCTTTTTTTATTTTGTGTATGTGTTTGTTTGGGTTTATTATTTTGTTGAACTTTTGTTTGTTAGTATTTTTTTCTTTTGAGTTAGCATAATTAGTTGCTGTTTCACTTTGAGTAAACAGTGCTAGGAAAGAGAGTAGAAAGGCTAGGCCAGGCCTCATGGCTGCTCTCCTTTAAGGATAGCCGCTTGGACAATTATGTGGTCCTGAGGGACTTTGGCAAGGGTGATTTTGCTCAGGTCAAAAGGGCTTGCTATATCCTCAGTAGGATTGAAGTGACTGTGAAGGTCTTACCTACATTTAGTGACAATCCTTTCCTTCGATCAGAAATTTGCATCATGAGGACAGTGGAACACCCGAATGTGGTCCAGCTGTTTGAGATCATAGACGTGGCTGACTACGTTTACCTGGTAATGGAGCACATGGGCCAGGAGGGTGGCTGCTGCTGCACAGCAACTGGCAGTCGGTTGGCTTGGAGGATGAGGCGGCCCTGAGGGTGTTCCGGCAGGTCATGAGTGGGGTGCACTACTGCCAGTAGAAAGGCATCCTGCACTGGGACCTAAAGCTGGAGAACATCCTCCTGGATGCAGAAGAGAACATCAAAGTCATTGCCTGGACTGAGATGCTGCTTCATCACTGGGTAGAAGCTAACCTTAGTTTGCGACACTAAGGTCTGCAGCCTCAGAGGTCAACCAGGGCCAAGGATATAGCCCCGAGGTTTTAGGCTTGTATGTTGTCCTCTACTGTACGCTTAAAGAGCATTCACCTCCTCCTGCCCTCCTGCCCCCCAAATGCCTGAACCCTGAAATTCTGAGCCTTTTGCATCTCCTGGGTACAACTCAACAAGACCTGGCCAGTTGATTATAGCTAATTGATTTTTAACAAAGAAATAAAACACATGTTGGAGAAAAGGCAGTATTTCAATAATGGTGTTGGAAAAACTGATTATCCAGTTGTAGAAAAATAGAAATAAGTCATTATCTTTCACCAGGCACAGGAGTTACTCAAGATAGATCAAAGACCTGGAAATTACACCAGAGGCTTTGAAGGTACTAGAGGAGAACAATAGGTCCAACACTCCAATACATAGAAACAGGTAAAAACTTCCTCAACAATACCCCCATAGCTGAGGAAACTAAAATAATACTTAATAAATGCGATGACATTAAAAAGTTTTTGCTCATCAAAGGAAGCCATCAAGAGTCTTAATAGGAATCCTATAGAATGAAAGAAGATCTTAGTGTTTTATCCCTCTGATAGATGACTAATATCTAGAATATACAAAGAAATTGCAAATTAGTTCAACCACTATCAATATCAGTGTGGAGATTCCTCAGAAAACTGGTAACATATACACAATATGATCCAGTTATAGCACTCTTGAGTATTTTTCCAAAGGGGGTGAAATCAGAGAACAACAAAATATGCATTCCCAAGTTCATAGCAGCACAATTTACAATAGTCAAATTAAGGAAGCAACCTAGGTGTTGGTCAACACATGGAAAAAGAAACTATGCTATATTATTAAAAATGTGGTATATAAACAGTGGAATTTTATTCAGCCATAAAAACAAACTTATGTCACTTGAAAAAAAAAAGATAGTAGTAGAGAATAGATGGTGACAGCAGCCAGACTCAGAAAGTCAAGGGTCATATGTTTTCTCTCATATTTGAAAGCTAGAGAGAAAATAGAAGACAAAATGTACTTTATGAAAATGAGAGAGACCAGTAGAATAGTGGGAAGAACTGTGGGAGGAAAGTAGGAAGGGAAAAATTGAGGATCAAGGAAATTGTTCAAGTAATTCTATGTCCATATATGAAGGCATCACTACCAAGCTCAACAGCAAGTACAGGAAGGGAGGAGAAGGGTGCAGGGAAAGATGCTGAGGGAAACACACCAAGAGCTGTGTATATCATTTTGAGCCTCACTCTGATGTATACTTACAACACATCAATAAAAGTTTAAAATAAATAAGTGTGATGAGGACCCTGTAGGGTGATCAGGATGAGTGCCCATTCTCTCGGTCCAATAGATGCTATAACATGTACTTTTGTGTCTTAGGGAGCATAGGGCTTTGGTGTCATGATGTTAGTGACATGCTACCATTCTTTTGACATCAATCAGTTCAAGTTTAAATAAAAAGAAATTTAATAGTTGAAAGAAAAAGAAATTGAATGTTTTGAGTGTAGATATATCTTTAAAAGTAAAAAAAAACCTACTAGATTATTTAACTTGGAAAAAAAACATTGAAGCATCCTAGAAATTTTAATTTCTAAACAAATAAACAACAGTCTCTATGACCTACTAAAGCTAAAGAGTTCAGAGTCCTTCTTATTCTTATTAAAGTGGAAAAGTACTGGAGGCCCAAAATGAGGTGCCCCCAGTGGTCCACACCCAGTTCTGACAGGGCCCTGTGACCTCACAGGAGCCATTGTGATGGAGTCTTCAGCAGTGGCTATATAAAGCCCCCACCTAGCTAGGTTTTTTTCAGTAGTGTAGGGAGGTTTTGGTGGTGACCTGTTAGAATCCAGTAGTTTAGCAGCTTTGGATCTGATTTGTTGGTATGGGCAATTGGCTTTGTTATTTTGTGCATGTGTTTATTTTGGTTTGTTTGGGTTTATTATTTTGTTGTACTTTTGTTGCTAATTTTTCTTTTGAGTTATCATAATTAGTTGTTATTTCACTTTGAATTAAGAGTGCTAGGAAAGAGAGTAGAGAGGCCAGGCCTCATAGCCAGCTCTTCCTGTGATGATAGCTACATGGACAATTATGTGGTCCTGAGGGATTTTGGCAAGGGTGATTTTGCTGGGTCCTCCCCAGGATCGAGTGGCCATGAAGGTCTTACCTACATTTAGTGACAACTCCTTCCTTTGATCAAAAATTGGCATCACGAGGACAGTGGAGCACCCGAATGTGGTCCAGCTGTTTGAGATCATAGATGCAGGTGACTATATTTATCTGGTGATGGAGCACATGGGCCAGAAGAAGGTTGCTGCTGCATGGCATCTGGCAGTCGGCTGGCTAGGAGGATGAGGAGGCCCCTAAGAGTATTCCGGCAGGTTGTGAATGGGGTGCACTACTGCCAGTAGAAAGGCATCCTGCACTGGGACCTGAGGCTGGAGAACATCCGCCTAGACATGGAAGGGAACATCAATGCCAAAGTCATTGACTTTGGGCTGAGCTGCTGCTTCACCACTAGGCAGAAGAGGACCTTGGTCTGCGATACTTATGAAACTAGGCCCCAGAGGTCATCCAGGGCCAATGATATAGCCCCGAGGTAGCCGTCTGGGCCTGGATGTTGTCCTCTATTCTATTCTCAAAGAGCATTCACCTCCTCCTGCTCCCAAATGCCTGAATCCTACAATCTTGAGCCTTTGGCATCTCTTCTCACACCAGACCTGGTCAGTTGATTGTAGCCAAATGATTTTTAACAAAGATGCCAAACACATATGTTGGACAAAAGGCAGTCTTTTCAATAAATGGTGTTGGAAAAACTGGTTTCCAGTTGTAGGAAAGTAGAATTAAATCATTAACTTTCAGCATATACAGAAGTCAACTCAAGCTAGATCAAAGACCTGGAAATTACACTAGATGCTTTAAAACTACTAGAGGAGGAAATAAGTCCAACACTCCAATATATAGGCACAGGTAAAAACTTCCTCAATAAGACCCCCCCCCAAAGCTGAGGAAATTAAAATAAGACTTAATAAATGGCATGACATTAAACTAAAAAGTTTCTCCTCTTCAAAGGAAGCCATCATGAGTCTAATAATTCTATGGAATGGGAGAAGATCTTAGCCTGTTATCCCTCAGATAGATGAGTAATATCTAGAATATGCAATTAACTTAAAAGACTTAACACTAAAAAATAAGCCGATCAAGAAATGGACAATTGAACTAAACAGACAATTCACAAAAGAAGAGATACAAATGGTCAATACATACATGTAAAGATGTTCAACATTAGCAATCATGGAGGTACAGATCAAAACTATATTGAGATTCCATCTAACCCAATCAGAATGGCAATCATCAAGAATACAACAACAATAAATGTTGCAAGAATGTGGGGAAATAGGATCTCTTCTACATGTTGGTGGGATTGCAAATTAGTTCAACCACTATGGATATCAGTGTGGAGATTCCTCAGAAAATTGGTGATGTATCCACCATATGATCCAGCTATACCACTCCTGGGTATCTTTCCAAAGGGGGCAAAATCAGAGAACTAGAGTAAAATACGCATTCCCAAGTTCATAGCAGTACAATTTAAATAGTCAAATTAAAAAACCAAGCTAGGTGTTGGTCAACAGATGGATAAAGAAACTATGGTATATGATAAAGAAAATGTCGTATATAAATACAGTGAAGCTGAGTGTGGTGGTGCATGCTTATAATCCCCGCGCTTGGGAGGCTGAGACAGGAGAATTGCACGGGTTCGAAGCCAGCCTCAGCTACTTAGTGAGGCTCTCAGCAACTCAGTGAGACCCTGTTTCCAAATAAAATATAAAATAGGTCTGGGAGTGTAGCCCAGAGGTAGAAAGCTCCTGGGTTCCATTCCTGGTACCACACACACACAAATAATAAACACAGTGAAGTTTTATTCGGCCATAGGAACAAAATTGTCATTTGCAGGAAAATGAATAGTATTAGAGAATAGACAATAAGTGAGATCAGCCCGATTCAGAAAGTCAAAAGTCATATGTTTTCTTTCATATTTGAAATCTAGTGAGAAAATAGTAGAAAAAATATACTTTATGAAAGCGAGAGAGACAGTAGAATAGTGGAAAGGATTGTGAGAGAGCTGAGAAGGAAAAAATGGAGGATCACGGAAGGATACAGTTCAAGTATTCTATGTCCACATATGAAGACATCACTACCTGTCAGTGTCTAGTGCACTGGAGACCCAAGCAAAAAGCCGCGTTGAATACAGGACACAGGGGATGCAGATTTTCATGTCCAACTGCATGTTTTATTGAGAGAGCAATCAGACTTTTATAGAGAAAGCTTCTGTGTTCCATTGACGAATTAGCTATTTCAGACATTACAAGGTTATCTTAAATCAATAATGGATGTGTGTAAGTAAAGCCAAAGGACTAATCTCAAACTTAAAGCAACTCTGCCTTACAAATAGAAAGCAAGGAACACCTGTGACCACTTGTAACATCTCAAGCTGTATATCATACCAATAATTTTTCTGAGATGTCTAGACTGGGAAGGACATACAAAGTGGCCTGGAGCCGCTTCCTGACCTTTAAGGGAACTTGACAAAACCCGTAGCTCACTGATTAAAGGAAGTATGCTTGCCTCCCAGCCCGGCATTCCAAGCTGCTTCTCAGGATCCAGAGTTGCTTCATTAACCCTTTAAGCAGGAGCCTGCATCTCAGTTCTCTCACAACTACCAATCTCAACAGTACAGGAAGGGTGGAGTATGGAACAAGGAGTGATGCAGAAGGAAACAAACACACCAAGAGCTGTGTATATCACTTTGAACCTCACTGTGTTGTATAATTACAATGCACTAATAAAAATTTAACAATTAAATAAGTGTAATGAAGACCTTATAGGGTGATCAAGATAAGAGCACCTCTTCTTTTGGTTCCATCGATGCTAATAACATGTCCTTTGGTGTCTCAGGCAACATAGTGCTTTGGTGTTATGATGTGAGTGACATGCTACCATTCTTTTGACACCAATCAGTTCAAGTTGAAAGAGAAAGAAATTAAATGCTTTGAATATAGAAACCTATTTAAAAGCAAAAAATTATTACATTATTTAAGTAGGAAAAAACATTGAAGCATCCAAGAAATTTTAATTTCTAAGCAAGTAAAACATCAGCCTTTACAACCTACTAAAGCTAAAGAGTTCTAGAGTCCTTCTAATTCTTATTAAAGTGGAAATTTCCTAGAGGCCCAAAAGTGAGATGGCCCCAGTGGCCCACACCCAGCTCTGACACAGCCCTGTGACCTCACAGGGGCCATTGTGATGGAGTCTTTAGCAAGAGCTATATAGGGCCCTTACCTGGCTGGGTTTTGTCCATTAGTGTAGGGCGCTCTTGGTGGTGACCCATAGGACTCCAAGATAGTTAGCAGTTTGACAGCTTTGGATCTGATTTGTTGATTGGCTATTGGCTTTGTTGTTTTGTATATGTTTGGGTTTATTATTTTGTTGTACTTCAGTTTGTTGGTTTTGTTGGTTTTTTTTTTTTTTAGTTATAATTAGTTGGTGTTTCAGCTTTCAATAGATAGTGCTAGGAAAGAGAGTAGATAGGCCAGGGCAGGCCTGACTGCCAGGTTTCCCTGTGAGGATAGCCATGTGGACAATTATATGGTCTTGAGGGACTTTGGCAAGGGCAGTTTTGTCAGGGTCAAACTGGCCTGCCATACCCTTACCAGGACCGAGGTGGCTGTGGAGGTCTTACCTACATTTAGGGACAACTACTTCCTTTGATCAGAAATTGGCATCATGAGAACAGGGGAGGACCTGAACGTGGTCCAGCTTTTTGAGATCATAGACTTGGGTGACTACGTAACCTGGTGATGGAGCACATGAGCCAGGAGGGGGTCTCCTGATGTATACATCTGACAGTCGATTGGCTAGGAGGATGAGGAGACCTGGAGGGTGTTCTGGCATTTTGTGAATGGGGTGTACTACTGCCACTCAAAATGAATCCTGCACTGGGACCTGAAGTTGGAGAACACCCTCCTGGACACAGAAGAGAACATCAAAGTCAAAGTCATTGGAAAAACTGTTTCACCAGTTGTAGGAAGATAGAATTAAATCATTTTCTCTCACCATGCACAGGAGTCAACTCAAGGTAGATCAAAGACCTGGAAATTACACCAGAGGCTTTGAAGCTAGGATATAGGTAAAACACTCCAATATACAGGCACAGGGAGAAATTTTCTCAACAAGACCCCCCCAAAGCTTAGAAAATTAAAATAAGACTTAATAAATTAGAAGGCATTAAACTAAAGTTTCTGCTTATCAAAGGAAGCTATAAAGAGTTTAAATAGGAATCCTATAGAATGGGAGAAGATCTTAGCCTGTTATCCCTCTGATAGATGACTAATATCTAGAATACACAAAGAATTTAAAAGACTTTACACTAAAAAAAAGCCAGTCAAGAAATGGTCAATTGAATTAATAGTTCACAAAAAAGAGATACAAATAGTTAATAAATACAGGTAAAAAACATTCAACATCATTATCAATCAGGGAGATGCAGATCAAAACTACAATGAGATTTCATCTAACCCCTATCAGAATGGCAATCCTCAAGAATACAACAACAATAAATGTATAAATGTTGGCAAGGATGTGGGGAAATTGGGACTTTTCTACATGTTGGTGGGATTGCAAAAAATAGTTCAATCAATGTGAATATCAGTGTGGAGATTCCTCAGAAAACTCAGAATGTATCCACCATATGATCAGGCTATACCACTCCTAGGTATCTTTCCAAAAGGGGGCGCACAAGGAGCCAAATTAAGGAACCTATGTAGGTGTTCATAAACAGATGAATGTATCACAAAATTATGGAATATGTATATATACACAATGAAATTCTACTCAGCAATAAAGAAGAAATATGTCACTTGCAAGAAAATGGAAGGACCTGGAGAACTTTATGTTAAGTGAGATAAGCCAATCACAAAAAGTGAAGGGCCATATGCTTTCTGTAATATGTACAAGCTAGGGAGTAATTGAGATACCAAAGGGCCTCCAGATAATGGAGGAGAAACATCAGTGGAACCAGGAAGGTCATCTAGGGGTAAGGGGAGAAAAAAGGTAAGGAACAATGAAGGAATTACTATCAATGGCTTTAAGTACCTATGTGAAAATACCAATGTCATCTCAGTACGTTAATGGGGAAGAAGGATGGAGAGAGATAAAGGAAAGCCCACCAGGTGCTGCATTCATGTATGTCATATCAACATGATTTACAGTATGATGTGAGGCTATAATGCACCAATACAAATATATTTAAAAAATAAATGAGTATAACCACAATTAGTCTGGAAGTTTATTAAAAGACTGGGAGTGGAACCCCCATTAGACTGAGCTATATCACTCCTGGGTATCTTTACAATAGAATCGACGTTAGAATACTGTAGTGATACATGCATACCCATGTGTATAGCAGCACAAATAATAATAGCTAAATACGAAACCAACCTAGGTTTGGGTCATCAGATGGATAAAGAAACTATGGCGTATGATAAAGAAAATGTGGCATATAAACACAGTGGGGTTTTATTCAGCCATAAGAACAAAAAATGTCATTTGCAGGAAAATGAATCGTAAAGATGTTGAGATCAGCGAGACTCAGAAAGTCAAGGGTCATATGCATTCTCTCATATTTGGAGCTAGAGGGAAAATAGGAGTCAAAATGGACTTTGCAAAAATAAGATCGACCAATAGAATTGTGGAAAGGATTATGGGAGGAAGGTAGGAAGTAAAAAAATGAAGGATCAAGAAAGGAAAGAGTTCAAGTATTCTACATCCACATATGAAGACATCACTAGCAATCTTACTAACGTGTAACATAGGAAAGGAGAAGGGAGAAGGAGGGACGCTTAAGGAAACAAACCAAGAGCTGTGTATATCACTTTGGCCTCACTGTGATGTATAATTACAACACACCAATAAAAGTTTAAAATAAATAAAAGAAGTGTGATGAGGACCTTATAGGGTTATAAGGATAAGAGCACCCCTTCTCTCGGTCCCATAGATGCTAATAACATGTCCTTTGGTGTCTCAGGGAACATAGTGCTTTGGTGTCATGATGTGAGTGACATGCTACCATTCTTTTGACACCACTCAGTTCAAGTTGAAAGGAAAAATAATCAAGTGCTTTGAGTGTAGATATATCTTTAAAAGCAAAAAGTCTATTAGATTATTTAACTAGGAAAAACAACATTGAAGCATCCAAAAATTTTTAATTTCTAAACAAACATCAGCCTCTACGACCTACTGAAACTAAAATGTTTCTAGAGTTTTTCTTATTCTTTTTAAAATTGAAAAGTCCAGAGGCCCACAAGTGAGAAGGCCCCAGTGGACCACACCCAGCTCTTGACATGGCCCTGTGACCTCACAGGAGCCCTTGTGATGGAGTTTCCAGCACCGGCTATATAAGGCACCTGACTGGGTTTTGTCCATTGGTGCATGGAGCTCTTGGTGGTGACCTGTAGGACGCCAAGACTATTAGTGGTTTGGTGGCTTTGGATTGGATTTATTGGTTGGACTTTTAGTGTAGTAAGTTGCTGTTTCAGCTTTCAATAAACAGTGCTAGGAAAGAGAGTAGAGAGGCCAGGCCGGGCCTGACAGCCAGCTTTCCCTGTGAGGATAGCTGCATGGACAATTGTGTGGTCTTGAGGGACTTTGGCAAGGGCTGTTTTACCCAGATCAAACTGGCCTGAAGTATCTTCACCAGGACCAAGGTAGCTGTGAAGGTCTTACCTACATTTAGTGGCAACTCCTTTATTCGATTAGAAATTGGCATCATGACAGTGGAGCCCTCAAATGTAGTCCAGCTGTTTGAGATCATAGACTTGGCTGACTCTGTTTACCTGGTGATGGAACACATGAGCCAGGAGGGGCTGCTGCTGCACACATCTGTCAGTCACCTGGCTAGGAGGATGAGATGGCTCTGAGGGTGTTCCGGCAGGTTATGAATGGAATGCACTACTGCCACTTGAAAGGCATCCTGCACTGGGACCTGAGGATGGAGAACATCCACCAGGACACAGATGAGAACATCAAAGTCAAAGTCATTGACTTTGGGCTGAGCCAGCACTTCATCGATGGGCAGAAGCTCACCTCGGTCTGTGCCATATATGAAACTGAGCTCCAGAGGTCAACCAGGGCCAAGGATATAGCCCTGAGGTAGAGGTCTGGGGCCTGGGTGTTGTCCTCTAGTTTATGCTCAAAGACTGTTTACCTCCTGTCCTGCTGCTCCCCAAATGTCCAAACCCCACAATCCTGAGCCTTTCATGTCACCTGGGAAACAACTCATAAGACCTGGCCAGTTGATTATAGCTGACTGATTTTTAACAAAGATGCCAAACACATATGTTGGAGAAAAGGCTATCTTTTCAACAAATGATGTTAGAAAAACTGGTTATCCAGTTGTAGGAAAACAGAATTAAATAATTTTCTCTCACCATACATAGGAGTCAACTCAAGATAGATCAAAGACCTGGAAATTACATCAGCAGCTTTAAAGCTATTAGAAGAGGACATAGGTCCAACATTCCAATTTATGGGCACTGGTGAAAACTTCCTCGAGACTTTCAAATCTGAGGAAATTAAAATAAGACTTGGAATGGCATTAAACTAAAAAGTTTTTGTTCATCAAAGGAAGCCATCAAAAATCTAAATAGAAATCCTACATAATGAGAGAAGCCTGTTATCCCTCTGATAGATGACTAATATATAGAATATATACAAAGAACTTAAAAGACTTTACACTAGGCCAGGCGTGGTGGCGCACGCTTGTAATCCCCGCGCTTGGGAGGCAGAGACAGGAGGATCGCGCAGGTTCGAAGCTAGCCGTGCGCACTGGCTTAGGAGACCCTGTTTCCAAATAAAAATGTAAAAATAGGTCTGGGAGTGTAGCCCGGAGATAGAAGGGCTTCCAGGAATCCCAGTACCACCAAAAAAAAAAAAAAGACTTTACACTAAAAAATAAGCCAATCAAGAAATGGGGAATTGAACTAAGTAGGCAATTCAAAAAAGAAGAGATAAAAATGGTCAATAAATACATGTAAAGATGTTCAATATCATTAGCAATCATGGAGGTACAGATCAAAACTACACTGAGATTCCATCTAACCCAATCAGAATGGCAATCATCAAGAATACAACAACAATAAATGTTGGCAAGAATGTGGGGAAATTGGAACTCTTCTACATGTTGGTGGGATTGCAAATTAGTTCAACCACTATGAATATCAGTGTGGAGATTCCTCAGAAAACTGGTGATGTATCCACCACATGATCCAGCTATACCACTCCTGGGTATCTTTCCAAAGGAGGCAAAATCAGAGACCTACATTAAATATGCATATCCAAGTTCATATAAGCACAATTTACAATAGTCAAATTAAAAAACCAACTGAGGTGTCCATTAACAGATGAATGGATTACAACTTTATGGGATATGTATATATACATAGTGAAATTCTAAAGCCGGGCATGGTGCGCACGCTTGTAATCCCAGCATTTGGAGGCTGAGACTGGAGGATCGTGGTTCACGGACAGCCTCAGCTACTTAGTGAGGTCCTCCACAACTCAGTGAGACCCGGTTTCAAAATAAAAAAAAATAGGGCAGGGGGTATAGCTCGGAGGTCAAATCCCCGTGGGTTCCATCCCCAGACCCGCAAAAAAAAAAAAAAAAAATCTAATCAGCAATAAAGAATAAATATATCATTTTCAAGAAAATGGAAGGACCTGGAGACTATTTTAAGTGAGATTATCCAATCAAAAAAAGTGAAGGGTCATATGTTTTCTTTAATATGCACAAGATAGCGAGTAATTGGGATATTACGGGATTCCAGATAGTGGAGGAGAAACCTCAGTGAAGCCAGGGAAGTGGTCTAGGGGAAGGGAAGATCATTCTTTTGAATGATCAAAGAAGGAATGAATATCAATGGCTTTAAGTACATATGTGAAAATACCAATGTCAATCTCAGTATCTTAATGGGGAAGAAGGATGGAGAGAGATGAAGAGAAAGCCCACCAAGTGCTGCATTCATGTATGTCATATTAACATGATTCATAGTATGATGTGAGGTTATAATGCACCAATACAAGTATATTTAAAAATAAATGATTATAACTACAATCAGTATGGAAGTTTATCAGGACTGGAAATGGAACCACCATAAGACAGAGCTATAGCACTCCTTGGTATTTTGCAGAGAATTGTCATTAGAATACTGTAGTGATACATACCATGTGTATATAATCATATATACCAATGTGTATAGCAGCACAAATCATAATAGCCAAATATGAAACCAACCTAGGTGTTGGTCAGTAGATTAATAAAGGAAATATGATATATAATAAATAAAATGTGGTATATGAACACCTTAGAAGATGGAAAGATCTTCCATGTTCATGGATAGGCAGAATAAATAGCATCAAAATGGCCGTACTTCCAGAAGTGATCTACAGATTCAATGCAATACCCATTAAATTATCAAGGTCATTCCAGACACAGTAAAATCAGTCCTTAAATTCATTTTTAACAACAAAAAAATCAGAATAGCCAAAGTAGTTCTTAGCAACAAAAAATATGCAGGAGGAATCACAATACCTGACTTTGAACTGTACTAAAAATCCATAGTAATAAAACAGCATGGTACTGGCATAAACACAGATACATAGACCAATGGAGCAGAATAGAAGACTCAGAAACAAATCTGTACACTTACAGCCAATTGATTTTGAACAAAGGGGCCAAAAACATATGCTGGAAAAGAGATAGCCTGTACAACAAATGGTGTTGGCAAAACTGGTTAATTATATGCAAAAAATGGAAATAAACCTCACTTTCTCATCCAGCACAAGAGTCAATTCAAAATAAATCAAAGACTTGGAAATTATACCAGAGACCTTGAGAAGAGCCTCAGTGCAACACACAGGCACAGGTAAAAACTTTCTCAACAAGACCCCAAAGGCACAAGAAACAAAAAGGTGGATCAATACATGGGGTTGCATGAAAGCAAAGAGCTTCTGTTCAGCAATGGAAACTATCAAGAACATTAACCAAGAGTCAACAAAATGGGAGAAGATTTTTGCCATTTTCTCCTCCAATAGAGGACTAATATCTAGACTATACAGAGAACTCAAGAAACTCAGTACTAAGAAAACAAATAACCAGCTGGGCATGGTGGCGCACGCTTGTAATCCGAGCACTTGGGAGGCAGAGACAGGAGGATTGCGCAGGTTCGAAGCCAGTCTTGCTGGCTTAAGAGACCCTATTTCCAAATAAAATATAAAATAGGTCTGGGAGTGTAGCCTGGAGGTAGATGGATTCCATCTCCAGTACCACCAAAAAAAGAAAGAAAACAAATAACCCAATTAAAAAAATGGGCAAGTGAACTAGACACTTCACGAAAGAAAAAATTCAAATGGCCAATAAATGCATGAAAAAAATGCTCAATATCATTAGCAATCAGAGAGATGCAAATCAAAACTACCCTGAGATTTCACCTAACTCCAACTAGAATGGCACTCATTCAAAACACAAAGAATAGCAAATGCTGGCGAGGATGTGGAGAAGTGGGAACTCAAAAACATTGTTGGTGGGATTGCAAATTAGTGCAACTAATTTGGAAAACTGCATGGAAGATCCTCAGGAGAATGAAAACAAACTTACCATATGACCCAGCAATACCACTTCTAAGTATCTACCCAAAGAATGAAGTAACTACCATCTGAGTATCTACCCAATGCTTGTGTATCTATGTTCATAGTGGCACAATTCACAATGGCCAAATTATGCAACCAGCCAAGATGTCCATCAACAGATGAATGGATTACAAAACTGTGGGATATGTACACAATGGATTTTTTCCTCAGCCGTAAAGAAAAACACAATCATGTCATTTACAGGAAAATGCATAGAACTGGAGAACATTATGCCATGTGAGATTTGTCAGTCATAATAATAAGAAACCGGATGCTCTCCCTAATATGCAAAAGCTAGGGAGAAATTGGGTCATAGGAGAAACTCTAGACGAAGAAGGGGATACTACAGATGAGCAAATAAGGTGACCTGAGGGTATGGGAGGGGGGAAGAGGGAAATTCTCTAATGTTCATGATGTACATTAACAAACATATCAATCACTGAGCCAAACATGAGGAGGGAGGGAGAGGGAAAGGGACAGGAATTGGGTAAGGGCGAATTGGGTAATGTGTACATGTGTGCCTCCACCATCTTATACTCCATTAAGGTATATGACTACAATGCACCAATGAAAAAGTTAAAAAAATAAAAGTAAAAATCTATTAGATTACTTAACTAGAAAAGAAAACATTAAAGCTTCCCAGGACTTTTAATTTCTAAACAAGTAAACATCAGCCTCTACACCCTACTGAAGCTAAAATGTTTCCAGAACTTTTCTTATTCTTACTAAAGTGGAAATGTCCAGAGGCCCAAAAGTGAGAGGGCCCCAGTGGGCCACATCCAGCTCTGACAGGGCCCTGTGACCTCACAGGGCCATTGTGATGGAGTCTCCAGCAGCGGCCATATAAGGCCCTCACCTGGCTGGGTTTTGTCCATTGGTGCAGGGAGCTCTTGGTGGTGACCTGTAGGGCTCAAGATAGTTACAAGTTTGGCAGCTTTGGTTCTGATTTGCTGGTTGGATATTGGCTTTGTTGTTTTGTGATGTGTTTGTTTGGGTTTATTATTTTGTTGTACCTTAGTTTGTTGGTATTTTTTCTTTTTAATTAGCATAGTTAGTTGCTGTTTCATCTTTCAATAAACAGTGCTAAGAGAGTAGAGGGGCCAGGCCAGGCCTCATGGCCATCTCTCCCTGTTAGGATAGGCACATGGACAATTATGTGATCCTGAGGGACTTTAGCAAGGGCAATTTTGTCCAGGTCAAACTGGCCTGCCATTACTTCACCAGGACCGAGGTGGCTGTGAAGATCTTACCTACATTTAGTGACAACCCCTTCCTTTGATCAGAAATTGGCATCATGAGGACAGGGGAGCACCCGAATAGGTCCAGCGGTTTGAGATCATAGACTTGGATGACTCCATCTACCTGGTGATGGAGCACGTGAGTCGGGGGGGGGGGGCTGCTGCTGCACAGCATCTGGCAGACGGCTGGCATAGAGGAGGAAGAGGAGGCCTGGAGGGTACTCTGGCAGGTTATAAGTGGGGTGCACTCCTGTCACTAGAAAAGCATTATGTACTGGGACATGAAGCCAGAGAACACCCTTCTGGATGCCGAAGAGAATGCCAAAGTCACTGACTTTGAGCTATGCTGCTGCTTCACCACTGGGCAGAAGCTGACCATCATCTGTGGCACTGTCTGCTACTGCACCCCGGAGGTTGACCAGGTCCAAGGCTATGGCCCCGAGGTAGAGGTCTGAGGCCTGGGTGTCGTCCTCTACTGTATGCTCAAAGGCCACCTCCTGTTCAACACCACCACCTTGGAGCAACTTAGGTTGCGGGCACTGCAGGGATTGTGTTTGGTGCCCCCCTCACATTTGCTCCCAGGCAGAAAGCCTCATCATCTGCTTACTGACTGCTGACCTGGCCCTGAAGCCCACAGCCATCCAAATACTGGGGCACCCCTGGCTGAAACAGGAGAGGGAGCATTAGCTTCTACCCAGCTGCTCCTCAAATGCCTGAACCCCACAATCCTGACCATGATTGGCACCTGCGGTGTGACCTACACCAGACTAGGCTGTCAGTGGTGAACAGTTTGACAGTGCTATGGGGATATGCCACCTCCATCCCCAGCAGACCCTTTCCCCTTCCTGCTGCCCAGGAAGAGAAGAATCAGCCAGCCTGACCTTGGCATCTGCCAGCTGGCGCCCTCTGAGTACCCACCAGACAAGGAGCACACACGGGGATGCAGGAGGTTGGCAGGAGGGCCAGCCTGCCTGCCATTTTCCTGAGATTCCCAGTCAAGAGGATCCCTCTTTCAGTGCCGCCCTCAGGCATGGCCCTGAGCCCCCCCCCCCAGGCCAGCTATTTCAAGAGCAGCAGCATGGGGAAGCAGAGAGAAGCAGGTCCTCCCAGGGACCAGAAGAAAAAGCCTCCTTCAGCATCCTGTGACCCCCCATCCATTGTGAGCCCAACTCCAGTGTCCAGGACTGCAGGGAGGGCTGGAGGCTGGCCACCAGGAGGATTTGCACAATATGCAGCTGCTGTGTGCCGGCCCCAAAGCCAACAAAGTTGCTCAAAGGGAGGGGCAGAGGCGCCCACATTCAGCAACAGTCGCTTCCAACTCCCTGGATCCTGACTTGGGCCAGAGAGGACAACTCAGGACAGAGGCCAAGGTGCTCCACCTGCCAACTGCTTTGGGTGTCTCCACGCTGATTCCAGTCAGAGGCCCTGCCTGGGAGAACCAGGGACTTTTCCCCAGGAAACTCCCATTTTTTCTGAGATGATGATGACTATTATTTATTTTGAGGTACTGTGGATAGAACCCAGGGACATTCTACCTCTGAGCCAACCTCCAGCCCTATTTTTAATTCTTTATTTTGAAACAGGGTCTTACTAAGTTGTGGAGGGTCTCACTAAGTAGCTGAGACTGTCCACAAACCAGCGATTCTCCTGTCTCAGCCTCCCAAGTACTGGGATTACAAGTGTGTGCCGCCACATCTGGTTTTCGCTGAGATCGTTCTTAAATTGTTTTTTGTATAAAAAAAAAATCCAAACCATAACACTTGGCAAATACTCAACTTGATACTTTCAACGTACTTATACATACAAATCAACTAGGATATATGAGACAGTTACAAAAACAAACATCATCATATAATTTTAGGCTTTAAAAAGCCCTCCAGAGAACATGCACCAAAAATCCTTTAATAATTTTTGAAAAATACACACACACATATGTATGTACGCTATATATGTATGTGTACATATATGTGTATATTTTAGACTGTCTTTAAAATCTTTTCTGTTGCCAGACAATTGATGAGCTTTGTCTTCTGTTATCTTAGACTTTTAAATAAAATCCATACTCATTTATATTATGGTTTTTAATGTCAATGCAGGCACTGAATTAGCCAATACTAAACCATCATTCCTTGCAGAAAAAAAAGTTAAGTTTCTGCAAAGCTTTGGCTACCACATTTTTGTCATCCAATTAGTACATAACTTTGTTTTAGTGTATTTCTGCTTAGACACTTTTATAATTTTTTATCTTTGATCTTATGGCAGACAGTATTGAAACTCATGTCTAATTCATCCAACCCATCTCTCTGTGAGACATATCACAGCCTTCTTGCACTCAGGAATACTGACAACACTTAAGTTCTGCAAAATCAGTAACAGCTGAAATGTAAAGGAAGACTGTTGCCTATCTGACTTGGTAGGAAATGTGTGTGTTATGCAAATCAAAGGTTTTTTAACCTCTGTACATGTACACAAATGATCAGGAAACTACTGCCAATATTAATTAGGGGGTGATGAATAAATTTTAGGGACAGATTTTCAAATGCAGAATCTGTAAGGATCTATTTTACTGAAATTGGTGGCTATGTCTTTTAGAAGGGATTTTTATAAGGGTTGTTAAAAATTCTCTTTACTATTTAGCTAAATTCTACTTCTTCAGTGTTGGGGATGGGTATAGTTTATGGCTATGAAGATTGTGGTACAATTATTTTTAAAATTCTAATAAAAAAAGCTCTCAAACCTCATTCTAATTTGTTTAAGATAAACCCAATGTGACCATTTTTCTTATTTTCTGATTTATAGATGAAGAAAGCTAAGAGACAAGGTAGCTGACACAGCAGGACAAAGATAGGTTTCCATGATATATCCTATATTTCTTCACCAGGCCTCAGCCTAGAAAGATGGACACTGACATCAGTATCTTTCTATTATTAAATAAAAATTATAAAAGGCCAATTGTGACCTCCGGGAAGATGGCGACCGAGAAAAGCGGGGCTTAAGAGTCCCGCTAACAACCAATCTCCATTACCACAAAAAGAGCGCCTTTCATAGCCAGAAAACACCATCACCAGAAAAACAAAAAAACCACCAGGCTCCAGAGAGAAAGCGGACTGAGAACAGAGCTCAGGGCCACAGAGGAGACACACGCGCCCAAGGACGCGGCAGCAGCGCCATACTGCCGGTGGCAGCGGCGAACTCAACGGACGGCTACAGCAAGCCGAGGTGAGCCAATGCGGAACAGCCAGGCGGGATCTTTCGGCGCAGACAGCATTTAAAGCTCCCAGTGGCTGAGCTCAGCACACGCTGAAGGGATTCAGAGTGGAAATCAAAACCAGAGAAGAAAAAATACGCCAGCCTCATGGCCGAGGGCATGGCTGCGGCACCATATTGTCACCGGCGGCGGCAGCAGCAGTGAATTCACCGAGTCCAGTACAGCTACATCTATGTACTCAAGAACAGTGAGTCAAATTGCGGGCCACAGAGGAGAAATCCCAGTATTGTGCCTTCTGGGACTTGACCCAGTGAGGGAGTGGTGGTGGCAGAGATATCACACCATAGGAGAGCGTGCAACCTGGCACCCCCCATAGTTTAAAGCAGCCTCTATCGACTCCCTGGGTCGGAGACTCTGTGATACAACCCAGTAAAGGAGTAGTGGGGTCTGAGATAATACAGACTCGAGATCCAGAGCACCTTAAGTGAAGCCATAGTGACCCAAGGGAAGAACCCAGAGAAGGCACAAACCTCCGAAATCATGGGAAAGAGGAATAACACTGAAGTAATGAATGTGCACAACCCCACAACATCAGAACCTGATAAAACAGAAAATCAGAGATTTCTAGAAGATCAAATCAGGAAAATGACTGTAGAAATAATAGAGGTGCTTCGAAAAGAACTCAGAGAGAGCCAAAAAGAGATAAAGGATGCAATTAATGAAGTAAAGGCCTCAATTCAAAGCACAAACAACCGATTAGACCACATGGAGAACAGAATCTCGCTCTTAGAAGATGAGCAATCCAAAAATGAATGCATAGTTTCTAATCTAGAAAAAGATATCCAACAGCAGGAATCTGACATTGAAGAAATATGGGCCCATCTTAAGAGAGCTAACCTAAGAATAATTGGAATAGAGGAGGGAAAAGAAAGTGATACCAAAGGGATCAACAATCTCTTCAAGGAAGTAATAGCAGAAAATTTTCCAAATATAGAGCAAGAGGTTGATACACAGATCCAGGAAACTTATAGAACTCCCTTTAGACAGGATCCGAGAAGAGGATCCCCATGCCATATAATTGTCAAAATGACCAATGTGGAAGCCAAGCAGAGAATCTTAAAGGCAACAAAAACAAAGGGCCAAGTGACATTCAGAGGCAAACCAATTAGAATCACTCCAGACTTCCCAAACCAAGTCATGAGAGCCAGAAGGGCTTGGAGTAACATATTCCAAACTCTGAAAGAAAACAACTTCCAGCCAAAAATTTCCTATCCAGCAAAACTTTCTATCAAATTAGATGGAGAAATAAGAAGCTTCCATGACAAACAGAAACTGAAGGAATTTATGTCTTCAAAACCAGCGCTAGAGAAAATACTCAAAGAGATTAACTACAAAGAAGAAATAGGTAACACTCACCAGAACCAGAGAAACAAGAGTTTCCATCCAACAGACAACTAAGATTGGTTATCTGTGGAGATTCATTATTTATGTTAGTCTTTTACCTATCTCTAAATTGTATTGTTTGCCTTTATTGTTGTTAATTTTTAGGATTTCTAGTTGGAATATTAATATACCTTCAGATATAGCATTTGGAAATATTTTATCCAATTCTATTAGTAACTTTTAACTCTGTTTACATTGTCTTTGGATATACAATATTTTCTTTTATTTTTTAGGGAGTTTGTATATTCTTCTGTTGCCTGTGCCATTGAAATCATATCCAAGAAATCACTGCCAATTTCAATGTTGTGAGGTTTTATGACCCAGATTTTCTCCTAAAAGTTTATAGTCTTAAGATTTATATTTAGGTCTTTTATCTAGTTTGAGTTAATACTTGTATGTGGGATTAGGTAAGGGTCCAATTTTATTCTTTTCCATGTAATTATTATTTTTCAACAATATTTAGTTAAAAGATTATTATTTCCATCACCAAATCTTCGTGGAAACCTTGTCAAAAATAACTTGACAATATAGGGAAGAAGTTAGCCCTAGGCTTGTATTTAACTCCAATGTTCTATATATCTGCCTTTAGAACAGTACTACACTGTTTCAATTATTGTAGCTTTATATGGTTTGAAATCAGAAAATATACATCTTCTAGCTTTGTTTTTGCTTCGAGATTGTTTTGGGTATCTAGAGTCCATATTCCATATCAGGATACATTTTTTTCTGAAAAATAAATATATGATAGTTTCACCTAAAAAAAAGAAAAAAATATTCTCTGGTAAGAAAGAAAGCAAAAAAGAAATATTGAAATGTTATCTTTAAGTCATCAAAAGCTTGGTATCAGACAAATGAAACTGTTATGTGAGATTATCATTTTTAATTTTGGATAAATTGCTATAATACTAGATGTCAACCACTAAGCCAAGCATGGGAGGGAGGGATGGGGAGAGAATGGGGTGGGGATCGGGTGGGGGCTGACTGGGCGATGTGTGCATGTATGTCTACAAAAGTTTGTATCCCACTATGATGTATGAATACAGTGCACCAATAAAAAAAAAATAAAAAAAAATATCTAAACTAAACCATGAATTCCCTAGTTGAGAGACAGGAGCTCTTAAAATGTACACAGTTCAAGTTAGAGCTCATGTGGCCACAGGGAAAAACAGTGATAGGTTGCCAACAAGTACCGATAATGTTTGTGCCCGTGTCATTTGGTAAAAGACCTCATCCCTTCCTCGAAGCCAGATGTTTCCCAGGCAGCCTACATAGGGGCAGCTTTCTCTTCCTCTGAACCCACAGTACTGATCTTATGAGTTTCTCGCGTACTTACTACAGAGGAAGCAGTTAAGCTTACATAAGGACTTATGTGGCTCTTCTGTCTTTTCCAAGAGTTCCCCCATCATTCTGGATTTTTTTTTTTCATTCCTTCTACTACACACAGCTTTAAAGTAAGCCCTTCAAGCACAGGAACATCATACCTTCAACGTATAATTAGACACCTTGAAGTTGTTTGCCGCCGACAAGGATGAAACGTTGCCCAGAATCGATACTACTGAGGCCAGATCCCCAACTGTATTCGATGGGTTTTGCTCAACAATGACTGAAAGATTTTGTACCACAGATGACACGTCTGCCTCTGTGGCGTTTTGTGAAATCACACCAAAATTCTAGAAATAAAAATGGTTGCATTCTAAAAAAAATAAAAATAAAAAAAAAAATAAAAGGCCAATTGTTTTGGGCTAAGCCTCTGCATTAGGCCCCAACAGACCAGCCTAAAAATAAAAATAGAGTCATCCAAGATGACATTTCACATCACCAAACTGGAACAAAGCTGTTCAACTGAGCTTCAAAAAATAAGGTTTAAAGAGACTCTAGCAAAATTTCCTGAATCGGCGAGTTCCAATTGGCCTCATATTGAAATTTCCTCAGTCTTAACCCTTATTCAAAAAAAGGCAATTTAAAGTAGCATGGTGCTAGCAAGCCACTTTTGTCTCCTTGTCTACACTCTACAAGCTTGAAAGTAGGGAAAAATATACTTTATGTTTATGCTTTAACTTTTTTCTGTCAAATCAATCTCCTCTGCCTGGCTCATTACAATACTTATTCTGTTTTATGGACTGGAATGTTGCCAGACTCTAAAGTGAAAATTAATCTAGTTAAGATCTTTAAACTATTGTTCTCAACAATCGTCTAGTAGTTTCCTCAATGTAGAAATAGTAGAAAAATTTCCTTTTCATATACAACTAACATTTGACTGCAACTAGGAATGGAGATCACAGAGCTGCAGACAGAGAAAGAAGGATTAGGGGATGCCAAGAAGGAGGTGGACCAGAATGCACACCAGAGTTTGGATTTTAGTTTATGGGGAAGGGGAAGCCACTGGGGAATTTTAATCAGGAAACTGACATGATCTTACCTATTTTGTGAAACTCTCTGACTTCAGCATAAAATAATGGACTTTGAGAGCCAAGAGGGAAGCTGTGTCCTCAGTCCAGGACAGAGATGATGATGGCTTGGATGGGGTGCTTAGATAGATTGGTGTCAGTAGAATAGAAGGAGTACATGGATAAGAGAAATATTTTGGACAATGAACTGGCAGGTCTTGCTATGTGTCCAATATCCAGTGACCTTAGACAACGAATCAGGGTAGTGAACCAGTTGCTGACACATTGATAGAAAAGCCTGCATCCCAATATGAGCATAAAGCCATCAAGAATCTTGACTTTCCTTGTGTCTAGGTGTTTAGTCACAGACAGGTGCCTTAGGCTTTGGAGCCCAAATAGGTGTGGTCCAAAATGTAGCCCATACAAGACAAAGTAAAGCAACCGACACAGAAGAAAAACATTATTTGTAAGTGGGATATAAATCTGATAGCTATTCAGACTTTTTCAATTCCTCTGTAATTCTCACTTTTATAAAAGAAATAGTCGTTCGTGAGTGACAGAATGGTCATATACAAGAATTATGGAAACTCTGAACTCCACACAAAAATTTTTAAACTCCACACATTTTTTAAAAACTAAACTCAAATATAACATGCATATTTTCAAGAACGTTAATGTTTTTCTGGACTGGATATCCATTTTGCTGGTCATAGGTTGTCCAGCAAAAACTGACTTTGTAAAAAAAAAAAGCACATAGTTACCTGTTTATAATGGAAGAAGAAATTGTTGAGTATCGTTGAACTGTTATAATCAAATTAGGAAGACAAACAGAGAATGTATGTTGTACAATGCAGCATGTCCTATGCAGAAATCTACATTTTTTCAAAGAAATCTTTTAAAGGAGAATACCCCTATAAATATTTGCTATGAACAGTCTTCAAATTTCCTGTAGTAAAGTAACACTGGACAAAAACATCCTTATGTTTGCACTGAGGACTCAGCAAATTTTTACCTTAGGTTTCCACCACTGAAACTACTAAGTCGACCGCCACTTATTATCTTTACAGTTTAAATATGAGCCAGTTACTTTTGTCTGAGACCACATGGGCAAAGCATACATTTATGAGTCTGCAGCAGTCCAAGATCCTGATTCATTGACCTATTAAGAAATCTTTGATTTTCTTCCTGTAAGTAAAGTGACGGGGAAAAAGAACATGAGAACCTGAACCAAAATAGTGTTTTTAATGTTTCTTTTCCCTCATGGATTTCTCAGTTTTTTGAAATGGATACCCACCATGATCACTTTAGAAAGATTTTTTGTTACCAGAGAAACTTTCCATCTGCTTTTTTGCTTTTCTAAATTATTAAGACCTCCTGGGATGATGTGTGCTAGCCCAATAATAATAAACTCTACCCTTAACATTTTAGCTACATGTAGAAAGACAGCTTCAATCATATATTTATTTTGCCACTTGTGTTTTAACTTGGCTTCTGTTTTTCTTCCCTTTTTAAAAATTATTAAGATTTATTACTTGGAAACTGTATTAAGGCCTAAGCTGGAGAAGTATTAGTTGGTAGGAACTATGAGGGAATTCCTTTCTAGGTTGAGCTGCTGACTCACCTTTGGTTTTAAGACTTTCTGCTACTAAGTAGGAAAATTGATCACATGTGGAAAGTTACAGAAGCTCTGATGACTTGAATAGAAGTTGGAAGGTAAACAGATCTATCATAGGACCATTTCCTTCCCATCCTTTAGTCTTTCCTTTCCCCCAAAGTAATGCTTTTAGGTTGTTTTTCTATAGACTCCATTGTCCAACTTCTTGTCTTTTGCTCCTGTATCTGGAATGTACTGTTTTTCCCCCTATATTTTTTATTACGTTATATCAATTATATATAATGATGGGTTCCACTGGGTACCTTGGTACAAACATAACATAATTTAATCAATGTCCACTTTCCAATGCTTCTCTGTTCCCTCCTTCTCCTGCTCTCTTCTTCTACTTTTTGGTTTTTCTTTTGTGTTCATGATATCATCTCCCTCCTCTCCTGGTTAGCTTCCACATTTGAGAGAAAATCTAGGATATTCCTTTTTCTGAGTCTGGCTCACTTGGCTTAACATGACATTCTACAGTCCTACCCATTTCCCGGCAAATAACAATTTTGTTTTTGTATGTGGCTAAATAAAACTCCATTGTGTGTCTCTACCACATTCTGAGTGTTCAACAGCAGATGAATGGCTGAAGAAAATGTGGAAGGCCCTTCTTATCCAATCCAGTTCTTAAGTTTTCCAGCACCTTCTACCCAGACTTCATAAGCTTGCTGAAATCTTGGCACACCAAGGAATATTCTGGAAATGAACAGGTAAACATTTTCCTTTTCACTCCAGTTTTTTTTTGGAGGGGTGGCCAACACTGTATAGATAAAATGATTTCTCAGCTCAATCCCAGGCTGCTATGATCATAAAGGAACTTTGGTTGTGTGACACACATATAACCCAGAACTAGTAACTTCAACAGCATGACTTTTTCAGGTGGTTTGGTTAACCTCTAAGTTTTTCCCTTCCAGTACAAGGCTAGAAAGATCCATAAAATTCTTTCCTTTAAAGAAGGCCAGAGAGAGAGAGAGCAACAAAAAAGTATAAGTAGAAAAGAAAGACCTTCTACCACTCTTAAGCTATTTTAAGACAACAGGTATCTTCAGCCAACAAGTTGTTGAGAATTTTGTTGAAGTGTACTGATTTTATAATATAATCAAAACCAAATCATTAGGAATGTAGATATACAAATTAGAATAACTCTATACTGACCTTTGAATTTGAGATATGAGAGAGGCTGAGAATTCTCCTCAATGGGTATTAAAGGCCCAATATAAAGAAAAAGTTTTCGAAATGAATGCTCATGAATCAGGACCAGTGCAGAAGGTCAGGAAAATGTAGTCAACCCACCAAAGGGAAGGAGAATTTGATCTGAGTCAGGTATATTTCTTTGGTATATCGTATCCTATTGCTGCTGAAACAAGTGATGATGAATTTAAATGACAATACAATACAAATTTATTATCTTGCAGCTCCAGAGGTGGGAAGTCCAACACGTGTCTCACTGGTTAAAATGAGAAAGTCAGTAGAAATGCAGGGGTGCCTGACTTCCAGAGCATGTAGGAGAAAATCCACGTCTTCCCTTTGCTAGCTCTTACAGGCAGCTCTTTGCATGTGGCCTCTTTCTGTCTTCAAAGTCAGCAATGGCCGATTAAATGACTCTGACACCTGCCTCTGTCATCAGCCTGCCTCTCCTGACTCTTTCACTGATGGAGACTCTGGTTTTGTTAGACTTACCTGGACAATCCAGAGTATTCCTCCATTTCAAGAGCCTTAGTCTCATCTGCCAAGGGAGCATACTTAGAGACGTAGAGATTAGGATTTGGGCATTTGGGGGTCATTAGTCTGACTACCACATGTGGATACTACATGGCTAAGAGTGTCACCAAGTCCTTCTAGTAAGGAGAGTGCAAAATTAACCTCAGGCCACATGATATATGGCTGATTATATCATAAATGTGGGAGAAGTTACTTTTTTTCTCAGAAGCATAAAGAAATGAGAATTAATAATAAAGTGCTTGGTTCATAATAGGTACTCAACACTGGGGTTTATTATTGAGTCTATATTTATATGTTTGTGTCTGCCCTAAGTCTTTGATATTACATGAATGATAGTGCAGAAAATCAAAGTAGCATAGTCATGTAAACTCAGTATTTGGGAGGCTGAGACAGGAGGATCACAGGTTTGAGGACAATGTAGCAATGTAGTGAGACTCAGCAATCTAATAAGACCTTGTTTAAAAAGTAAAAGTAAAAAAAAAATGCTAGGGGCATAGCTTAGAGGCAGAATACCCTTAGGGTTCAATACTCAGTATCACAAAAAAAAATTGAAGGAAGAAAAAGAACATTCAGAAGAGAAAAAAGTTATAAGACATATGCAGCAGACATCATGATTCATGACTTCAAATTATACTTTAGAGCTATAGAAATAAATAACAGCATGATATTGGCACAAAACAGACAAATGAAATAAAAGATACAGAAACAACAAATATACACAGTTATAACCAATTTATTTTTGACAAGGTGCCAAAAAACATGCTGGAGAAAAGAGTATTTTTAACAGATGGTGCTGGGAAAACTGGTTATCCATATATATATAAATAAAATTAAACCCCAACTTCTCACTCTGCACAACTCAAGATGGATCAAAGGTCTGAAAATTAGACCAGAGACATTAAAATTACTAGAGGAGTTCATAGGACCAATACTACAACATACAGGCACAGAAAGAAACTCCCTCAACAAGATCCCCATAGTTCAGGAAATTAAAATAAGAATTGATAAATGGGATGGCATTAAACTAAAATGTTTCTGTGCAGCAAAGGACACCATCTACAGAATGGGAGAAGATCTTTGCCAGATATTCCACTTATAGAGGACTAATATCTAAAATATAACTTAAAAAACTTAACACTAAAAATTAAGCCAGTCAAAAAATGGGCAATTGAGCTGGGCATGGTGGCGCATGCTTATAATCCCCGCGCTTGGGAGGCTGAGACAGGAGGGTCGCACAGGTTTGAAGCCAGCCTCAGCTACTTAGTGAGGTTCTCAGCAACTTAGTGAGACCCTGTTTCCAAATAAAGTATAAAATAGGTCTGGGAGTATAGCCTGGAGGTATAAAGCCTCTGGGTTCCACCCCCAGTACCACCAAAAAAAAAAAAAAATTAAAAGAAATAGGCAATTGAACTAAATAGACACTTCAGAAAAGAAATACAAAAGACCAATAAATATATGAAAAACTGTCCAATATTATTAGCAAATCAGGAAGATGCAAATCAAAACTATACCGAGACTTCATTTAACCCCAATTAGAACAACAATCATTAAGAATACAAACAATAATAAGTACTAGTAAGGATACAGGGAAATAGGAACTTTTCTACACTATTGGTTGGATTGCAAATTAGTGTAGCCACTATAAAGATCCGTGTGGAGATTACTCAGAAAACTGGGAATGGATCTACCAGCTATAGCATTCCCAGGTATATTTTCAGAGGGATTAAAAACAGAATACTAGCATTACTAATATCAGGATATTAGCAATTCATGCATATATATGTTTATAGCAACACAATTCACAGTAACTAAATTATGGAACCAACCTAGGTGTCCATCAACAGATTAATGAATTACAAAATTATGAGATACGTATATACAATAAAATTCTACTCAACAATGAAGAAGAACAAAATTATCTCATTTTCAGAAAAATGGATGAACCTGGACAACATTGTGTTAAGTGAGATTAGCCAGTCACAGAAAGTGAAGGGTCATATGTTTTCTCTCATATGTGGAATCTAGGGAGTATTGGGGATACAAGAGGGATTTTATTTATTTATTTATTTATTTTATATCCTTCATTGAATTGTCTTTATTTGATTTTGGTAGTAATGTGATGTTGGCTTCATAAAATGTACCTGAAAGAGTCCTTTTTTTATATTTCTTTTTTTTCTTTTAACAATTTTTTTTATTGAACATAAATAGTATACATTTAAACTATATTTTGTGCCCTCTCCCCCCCGCCCCTGTTTTCCCTTCCCCTCTCCCACCAATGTTTGTCCAGGTTAACCATGTCTTATTTATAATTTTACACATGTTCAGGTGTAGACCCTCATTAATCAAGGTCGGCCTTCCTCCTCTCCTACCTTTCCATTCAAACTTAGCTAGTATTTCCCCTCTAATATCTGGAGTCCCACTGGTATCCTTTGTGGTTCCTAGTTTGGGCATATTAGAGGAAACATGTGTATCTTCTCCTTCTGTGCTTGGCTGATCTCACTTAACATAATGTTCTCCAGGGCTTTCCATCTTCTTGCAAATGATATAATTTTGTTCTTCTTTATGGCTGAATAGAATTCCATTGTGTGTATTTCCCACAGTTTTGCTATCCATTCATCTGTTGATGGTGATCTGGGTTGGTTCCATATTTTGGCTATTACAAATTGTGCTGCTATGAACATAGGTATGCATACAAGAGGGATTTTAGATAGAGGAGGAGAAACCCCAGTGGAGAGATGGAGGGGGTGTAGGGGATGGTGGTGGTGATGGAGAGAATTAATGATGGGAGCACTTCCCTTGATGTTATGCATATATGTGAACTCACCAATGCCAATCTCAGTATCATGTACAGAGAAGGGGAGGGAGTGGGGGGCGACCTGGGGGGAAAGCTCACCAAGTGCCCTGTGCATTTGTGTCACTATCACTGTGAACTCCATTATATGAGACTACAATGCATCAAGAAAAATATATTTTAAGAAAATAATAAAACTTCATAAAATGGAAAAGCTCACAGGAAAAAAAAAGGAGAGTACATAGGATGTTCCAAGTGTATTACATACTGAAAGACAGTAACGTTCGCGTTTACATTTTTTGAGTTAATATTTCAAAAATAAAAGTTTTTTCTGATTGGCTGTATTACTTTTGTTTCATATAAATAAGGTGAATAATAGTTTTCTAAATTGTTTTGCTTTTAGTATTTCTGTTAATGTTTGCTGGAAAATATATGCTTTAAGTTATAAATATGGTTTGCTTACAGTATGCCAAATTATTTTTTAAAACAAATCCTCCTTTCTACGTGGGAATACATCTACTTTCTTTGGTGCGTCCTTAAGGCAAAAAAAGTATAAGTAAGTTGTCATCATCCTCATTATCTCATATTTTTATTGACTCCCTTAGGCCTGCTTAATTCTCTGTAGAGCATATTTAACTCTCATGCTAATTGGTAAATAATATATTCTAAAAGTCATTAAAGTAATTTTGGTTCTTACTGTCCTTCAGGATAAAAATAACTTTTATCTGCATCTAATAATAGTTTATAGGTAGTATATTATTCTCTTTTTACTTTGCTTCTGTTTTATCATTGAGTATCTTTATGTATTTTTGTTGTTGTTCTCTTGAGAGTTATGCTAAAGAGGAGCTGGGAACTTGCCTAGATCAAATAAGTCTTTGCTTCATTACAAAATGATTACTGCATTTTCTTCCTGGGTATTTTTTTCCCCAGTTTTCAGTTATAATTTAAAGTTTGTACAAAAGTCTTTTTTTTAGAATCAGTTCATAATTATAAAGCTTCTTAAAGGTACATTTTATTCTTTTCTCTGGCAGAGACTTACTGGACTAATAATTCGTCTTAGGAGCTAGAATTTTTTTGTTTAGTCCTCTTACATACAGCATCAAAATGATATTTCATTAACAGGAAGAAAACATATCTTTTTAAATGAAATGTCTCTATAAACCCAGTTTCATAGCACTCTGCAGGTTTTTATTGGCCCTTAGTGACATTTATTTTCTTTACCTATCAATGCTTTTGTTAATGAGGTGCAAGAACAGATATAACTAGGTGCTTTGCAATCAGTCTGGTTGCCTTTATTACACTACCTTAGGGCATTCCCTCTGGGGCACTGGGTCACAGCGGCTTTCCCCATGGACTGAATGGTTGGGACAGACTCTCTAAACCCTAGTGCTCACGCCAGGTGTGGTGGCGCACGCTTGTAATCCCCGCGCTTGGGAGGTGGAGACAGGAGGATCGCGCAGCTTTGAAGGCAGCCGTGCTGGCTTAAGAGACCCTGTTTCTAAATAGAAATATAAAAAATAGGTGTCTGGGAGTGTAGCCCGGAGGTAGAAGGTTTTCCAGGAACCCTAGTGCCACCAAATAAATAAATAAATAAATAAAAATAATAATAATGAAATAAAAATAAACCCTAGTGGTCATTGATGATAATAGAGGAGAGGGACTTTGTCAAGACTGCTACAACATCAGTATTAAGAGCTCAGGATGTTATTTATAACTGTGGCAATGTTGTTGGACTTTGAACCTCCTATTAAAAAAAATGACAGCTGTTCTCCTAATGATAAATGACTTCAGAAGCTTGTAACCCCCTAAAATATACTTAAAAGTATTTCCTGAGGTCAGAAAACTTTTATGCCACAATTTTTAGTAAGTATTGTTTTTCTTTCCTTTCTTTCTCTCTCTCTCTTTCTTTCTTTCTTTCTTTCCTTCTTTCTCTCTTTCTTGTACTGGACATGGAACACAGGGGCTTTTCTACCTTCAGGTTTTACTCCCAGACTTATTTTTATACTTTATTTGGAAACAGGGTGTCACTAAGTTGCTGAGAGCCTCAGTATGTAGCTGAGGCTGGCCTCGAACCTGTGCTATCCTCCTTTCTCAGCTTCCCAAGCTCTGGGATTTCAAGCCTGCGCCACCACGCCCAGCTTAAGTATTGTTTTATATACCCATGGTGTGTGTGTGTGTGTGTGTGTGTGTGTGTGTGTGTGTGTTGTGTGTGTATCACTGCTTTTTGAGAAAATATGCAAAGAACCTCTACTGTGGTTTAGACGCACTTCTATTCTTTAAAGTTAATTTGATGGAGGTGTTTACTACAACTGAAAGCTACTCTAATTAGAAGACTGGTTATCAAATTATCTCATGAGCTATGGCAAGGATGACGCTTTTGCATCTTTAGTATCGACACCACTCTTACTATTTTGTAATTTTTCCTTAAATTTTTATATTTATTTTATCATGCACATGAGACTTAATTTTATTTAAAAATTTCCTTGTAATAGGTCTGGGAGTGTAGCCCGGGGGTAGAAGGGTTTCCAGGAACCCCAGTACCA
This sequence comes from Muscardinus avellanarius, assembly GCF_963383645.1. Taxonomy (NCBI): domain Eukaryota; kingdom Metazoa; phylum Chordata; class Mammalia; order Rodentia; family Gliridae; genus Muscardinus; species Muscardinus avellanarius. Next base: position 116,955,403 of record NC_137790.1, read on the forward strand.
CCCCCCCAAAAAAATTTCCTTGTCGCCTATTAAAGACTGCATACACATAGAGGTGTCTCTCCTACATTGTTCCTCGCTGTGTCTTCATTACTCTTTTGCTTCTGCTTAAATTATTGAAGTGAGAAAGTAAGGAAATTGGCATTCAATAATAAATAAGAAGTCAAATTTGGCTAGGCATATGAAATAAGCTTAACAAGAACCTAACAATGTGGAATTAATAATTTTTCCCATAAGATCTTTATGGATAAAAAAAAAAAAACTGCAGCGGGAAGCAAACACCAAATGTGGAAAGGACACTGTTTAAGGGCAAATCTCTTTTGTTCTCAGCACTGTGCTCGGTGCTAGGTGTGGCCACAGGAAATAGAGTGCTAAATCTAAAACGGGGGAGGGCTATGGGACTGGGTTTAAAGTAATCTCGATGAGGCAAACATGCAAATGAGGAGATGCAACATCATGTAACTCCTGTTCTCAAAACAGTTTACAAAGGCTCAACCCGCAGCACTAAGGGGAAACAGCGTGTTCTGCTAGGACAGGGGGTGGTTGGATAAAATTTTATATGGGAGCCAACCCTTGAAATAGGTTTCAAAGAATGAAGAGGAAGAGTGAGAGAGAGGGAGAGAGAGAGAAACAAAGGGAGTTGTAGATAAAAAGAACAGATGTAAAGTTTGGGAAATGGCCAGGTGATCAGAATAATTCAAAATATCTGCAGGTGTCATTTTACATAAGAATATTTTCTTCTTACCCCCGTTTTCTTTTCAGTGTATAGGTCTCGCTTTTCTACTTAAACCGAATGTGTCTCATGCACAGGAAATCTTTTTGTATCCCACTTGTCGGCCAGATCTGTGTCTAGAGGATGTGCAGTGCATACTTTGATTATATTGATCAGTGGTAACTGAGATGATTAGGAGAAAAATATCGTGGTCTGTATTATTGGACCAGCTTAGTGAATTGTTGTTTTTATGGCTTTTTCCCAGGAAGGATACATTTAGGTGATTCCCATAGGAACTCAAGCAAGTAGCTCTTTTTGACTCTGTAATTTATGATTGTTTCCAACATTGGGGGCTAGATTGATAATAATTATTACTTTTAATAAGTCATAACAAGAGCACTAGCCTGATACTGGTGCTCAGAGGAATGAATGGATACATGTGTATATCACATTTTCATCACCAAGGGCGAGGGGAAGTCTGCTGATAACTCAGTGGAAGAGCTGGACCTGAGAAGAATTAAGGGAGGTGTAGGAAGAGAGAGGAAAGATTGATAATAACACTATTAGAAAATGGAATTTATTTTTAATAAAATTAATCTCACTTTTCTCTCAGAATCTGCATTTAGATATTTAAGTATATGCACTAGTAAGAGCTATCTAATGTTTCTTTATTAGGAAAACGAACTAAATTTTTTGAGAGAAATATACCCCAATCAGAAGACACAGAGCCAATAACTGGCAGACCCAGTAGCTGAACGCAGGTCTCTCTCCTGGATAGACTTTGCAGGGCAGCGGGCTGCCCACCTTAGCTTTGGCGTGTAACTTTGACAATGGACACTTCTCAAAGATTCTGTTATATAAGCATCCAAGCGCTACTTGTTTATTGCATGTGAACATTCGCTCTGCCTGGTGCTTAACTTGAATCCCTCCATTTAGAGAATTGTTATCTGTTACTAACAAATATCAGGAAATAGCAAAAAAATAAGCTAGTCTTTATTTAGAGGTTGAGGGAATCCCCTCATCCTGGACATTTAATGTTTTGCTCAGATAGACAAAGATCTAGTTCACAGACATTTTATTTTTACAACTATCATTTAAAGCTGTGGTCATGTCAGTTAGCTGCCACCTGCTCCTTTATGAGAATTTCTTTTCTCCTTGCGGATAGAAACAGTGCCTCTTTATTGGTGATTTTATGAAACTTTGCTTTTCAACAGAAAAACTACCTTTGCTTTGAATCCCTCTCCAGTAGGCTACAATTTCCCTCCAGACTAAAAATTCCTCACTAGACTGTACATTTCTCTATACTTCAGTTGCGTATCTTAAAGATGGCAGATACTTTATTTATTAGCTATCTAAATTCAGTGCACAGTATTTTCAACCTGTTTCTATGGAACTTAATTTTACCCACATCCGGGAGCTTAAAAAAAAAAAAAAAGAAAAAAACATAATTCGAGTCAGGCATGGTGGTGCACGCTTGTAATCCCAGCATTCAGGAGGCTGAGACTGGAGGATAATGGTTCGCAGACAGCCTCAGCTACGTAGTGAGGCCCTCTACAACTCAGTGAGACCAGGTTTCAAAATAAAAAATAAAAAATAGGGCTGGGGGTGCAGCTCGGAGGTAGAATGCCCCTGAGTTCCATTCCCAGTACTGAAAAAAAAACAACATAGTTAATGGATAATAAGAAATATTAAAGCATCAGTCTTGGTGATGAAGAGGTACAAGGAAGAAAATGGTGCTGTACCTAAGGGCTGAAAGGGAGGGAAAAAAGCTATGGAGGACTTTGGAGGGGCAGCAAAGTACATTCACAAGGTCCCAATTTGCCAAATGCATTTCAGATATCAGAAATAGGGAAATGTGGATAGTTGAAAAGCACCATGGTGGGTGATGGGACTGTTAATCGTTTGATAGAAAGGGATCTTTGAGCCATACCTTCTGCATTGGCCAGGGGTCACTAGAGTAACAGAACTCAGAACCCATATGTGGTTAAGGGGGATTTATCAAATCAGCTTACAGTCCAAAGCAGTGTAGTCCTAATCTGCTGACTGCACGTGGAGAGCCGGAGGAACCAGCTGCTGGATGAGCGGCCCAAGAGCTGGAGTCTCAGAATCAGAGGGAACACTGATTCAACCTAGTCCAGGATGGAAAGGCCAGGCAACTCTCCAGAGGAAGAGTTAGTGAAGGTTCAGTTAAAAGAGCTGAAGGCTGATATCTCAGATGAGAGCAGATGCGCTTCTTTCAGGAAAAACCACACCTACATTTGCATGGCTTTATCCTTCTTTTAACCAAGTCCTATGCCTATGGACTGTGCTGCCTGCATTCAGGGTGGGACTTCTCCTTCAATCTCAACAACACACCCAAAGTCACATAATTTTAGGTGTTTCATTATCTAATCAAGTTGATGATTCAGACTAACCACCACTCCTTTTATATTGCCTGTGGATGCACCTTGACTGATAGACTTATTTCCGAGGGAAAATTGTGTTCCTTTGTGCAGCCTGTGACAAGAAATGCTCAATTATCACACCAGCAAGGCATCACCATCTTTATCTTTCTCCTCTTTTGGTTGCTTTTATAATCATAGTCTGATTTCACTGAGAACACCCAGAATGACTTTAGGTCTCTGGGCCCAGCTTGGATTTATGTGCTGCAATTAATAAAAATTCCTTTAGAGAACATTAAGGTCTTAAATCCCAAACACATTTGGATATTTAGTGCCTATTGTTAGCCAAAGGAATCAGAGAACATGTGGCAAGAAGCTGTGCTCTCTGCACCCACTCTGAGGAGGAAGGGATGGGGAAAATGGCCAAACAGCCCAAGTCTACCCTGGATTCCTCACCCCAGGAAGCCAGGGCATCCTAGCCCTCCTTTTTATTCTCCACCCTCCAACCTCACACCACTCCTAACACCATCATCATCAACGTCTTCTCTTGGTCTCAGATAGATCTGAGCCAGTTTTTCATTCTGAGGTATGTCTGTGAGGTCATGATGTAGAGACGCTGTTAGCGATTTTTTGAAGAAACAACCTGCGATAGTTTTAAAGAACAAATGGACACCTAACTGTGTAATATTGGGCATGAAGGAGTTGATCAAGGAAGAATATCTTTGGACTGTGTCAGGTCTTCCTAACAGAGCCTACTCTGACCCTGGAAGATGGTCATCTGATCTTGAGGGGGAAGGCCAGGTTGAACATCCCTAATCTGAAAATCTGAAATCAGAAATTACCTCAAATCTGCAACTTTTTGAACACAGACATAAGACCACAAATGGAAAATTCCATACCTGATGTCCTGGGAGGTTAGCTTGCAGTTATAATACAGGTGCATGGAAAGTATCATATAAAATTGCCTTCAAAAGTGCATAAAAACCATAAATGAGTTTCATATTTCTATGTATATAAAGTGCATAAGAAACATAAATGAAATTCACATCGCACTAGGGTACCATCCCCAGGTATTTCATTATATGTGCACAAATACTCCAAGAAAATATATACAAAATCTGAAACACTTTTGGTCCTGGGACTCTCAGCTTGTAGCTACCTGGAAGAAAATTCAGAGAACATCAACTTCACATGAGAAAACCAGCTGTTTAAATTTTGGTGTTAGTAACTGATAAAAATTTTCATTTATTTGTTTTTTATTGCCAATTGTTTATAGAATGTTATTTAAAACAACATTTATATTTGTAGGATACCTAAAATGAAAATAAAATGAAAATTCTGTAAGGGGAGGAGTGGGCAATGGTTGAGAGAGACATGAAACTATCCCAGAAGTTCTCACATCTGCAGGTGGAGGACTGAATTATTTCTTTTATCTCTGTCTAACTCCTCCATGTACCCATAAGTCATTTGGGGAAAATAGCCAGTCAATACCTCCCCTCCATGGTCAAACCTAAAATGTTCTCCAAAGATCCCACTCTGCTCACACCACGTGTGTGTGTGTGTGTGTGTGTGTGTGTGTGTGTGTGTGTGTACTGGAGATTGAACCTAGAGGCATTAGACTATTGAGTTACATCCCCAGCCCTATTTTTATGTTTTATTTTGAATCAGGGTCTCACTAAGTTGCTGATGTTCTCATTAAGTTGCTGAGGCTGGTCTCAAACCTGTGAACCTTCTTCTCAGACTCCCAAGTACCAGTTTTATAGGTGTGAGCCTCCACACCTGGCTTCACAACACTTTGAAGAGATAAGCTAGAATACTTCACAGATAAGCCGAACAGGTTAAAAGCACAGATGTTACTTTTAGAAGCCACACATGGCAAGTTTGAATTCTTGCCAACACCAAGTACTAAATGACATTAACTGTACTTTTTTTAGACTTATTTAAAATGTAATGCAATCTCACCATCTCCTCATTGTTGATCCTTCTTCCAAAAGGTTTTGAAGGAAGATCTGACCTACATTAAAGTTTTTTACTTTGAACACTGCATGTGTTTTCCAGAAGGGAATCAATAAAATTTGAGGGTAGAATAAAAAAAAAATGTATTCATTTCCAGGGCAGCACCTAGATGACCCAAAGTGCTTCATTTAAAACTTTGCAAAATCTCTTGGGTGTGTTCTTTTTAGGTTTTCTTGTTTATTACTAATTCAGCCAATATTTATGGACCACTTGTAGTGGCCAAGAATGGTAAGAAATAATTGGAGAGATAAAGATATCTCAGCTGTAAAGAACTTCATAATTTGAAGGAGACCTTTCCATGAAGAGATGATCAGAACTTAATGAGACCAGGACTATAAAAAAGAATTATGGACAAAGGTTCACAGCAGAATTTTAAGTCTCTGAAGTGAGGGACTAGATGTGACAGGAAGGTGTCACTAAAGAGTCTTTTTATAAGGGCAGAGACCTTAGACAAGGGAGCAAAAGGCCTTTGGGGCTTGAGGATGATGTCCCATGTAAAAGTGTGGGGCACTGACCAGCCTGTCTTTCCTGCTGTAAGACTGTAGCACACGCACACACACTGTTGTACTTAGCATTTGATTTTATGTTATCATTAGAGAGCAAAGTTAGCTGGCAGTTGGCTTTTGCATTGACTTTATAATCATAAAGATTTACTACAATGATTGGATATTTTGTGTTTTTTGCATATTGGTTTTCTTTTGGTTTTGTGGTTTACTTGTGGTTAACTTGGCTGCCTTGAACTTTAGACTATGAAACAATCAACTCAAATTTATTAAATATGCAGGACTTGGGTCATCTCAAAGGGGATGATTCAATAAACCTTGGTAGAGTCTAAGAACCTAGATTTTAAGAAGCCCTGAACTAAGCAGGGTACTGTGGTACATGCTTATAATCCCAGTACTTGGGAGGCTGAGACAGAAGGATTGCAGATTCAAGGCCAGCCTCAGCAACTTAGAGAGATTCTTAGCAAATAGGGTCCCTGCTCCCCTCAAACAAGTGAGGTCTTATTTTAAAATGAAAATAAGAAGCCAGGCATGGTGGTGCATGCTTATAATCCCAGTACTTACCTGAGACAGGAGGCTAAGACAGGAGAATCAAAGTTTCAAGGTCAACCTCAGCAACTTAGTGAGGCCGTCTACAATTTAGTGAGATCCTGTTCCAAAATTGAAAATATAAATAAATAAAACAGGGCTGGAGATGTAGCCCAGAGGTAGAATGCCTCTGAGTTCCATCCCCAGTATCACAATAAATAAATAAATAAATAAATAAATAAATAAATGGCTGGTGATACAGCTCAGAGGTAGAGTATCCTCAAGTTCAATCCCTACTACTAAAAATAAAAAAGTAAAAAAAAGGCCTGCGCTTATTTTAAAGTTGTCAGAAGATTGCACTTTGAAAAATGCTGTATTAGGGAGGTTAGAAAGCAATAAATCTTGTGTTTCATGTTATAAAAGTGTCAGTTACTCTTTCTACCTTGTGAACAATGACATAGACAGGTGAGAAAACAAGGCTGGACAAGGCTGGGAGTGCACTTTTTCTACCTTATTCTGCATCCTGACAGCTTGTACCACAAATGCAACTGTGTTGCAGGTTGAGTGGATTCCTTGTAGGAAAACTAAGGCACTGAGGATAAAATTCTGTCTAGAAATTCTGAAGCTGCAGTCATTCTGAGCCCCCAATATGGGCAAAGAAACTATCAGGGTAGACTTTGCCATTTTTACTACTGTAATCTAAAACACCTGACCACCACACAACTTAAAGAAAGGCAGATTTACTTGCTCACAGTTCTGGAGATTTCAGGGGTTCGGTTTATTTCAGGGGTTCAGGCCAGATTATGGTGGTAGAACCTGGCAAGAGGCCAGAAGTAGAGAGAAAGAAATAGAGTAGGCTTACAGGGACTTTTTTCTCCCACCATGGAGGCCAAAAGCAAGAGAGAAAGTGAGAGATAAAGGGGATTAAAGAACACAAATACAATCCCCAAGGCCATTTTCCCAGGTATCCTCCAGCCACACCCCAAGTGCCCAGGTTGCCAATGGATTTATTCACTGATGAGATTACAACCTTCATGATTTAGTTATATAAATTCTGAACATCAGAGCATGAGCTGACCATGTCTGATGATTTCATGTCTAAATCATGACACCCTTTATGCAGGCTTCCTCACCATGTGGCTGCCCCGAGCAATCTGGTATACTGCTCAGGTTCTCAAACTTGAGCCTGAATCAAAGTCCCCTAAAAATCTTGCTAAAACACACAAATGCTTAAATCCCATTTCCAAAGTGTTGACTCATTCGATTTGATGTGTGGCCCAAAAGTTTGCTTCCTTTCTCTTTTATTTTTATTTTATTTATTTATTTATTTATTTATTTATTTATTTATTTTGATACTGAGGATTGAACCCAGGGGTGTTCTACTTCTGAGTTTTACTCCTAGCCCTTTTTTATTTTCTTTAAACAGGGTCTTAATAAGTTTCTGAGGCTAGCATCAAACCAGAGAGCCTCCTTTCTCAGCCTCCCCAGTACTGGAATTATAGGTATGTGCCACCATGCCCAGGGACAAGTTCCCCAGTGATATGGTGGCTGCTAGTTTAATGATCACCCTTTGAAAACCATGCTTTAGTTAAGAGTATAGGCTCTGGAGCTAACCTTCCCAGGATTCATCTTAGGCTAGTTATTTAACCTCTTAGTGCTTGATTTCCATATTGATATAATGAACATAATTATAGAAACTATTTCATAAGTTTATAGTGAGGGTTTTATAAATTGATAAACAAAGGGCTTAGGACAGAGGTTGGCTCATCATAAATAAATGCTTGCAATTTCAGAAATCTTGAGACAATGTTCCTGGAAATAGAATGATCATCTGTTTCTGGGAAAAGTTTCCTTCAATTGCTGCAATTTTTCATCAATATTTACACTGAGGGCATGAGGAGAAATAAAAACAAATTGCATGAAGCAAAAATAATGATACGAAGCTTGAGGAGAAATCAACTCTATGAACATCAAGTCATGACCAGGCTGAAGAGTTTCTAGAACCAAGTCAAAGAAAAATAAATTGCATTGCTTCTTATCCTTAACTCATATTGATGGCTGTAAAATACCACACACACACACACACACACACACACACACGGGGGGGGGTGGGGGTGGGGAGAGAGAGAGAGAGAGAGAGAGAGAGAGAGAGAGAGAGAGAGAGAGAGAGAGAGAAGATATGCCTTTGGCTTCCAAGTGAGACACATGGCAATCATTTAGTCATTTCTTACCTTGCACTGTGGTTGAAGTAACTGGTTTCATGCCACGGATCAGGTTTGCTGAGATTTAAGCAATTCTTTGGCTGTCCTATGCCTGAGACTTTTGCTTAATCATCCAGAGCCATGAAATCTTGCATCTAGAGTTGCAGTAATTATTTCAGCATTTATGGTACTCATGGAGTGTTCTTGGCACTGTGTATTTTAATGTGATTTAGGTACAAATAGCCTCCCCCAGACTTAGGTTTTCTTTATAAATGTTCCTCTTTCCTTTCTAGCACAAAATGTTGTGCTGTTTCACTAATTACAGCCATGAACTGGATAGTGAATTTGTGATACAGATAAGCCTATTATTATTATTATTATTATTATTATTATTATTATCATTATGGAACTGGGAATGGAACCCAGGAGCATTCTACATTTGAGCTACACCCACAACCCTTTTCTTATTTTTTGTTTTGAAACAGGGTCTTGCCAGGTTTCTGAGTCTCACTACAGGGCTGAGGCTGCCCTCAAACCTTCCATCTGCTTGTCTCTGCCTCCAAAGTATTCAGAATACAGGCATCTGCCACCACACCTGGCTGACTCATTATTTGTGACATAATTCTGGGCAAAATTCAATGTCTTCAGCAAATATATTTTTCTACTCTACTTTAGCTATCCACTTTCATGACACTACTCAGGATATGGATTAATTAAGATTGATTTATCTCTGAAAATTTGCCTGTTGGCCTTCCATACTTTGACTATAACTCTTGTTTCACCTAATTTTCTCTTGCCGCCCTGTATCTCTGATTGCCAACTGAATCCCCATGTTCTCAGCTCATGTCCTTCCTTTCCCAACCTGAACCCTCAGTAATCACTCTATCCTCCTCCATGGTCTTTCCAACAACCACTGTCAAGTCATCAATCATGTCCAACCAAACCATCCTTTCTCTTTGGATTCAGGAGCATGCACCTGAACAGGTTAATTAGTGTCATAACTCATGTGTGGTTGACAGTCAGGGCTGAACCTTTAGTGACTTGTAACCACAGCAATGGGCTCCTGTCTTTTCTGTGAACTGGGGCATGTCGTGTGCTATGCAGAAGCAGGACCTTGCTCATTTAATGATGACTAATATTTCTCTAGAGGAAGATTCTAGGAATCAGTTAATATAACAATAGAATGAGTCATACAAGGCACACTGTGTTCGAACGTTTTACTAAAGCTGTTTTCACTGCCAAACTTTCTCCTTCCACTAGCAGCATAGCGGCCCTCTTCCTGGATGGGATCTGAGAAACACAGATTTCTCTGGCTCCTTATGTCTTTGATGTTTCGTTTCAGCAAGAGGCTCATATTTTTAATGCTATATAGACATCAAGCAATCACGTAACTACAGGCACGGGCTTCTCAGGGTCCTGTTGCAGATGCAGGGCTCAGGATGACTTATATTTCTGCAACTTTGGTTTTTCCAGTTGTTTACCTGAGTTTATCTCTTCCCAGCTCATATTCTCTCTGTCTCTCTCTATTTATTTATATATTTTTTGAGAGTCTGGGGATGGAAGCCGGGGGCATTTGACCTCTGAGATACACCCCCTGCACCTACTTTTTATTCTTCATTTTGAGTCTCACTGAGTTGCAGAGGGCCTCACTAAGTAGCTGAGGATGTCTGCAAACCATGATCCTCCAGTCTCAGCCTCCCTCATGTTGGGATTACAGGTGTGCACCACCACACCTGGCTTTCATATTCTCTTGATTAATTCTTCTTTTCTCAATTCAGTTTCTAGCTCAATTTAAGATGCCATCGTTAGGATCCCTTCTATTGAAGAGTCTTGGAGAAATTATAGTTTCTTTCTGGGATGACCAACTCTCTTCACCTGCCTGGGGTTGAGGGGTTTCCGAGGATGCAGGACTCTGGAGGGTACAGTCTGCACAATCCCTGGAAAACCAACATGAGTTGGTCATGTTATTTTATGTTCCATGCTTCCCTGTTATCCCCCATATACCCCAAGCTTGCTTATATCAGAAAAATATAATTCTCATAGTATTGAGAAGTAATATTCTCTAGGGACTTCTCTCCAGTTAGCCAGTTTTCCTGTGAGGCAGTTAATTTTAAAACAAAACATTTTCATGCATTACAAAAAATCACAAAAGTGGCTCTTAGTTGCTACATAGATACTTGGTGAAGTGAGAGTATTTGCTACTTAGAGGTAAAGTTGTAATCACTTTTAGCCAAATATTTCACTGGGGGTATGGATCCCCACTGTAGAAGGTGGGTGTACACACCATCAAAGCTCTTGAAAGTGAAACTCTTTGGAATTGGGTATACTTAGTATAATATTCTCAAGTTTCATCCATTTTTCTGCAAATGGTCTAATTTTGTTCTTCTTTATGGCTGAGTCATATTCTATTGTGTGTATATACCAAAGCTTTGTGATCCATTTGTCCATTGATGGATATCTAGGCTGATTCTATAGTTTGGCTATTGTAAATTGTGCTGCTATGAACATGGATATGCAAGTCTGATTTTAATTTTTTTTATTTCACTTTCTTTGGGAATGAATAAATATATGTTCTCTCTTATATGTGGTTGCTAGAAAGATATTTGGAAATAAGATAGAGGAACAGGGACTACAGGGGTATGACTGTGGATGATTAGAGAAGGGAGAGAAATAGTTATAAAGAATTCATAGTTGAAATAATTCCATGAACATTTATAAAATTGCCAATTCCAATCTCAAAGACTTGTGGGATGAGGATGAGGGGGAAGGACCTAGTGGGGATGGCAACAAGAGTTGTGTGCATGTATTTTTCTAACACTTTCTGCCCCAATGTGATGCAAAATGACTATGCATCCAATAAAAAAAAATAAAATAAAAAGCAAGGCTCTACATCACCCACTTCACTTTACCTTGGTCCCTGCCTTCTCCAGTGAGGGGCACACATGTAAAGGACAGGAGGTGTGCCCACATGTTTCTCCTTCTGCTCTGCTCTGTGGTTCTGTTGTGTTATACTGGGGCTCTTTTATTCCCCTGCCTGATCATACTCTTAAAACTCATAAAACTGTTGTACATGCCACATGGGCCAATGGCACTCATTTGGAGAAAAGTACATCCTGACTTAAGTCTTATGCGGCAGACATTTTCTTTCACTATCTTTCATGATCCAGGCAGTATGTGTCCAGAGTCATGCATTGAAAACATGGCCATCACCTTGGTTTATGAACATGATACTTATCCCCTCTCTTTCATGGTTTTCATGTTTTCAGTGGGCCTCAAGGAAAGGGATGGAAGAAAGCCACTGTTAACTGATATCTTCACTAGAACCATTACTTGGGAAAAAAATATCAATGAGACTTTTTTCTTCATGAGTATTAATTTCTTCATGAATATTTATTTTTTCTCTCCCTTCTCTTGGGCATGTGTGGTATACTGAAGACTCACACAGACATTGGTTTCTCACACTTTATCTCAACCAACCTGAAGATCAACTAAGCACAGACTAAGTATATTTTCATTACTTCTATACATTCTGTTACATGTCTTTTTTTTTCCAGAGAAGAAAAACAGTATAATATTTTATCAAACTGTAGATGGCATTTGGGAGCTCTTTAAAATTGATGGGAAATTCTTTTTACTTTTTTGCAAAACTTTTGGTGGTCTTTCCTTAAATGCTTTTCTCATCATTTAAAAAAGACAGGTTAAAAATCCAAGATTCTCTTTATCTTAATAAGAAACATCTTGTAAAAAATTAGGAAAGCGTTTCTGATTTAAAAAAATGTAAGGAATGACATTCTCTCTCAAAGACTCAACATTCCCATTTAAAGAAGATTATGATAATTATGATCATTTTATTTGTTTCTTTGTGGCTTACAAAAATTTTTTTATAATAAAGTGAGGCTCTTCCCTCTTGTGTGGTTGAATATACATCTTAAATTTAATTAAGCTATTATAATTAAAAATCTAAGTTCTTCCTTATGTGTCTGAATTATGTAAGTTTACATACTAGCTTGCTAAATGTCAAATGCCTACACATTTATTACTTCATGGTGTAGTAGTAAAGCTCCTTCAAAGGCTGAACTCTGCTTTGTAAATAAGACTAAACCCAGTGATTCAAACTGCATTAGCAGAACTGAAGGTTTATTCTGTTTAACTGGAGGGGAAAAAAAAATAACTACTTTGACTCTAAATCTACAAACATTGCAAACCTAATGACATGTAAGATAGCATTTTCTCTTCAAACCTACCTACATTAATTTACAAATAAACTTCTCTGTGATATGTCCAATGTCCAGGCAGTAGGAGAAGAGTTGAAACGTAGAGTCCCTTTTGTCCAGGGGCTCATTCTTGTCATTCCCCTTGTGACAATGGCCACTCTGTGCTTTGGGGTTCTGGAATTACACTTTAAATTCACATAGCCATATGCGTTCAGCCACATTCTGGAAAACATGGCTCTTGGATTTACGTTGAACATGAAGCTTCTCATCTGAAAAGCAGTAAGAACTGCCACTCATCCTCTGGCCCTTGAGGTGCCACCCCTTGCCCCATATTTGGCTTGATTACATTTTAATAAATTTCTTTCCTTTATTTTTCTTCTTCTGTACCTAGTCCCTTTTCCTGGAGACTTTAAACAAAGCTGGCTGTTCCGAACAAACAGGGAGAGGGTAGCAGGGTATCAGATTCCTGTTTTTTTTCCCCCACCTTTCCAAATTTTTGTTCCCCAGACTCCTTTTATGTACCCAACTCCTATACTTGGCCTCAAAATATTAGCATTCCACTGGATACTAACCTGGACGGGTATTCTCTTTTGACCATGTACTCTCCTTAGGCAATATCCCTATTTCCATGATCATAAAATCCATTTACCTACTGACTCCACAAAAGATTTCTAAATTCAGTCTAGAGACTGCCTGAATTCAAATCCTGGTTATGACCTTTGTCCATTCTCTATAACTTGGGAAAATTACTTAACCTCAGATGCTTCAATTATTTTCATGTGAAATGTAGTCTTAGTAATAGTACAGAACTTGGAGGTTTGTTATGGGGATTCAATGAGTTCATGCAGAAAAATGAATTTGATAATATAAAACATATGGGTTTCTTATAGGGCCTGAATTAATGTGTATGTTTGTGTGTATATATATATATATGTGTGTGTGTGTGTGTGTGTGTGTGTGTGTATATATATATATATATATATATATATATATATATATTTGTATACACACATATGAATAATACATATTAGTCAGTTTGTACTTTTATAACAGTAATACAAACCAAATGCCTTAAACTGCATGGCTTAAACAACAGAAATTTACCTCTCACAATACTAGTAGAATAGCCATTCTTCCGACTCATGGAAGCTCCAGGTCAAGGCATTGATAGACATGGTGTTTGGTGAGGCCTCACCTCCTTTTTGCAGATGGCCATGATCTTGTCATGTCCTCACATGGCAGAAAGCAGACGAGGGCCCTAATTTCATCCAGGAGGGCCAACCTTCATGACCCTGTCACTTCTGAAAGACCCCTTGCCCTAATACCATCACATTTGGAAATTAGGATTTCAATGCATGTGTGTGGGTAGTAGAGAGACACAATATTCAGTCTAACAACATGTAGGGCTGTTCGATTCAGAACTCAGCAAGTCATCAGTATCTATTGGCTGGCACACCTAAATCCTGCCCCCCCCTGCCAAATATATATATATACTTTATACTGAGGGTTGAGTCTTGGGGCATTCTACCTCCAAGCTACACTCCTATCCCCCTCTTAAAAATTTTTGAAACAGGGTCTTGCTAAATTTCTGAAGCTGGCCTCAAGCCTGTGATCCTCCTCTCTCAGTCTTCTAAGTAGTGGAATTACAGGTGTGCACCACCACACCCAGCTCAAAGCGTCTTGAAGTCACAGTCGTCCCTCATCTCTTTTGGGTGTCACTCTTTTTCATAGCAGAAAGCACTAACTTCTACATAGTTATTCAGACCAGAAGCCAAGGACTGCTTGGTAGTACTTTTCCATCCTTGCCCCTGATATTAGAGATATCAGTAAACTCCCCTAGTCTCCAAAATTTTATAAACCCACTAGCTTCTCTTCAGTTTTATGTCTAATTTTCTAGCCAGGTCCTTGTTAGCTAGTCTCTGGACCACTGTAGAAGCTGTAAAGCTGATTTGTCTCCTTTGCCCTAATCTCCCACCCCAACCTCACTCACCCTGTTGTCCACACTGCAGATGCCATCTGCGCCTGCCACCTCCCCACTTACATGCTGTGGCGGGCCCCTGGCTCCCTTATATCAAGGTCTATCTCCTTACCACGTTACCACGACGGATGGGTGATGTGTGGCCTCGCCCCTCTGCCTTGCCGGGGCCATTTTGATTCTCATCTCCTTGCCTGATGTGCTCAGATTACGCTTTCATGATGGCTCACAGAGGAATCAAGTGCCTTTCTGTCCAAAACCTTCAGGTTGCTGAGTCTGAGAAGTCTTCCCTAGCTCTTCATACATTTCTACCATTCTAATTCTTCAAGTATCAACCTTCATGTTACCATTGGCCGCCCCATCGGAAGCAATCCCACCCATTTCAGACTCGTCCTGTTCTTTCATAGCTCCAAGACAGCTTGCTCAGAAGCCCTTTCATCAATTTCTTTCAGTTTCATAGGTCTGATCTGTTCTGGTCCCTTGCTCCAGAATTGAGGAAAGGGGCCTTGTTGGTTTTGTTCACTACTGTATTTATTGTTCAGCTCATAGATACTCATTCAATAGTGTTGGAAGGAGAGGGGGGAAGGAGAGAACTGAGTTTTACAGCCCTGACTTTTCTTAAAATATTGAATAAACTCATAAAATATTCAAAACTATGTGCAATGAAAAGTAAGTTGTTCTTATATTCTATCCCTATGGAAATCATTAGTAATAGCTTCGTGTTTACTTTAGTGGAGATATTCCATTTCACATACAAACAAGTATATATTACATATATAAACACATTAACAGAATAAATGCAATATTCTGTATCTTAATTTTTGATGATAGCAATACATAACAGATAATGCCTTATTCTTTTTTTATTTTGGTTTTTATTCATTTGTTTGGTTTTTATACTGAGCATTAAAACCAGGGACATTTTACCTCTGAGCTATTCCTCCCCTAACCCTTTTTAAAATTTTTTAATATTTGGTCAGGTGTAGTAATGCACACTTGTAACCCAAGTACTTAGAAGGCTGAAGGAGGATCAAAGGTTCGAAGCCAGCCTCAGCAACTTAGTGAGATCTATTTCTAAATAAAAAATAAAATAGGGCTGGGTTGTAGCTTGGAGTTAGAATGCCCCTGGGTTTAATCTCTAGCAACACACACAAACACACAAACACACACTTTGAACCTGCAATCCTCCGTTTAGCCTCCTAAGTACTGGGATTACAGTACTTATCTTATTCTTTTAAGAGGCGACCAACTATTCTATTGCGTAGATATGTATGCATGATTTATTTAGCTTGACTCTTAGATATTATGGTTACTTGGCTTTTTTTGATCTTGTAAATAACACCAACGTAATTATCTTTTTTTGTCTGTGTGGGTCTGGGGGTGGAACCCAGGGGCATTCGACCTCCGAGCTACACCCCTGCCCTATTTTTTATTCTTCATTTTGAAACAGGGTCTCACTGAGTTGCAAAGGGCTCACTAAGTAGCTGAGACTGTCCTCGAACCCGGGTCCTCCTCTCTCAGCCTCCCAAATGCTGGGATTACAAGCATGCGTTACCACGCCTGGCTAGCATATTTTGACATAACATTTATACATTAGCTTAATATATAATATTTTATGTATTTTCATATTATTTTATCTTCTGATGAACTAAACCCCTCAGTTCTCTGACTTTTTATCACTCTACTACAGATTTTTCTTCATTATTTTTGTATAAAAATTTTAAAATCAGCTTATTGTTGAAATCATTCTCCCGGACATCTTATGATGTTGAATCTGTCTTCCTGAGGACCTGGTCTCTCCCAGCTCCTGTCTTCTCTTGTATCCTCCAGCAACATTTTAAACTTTCCCCCAGAGAGATCTTTTATACCTCTGTTTGATTTTTTTTTTTTTACTATGTTCATAGTTTTGCTGATATTGCAATTGAGGCTTTCTTTTAACATTACATCTTCTGATTGATATCGTATGCTAATTCTTTGCATTTCTGTATTTAATTTTATGTTCATTTACTTTGTTGAATTCTCTTGTTATAGTTTTACATCTGGTTCTCTGATTTTCTTTTTAGAGGCAGTAGTTTTCTAACCAAGATATACAGTGAATCATCTGGGATATTTAAAAAATGCAAGTGCTTGATTCCTGCACTTGAAGGCTCAGTGTTCTAACCGTCTATATTTCATTTACTCTCACATGTAATTTTCAAGCTTATCTACCACAAAAGTATTATTTTAAAATAACAAAACATAAGCTAAAATACTGAGTTCTGAATGGTCGATACTAAAGATAACCATAAAATAGAAATTTCACTGTTTTATAAGCATTAAAAGTGTTCACAAGAGTGTGGAGTATAGGCCAGGTGTGGCGGTGTACACTTGTAATCCCAGTACTTGGGAGACTGAGACAGGAGGATCACAGTTTCGAGAACCTCCTTAAACAACGTAGTGAGACTCTAAGCAACCTAGCGAGACTTTGTTTCAAAATAAAAAATAAAAGCAGGTCTAGGGGTGTGACTCAGAGATGGTATACCCCTGAGTTCAATCTCCTATACCAAACAACAACAATAACAAACAATTATAAACATACCACCCTTCTTTCTTTCTTTTGTTCATTCATTTCTTTGTTCTTTCTTTCCAAAAGGGAAATGTAAATAATGCAACCTCGAGGTATAGCTATAAATAAAGTCCAGGTCATATACTCTGTAAGCTTTCTTTTCCTCATTTTTTTTTTTTTTGTGGTACTGGGAATGGCATCCAGGAGCACTCTACCTCCAAGCTACACCCCCAGCCCTATTTTTTATTCTTTATTTTGAAACAGGGTCTCACTGCCTTGCAAAGGGCCTCACTAAGTAGCTGAGGCTGTCCGCAAACCATGATCCTTCTGTCTCAGCCTCCCTAATGCTGGGATTACAAGTGTGCGCCACCATACCCGGCTCTCTCACTTTCAAAAATTATTATTATACAAGTATCGGTCTTATGTTTATGTGAATTTAAAAAAAATTATTTACATAATGATCATAGTGTGAGTTTTCTCTTTCAGAGCAGATTCTATGTAAAAATGGTTAGGCAAAGAAGGTTGGAGGGATACCACGGCACAACTTAGGTGTGTAAGGGAATATACCATTAATTTGTAAAATATGTGTTAAATGAATGTTGATCAATTTACAACAGAATAATTTATATCTATAGGGAAGCACAGTAAACGTGCTCAGTTCTGGTATTAATTAGATCAGGACCATTCCCCCCAAAAAATTCAGAGGTGGGACCACGGACTGGAAGTAAAAAGAGCTCAAAGGGAAATGAACAAAGACCTCCTAATTCCCTCCTTTACTTCTCTACACCTGACAGTCTCCTTAACCCTGACACATAAGCTTGCAAACAAACCAAAATAAACTTCTGATCATACTGGTTGTCTTCTGCCTGTAAAATGTTTAGCTCTTCTTTTGTGTGAGTAATGATTCCTATGATCTGCTCGAGGATTGCTGTGATTTGAATATATTTATGCCCTTAAACTCATGCTAGAGTTTAATCTCCATTGTGAGGGACGATATTAAAATTCAATTCAATTATAGGGTTGAGAAAAGGGGCCTTTGCAAAGTGGCTAAGATTTAATAGGCTTTTTAGGCTGGAGCCTCCATCACTGAATTCTGGTGGCCTCTTAAGAGAAAGAGAAATAGACACACAGGTTCACTCTGTCTCTTGCCAGGTGACGGGCCACCGCAGGACTCTGCCAGCAAGAAAGCCGTCACCAGATGCAGCCTCTTGACCTTGAACCTTGAGAACCATGAGCCACGATGAACCTCTTTTTTTCACAAAGTAAGCTGCCTCAGGCGTTTCATTATACATCTCACTCAATGTTGTTTCATTACAGCAGCAACAACAACAAAAAAACCCCCAGACAACTACATAGATCTTCCAATGATGGATTAAACTACTGTTACAGTAGAAAATCTTGAATCTTAAAGGCAGAATAAATCCTTCTAAAAGGCTTTGCTCACATTCTCTGAATTGTCACAGCATACATATCAAGAAAAGCTTTGGCTAGGTGTGGAAGAGTGTCATCAAAAAAGTTCCTCACAAAACAGGAGCAATGACATATGTAAGGCTTGTATTTTGGCATTCAGCCTTTACATAGTAAGCCCTCAATAAATTACAGAACAGAGGAAAGAGATCCCCACTGCATGGCGATCGGGTACAGGCTCAGAGGAAATTATTTGTATTTGTTCATTACAGGAGTTCCACTGTTGACAGCTGACAATTCTGGAAAAACCATCCTTGAATCTTCTTGAAGCTTGGCTCCCAAGTTCTGGAAAGCTATTCACAGTCCTTCTGGTTTAAAAGTCAAATGTTATTGAAATTTCTTTAGATTTTTTCTTCCTGGCAGACCACTTTGTTTGAGGCTATTTATAGTCAAACTACAACCACAGCAGTAACTCTAAATGGCGTTTTTTGGTTCTTCAGTCTCTTCGTAATGAGATGGAAGAAACCAGAAAATCCCAGAGAGGATGAATGACTCCTTTTGGCTTTAGACTCTTACAGAGATGACTAAAAATCCTTGCTCCAGGGTGACATCACAGGTTCAAGGGGCTTTCTGGCTTGGTCCCTTCATAGACTTATGAAGTAGAATCAGTCCCTGTGGATTTGCTTAGCCTCATATCAGGGCAGGCCCGGTTCAGCACTGGGGATATAACAAAGCCTTGTTTTCTCATTTGGGCAACATCACTCAAGACAAGAAGTGAGAGCTGTCCTGATGTTTGTCCCAGCTGTGTGAACCTTCTCCCCTCCTCGCCTGTCCGTGGAGTCTGCCTTTAACACACTCTTCTTTCAACAATAGACATACTTGAAAAAAATCTTTTGGACACTATCTTAATTCTTACTTTCTCCTTCACATTTTAGGAATGAATTTACAAGTTTTTTCTGTAACTCATGTGGATGTGTGTGTTATTGCATACACACATATCCTTTTTTTAAATTTTTTTATTGATGCATTATATTCACACATCTTACTGGGATGCAAGATGGTGGAGACATATGTGTACACATCACCCAATTAGCCCTTACCCAATTCCCACCCCGTTTCCTCCCCCTCCCTCCTTCTCATGTTTGGCTCAGTGATTGACTTTGATATGTTTGCTAAAGTACATCATGTACATTTGAAAATTTCCCCCTTCCCTCCTCCTATCCCCTTCTGTTAGGTCGCCACCCTGAATGTGCCCAATCTCATCTGATCTCCAAAGCTAAGCAGGGTTGGGCCTGGTTAGTACTTGGATGGGACACACATATTCTTAATGCAAATTACTTCATAATTTCTTTATGCAGCTGTTTGTTCTCATGAGGAATACTTTTGCACCACTGATGTATCAAAGGAGTTAATTACAGAGTCTTTCTGTAAGGACGAAGGAGGAAATCTAGTAAGAATTACTTCTCAGGTCCTACCTGTGGCCTAAGGAGCAGTCAGAAGGAAATACCATAGATGTACTGTATTTTACTCAATGAAAAATAAGAGACTGACTTATCTGGTAAAGGTTTATCGACTACACACAGTATGCCAAACGCTATGGTCTGCTTTTGCTCTTTACAAATACAGTTCTCTAGCTTGTAATAAGGGCATTTTGATTTGGTAAAAAAAAAATTTTTTTGTGGTACTGAAGATGGAACCCAAGGGCTTTCTACTCAGACCTATTTTATGTTTTTTATTTGGAAACAGGGTCTCACTAACTTGCTGAGACTGGATTCAAACCTGTGCAATCCTCCTGTCTCAGCTGCCTAAGTGAGGGATTACAAGTGTGCACCACCATGCCTGGCCCTGATTTGGTAAAATTAAAGGACTATCTCCAGTAAGGAAAACAAAAACAAACAAACAACACCAAAGCAAAACAACACCTTGGGAATTGCAGATTAAAAAATAAAAAGATGTGGAAGAAGATACCTGATCTGGCCAGGTGACGCACACATCTGTATTCCCAGTACTTGGGAGGCTGAGACGATAGGACTGCAGGCTCAAGGCCAACCTCAGCAACTTAGTGGGACCTTCAGCGACTTAGTGAAACCCTGTTTCAAAACAAACAAATAAACAAACAAACCGGGCATGGTGATACATCTTGTAATTCTAGTACTTGGGAAAGAGAGATACTGGAGAAAGAAATTGACCAGGTTATGTATGCACATGTTCAAATACAGAATGAGTTCCGCTCTTATGTGTGGTTATATGCACTAGTGAAAATATGAAAATGAATGGTATTGATGAGGAAACAGGGGAGCAAGAGGAAGAGAAGACCAAATGCAGAACTCAGAAGATTGGTGCCGAAACCGTAACCTAAGGAAGGAACATCCCAAAGGGAAGAAGGCGGGGTACTGAATGGTGTAAAGCAATGCTTCTGTCTTCTTATACAGAGAGAATTCCAAAGTCATCTCATGGCCAGGCAGATGATACAAATTTAGCATTGCTTTTCAGTTTCACGAAGTGCTTTATCAAAGGGACAAGATGACTCTGGTTTGGTAGAGAACTATGGAAATATCATTTAATACCACCTTTCCTGAGGAGACATGACATTATGTCTGCCCCTCTTAGGGAAATCTTCAAAATAGGTAACACACACACCAGAACCAGAGAAACAAGACTTTCCATCCAACAGACAACTAAGATTGGTTATCTGTGGAGATTCATTATTTATGTTAGTCTTTTACCTATCTTTAAATTGTATTGTTTGCCTTTATTGTTGTTAATTTTTAGGATTTCTAGTTGGAATATTAATATACCTTCAGATATAGCATTTGGAAATATTTTATCCCATTCTATTAGTAACTTTTAACTCTGTTTACATTGTCTTTGGATATACAATATTTTTTATTTTTTAGGGAGTTTGTATACTCTTCTGTTGCCTGTGCCATTGAAATCATATCCAAGAAATCACTGCCAATTTCAATGTTGTGAGGTTTTATGACCCAGATTTTCTTCTAAAAGTTTATAGTCTTAAGATTTATATTTAGGTCTATTATCTATTTTGAGTTAATACTTGTATATGGGATTAGGTAAGGGTCTAATTTTATTCTTTTCCATGTAATTATTATTTTTCAACAATATTTAGTTAAAAGATTATTATTTCCACCACCAAATGTTCGTGGAAACCTTGTCAAAAATAACTTGATAATATAGGGAAGAATTTAGCTCTAGGCTTGTATTTAACTCCAATGGTTTATATATCTGCCTTTAGAACAGTACTACACTGTTTCAATTATTGTAGCTTTATATGGTTTGAAATCAGAAATATATATCTTCTAGCTTTGTTCTTTTTCAAGATTGTTTTGGGTATCTAGAATCCATATTCCATATTAGGATAGATTTTTTTCTGAAAAATAAATATATAAATATATGATAGTTTCACCTAAAAAAATAGAAAAAAATATTCTCTGGTAAGAAAGAAAGCAAAAAGAAATATTGAAATGTTATCTTTAAGTTATCAAAAGCTTGGTACAGACAAATGAAACTGTTATGTGAGATTATCATTTTTAATTTTGGATAAATTGCTATAATACTAGATATCAACCACTAAGCCAAGCATGGGAAGGAGGGATAGGGAGGGAATGGGGTGGGGATCGGGTGGGGGCTGACTGGGTGACGTGTGCATGTATGTCTACAAAAGTTTGTATCCCACTATGATGTATGAATACAGTGCACCAATAAAAAAAAATCTTCACATGCTCAGAAAGTAAGCATTTTACAGTAATTCTCAATGTTTAGTAATATTATTATTCAGTATCATTCGCAAATTATTTCCAGTAGCTTGGATGAAGTTTCTTTTACATAAGCAAATAATTCTGGAGAATTTCATGGAGTGGTTTTTAGCATATGTTAAATATTAGCTTTTATTTTATTTCTGCTTTTTTTTTCTTTTCATTGAGTCGTCTAGTATAAAGATACTGTTTCAACAACTTTAGAAGCAATTGGAAAATAAAAATAGTAAAGTCCATTCAGAGACTTTATGTAATTTTCCATGCAATTTTGACACGTGTAAGCCATCAAGGCAGGTGCAGAGGTCAAGAACTGAAACTTGCTGTCCCTTTAATAGGAGAGAGCTGTCACACCCCACAGGTCTAGAGATAAGATCAAGCTCACTAGAGATACAACTAGGCAAAATGTCCTGAGCTTCAGAGGCTCAGTCACAGGAAGAGAAACCTGTGAGTGGGTTGTGCGACATATAACAGGCTACCTGTGCTTGCTTTTATTTATAGTCCTTAATAGGTGTGGAATGACAGAAGCCCTTAGCAATATGTTACATTCATTCCTTGCTTCACTTATTATGCACTGAGTTACCTAAGAGTAGTGGAATAGTCTGTTAAAGGCACTTGGGATGCTAGATGACTCAGTCAACTAGTCTCGCCTTGAAGTATTCATTTAATGGCTTCTGTGATCTGCTCCTTGCTCTCGTTTCTGTCACTTTTTCTCATCTCCTCTGCTGTGTCCTCTCCATCTGCTGTCTCAGTTTTGGGCCTTTGAACTCTGGATTTGTAAACTCATCTGTCTTCCTGAAATATCCACTCTACTAAGTAGCGCATGTTCAACCTAAAACAGATACTACCTCCCTCTAGCTACTCTGCCTAGCAGTTTACATTTCCCCTCGATCCAGAGTTGATCATGCCAAAAAGATGGGAGCTATTCTAGTCCCAGTATCTTTGTTCAAGGAGATGCTTATAGAACCCAGGTTATTGGACTATATGGTGAATTTTATAACGTAAAATTAACAGAAAGGGATTGCAATAGCTAATTGTGTATGTCAACTTGTCTAAGCCTGGGTACTCAGATATTTGGTTAAATACCAATTTAGATGTTGCTATGAAGGTATATCTTTCTGATGAAAATAACATTTAAATAGTCAGAGTCTGAATAAACTAGGCTATTCTCTATTATGTGGGTAGGTCTCACCTAATCAACTGGAGATCTTAAGAGGAAAGACTGAGTTACCCCCGGAAAAGTGAGTTTCTGCCTTCACACTGCAACCCCAACTCTACCCTGGGTCCTTGGCCTGGCAACCTGCCCCACAGAGTTTGAATTTATTAGCTTCAGCAATTGCATGAACTAACTTCTTAAGATCAATTATCCCCCTCCCTGATGTGCGCACCTGGTATGCATGCACGTGTACACACACACACACACACACACACACACACACATACCCCTCTAATGTAGATTTTGGCAGGGAGTTTGTGGTTGAACTGTTCATCTGTTCATATTTTTCTATATTTTCTTCTGGCACTAACGTTTTATGATTGATAGACCTTCATTGAGGATTAGGGACTGAGAGAAATCTCAGTCTTAAAACTACCTTCACTTGGTTCTTTGATTGAGGTGTTCTTCCCTATGGCTTCTTTGTTCTTTCTCTTTGAGTAACTCTGCTACTCTCCTCCCTTTCTCTTGAGTAGTCCAAGAGTTTTGTGTGTTCTGAAAGATTCACATCGACAGCATGCATTCAGAAACTTTTGTTGTTGTTTTGTTTCTTTTGAGCCTGTGTTTTTCCTTCTGTGTGAGCTAAAGAAAAAAGTTAAAAAGAAAGAAAGAACAAATCACTGGGTTTTAAAAACAGAGCAGAGTGAAACACCAGAACACACAAACGATCTACCTCCCCCACAGCTGTAAGCCAACAGCAAAACAATAATTATGCCTGAAATATGCCCAAAGTCTTGTTTTCTGGGTCTCATGAAACTAATCATTGTTATTCACCAAATTGCTGTAGGAAAACATTTCGCATATATAGCCTTAGTTCCAAGAAATATCTCTTCTTGCTCTGTTTTTCTTTCAATATCATCTCCGAACACTAAATAAATTACATCTTTCTTTATCTCAGAAGAATTTGTTGGAAACCACATTGCATTCAGTGCTCAGTGGCTTGAATCCTCTGTTTGGTTTGTGTGTGACTATCATGATCTTGTAATCTCTACTTTAGACTTACATTCTATAGAAAACAAAAAAAATGGTATTTACCTTCAAAAGAATTATAGCAATATTGAGTGTGCCTTCTTTTACCTATAAAATCAAGTAGGTTATATTGTGATTTTGAACCAAAAGATAAAGCCTCTGGAGTTATTTAAGATTTGGGTTTAGAAAATAGCTTCAGTAGGACATTTTTTTTTTCTGATTTGGTGCTGTACCTTATCCAGAGATCAGACATTTCAAATATAACTTTTTTTGTGTGTATGTGGTACTGGGGATGGAACCCAGGGGCCTTCTACCTATGGGCTATACTCCCAGACCTATTTTATATTTTATTTGGAAACAGGGTCTCTTAAGCCAGCTGAGGCTGGCTTCGAACCTGTGGGATCCTCCTGTCTCAGCCTCCCAAGCGCGGGGATTACAAGTGTGCATCACCACTCCCGGCATAATATAACTTATTAAAATGCTTTCATTATTTTGGAAAAATGTAGTAACATAAAGATGGAAAAACTTGGTGCTCCATATTTCTGCTTTAGATATTCTAAATATTTATTTTTTTATTTTCTGCAGTACTGGGGATGGAACCCAGGGGCATTCTAACTCTGAGCTACAACCTCAGCCCTATTTTTTATATTTTATTTTGAAACAGGGTCTCATTGAGTTCAGAGGACCTAAGTAGCTGAGGCTGACCTCGAACCACCATCCTCTTGTCTCAGCACCACCACGTCATTTTGATTTTAAAATGGTCATTCTATGAGGTACTTCTCAGACTAACTGCACCACGGGTGAGGCGGTCACCTTCTTTTTTGATTTCAGTTTTCACATATGGGAATTGATTGGGTCTTTGCCAATTTCAGGTTGTACTGTGTATCTTTTCAAAAGTTACTGGTGGGGTGTGGTGGCGCACGCTTGTAATCCACACATTTGGGAAGCTGAGACAGGAGGATCGAGGTTCGAGGACAGCCTCAGCTACTTAATGAGGCCCTCTGCAACTCAATGAGACTCTGTTTCAAAATAAAGAATAAAAAATAGTGTTGGAGGCATAGCTGAATTCCCTCCCCAGTACCACAAAATAAATAAATAAATAAATAAAAATAAGTCACCAGCATGGCCTTATCTGTGGCTCAGTGTCATTGCCTTAGACGCAATTGTATTTCATAGGGAACTTGCCTGACCCTGTCCTTACCCAGGGCTCACCAGAGGAACATAGGAATCAGGAACACACAGCAGAGGGAAGGAGAAGAGAGGAAGAACGAGGGCTAAAGTGCAGGGCTGACTCTGAGAAGGAGTTCAAGGCAACTGTTGGCCAGTATTCAAAACAGTGAGCAGGCCCCATGTTGATGTGGGCAGACAGATGCTGAGTGAGGTTGAGGTTCCGTTAACAGGTGAAGTGCGAGCAGGTGAGTCGCTCCAGTTAGCAGGTGGAGTCCTAGGGCAGGCCGTGTCCTGATAGGCACTGGGCTCCTACTGGTTCTGGGAAACGGAGGCTTCTGAGTAGGGCCTATGGCATGGTGGGGATAGGGTGGGACTATGCTTTCAAGAACCAGAAAGTTTCAGGCAGCCTCAGATAAGCAAGCTGGATATATAAAGTTTGAGAACAAGACTGAAATCTAGTTTAGAAATTGGGTTGATCCAAAAAAGGGAGATTTGGAGACCTGATAGGCGAGCAGGTTATTTACAGACAATGCTTGAAGGTGAGAAACATTAATGCTGACTGCTTTACAGGCTGACTTGCTGGTGGGATGATCCCTTTGGCCTGTTTGAAGGATGCCTCAGTATGTGGTCCCAGGCAGGACATTTGTAAGGCTCTAATGTTCTCCACTGAAATCTTACCCTTTTCTTATTTCTCCTTTGATTTTCCTTTTATTTTATAGATAAAAAAGAAGACATCCTTTACCATCCTTGAGTTCATGATAGACTGTACCACCCTTTTAACAGTAGTTCTATTACATTCAGACTTTTGTTGTAAGTGTAAACATTGAAATATAATTCAGTTTTATAGAATTATTATTTAGGCCTAGCATCTCTTCTCAAAATACTGGGAAACTCAATAAAAGAAAAAAAAAGTATCTCTCTTAAATTCTAAGAGATTCCACACAAAATGAAGTGGTGGTATATTTATATCATTTATATCATATATTAGTGTACCTAACAGTGCTTCTACTTTTTCCACTAATCACCTTTGTATTTTCTTCACCAAGATAAATAAGATTAATATTTTATCACCAAGATAAATAAGATTAAGTAATAAAAATTAGGGGAGGGAAAGGGGATGGAATGGGACCTGGAGGAAGTCTCAAAAAGTACTGTGTGCATGTATGACTCTATTACCCTGATTTTCATCAAATTGTATGGATTACAATGCACCAATAAAAATAATGAAAATTATGCTCTGAGAGGGAATTTCCAAGCCATAAGTCAAAAAAAATTTTATAACTAGGAGCCAGAAGGTAAAGTGTTAGTTTGAGATCATATACCAATTTTGAGAAGAAAATACAAACTTATCAGAGACTTAAAAGAAAATACAAACACAACAGAAACTTTTAAACTAGCAAATCTCTTTTAAAGTGGACTCAGTGATTTGATAATTTATGTGTAAATGAATCAGCAACATTTAGATTTGATTTCTCTTAGGTTGAATGTGATTGTCCAAAAATGAGATTCTTTCTAGAACAACATATTTTGAATTTTAGTGATCATTTTTGGAAGTATGCTTACTTTCAAGAAGAGTGAGTTTAAATACAGTTTATTTTTCATTATGAAGTTCTGCTCAAAATCTCCAAACATTCTTGGGCCCTGTTTTTAATCCATGCTCTTGAAATGTTCATATTAATGTTTTTTTCTCAAATTCCTCACTACCTTAATCTGAAAGCATAAAATCATGGAGGTACATATTTGCAACAAGTTTTGCTGTACATTTTTTACTTAAAATTTAAAATACTATGTATTAATGTAGTTCTGGACCACATAATGAGGTTTTGGTCAACTTTGGACCATATATATAGCAGTAGCAGTATATGTTAGGTTACATTGCCATAGTTACCTATAACCATCCTAGTTTATGTAAGTCCACTTTATAGTGTTAATACAATGAAGTAATTGACACATTTTTCAGAATACATACCTGTGGTTAAGCAGCATGCAACTATACTGTAACTGCTTGGAATCCAGATACTGAGACAATCTTATTTTATTGTTGAATATTTAATTACTTTTTTGAAAGGATTCCAGCTTTGTCTCTGGTCTCTTTAGAAATAATATCTACTCTATGGTTTGGGGACTTTTTCAAAAACAGCTGTGTAATCTATGAAAAGACCACTTATAAATGCACGATAATTTAACAAAAAATACATTGGATATTTTTGGCTACATAGAACATTCTCTTCTACCTGACACATGAATTATGCCTTTGTATGTAAAACTCTTCTTCTTTTGATGAATGATTCTTTGGCCCCGGCCAGCCCCAAGTGCATGTAATGTCTCATCTGGGTTTACTTTTCTTTTCTGGAATCATGTTTACTGAAAGGATGGTTTACAAAATGAAGCCATTTGTTTCCATTTCAGCAAGTCCTAATCAGGCAATTAATAACAGATTTTTTTAAATGAGAAAGAAAGCTGTTCTCTTTTGCTTTAAAAATTTTCAAGTAACCCTTTTAATATATTGGTATAATTTGAAGATTCTCTATTAAAACAAGTCACATTAAATGGGCTCTTCTACAGGAAACCATTCTTTCAGCAAATCTATGCCTAAGACCCTGCCATAGAAGAGTTACCATATTACAGTTAGTCTTTTCAAGGAGGGGAAAATAATAAATCTTTTTTCTTTTTCTTTCTTTTTTTTTTTTTTTTTTTTTTGCAGGTCTGTGGATGAAACCCAGAGGCGTTTGACCTCCAAGCTACACCCCATGTCCTATTTTTTATTCTTTATTTTGAAACAAGGTCGTACTAAGTTGCAGAGGGCCTCACTAAGTAGCTGAGGCTGTCTGCGAACCGCGATCCTCCAGTCTCAGCCTCCCTAATGCTGGGATTACAAGCGTGAGACACCTCGCCTGGCTGGAAAATAATAATTTGCTCATTTGATTTTCCTATGAGTCAGAGTCAAACATCATTACACATCTCTAGCACTAAGTATTTCCAAACTCAGGGAGCTAGCATCTTGGAAAATGAACTCATGGCATTACTTATTTAGGAACCAGTGCAGCAAACTTAATGTCTCTGCTTTATGGTTTGAGGATAGGAAGATGCCTTTCCTTGCATTCTTATGTGAGGTGCTCAATAAAATTAGTAGTAGGCCAGGTAATGGTTTTGCTCTTAGTCTTTGCTTCTGGGAAAAATGACCGAGCATATTATATTTTCTCATCTTGAATAGACTAATTTTGTATCACTTCTTATTTACGTTTTTGGCTTCTAGCTTATGTAAAAAAATGCCTATTTCTCAAGTATCTTATATAGTTTTTTTAAACATCAAGTTATTCTGAAATCTGGACAGTTTTTACAAAATATTGCAAAAATATTTATTTATTCTTATAATTCACACTGAGGATGCACAGTGAGTGGCTCAGTTAGGGGCTTGTATTAGCTGCAGGGACCAAAGTTCTCTCTACTGATTTAACTAAAATTATTTACTATGAGTTTGTTTATGTTTTGCTTTCAAATCTGTCTTTTACCCTCATGCTTGCTGTTGGATTTTTCCACTGGATTTGTTTCAATAAAATTACTTGCTAAAAATAGGTATTCAGCTCAAATAAGATCCTGAGAAATGTTGGATCCATTTATTTTCCAACCCCTATGACAATAAATACCCACTTTAGAATTTTTCTGTGAAGCCATTTTTTCTTAAGAACACAGGTTTCAATTTTCTTGGATGTGTTACTAATTAAATGGCTACTTTTCTGGTTGTATATGAGTAGAGCAAATAAGAAAAATAAGAAATGGTAGATGATTTTCTCATCCCTTACATATAATAAAATCATTAGGAGTAATGTTTGTATGTTCTGAAATTGAAGAATATTTGCTTTTTCTTGGGAAGAAAGGATTATATTGGGGTACTACAGTGCCTCTCAGTGGTTCATTTAATATTTCTTTCTTTTTTTCTTTCTTTCTTTTTAATTTTTTTGGTGGTACTGGGGTTCCTGGAAACCCTTCTACCTCCAAGCTATACTCCCAGACCTATTTTATACTATTTTATTTGGAAACAGTCTCTTAAGCCAGCACGGCTGGCTTTGAACCTGCGTGATCCTCCTGTCTCCACCTCCCAGGCACGGGGATTACAAGCGTGCGCCACCACTCCCGGCTTAATATTTATTTCAATGACATTTTTTTTTTTTTTTGCCATACTGTGGATTGAACCCAGGGGCATTCTATCTCTGGGCTACATCTCCAGCCTTTATTTTTATTCTTTATTTTGAAACAGGATCTCACTAAGTTGCAGAGGGCCTCACTAAGTAGCCGAGGCTGGCAGTGAACTTGTGATCTTCCTGTCTCAGCTGCCCAAGTACTGGGATTCCAAGCATGTGTAACCATACTTGGCCCAACAAATTTTATAAAATAAGAAGAAAAACCCTGAAATTTTGTAGTAGTAAGTTTTTCAGGCTCAGTGAATTCCCACAAGTGACAGTAATGTGAATTTCTTTGTGTCACATGTTCGTATGACCTCATTAGTGAATATCTAGGAACCATATTGTCTCATGAAGAATTTCGGGGTCTGTTTTCCCTGAAGCAGGAATGATTGATTCTCTATGGAAAAAAAGCATTGATCTAAGGAAAAGGAGAGGGTAACAAGTCAGGCTGAGGAGAAGGCACGTTGAGTTTGGAAATATCTCATCTCTATAGATAGATTATACTTAGGAATAAACTTAACCAAGGAGGTAAAAGACCTCTACAAAGAAAATTATAAAACATTGAAAAAAGAAATCGAGGATGATCTTAGAAGATAGAAAGATCTTTCATGTTCATGGATAAACAAAATAAATATCATTCAAATGGCCATACTTCCAAAAGTGATCTACAGATTCAATGCAATTTCCATTAAATTACCAAGATCATTCCTCACAGACATAGAAAAATCAATCCTTAAATTCATTTGGAACAACAAAAGACCTAGAATAGCCAAAGTAGTTCTCAGCAACAAAAACCATGCAGGAGGAATCACAATACCCAACTTTAAATTATACTACAAGGCCATTGTAATAAAAACAGTATGGTACTGGCACAAAAACAAACACATAGACCAATGGAACAGAATATAAGACCCAGAAAAAAATCCACATCAAGTTGCCTTTTGAGCAGATTGTTTCAAGATCAAATTTATAAAATAGCTCTTTGATTTATACTTTAGTGTCCTAAGAATAAATCTTGCAAATTACAGAGTTAAGAATTTACTTTGCTACCTCTGTGGATTAAATTGTTCAACATGTGAGCATGTGTGTATGTGTGTGTGTGTTTGTGTGTGTGAATGTGTGCATATGCCTATGTTTCTGTGCATGTATACAAAGGTATGTATGTATGCCCACAGTTTCCTATGAATGGCATTATGCAGGTGGTACTCCTGTGTAAGCCACAATTTCCTATGAATGGCATTATGCAAGGGTGGTATGTTTGCCCACAGTTTCATATAAATGACATCATACAGGTGGTACTCCTTTGTGTCAGGCCTCTTTGGCACAGCATTATTTTAAATCCATCTCTGTGTAAACATTCATCCAGTGGTTGATAGGCATCTCATTATGTGATAGCCATAGAATGTACCACTCAGACTTCCTCCACAGAATGGGCCACAGCAGGTGCCCCTCAAAATCTACCACCATATTCATGTCATGGCTCCCCTTCTCTAGGACTGCTCCCAGCATCAAGTGGGCAGAGAGAACACCATTGTCACGTTCCAGCAGAATGTGTGTGTCCTCTAATGGGAAGTTTTGGCTCTGAGAATCTCAGTTTATCTCATCTGAGAGGAAGAGGATGAGAAGGAAAGAAGGAAGGAAATAAGGAAGACAGGAAGGAAAGAAGAAAGTAATGTAATATTTTTTTCTTTCATGAATATTTTCTTTACACTAATTCACAATCCCTACTGGAAAGCCTCAAAGATAGTGCCCAGGTGCTTAATAAAGTTATCTCTCATCCTCATTCTCTCCCCCCTTCCCCAAACATACTCACTGGTCGATGGTCAGGCTGCCAGCCACAGCCAGACTTCATCAGCCTCCTTCTGGCCCCTCTAATCTTTCTGTGCCTTAAGTAACACACGTCCCTGTTTCTCCCATCCTGGTTTCACATCCTCATTGTGTTTCCCTTGACACACACATACGAGCCTGCCGCCACCATCAACACTGCCCACACAGTGGCTTTCCTGGCTATGGCTTCTCAAGACTGAGTTCTCAAGACCAATGGGGAAAAAATAACAACAGGAGTATGTGCGTTATTATAGCCTAATGTGATAGCATGGAGAGCAACAGGGCACTTTTTGTGCTGTACTTAAGCTTTGGATGTCATCTGAGGGAACATGGGGGAAACATGTGTCTCGCTTTGTAAAGAAGCTTGATAAAAAGAGTCCAATGAGACAGTGCAGAAATACAAACAGGAGGTGCAGACAGGACTGAGGTGTGGAAAAGCACCCTGGCCCCCAGACAGGCATTAATTAGACACAGGTACCATCTAATAAATACTAGCACTGCTTCCTGAACCATTTTTGTTTCATAGTCTAAAAAAAAAGCCAAAAATTATCCTGGAATACTTCTGGATTCAGCTTCAGCCTTAGATTTCAGTTGGACTATGTAGTTGATAATTTAAAATGCTGTTGAAATGTATCCATGAAACAACAGGCTCTGGTTCCCAAAAGAATGAATCTCAAGGGTAAGAGGACACAGCCAGTGAAGGTGCTGATGAGCATCTTATATCTAGGGGTGGGAGTAGAAAGGAGCTGCTATGGCTAGATTCTCCTTGTTTCAGCATGGTAGACTCACAGCACTTTCTGTAGTTATTCCTGAGAACTACAAGTGAGAAAAGGGGAGAAGTGGGTCAGTTCAAGACCACCTGGAGAACTATGCTAAAGTCCTCCCCCTGACCCAGATATCTGACTTAACAAAGCTCATTTATTTCATGGGACCAACAACTTCCCCAGACCTGGATGTGGAGGATTGTCTCACAAGATTTATGTAGCCCCTGGCTCATGCAATCCCAGGGCAGCATCATTGAGATATAGTCAGAAAAGATTTTACTGGGCCAAGAGGACATCTACAAGAAGCACAATGGCTGGAAATGTTGGAAAAGTGCCCCAGCCCAAGGTCACAGGGATCCCTGTGAGCAGTTGCCAAAGAAGTGAAAGACAGATCCTCCAAGTAGTCTCACTCCCTGCACCCAGCACGCCTGCTTCCAGATCCCCTAACTGAGTCTACAAAGCATTTGTCTAGGTACAGGAGTAAGTATTTGTTTTCAATCACTCTCTCTTTCCAGCTGGAAAGATCTGGTGGAATTCTGCTGTTTAAAACAGCCTTCCTAAAGGCTTTGAGAGGTACCTATGGGGCTGCCAAGGCCTCAGCACTGGAAAAGGCAATGGCTGCCATCAGAAGGGGCAGATTTCTTAGTGTTTTTTTTTAATTTTTAATTGGTGCATTGTGTTCATACATCATAATGGGGTAAAAAACATGTGTAGACATACATGCACACATCACCCATTTAGCCTTACCCAATCCCTACCCCATTCCCTCCCCACCTCTCCTTCCCATGCTTTGACTTAGTGGTTGACTTTGATATATTTAAGTACATCATGTGCTTTAGAGCTTCCTCCCCCCCCCATCCCCTCAGTTAGGTTGCCTTGTTTGCTCCTCTATAGGATCTCCTTTTTCATCTAGACTTCCTCCTATGACCCATGTCTCCTTAGCTTTCACATATTAGGGAAAGCATCCGATTTCTTATTTTTTGTTACTGACTAATCTCACTCAGCATAATGTCCTCCAGTTCCATCCATTTCCCTGTAAATGATGTAATTGTGTTTTTTTAAATGGCTGGGTAAAATTCCATTGTGTACATATCCCACAGTTTTGTAATCCATTCATCTGTTGATGGACATCTTGGCTGATTCCATAGTTTGGCTATGGTGAATTGTGCAGCTATGAACATAGATACACGTGCATTAGTTTGGTAGTTGATTTCCTTTCTTTTGGGTAGATACCCAGAAGTGGTATTGCTGGATCAAATGGTAGATTTGTTCCCATTCTTCTGAAGATTCTCTATACTGTTTTCCAAAGTGGTTGCACTAATTTGCAATCCCACCAACAATGTCTTAGAGTTCCCACTTCTCCACATCCTCACCAGCATATGTTGTTGTTTGTGATTTGAATGATTGACATTATAGGTGGAATTATCTCAGGGTAGTTTTGATTTGCATCTCTCTGATTGCCAGTGATGTTGAGTATTTTATCAAGCATTTATTGACCATTTGAATTTCTTCTTTCATTTACTGTCTATTTGGTTCACTTGCCCATTTTTTTAATTGGATTATTTGCTTTTTTAGTGTTGAGTTTCTTGAGTTCTCTGTATATTCTAGATATTAGTCCTCTACGGAGGAGTAGGTGGCAAAAATCTTCTCCCATTCTGTTGGCTCTCGATTGAGGTTCTTGACAGTTTTCTTTGCTGTACAGAGGCTCTTCAGTTTTATGCAATCCCATGTATTGATTCACCTTTTAGTTTGTTGTGCCTTTGGGGTCTTGTTGAGAAAGATTTTGTCTGTGCCTGTGTGTTGGACCTATACCCTTTTCAAGGAGCCTCAAGGTCTCTGGTCTAATTTTGAAGTCTTTGATCCATCTTGAATTGATTCTTATGCAGGATGAGAGAGTAGGATTAATTTCAATTTTTCTGCATATGGTTAGCCAGTTTTGCCAACACCATTTGTTGAAGAGGCTATCTTTTTTCCAGTGTATGTTTTCGGCCCCTTTGTCAAAAATCAATTGGCTGTGTGTGGATTTGTTTCTGGGTCTTCTATTCTGTTCTATTGATCTATGTATCTGTGTTTGTGCCAGTACCATACTGTTTTTATTACAATGGCTTTGTAGTATAGTTTAAAGTCAGGTATTGTGATTCCTCCTGCATGGTTTTTGTTGCTGAGAACTACTTTGGCTATTTTAAGATTTTGTTATTCCAAATGAATTTAAGGACTGATTTTTCTATGTCTGTGAGGAATGATCTTGGTAATTTAACAGACATTGCATTGAATCTGTAGATCACTTTTGGAAGTATGGCCATTTGAATGATATTTATTCTGCTTATCCATGAACATGAAAGATCTTTCCATCTTCTAAGATCTTCTTTGATTTCTATTTTCAATGTTTTATAATTTCCTTTGTAGAGATCTTTTACCTCCTTAGTTAAATTTATTCCTAAGTATTTTCATTTTGTGGAAATGGTGAGTGGAAGTGTTTTCTGAATTTCTTTCTCAGTGGGTTTATGATTATTGTACAGAAAAGCTTCTTATTTTTTAAGATTAATTTTGTATCTAGACACTTTGACAAATTTGTTGATCAGTTCTATAAGCCTTTTGGTTGAGTTTGTTGGGTCTTCTATTATATAGTATCATGTCATCTGCAAATAGTGAAAGTTTGAGTTCTTCTTTTCCTATTTGTACTCCTTTGATTTCCTTTTCTTGCCTTATTGCTCTGGCTAGAGACTCTAGTACTATACTGAAGGGAAGTGGTGATATTGGACATCCTTGTTTTGTTCCTGTGTTTAGGGGGGATTCTTGAAGTTTTTCCCCATTTAATATGATGTTGGCTGTGGGCTTATTGTAGATTGCCTTCATGATGATGAGATATGTTCCTTCTATTCTGATTCTCTGCATAAATGGATGTTGGATTTCATCATATGCTTTTTTAGCATCTATTGAAATGATCATGTGATTTTTTGTGTTTGGTTCTGGTTATATGATCAATTACATGGATTGATTTCTGTATATTGAACCAGCCTTGTACCACTGGGATGGACCCTACCTGGTCATGGTGTATGATTTTCTTTATGTGGTTTTGAATCCATGTTGCTAGTATTTTGTTTAGCAGTTTTTCATCCAAATTTATCAAAGATATAGGCCTGTAGTTTTCCTTCTTTGAACTGTCTTTATTTGTTTTGGGTATTAATGTGATGTTGGCTCCATTGAATGTATTTGGGAGAGTCCTGGTTTCTTTTTTTTTTTTTCTATCATGAAATAGATTTAGGAGTATTGGTATTAGGTCTTCAATAAAGGTTTTATAGAATTCACTTGGGAAACCATCTGGTCCTGGGCTTTTCTTTGATGGTAGGCTCTTTATTGCTGTTTCATCTCTTTGATTGTTATTGGTTGATTTAAGAGTTCTATATCGTCTTGACTCACTTTAGGAAGGTTGTATTTATCTAGAAAGTTGTCAGTTTCCTTCAGATTTTCCATTTTATTGGAGTTTAGTTTTTCAAAATAGTTTCTCATAATCCTCTGGATTTCTACATTATCAGTAGTAATATCTCCTTTTTCATCTCTTATCTTCATAATTTGGGTTGATTCTATCTTTTTCTAGTTAGGTTGGCTAGTTGTTTATCTATCTTGTTAATTTTTTTTTTGAGAAACCAGCTTTTGGTTTTGTTGAGTTTCTGCATTGATTTTTTATTCTCTACTTAAGTTAATTTCTGCTCTGATTTTAATAATTTTCTGTCTTCTACTGGCTTTGGGGTTAGATTGTTCCTGCTTTTCAATAGCTTTGAGGTGTGTCATTAGTTTATTTATTTGATGATTTACTGTTTTTCTTATGTGATCACTCAGTACTATAAATTTTCCTCTTAATACTGCCTTCAAAGTGTCCCAGAGGTTTTGATATGTTGTATCTCTATTCTCATTTGTTTCTAGCAATTTCTTAATTTCACCTCTTATGTCTTCTATGACCCATTCTTGATTCACAAGTGTGGTATTCACTCTCCACATGTTTATGTTGTTTCTCTGGGTCTTCTTATACTTAATTTCTAATTTCATTCCATTATAGTCTGAGAAGACACAGCGAAGTATGTCACATTTTTTGAATTTGCTAGTGCTCACTTTGTGGCCCAGGATGTTATCTATTTTGGAGAAGTTTCCATGAGCACTGAGAAAAATGTGAACTCTGCTGTAGTTGGGTGAAATATTCTATATGTGTCCAACAGGTCCATTTGATTAATGGTGTTATTTAGGTCTGAGGCATCTTTACTGACCTTTTGTCCAGAAGACCGGTCTAATGTTTTGAGAGGTGTGTTGAAGTCTCCCAGTGTTATTGTATTAGGATTTAGGTGTGACTTAATGTCACAAAGAGTTTGTTTTATGAAAGTAGCTGCAGCTATGTTTGGGGCATAAATGTTGATTATTGTTATTTCCTCTTGCTGGATTTTTCCTCTTACCAGTAAAAAATGACCTTCTTTGTCTCTTCTAATAAGCTTTTGCTTGAAGTATAAGTTGTCTGATATCATAGTTGCTACTCCTGCTTGCCTTCAAGTTCCATTGTCATGGATTACCTTCCTCCAACCCTTTACCTTAAGCTTGTTGCTATTTTTGTTTGTAAGGTGTGTTTCTTGCAAGAAGCAGATAGATAGATTCGTTTTTTAATCCATTTTGCCACTTTATATCCTTTTATTGGGTAGTTGAGGCCATTTACAATCAGTGTTATTATTGAGAGATGATTTTTAATTCCTAACATGTTAAGATTTTATTTCTGTTTGAAATACTGTTTGTTCTTTTTTGCTTAGTTAGTTGTCTGCTGGATGGAAATTCTTGTTTCTCTGGTTCTGGTGTATATTACTTATTTCTTCTTTGTAGTTAATCTCTTTCAGTATTTTCTCTAGTGCTGGTTTTGAAGACATAAATTCCTTCAGTTTCTGTTTGTCATGGAAGCCTTCTTATTTCCCCATCAGTGTTTCTTCTTTTTTTAAGCACTGACTTTTATGCATGGTGCTAGCGATCTCATAAAGAATATTCTCCCAGAATTATTGACACCTCCTGAAAAGTGCCTAGTAAACCTGAGGTACAGCTTTATGATGTTCATTCAATAGTCTACCTCATTCCCAGGAGTGACATCTAGGAGTATCCCCAGCCTCTCTGGCTACCTCCCTGTGATGAGTGCCAAACCTTCATGGTGTAGATGAGGGTTTGAGTTCTGTTGGTGTAGTTCATCTCTGACAGGATTAGAAATTGCTGTGGTTTGGGACAGAACAAGATCTGGAATGGCAGAAGCAATACTTGGTCATTTTTGATAGCTATAGCTTGGGAGAAATTAAGGAAAGATTTATGCTTCCAGCCTTTGCTGCCATATACTTGTGGAAAGAGCAGATTGACAGGTTACTCAATCCCCCTGTCTGGAACTCAGTTATTCAATACCTGTTAGAAAGGTATTGAACTGGGTTG
Source organism: Muscardinus avellanarius (assembly GCF_963383645.1). Lineage (NCBI taxonomy): Eukaryota > Metazoa > Chordata > Mammalia > Rodentia > Gliridae > Muscardinus > Muscardinus avellanarius. Next base: position 116,993,224 of record NC_137790.1, read on the forward strand.
GGATCACATCCCAGTCCTGAGGCTACTATCTCTGCGGGTACTCATTGTCTTTCTTGCTCAAATGAGAACTTCAGTTTCAGTCAAGCAGTATAGAAAAGGAGGTCACATTCTGTACAAAATTAATTTGTCTGATAATGTCACCCACCCTACTGAAAGGATCATGGATTCTGGCATCCCCCAGAAAGACTCAAGCAGCCTAATATTCCTTAGTCCTCATTGGTACCCCGTGAGATCCTATAGATTACAAGTACTAGGGGATACATTTCCTCCAGATTAGATTCAGAGGGCTTTGTTGGGTATTATGAAGGACAGCATGATGAACCACCCCAGCAAGTACAATCTGGAGGGGAAAGAAGAAAATAGTGGCTGGGAACACTAAGATTGGGATTTCAAAGACTCAGCCTAATCAGGTAGCTCACTGGGCAACTTCACTATCACCAAACATCAATTTGCAACATGTTATGCAGTGCTGTTTCTTTTGCACTGAAGCACAGTGTTTAGACTCTGTCCTATCTATGCTAGTGAGCATTCTGTTTTTCCTAGAAGGAAAAAAGAGAATTAAAGGAGTGGGTAGGGGAAAGGGGCCAGGGACATGAGATACCTATTTCCTCCAGCTAGGTCCCACCATGAAGCTTCCATCACCTCCCAATATCCCATTAAGTTATGACCTATCAATGGAGTAATCCATTGGTCATTGCAGAGCCTTCATTCTCTAATTACTTCTCTAAAGCCCTGCCTCTGAATATTGCTGCACTTGGGACCAACCTTCAACACATGAGCCTTAGTGGGGCATTCCGGGCCCAGACCACCTTGCTGTCCTAGTCAGACTGAGGCATCTCCACACTAGCAGGCCACTTTAATGTTCTTTCTTAATTTGCTGTGAGTCAGATCTTCTATTTCCCTGTGACTTCCTGGCCACAGATGGTAGCCACTGGCCTGCAAATGACAGAGCACATTGAAAGCCTGGTGCATACCAAGAGAGTTTGCACAAAATAGTTTTTGGGCAGGGAAGGATATTCATTGATGCCATGGCTTGGATGTCGTTAGTTTCCTAAAGATGCTAGAAGCTTGGTTTTCAGTGTGGCAGTGCTGGGAGATGGTGGAACATTTAAGAGGCATGACTTAACACAAAGCAACTAGGTCATCGGGGGCGCAGCTCTTGGAAGAGACTAATGTAGTTCATTCTGGCTACTTCCTTTAAGGCTGTTATAAAGAGTGAGCCTGGCCCCTAAATGACTCTGGATTCTCATTTCACTGGGTGACCTTTCCCTCTGGCATGTGCTCCCACTGTAATGCTACTGGCCATGTTGTGATACAGACAAGTAATCTCAGTACCCATGTGAGTGGTGTATTTGTGCCTTTCAGGAAGCAAGCTGTGGCCATCATTCTTGTCCCCACACAGGAGATTCTTCAACAATCCAGTTACTCAGTTGTCATTCTCCTGTACCAAAATATAGGCTTTTGGCAATGGCTCATGATTCAGTGAAAATGTAGTAAGACCTGGTGATAGGCCAGGCCGGAGTGATCGTCAAAGTTCTATCACTATTTGGTTCACTATGCAGAATGTTCACATCTGACCTCAGTTAAGAAAAATGGCCATCATCCACTGGCCAGATGGTGTCTGTAACCCAGTGAACTGTGTCTACTTGCTGTTACACAGAACATTCTGTAAGTGGTCCATACCACCTGTATGTCTCTGGAAGCTGTCCTTTGCCTGTGGAGCCTACTAGTCTCATGAGATCTTAGCTGGGCCATAACTTGAATGAGCAATTTCCACTTGATAACTGAGATCTATCCTCTGATTGAATTTTATTAGTGGGGTTCATAAGGGCCCAAGTAAAAATGGCCAATTCGGGTAGCAGTGTTTCCTGTGTCACATCAGCTATAAGATGCTGCACCTCTGTTAGAGCTCAACAGTGAGTGCAGAACTACCCTTCAAAACAGATACATCTGATGACTTAAATGTCCAAAACCAGAGAGGCTGGTCCCTCCTCTGGCAGCTTTCTGTGGCCACAGAGTTCAGTCAGTAGGTACAGTGGTTTCAGACCTTGTAATTTCACCAGGCTAGTAGACTAAAGGGTTTAAAGGCAATGCCTGGGCCACAGCCCGTTGACTGGCTTTCAGGTCCTTTTACTGCAAAGCATCTTGCTCAATGTGAGTGGTTTCATTGTTCACTTGACTAAGAGGTCCTAAAGAACCCAGGTGTAGTGCATGCTATTTCTCATACCTGAAGAGATCTGCCAGGTATTGGTCCTACTTTTTGCTAGTGGTGCTGCTGGAATCAATTTTTTGGTGCTGCTGGAATCAACAATTTTTTTCTCCATTATCTCTGGAATACCTCTGTGGCATCCCATCCTCCATGGTATAGGCATTTGGCCTGTGATAGTCCACAATTTGTTTTCATGTTTCAAAGTCCTTTTGATCAGCTAAACTGGGCATTAGACTAGCTGGGCTTTGTACCAGCTAAACATTGTGACAGGATCACAGAATGTGCTGAATTAACGAAGTGCTCTACTGCTCTCTACTTAGTATGTTGTTAGTTTCCTAAAGGTGCTAAAGGCTTGGTTTTACAGTATTGCTTTGCTTGCCTTCTTTCCTTCCATTTCTTTATTTCTTTTAATTTTTCCAGGGTACTGGGGATTGAACCCAGGGCCTTTCATATGCTAAGCAAATATAATACAATGAGCAACACCCTGAGCCCCCTCCCCCCCTTTTTTTTTTTGAGACACAGCCTCACCAAGTTGATTAGGCTGGCCTTAAACTTGTGTTACTTCTGCCTCAGCCTACTGAGTAGCTGGGACTTCAGGCCTGTGCATACCAGTATTATCAAATGATACCCACTGGGAATTGGGTAGCTTGGGTGACATTTAAGACTGAATATGCCCTACTGGTATACCTTGGATTCCCAGCTGTGAGGAGAGATGCCCCTTTAGGCAGAGGTGATCTTCCATGCCACATACAGCCACACTGTCAATGCCTATCATGTACTGAGTGGCAGGAACTCTGATCACTGTCACCCCAAGACACTGAAGAGCTCCACCCATCCACCTGTAAATATAACCCTAAACAAGGAAGCACCGTGGGCACCTCTATTCTTCCTTGATCCTCCTGATGTTATCAGTTTAATTTTTCCTTTCAAGTGACCTGGAAACACTGTCATGTGTGCTCCAGTTCTCAAGAATCCTAGAGAAGTATGAGTTTTCTTACTTTGACAAAAGCATGGGATTATTGGCCTTTGAAAGGGATCCAAAGACCTGAGCACTAATCCTGTCTGCAGTCCAAGGTATTTCATTCCCTGATATCTATCAAACAAATACACCAACAGGCTCATAAGGCTTCCTTGGCCTCTCTTGATCTCAGCGCTTTAGCTCCTGAGCCTCTCCTTCTGCAAAGGGACACATCTGCCCGTTGAGCTGTCCCAGGTCCCCCAGGGGCCATTTGTACCTTTCTTGTCCATTCCAGGTGCCTGAAACTCCATCTGAATATCCACTCTAGAAAACTGGTTTCCTGGCTCCAAGAATGAGCCATCACATTCTTTCTCTCCAGTTTAATTTGTGCCGCCAACTCTTTTGTATCCGTGGCAGGGGAGTGACTTACGTCCCACTTACCACCTCTCTGTCCCCATAGAACACCTATCTGTGTATGTCTGTCCCTTAACCTCTAGGATAAGTTCTCTCTTTTGAACCAGATACTGGGAGGTGTCATACCTCTTGTTCTATCAGACATGACTATGATTTCTGAGGCAATGATTTAAAGCAGGTTCACTATGGACTGGTTATCAATTTGACTGACTCTTGGAAGAGACAAAATATCCATACAACACAGCAATTTACATGAAGTTTATTACTTAGATAGGAAGAAAGAAACGACAGAAACACAGCATTCATTGTGAGCTGGCCTTGAGGCTGAGGAAAGATGCCCAGAGGACTTTGTGTGTGTCTCCTTTGTAACAGGGCTGAAGAACCCCAAAGGCAGCCTTCCTGGACTTGTATCTCAGAGAAAACAGAACTCACTGGAGTAAAATACAGAAGGAGCCAAACTCTAAGATCTAACCCCTTCTTCTTCAGAATTTGACCATGTGGGGAACTAGGACCTTCATGGAGCTATCTAGTTTAAGTTAGTTCATTAGGTGTTTCATAATACAAACTGACTAGTGCCCTTCTAAAAAAAGGGAAATTTGGACAAAGTGATACACAGAGAATAAGAAATATAAATATAGAGAGGGAAACCATCCAAACATAGAGTGCTGGAATAATCCTTTCATCTTGTCCCCCAAAAGAATTAACCCTTCAATCATTTTGATTTCTGGTTTCTATTTTCTATAACTATGAGACACACATTTTTGTAGTTCTAGCCATTTTGTTTTTTCATACTTTGATACAGCAGTTCTAGCAGATATAGTACCCCTCTGTTATTTTCCAAGAGAGATTTTACTGCAGTTTTTCCTCTTTACTCAAGAATTAGGCAAATTTGATCTCTGTCACATTTTGTATTCAACATTTCATTGGGGGTCTTTAGCTAGGCAGCTTGGTAAGGCAAGAAAATGTAAGAAATAAAAGTAAGAAAGAAGGACTATTATTTTTCATGTCTGATTTTCTGATGACATAGGAGAGTTAAAGAGCAAAGATAATAATTTTAGCTGAGCGTGGTGGTGCACGCTTGTAATCCCAGCATTCGGGAGGCTGAGACAGGAGGGTCACGGTTCGAGGACAGCCTCAGCTACTTAGTGAGGCCCTCTGTGACTTAGTGAGACCTGGTTTCAAAATAGAGAATAAAAAAAAGTGGAGGAGGTTTAGCTTGTTAAATGTCCCTGGATTCCATCCCTAGGTCCCCCTCCCCCCCCAAAAAAGATTATCATTTAATAGCTACAAGAAAATAAGAAATAGAATCTGTCTAGATAAAATACAATAAAAATCTAATATATAACTCTATTGGGCGAGTAATGAAATATTACCGAAAGAATATTTATATTACTTATGATTACAAAATCCTAAGTGAATATACCCCATGTTCATTGACTAGAAGAATAAATATGGAATTGTCAGCATAATAAAATAACTAATAATTTCAGCAAAATTAAGGAAATATTTCAATCATTTTTATGGTAAAACTTGACAATCTTATTTCAAATTTCGATGGAAGCCATCTCATGAAACACTTCTGTTTTTCATTTTCAGAGTGGTTCGAAAATATCAGGTCTTGTTTGCTGTAACTATTACTCTACTTCTTGTTCTGGTTCTTCTCACCACCGGCCTTTCTGAAATCTCATCGTGAAATCTATCTTTGTTTTTTCAACATGACTACCAAACAGCTTCACTGGCCTACGATGTATGAAACTCCCAGGGATGAAGTAACAACCACAGAAAAATATTTCTATACTTGAAGGGCCTGCAGATTTCAATCAATTACATAATTTTATGTTCTCTAGAGGATCTTTGCTGTTAACATAAGTACTTTGATTTGAAAAAGCAGAAGATAAAAAGACTATTAAATTTTTTTTTCTGTTTTCTGACCATATATTCTATTCTTCAGATAATGAGAAAGGAAAATACCAACTGCCTAGATGGGGAAAAGGCAAGGCCGGTGAAGTTCCATGTGAACTCCAGGGTGGTCAGAGGAGGCAGAAAAGAAAGAGCACGCAAAAGTAGCTAATATTTCGAAATCAGGTTGACGTTGCTGTGATGTAGATGTTGGATTATTCATATTTAGTTAATTTTCAGCCTCCCAATCCTTCCATCTCTGGAGTCCTTTTTCCTCAGCTGTTTTAGGAGAATGACCTTTCTTCCTATCAGTCTGGTGTTCAGATAGATAATCAAATGATGTTGCAATAAAAAAAATCACTGCACAGAGTAACACAGAACCATTAAGAAGAACAGTAATGGTTGGGTGAGGTGGCACACACCTGTAATCTTATTATTTGGAAGGTTGAGATAAGATAAGATTAGATAAGATAAGATTATAGGTTAAAAGCAAGACACAGGAAAGTAGAGGGACCCTCAGTAACAGTGAGATTCTGTTTTCAAATAAAAATAAAATAGGGCTGGGTGTTTTAGCTCTGAGGTTGAATATTCCTGGGTTCAATCCCTAGTACAAAAAAAAAAAAAAAAGTAACAACTCTGTAGCAAAACAAATGGAGAAAAATACCTGGGAGGGGCCTCAGGCTCAACTGAAAAAACTATTTTATGACAAAATTTGGGAAATAGTCAGAAAAATGAAAATTAGAAAGATGGTTAAGTCAGTCATGGTGGCACACGTTTGTAATCCCAGTAGTAGGGAGGCTGAGTCAGGAGGATCACAGGTTCACAGCTAACCTCAGCAAATTTGTGAGGCCCTGTTTCAAACTAAAAAATAAAATAGGGCTCGGAGTATAGCTCAGAGGTAGAATGGCCCTGAGTTCAATCTACAGTATCAAACACACACAATAAAGAAAGAAAAATAATTAAAGAAAGCTTCTATGAAGGAATGGGAAAATGCCAGGTTTGACTCAAGTTTCTAATCCTTTCACCTAATATTAAACTTGGAATAAAGAAGGATGCAATATGTATTTGCTTAATTAATACGTACTTCCCCATGATTACACAACTGTCTAGATTTAAATTTTTTTTCAGGTTTAATGTAAAAATGCATAAATACTTCTGAACTAGATTAATTAATTCTGGTATCTGGACATGAATATCAATTTCCACTCTTCTTGTCGAAAGCTCACCTGTTCATAGTGGATTTAAATTTTTCTAATGAGCTCTGCTATAATATAGACATTGGCCTTGAGGTCAATTAAATGTTACCTAACAGGTTTTGTTTTTGACCTCTTGTCACTAATCTTTGCAAAACAGCCATCAGGAAAAAAAAAAATAGATCTCATATTTCTTCTTGCGCTCTGGTGAGAATCCTAACCTGGTGTCGTCTTGCCAGTGTCCCGGGTGGAAGAAAGAATTCCTGCTAGCTGGTAGGTAGCATTTTAAGTTGTTTGCTATTGATATGTATTTGATTGATTTGTTATACATTCAATTTCAGAAAGCTATGTAACTGCAGAAGCAGTTACTGTGGTCACTGTTAATGTTGGAACTGGATGGTAAGTCAGCATTGCCACATTTGCCATCCACCTATGTCCTACTCTGTAGCACTCAGTATATATGTATGTGGTGATACTGAGTTATTGCCATACAGAAGTTGGGAAGAGAATATAATGGAGTGCAAAATTCTATGCTTGGGATTGTCTTGTATCTTCTTTGCTTACTATATGCATACAAAATTGCCAGAAGACATTGAAGAGCGCTGGAAAGTAGGAACCTTGGATGCTATTATGAAAACAGTTTCCTCTATGGTAATTTTTTTTCTTAGGGAATTGGGATGCCTTATACAAGTATATAAACTTTCTTTCAGTTAGTATTGTGAAAGAGGCTTTGATTTTCTTTTAGAATAATCAACCAAATAATATGAATATGTTTAATTTAGTTCATTATTAATATATTTACTTGAATCTTTATAAAGCAGAGAAAGACAAATATTTTTCTAAGAATATCTATCTAAAGATTATGACCATATATTGTGATGAGAATAAAAGAAACTACATTGTCTAAAATGATATTTAGGGAAGATTTTTAATAGCTTGAAAATATTTGTCATTTTTTAAGGGTATTCTGGGGATTGAACTCAGGGACATTCTACCTCTGGGCTACACTCCTAGCCCTATTTCATTTTTTATTTTGAAACTAGGTCCCACAAAGTTGCAGAAGGCCTTGCTAAGTAGCTGAGGCTGGCCAAAACCCTGCAATCCTCCTGATTCAACTTCTCAAGTACTGGGATTACAACCATGTTATACCCTCTTGGCTATTATTTGTCATTTCTGATGTAACCTAGTCTCACACATTCTTTTAAAACTTACAAATAGCCAGGCATGGTGGCGCACGCTTGTAATCCCAGCATTCAGGAGGCTGAGACCTGGAAGATCGTGGTTTGCGGACAGCCTCAGCTACTTAGTGAGGCCCTCTGCAACTCAGTGAGACCTGGTTTCAAAATAAGAATAAAAAAAAATGAGGGCAGGGGGTGTAGCTCGGAGGTCAAATGCCCCTGGGTTCCATCCCCAGACCCGCCAAAAAAATAAAAATAAAAAATAAAACTTACAAATATACATCAATTATGTCTTTACATTTTGATGTATTTTTAGGACTTTTACTATTTTATTATTTTTCTCTTTCTAATTAGTTCCCAAACTTTCTGATCTTAAAAATTACATTATGTGAGTTATTGAGAACCTAAGAGACATTCTAAATCAGCTACATTTATTAATGTTAACTGCATCATAACTTAATCTCATTAGAATTAATTTACCCAGTGATAATAATGATTTTGGTAATCTCATTGAAGTTAAACCAACTGATATATTCTTATTAAAACAATATGTATTTGTTAAATAGAAAAAGATTTATGAGCATGGCATTTTCCCAGTTTTTCCAGAAAGATACAAGTGAAAACTATTCTGAAATTCCACCTAACTCCTATTAGAATGGCAATCATATAAATGCAAACAATAATAAGTGCTGGTGAGGTTGTGGGGAAATAGGAATTCTTATACATTGTTAGTAAGATTGCAAATCAGTGCAGCTACTTTGGAGTTCAGTGTGGAGGTTTCTTAGAAGACTGGGGATGGAACTACTAGATGTTTCAGACTCTTTTAATGTGTGTCTTTGTAGCTGGATTCTTCTAACTGCTCTTGCATTTGGTCTGTATTTATATCCCATGTCATGTAGCCTTCAGAAAATTCCATTTTGTACTCCCAAAAAAACTTTAGATTTTTATGTAAAAGAGGGAAGAGTGATGACATTACGCATAATCCCAGAACATGTGTCAGAGAGACTCTCAGGGACTCTAAGACCACACTTTGAGATCTGCTGCTTTTATCTATCTTTAGTTTTAAGTTTCTAGATTTTATTTCTTTTTTGCAACAATGCCAGAATTTGAACTCAAATCTACCACATGGAAAATAACTGTGCTCCAGGTCTCGCTAAGTTGCAGAAGGACTCACTAAGTAGCTGAGGCTGGCTGCAAACCCACAATCCTCTTGTCTCAGCCTCCCCATTAAAAAAAAAAAAATAACTGTGCTCTTTCTTCTAAAATATGCTTTTTTTTTTTTTTTGGTGGTCTTGTGGATGATAGTAACAAGGAGAAATGTTAGGGAGAAGACAACAAGAAACAATAAATGATCAGAGAAGAGAAAAAACATATAGTACTTGAGGAAGAGGCTGCCTACAGTCATGCCAGAGGCAAAGGGAAATTTCTCATGCTAGATATCTAAGGCATCGTCTTCTGAAAGTCCAATGTTGGCCGAGTCATCCTGGGCAATTTTTTTTTTTTTGGCAATTTAATTTCTAGTGTCTCATTTTACTCATTGAACAATAAAGGGAAAGGTGAGTGATAATTGTTCTACAGAGAAACTGCTATGTCATCTTCCCCAAGGAGCAGAGATATCTTTAGACTGAATGGACTTTTTTGGTTGTTGTTTCTTCATCAATATAAGCATATTCCCAAAACATGCAATTATGGAATTCAACATTTACTTTTCCAAAGGCAAAATAGAATTCCCATATTGCACAGCTAAAGTAGAGCCAATTCCACACACTTGCTTACTTATGAGAACACATATGTATGAAATAAAATGAAAAGAGAATTATTTCAGTGATCATACTAGTAGTGGATCTGCTTCCCCACTTGTTCAAGGGATAACTCTCTTGTTAGCATCATAATTGAATTACAACAACTCAAGTGATTCCCAAAAGAAATAAAATTCTGAGTATATGTCAGGGAAGCCAACATCACAGTTCTTGATACAATAGTGTTGAGAAAAACACCCACAATATTTTGAAATAATGCATTTAAATTATAGATTGTAAAGGTAGGAGAAAAAGTGTGAGCTTTAAAACCAATTCGATCTTAGAGAGTTTACTTAATCTTTTTGTGGTTCAGTCTCTTCAACTTCAAAATAAGGACACTAATAAATATATTGCAGAAGTGCTGTGAGAATAGCTGGGCACGTGTTGCAGAACATCAGTTAATGTCTGGAGTGGCAGCTGATGATTATGTAATCGACTGTGGTCAGCATCTAATGCACAGTAAGAGAGGATAAAAAGCCAAACGTTATTTATAAAACTTACTTTAAAATGACACACATACTAGATCAAAAGGATTAACACCAACTCGTATTTAAGAGGGTTTTTTTTTTGTACTGGGGATTGATTGAACCCAGAAACATTATATCTCTGAGCTATACCCTCAGCCCTGTTTTATTTTTATTTTATTTTGTTTATTTATTTTTGTGTGTGGTATTGGAGATAAAAACCAGAGGTATTCTACCTTCGAGCTACACCCCCAACCTTATTTTTTCTTCTTTATTTTGAAACAGAATCTCACTGAGTTGCAAAAGGCCTCACCAAGTAGCTGAGGCTGTTTGTGAACTGCAATTCTACAGTCTCAGCCTCTCAAATTCTGGGATTACAAACGTGAGCCATCACGCCAGGCTTTTATTTTTATTTTGAAACAGGGTCTTGCTACCTGTGATCTTCCTGGCTCAGCCTCCTTAGTCCTGGGATTGCAAGCATTGACTACCATGCCTATGTATTTTTAGTATGTATTGAAAAAGATAAAATTCTCTGGGCGTGGTGGCGAACACTCGTAATCCCCGCGCTTGGGAGGTGGAGACAGGAGGATCACGCTGGTTTGAAGCCAGCCTTGCTGGCTTAAGAAACCCTGTTTCCAAATAAAAAGAAAAGAAAGAAAAAACTAAAATTCATTTAACAGTGTGCCTTGCTTACTTAAATTTTTTCTGTGTATGTGATGCAGGGGATCGAATTCAGGGATGCTCTTCCTCCAAGATACACCCCAGACCTTTTAAAATATTTTTATTTGGAAACAAGGTTTTGCTAAATTGCTGAGAGCCTCGCTAAATTGCCGAGGCTGGTTTTGAACCTAAGTATGGGAATTACAGGTGTCTGCCACCACGCCCAGCTTATCCTTTATCTCTTTTTGGCTCTCTCTAAATTCTTTTCGAAACACCTCTATTATTTCTACAGTTATTTTCCTGATTTGATCTTCTAGAAATCTCTGAATTTCTGTTTTATCGGGTTCTGATGTTGTGGGGTTGTGGGCATTCATTGCTCCATTGTTATTCCTCTTTCCCATGATTTCGGAAGTTTGTGCCCTCTCTGGGTTCTTCCCTTAGGTCACTATGACTTTACTTAAGGTGCTCTGGATCTCGAGTCTGTGGTATCTCAGTCCCCACTACTCCTTTACTGGGTTGTATCGCAGAGTCTCAGACCCAGGGAGTCAATCGAGGCTGCTTTAGACCATGGGGGGTGCCAGGTTGGGCGTTCTCCTATGGTGTGATATCTCTGCCACTGCCACTCCCCCACTGGGTCAAGTCCCTAGGAGTACAGTACTGGGATTTCTCCTCTAGGGGCCGCAATTTGACTCACTGTTGTTGAGTGCGCTGATGGAGCTGTAGTGGACTCAGTGAATTCGCTGCTGCTGCCGCCAGTGGTAATATGGTGCCGCTGCCACACCCTCAGCCGTGAGGCTGGTGTATTTCTTCTCTGGTTTTGGGCTCCGCTCTGAGTCCCTGCAGAGTGTGCTGAGCCCAGCCCCTGGGAGCTTTAGACACTTCCTGCACCGAAAAATCTGCAGAATTCCACCCAGCCTTTCTGCAGCAGCTCACCTCGGCTCGATGTCCACCACTCCTCTCTAGAGCCTGGTGGGCTGTTGAGTGCATTTGTCTGGAGCTGTCCGGTGAGGTTGCCGCTGCCGCCGGCAGTAAGGCACTGCTGCTGCGTCCTCGGCCATGAGGCCGGCGTATCTCCTCTGTGGCTCTGAGCTCCATTCTGAGTCCCCCTCCTCTCTGGGGCCTGGTGCTGCAAAAGAAGATGGCGCCCACCGCTCAGCGCCGCAGCTCCAGCCGCAGCACTGCGGTCTGGTTTCTTTCTGGTGTCTCGTTTTTCCAGCCCTCTTTTTCTCTGTCCCTTGTATTTACATTTTTTATTTCTCTGCTGATGGTGTTTTCTGGCTATGAAAGGTGCTGATTTTGTGGTAATAGAGCTTGGTTGTTAGCGGGGCTCGTAAGTCCCGCTTTTCTCCATTGCCATCTTCCCGGAAGTCCGAGTTCTGGAATTCTTCCATTCATGTTTTCTTTTAAAAAGTACAAGCTGGACGTGGTGGCACACACTTGTAATCCCAGCATTTGGGAGGCTGAGACTAGAGGATCGTGGTTCACAGACAGCCTCAGCTACTTACTTTGCAACTCAGTTTCAAAGACCCTGTTTCAAATAAAAAAGACTAAAAAAAGTAGGGCTTGGGGTGTAGCTCAGAGGTACAATGCCCCTGAGTTCCATCCCCAGTACTGCAAAAAAAAATTTTTTTTAAAGTACAATTTAACAATTAACTATATATAAAGGAATATATATAACAATGGCCTCAAAAAATAGGGTTATACCTTGCTTTGCCAGTCACTAAACTTTGTTGGTAACTTGGGCTTTCTGGGTTTCAACATTCTCATTATTAAAGCAGATGGATTAGATGACCTGTAATGCCTGATAAAAATCTTAGCATCCTCAAACAAGTACAATAGATACTCTATGATATGTTAGTTCTATAAAGTATTATAAAATCTTGTTTTATGGGAATAATTTTGTAGCTACTAGTCAAGGACATGTTACAAAGTTGTTAGAAAATTTGTGAGAAATAGTAAAAAGAGCTCTTTTTCAATCTCAGAAAATAAACCAGAGGTTTTCTTTCTTCTTATCATTAAAAAAAAGCTGATTCATAGTTTTTTAAAATTTTGATAAGGTTTATTTTATTTTATTTTTTATTTATTTTTATTGGTGCATCGTAATCATACATCACATTGGAATACAAGACTTGAGAGAATATACAAGCATACATCATCCAATTAGCCTTCATCCAGTCACCTCCCTCCCTCGATCCCATGCTTGTTTGGTGATTAACTTTGATACATTCATTTATGTACCTCCTGCATTTTAAAGAGGCTCCATCCTCCCCTATTCCATACCCTCTGATTGGTCACCTTAATTGCTTCACTATAGGGCCCTTTCTATAGCTCGACCTCTTCCTGTTGTCCCTTTCCTCCTAGTTATTGCTGATTAGGGGAAGCATCTGGTTTTTATTTTCTGCGATATTTCTCTGTGTATGCCGCATTGCAAGTACCGATCCCACTCTTGTCGGCCCCAGTAGTGGCCTGCCTACCCAGTGGACTGATCCAGACTTCGCTGGCTCAAACAGCAGCCTTGCCTCATGGGAGGCCCAGATTCTGGCCTCGCTAGCCCCGACACCAGCCTAACACCTCAGCTGGCTCCGATTCTGGCCTCAGTGGCCCAAGCACCTGCCTAGCCTCAAGGCAAGCTCAGATCCTGGCCTCGGAGGCCTCAGTAGCAGCCTTGCCTCATGGCAGGCTCTGATCCCGGCCTTGCTGGCCCCGGCACCGGCCTAATCCCTCAGCAGGCTCTGATTCCGGCCTCGGAGGCTTTAGTAGCAGCCTTGCCTCACGGAAGGTTCCGATGCCATCCGCTGACCCCAGCACTGGCCTAACCCCTCGGCAGGCTCCAATCCTGACCTCGGAGACCCCAGCACCGGCCTTCCCTCACGGCAGGCTCCAATGCCGGCCATTGGCCCTAGAACCGGCCTAAACCCTCGGCAGGCACCGATCCCAGCCTTGGAGGCCCCAGCACCGGCCTTGCCTCATAGCAGGCTCCAATCCCAGCCTCACTGGCCCCAGCACCATCCTAAGCCCTCGGCACACTCCAATCCCAGCCTCGGAGGCTCCAGTACCGACCTTGCCTCATGGCAGGCTCCCATCCCAGCATTGCTGTGTCCATCGCTAGCCTCATCCCTCGGTAGGCTCCAATCCGAGCACCCTCTTCGCCCAACCATTTGTCCCACGTTCTCGAGGGTGTGTGGTGGTAGCATTCTGCCTCTGGGGTTATTACTTCAAAGTTTCCAGGTATAATGCATCAGATCTCTGCCTCCCCTGAGTACTGGCCACTGCCATTGCCACTGCCTCCACCATTTCAAATCTTTCCTAAGCTCTTTTTCCACTCTGAATGTTGTCCAGTGTTCCTAAGCATGTGCGACAGTAGCATTCAATATTTGGTGTAATTTCTCCAAAAAATATAAGGTTGATAGGATCTGATTTCTGCTTCTCTTGAATACAAGTCTCCACCGCCATCGCAGAGAGTGCTTTCAACACCGCCTTTCTCCTTGGTCTCCGCTAAACTCTCTCATTACAGGTGATGTCCAAGATTCTTAGCAATGTAGAGATGAAGCAGTCCTCCTTCATGGGGAATTTTTCCAAAAGTTCCAGTTCATTTGTATAAGTTTTGTCTGATCTCCAGCATGCTGGTATCCGCCATGGCCTTCTTAATCCCCCTTCTATATTTTCTTTTTTCTTTTTCTTTTCCTTTTTTTTTTTAATAAGAGAAGACAGTATGTGTGGTTTGAGGAGGTTGTGGGATCAGGCACTCAGTAGCACTGTGACCCAGCTGGGTCTGGTGATGGAACCCAGGGACATTCGACCTCTGAGCTATACCCTCTGCCCTATTTTTTTATTCTTTATTTTGAAACTGGGTCTCACTGAGTTGCAGCAGAGGGCCTCACTAAGTAGCTGAGGCTGTCCTCGAACCACAATACTCCAGTCTCAGCCTCCCATTCTGGGATTACAAGCGTGCACCACCACGCCTGGCTTATACCTTCTTTTAAGTAACTGCAAAGTCTCTAGTCTAATTTTCATGTCTTTGATCCATCTTGAGTCAACTTTTATGCAGGGTGAGAAAGGGGGATTTATTTCCATTTTTCTACACATGGATAATGAACTTTCTCTTTTTTCCAGTATATGTTTTGGGCCCCTTTGTCAAAAATCAATTGGCTGTAAGTGTGAGAACTTGTGAGGGAGAGGACCTGAGGGATGCAGGAGGGGGGAGGAAGACTTGAAGAAGGAAACACTTCAATTGACTTCATGTAGGTACACAAATTATCCACACTACCCACAGTGTCAGACATGGTAAGCTGGGGAGGGAGAGAGAGTGGGAACTGGGGAAGGGCTCAACGAGTGCTGTATGCATGTATGCCTCCATCGTCCTGAAGTTCATCACGTTGTATGATTGCAATGCAACAGGTAAAAAAAAGAAAAGAAAAGAGAAAAGAAAAGAAAAGGAAAGAAAAGAAAAGAAAAGAACTAGATCCAGCCAGGTGGTGGCACACGAGGTACTTGGGCAGCTGAGACAGGAGAATCACAGGTTAAAAGGTTAAAATCGTTCCCAATATTATCAGAAACCTAGGGAGATCCTGTTTCAAAACAAAAATAAAAGAGATCTGGGATGTAGGTTAGAGGTAAAATGTCTCTGAATTCAACTCATAGTAGAAAGGATGATGTAGAGAAAAAGAAAGGAAGAAAAGAAGGAAGGAAGCGAGGGAGGGAGGAAGGAAGGAAGAAAGGAGAAATAGTAGATGGCTTTAAATGAAATTACTCTTATTCTCAAATATGGCACACTGAGATTTATCTAGAAGCAACAATAATAATACATGTATTAGGATATATAGTAAGACAGTTACAGTATTATCACATTATTTATTTTTAATTGCAACTTCATATTCATTTGATGATATTAAAGTCAAATTGTTTAATGTTTTAAATTTTTTTTTATTTTGACAGGCTATGTTCTTTGAAAATGTAGGTCTTATGAACTATGAAGAATTGTTTGTGGCACTGATGTCACTGCACACTATAAAGCCAAAATCAGATGAAAACCTTACAGTTATTCTCACAACCTTCAATGACATTCCAGTATGTTTGTACTTGCCGAAAAAAAGGTCAGAAAGAAAGAGACCAGCTGTAATTTTTATTCATGGTGGTGCCTTTATCGTAGGAACTTGCAGTAAGTGCATTTCATGTATCTATGTGTATATTTTGTTTAATATGTGTGTATATTTTATTTATATAAATGTATATTAAAATATATGGTATATAATTAAAATTGACGTAATATTGATACAGCAGTCATTTTGTGAGTATGCACATGCATCTTAGAATAAATAGATTCTATAATCATGTTTTGCTTATATTTCTTCATATAAAACTTGGCAAGTAGCAATAAAATATTAGAGAAAAATCTTGTCTTAAAAATCTTACTATTGAATAAACTTATACCAATAGCATAGTATAAAAGGTTTAAACAGTAAACTGGAAACAAGTTTAAAATGACCAAAACACCTGACTTCACCTTCAGATAAACTGAAGTGAACTATTTGTTTTAAATTCTGGGTTATAAATGATATAATTTGTAGCCACCAAGTAGTGAACACATGCTCTAGCTGTAGACTATGATGCATCTGTAATGTTGAAGCTTAGAATCCAGGGCCCAACTTTGGCCTCAAAATGAAAAGCTAAAGAAGAGCTAAGTAATCATCTCCTACCTTAAAATATGTGCTCCTGTCTAAAATATAGGGATGGTTCCAAATGCAGTCGAATAACATAGACTTGGAAGGCTGAGACAGGAGGATTGCAGGTTCAAGGTCAGTCTCAACAAATTATACCCTCAACAAATTAGTGAGAGCCTGTTTCAAAATACAAAAAATAATAAAATAAAATATAACTGAAGATCTAGCTCAGAGGTAGAATGCCAATGGGTTTAATCCCCAGTTAAAAAAAAAAAAAAGAAAAATAAAGAAAAGGAACTAAGCGCTAAAAAGCACTTAGGCTAGGCAAAATTTAACATGAACTCCAGTTTAACGGAAATTTGATAATTTAAATTTTGTTTTATTTTGACAGGGCATGTTCTTTGAAAATATAGGTCTTATGAACTATGAAGAATTGTTTGATACACTGATATCACTGGACATTATAAAACCAGTGTCAGATTTAAAGCTTACAGTTATTCACATAACATTTAGTGACATTCCAGGATGTTTTTACTTGTCAAAACCTACCAAACTAATTTTAAAATTAGTGGAACTTTAACAACAGTGAAATGCCGACAATACAAGCAAGGGAAATTATTCCTCAGCCTGTGTTGTCAGTAAATGACCAGGAGGTCAATTACGGAATGTTCCTTAGTGGTCACAGCTCATAACCAAGGCCTTGCCACCCTGTTGTCTAAATTTCTTCTCCTAATTGCCCAAACTCAAGGAACACTTTATCATTCAGATACCTTTCTGCTGTTTCTTTATTTATGCCACATTCTTTCAAATGAAAGCTTTATAATATGTGACTCTAGCTATATAACTTGTTACTAAAAATTTGAGTAATATCCACCACCTGTTGACAAAGAAATATTAAATATGACATCCTAATTAAGACACCTACATTCTTGTTTCCTGTGTTGTCTTATTTCCTTTTCTATTTTTTTCTGTTCTTTTCATGGTACTGGAGATAGCCTCTGCATACATTATTTTCCACAACAAATACATTTTTTTTTCTTGCAGGAAACATATTTTTTCCTTCTTATTTGACAGAAATGACCAGATCTTTACCTTTGACAGAATGAATGCCCAGTTAATGTCTTCTGAATGATTTATATTTAGAATGACTAAAAAGAATTTTGACATTACTTTCTAGTAGAATTTTATTACAAAATTTTACCTAATCTATTTCATCTTTCTGCCTCTGATACAGTAATTAGATTCAATCTATAACCAATTTTATAAAGAATTAGAGTGGCAAGAATATTTCATTCTCTGATTTAGACTGAAATTTAAGCTGTCACTTCCGTTCAGAAAAATACCTAAAGCCCCTTTACAAGTTGAATGAATATGAATGTGTCCATGTAAATACCCATGGCTAATAAAGGAAAAAACTCACTTTGCTTTAATTACACTCAGGAATATATCTGGCATTAGATAAACTAATAGCCCTTTGTTGAAAAGGAAAAGCATACTGACTTGAAGATTTTGAAAAAACGAACCACCGTTGAACCTCTGAATATGTGAAAAATTTCCTCCTAGGTATCATAGTATCTTTTTAAAATTTAATTTAACTTTTTAATTTTTTATTGGTGCATTTCCTTATTCGAACATGGTTTTATTGGATTGTTATAACTAAACATCATGGGCTTCAGAGTGATAGCCGTGCACAGGCACACAGTGGTTGGTGTGTTTTTCTCCACACCCCATCCCACTCTCCATCTCTCTGTGCGTATTATTGAGATGGGCATTGATAATTTCCTTTATGTCCATAGCATTATTTGGATTGTTTCTTTCATCAAGTCTCCTTCCCCTCACACCCCAACTCCCTTCTTTAATCCCTTTCTGCTTTTCTACTGATCCCTCTCCTCCTTTATCAGAAGCCCCTTTGTTTTCCAGTGTCTCCCTAGATTCCACATAGAAGAGAAAATGAAGTCCCTTGACTTTCTGAGATTGGCTGATCTCACTTGACACAGTATTGTCTAGTTCTATCCATCTTCCTGAAAATGACATAATTTTGTCCTTTTTAAATGGCTGAGTAAAATGTCACAGTGTGTATGCATATACCACACTTTTGTAATTCTTCTGTCTATTGATGGATACTCAAGAGTTTGGGCTTCTTTTAGCCAGATAGTTTTCTGGGACAGCATGGAAATGAGTATTTCAGTGATACAGAGTCAGGGCATAGACTTCCTTCCTCTCCAGCAAATGCTAAGAAATAGAAGATTCGACCAAGGGACAGTCAAAACATGGTGTCTATCACAAATAAAGCTTGACAGTTTACCAAAGTGAGTATTAGATTGCATCCACTAGTCACAATCCGTGTTTGTATCCCATGTTAATCATTTTTAAGTGGCTTTTCCTTTACTTTTAGTTATAGGGGATGTCTTGATATTTCTTCCTTCCATTTCAGAGTTGGAGAGTTACGACTTTCTGAGTCGACTGACGGCAAACAAGCTCGACGCCATGGTTGTAGCAGTGGAGTAAGAGAATGATTGTTGATAATGCAGTCCTTGCTGGGCTTAGGGGCTCACACCTGGGACACCAGTAATTAGGAGGCTGAGACAGGAGGACCGCAGGCTGGAGGTCAGCCACAGCAGAGTAGTGAGGTCCTCAGCAACTTAGCGAGACCCTGTTTCAAAATAAGGCTGGCGTGTGGCTCAGAGGTGAAATGCTCCTGGGTTTAATCCTCCATATCATTTTAAAAAATGGTCCTTGTCCCTATGACATAGGCATGACTTCCCAAGCAAACCATTCTAGCCTCAACAATTACTGGGTTCTAGAAACTGGAGGGGTTATACTAATTTTGTACCAATAATATAACATCCATGCCTTCTCTAAGGACCTGGCTAGATGTGAATCTGCCACTGTAGAGGCCTCTGAAGGCCACAGTGGGTGAGCATCTTTGCTAACATGGCCTGAAGATCTCTGGGCATGTTAAACTCAGGATCTAGAAGGACCAGGTTACATCCCCAGGTTGGATACTTAGGAAACAGGAGCTTCGTTCCCATCGCACATTGGGATTTGGGGCTTCATTTAAGCTGGTAATGAAAAGAAGAAGTTTGGAAGTGTTCTCGGTTGGAGGAACATTTGAGTGACAAATGATGGAACTATCTGAGCGTTTCAGTGCTAAGTTTATCACATGTTTCATATGACAAAATAGCAAGAGACATCTAGACACTGAGTTAATATCGGCATGTGATTAAGTCACCAATTCTTATGAAAATATAGTAAAAATAAAAAATGAGTCTAATAGAGTAGTCCTCTTAAAAGAGAAGATGGTTTGTTAAACACCACACACACACACACACACACACACACACACACACACACACACATGTCCACATGCAATGCATTAAAACGTTCTGTAATAAATTGGCACATACCTATAATCTCAGCACTTTTTTGGGGGAGGCTGAAACAGAAGAATTGCAGATTTGAGGTCAGTCTCGGCAACTTATTTAGCCAGGCCCTCAGAAACTTAGGAAGACCCTGTTTCAAAATAAAAAATAAAAAAGAAATGGGAGTATAGTTCAGAGGTAGAATGCCCCTGGGTTCAACTCCCAGTACCACAAACTAGTTTTACAGCAAGTATAGTGATCAAGCAAGAGCCCTTGCTATACTGAAATATCATTCATGTTTTATTCTAAGTCAAGTTTTCTTTTTTTTGATGAAGGATTTATTTTTTTAGTTTTATGTGCATCATATTGAAAATGGCATACATTTATTTTTTAATATATTTTTATTGGTGCATTGTAGTCAAACATCACAGTGGAATACAAGACTTGTGAGGGCATACAAGCATCATATTGAAAATGGCATACATTTATTTTTTAATATATTTTTATTGGTGCATTGTAGTCAAACATCACAGTGGAATACAAGACTTGTGAGAACATACAAGCATATATCATCCAATTAGCCCTTATCCCATCCCTGTCCCATTCCCTCCCCCTCCCTCGATCCCAAGCTTGATTTGGTGATTAACTTTGATACATTTGTTTATGTACATCATGCGTTTTAAAGAGATTCCATCTTCCCCCATCCTATCCCCTCTGATTGGTGTTCCATGGGGCCCTTTCTTCAACTAGCTCTCCTCCCATTACCCATTTCTTCCTAGTTTTTGCATATTAGGGAAAGCAATCTGGTTTTCTATTTTCTGTGATGTTTCTCTGTGTATGCCATATTGCAAGTTTCGTTCCCGCTCCTAAAGACCCCACCACCAGCCTTGACCCTGGCAGACTCTGATCCCAGCCTCACTGGCTCCAGCAATAGACTTGCCTCATGGCAAGCCTGATCCCTGCCCCACTGACTCTGGCTCCGGCCTCACCCCTCGGGAGGCTCCGATCCCTTCTTCAGAGGCCCCAGCACCGGCCTTGCCTCACAGCAGGCTCCAATCCCGGACTCGCTGGGCCTGGGATTGGCCTCACCCCTGGGCTGGCTCCGTTCCCAGCCTCGGAGGCCCCAACACCGGCCTTGCCTCATGGCAGGCTTCTATCCCATCACGCTGAAAATGGCATACATTCAGACAGTATGTGGTGCCCTTCCTCCCCCACCCGCTTCACCTTCCCCTGTCCCAACAATGAGTGTCCAGGTTGACCTGCTACATTCATACTTTTCCACATATCTGAATGTAGCTTCTTCATTTTCACATAGTGTTTAGGCTGTGAAATAGGACATACTAACTTTTTAAAATTTAACCTATATACATTTTTAATCTAGGACACCTCTGACTCGTTTTCTTTGAGATCTTCTGCTTTTTAGATCTCTTATGCACTCCTATCAGTTTCTTGGAACCGCCAAGTCTATGGAGAGGTGATGAAGGCTATATAAGTCTCTCTGTTATGGTGAAGTTACGTCTTTGACTCGCGCATCCTCCTGACAATCACATAGGAAAAGGCTCAAATCTACTTTTTATTTTCAAACATTTTCGAAGAAAGCCCAGATTTAGTTGGTGAAATGAAAGATTCAAGGTTTTTTTTTTTTTTTTTAAATCAATGCCTCTGTTGGTTACATTGAGAGATACTTATAATATAGACAACTTAAGTTTAATCATAAGTGTTTTTGTCTCTTCCCAACCTCCTGAAGCTATAGATTGGCTCCTCAATATCAGTTTCCAGTTAGTTTGGAAGATTGTGTTTCTGCAGCCAAGTTCTTCCTTCAGGATGAAACCCTTTCAAAATATGGAGTGGATCCCAGCCGTATCTGCATAACAGGAGATAGTTCTGGGGGTATTTTGGTAGCATTGGTGACTCAAATGGTATGTTTTATGTATTATACATGTTTACCACATGTGCACTATAATTCTAATACACAGAATAATTTTACTTTAGTTAAAATGTGTGTATAATCCTTTATTTATTTATTTATTCATTCTGGTACTGGGGGTGGGAGGATCCAGGGGCTTTTCTACCTCTGGGCTATACTCCCAGACCTATTTTATACTTTATTTGGAAACGGTCTCACTAAGTTGCTGAGAGCCTCACTAAGTAACTGAGGCTGGCTTCGAACCTGCGCAATCCTCCTGTATCAGCCTCCCAAACGCTGGGATTACAAGCGTGCGCCACCATGCCTAGCTTCGTCTTATATTTTAAACTCTGCATGTAAAAATAAGTGAAAAGCCCCGTCCCAATAAACAAAATAACTTTCTGTCCTTTTGCATGATTTTACCTTTAGGTAGATGATATGGCTTTAAAGACAGATAGGGGAGACTAAATACAATACCAAAAAATGTTCTTCTTTATCCTACAAGGGAACTATCTTGTGATATGAAAGGGGGTTTTATATTCCATTGGTAATTTGTAAAGTTTTCCAGGAATATGGGATTATTGTAATTGATGTGTTACATGAAATAACATTTAGTCTGTGTGCCATGCTTATAGAGAAGAATCATCACTGCAACAATAGAAGAAACTGGCTCATGCTAGTGCCCTTGCTGTATATATTTGCATAAATTCTAAATATACCAACTCCTACAAGCTCATAAAATGCTCAAATGTTTTTCTGGAATTGTTATTCTAGTGTTCTGTTTGATTAAAATATTATTGCACAAATAGAGGATAAACAGAGGAGAACAGCAAATGTTTTTCTGGAATTGTTATTCTAGTGTTCTGTTTGATTAAAATATTATTACACAAATAGAGGAAAAACAGAGAAGAACGAATGAAACGTTTTCATTAGAGAATCTCTAAAGTAGGAAGTAGTTTTTGTGTGTGTGTGTGTGGGGGGGGCTGGCGACTGAACCCAAGAGCATCCTGCCTCTGAGCTATACCTCCAACCCTATTATATTTTTTTTATTTTGAAATATAGAGTCTCGCTAAGTTGCTGAGGGCCTTGCTAAATTTCTGCAGCTGGCCTCAAATCTGCAATTCTTCTGTCTCAGTCTCCCAAGTACTGGGATTATAGAAACGTGCCAGGTTAGGAAGTAGTTTTTAAAAAAGAAAATCAAGATATAACTGGACATGAGTTTAAAAGATGTACCATATCTGGTTTTAAATTAACACAAGACTTAGTAACACAATCTAGTGTGAATTCGCAGGTAGAGAAATTCTTAAGGGCCCACCACCCCTCTCATATTAGGTCTTACCACTTTAGGAAGAATTTTTAGAAGTGGAAAGATTTAATGTTTGAGACTAGGAGACTACTGCTTGCCACCGGATATGCAGATAGGTGTCTGCTTTACTTCATTTCTACAGGTAGTATGAGCATAATCTTTGCTAATTTGTTTTCTAGAGGATTTTTCTTTATAATGAATAATTATTTGTCAACTAAAAATGTTTACCCCTGTCTGCAATGAATTTTTGGGAGTACATTTCCACTCATTGTGGGTTGTAAGCCTTCTTCTTTTTTTTTTTTTTTTTTTCTTTCTTTCTTTCTTTCTTTCTTTCTTTCTTTCTTTCTTTCTTTCTTTCTTTCTTTCTTTCTTCTTTCTACTGGGGATGAAATTCAGAGGCATTCTACCTCTGAGCTCCACCCCCAGCCCTATTTTTTTATTCTTTATTTTAAAACTGGGTCTCACTGAGTTGCAACGGGTCTCACTAAGTAGCCGAGGCTGGCCACGAACAGGTATCCTCCGTCTCAGCCTCCCAAATGCTGGGAATGCAAGCGTGTGCCACCACGCCCCGCTGTAAAGTGTTTTTTAAAATTGGAAATATTTCCTTTTTAATTTGATTAACACATGAATTTTGGCATTAACGGTATATTAGGAATATTTTCTTTAATTTGATGAATTTCCTCTTGAGTTTGGTTAATATGAGTTGAGGTACTACCATTTTATTATTTCATTATTATCTTCTTTATTATTAGTATCTTCTTTATTCTTTATTCTCAGTTAGGCAACTTAAAGCTAAAAATCATTTTTAAAACTGGGCATGACAGTGTCTACTTGTAATCCCAGTACTTGGGAGGCTGAGACAGAATAATTGCAGGTCTGAGTACAGCCTCAGGAACTTAGAGAGACACTGTTTCAAAATAAAAAAAATATAAAACCAGGCATGGTGGCACATGCTTGTAATCCCAGCATTTGGGAGGCTGGGATAGGAGAATCGTGGTTCTCAGACAGCCTCAGCTACTTAGTGAGGCCCTTTGCAACTTAGTGAGATCCTGTTTCAAAAACAAATAATTAAAAAATAGGGCTGGAAGTGTATCTCAGAGGTAGAATGCCCCTATGTTTCATCCCCAGTATGGCAAAAAAATTTTTAAAAATGTAATAGCTAGGGGTATTGCTTGATGGTATAATGTCTCTGAGCTCAATACCAAGTATAAAAATTTTTTAAATATAAAGAAAAAAATTTTTTGGTGGTACTGGGGTTACTGGACGCCCTTCTACCTCTGGGCTACACTCCCAGACTATATATATATATATATATATATATATATATATATATATATATATATTTTTTTTTTTTTTTTTTTTTTTTTTGAAACAGGGTCTCTTAAGCCAGCGAGGCTGGCTCCGAACCAGCATGATCCTCCTGTCTCCACCTCCCAAGCGCGGGGATTACAAGCGTGCGCCACCATGCCTGGCAAGAAAAAATATTTTTAAACATAGATATATTGTCTTCTCTAAAGATCTCATAATTATATCTCTATCTGACAGTCATATATGAGCAAACGTGTGTATGTGTGTACACGCATGTGCTTGTATGCAGGGGACTTTATTGATAAAAGTAGAGCAGCAACTTTTAATGTTTTTACAATAAAGTTTAAGTATTATGAGCATACTCACTGGAATTGTGTAAGTTTTTAAAATTTATATATTTCAGATGATTGAAGTAAGGACTTTTACTCCTATGATTGGAAAAACTTTGATTCATTAATATTTTCTTATTTTTCAGCTCCGGGATAATCCAGAATTCAAAAATAAAATTAAGGCACAGGCTTTAATTTACCCTGCCTTGCAGTTTTTTGATACCTTCATGCCATCTTACGTGGAAAACGAGCAAGGTCCAATTATGACAAGGGCAATAGCAATAAAAATGGCATCCCTGTATGTGACTAGAGACAAAGAAATGCTCCAGGTCTTTCTGAAAAACCAACACATGCCTGAAGGTTCAAGACATCTGTTCAAGTTTGTAAACTGGAGTCTCTTTCTTCCCGAGAAGTATAAAAAGAATCATGTTTACCACGAACCCATTCTTAGGCAAGCTGACTCTACACTTCCACAACTTTTGGACAGCAGGCTATCCCCTATGATAGCCAATGATTCTCAGCTGAGGAATTTACCACCCACCTATGTTCTCACTTGTGAACATGACATCCTAAGAGATGACGGGCTCATTTATGTCAGCCGACTTCAAAGGGTTGGAGTTCAGGTCACTCACGACCACATGGAAAATGGATTCCATGGAGCAATGTCATTCATGGGATTTCCAGTATATTTACGTTTAGGCAATACAATCAAAGATAAGTACCTTAGTTGGTTAGAAGAGAATCTATAAACCTAAATAGCACATGTAGCTACCTAGTCATAGGTTGCAATAAAAGGTTATATTTTGAAATGGTGGGAGTTTAATGGACAGAATGATGAGTTTGAAATAAATCAAAGCTTAAGTCTGAATTAAGGCTACTGTGTATCTTTGAGCAAATTATTTTCCCAATTTTAGATTTTGCTAAAGGGAAGGCATTCCAGTAATTATTCTCATTGGATATCATTTGTTCTGCTCAATACGCTCTACGTATGCACTAATAGTAGTAGATTATTAAAATGCCATTATATTTAGAGGCAAGGAAAGCATGGCAGGTTCTGGGCAGACAGGTAGTGGTAGGTGAGGAGAAAGTTTAAGGAAGAAAAATGGCAAAGCTATTTGTATGGAGGAGAATATTACATGACATTTCAGCCATTGTTCAATCAGAGATTGGCCGTACATTAATTGGGTCATATTATGTTGTTGCCTTTTTCCTATTCATCTCATGAAAGAATCTGTGTATTGCTAGGCTTCTTTGCTCCTAAATGTTAACATCTGAACTGAAAAACATCCTTACAGTCTAAATATTTGACCTTTACTCAAACAATTAGCAGCCATATCCCTGAAAGTAGGTAAATTAGCTACGTTGTTTGCTTTGTAGTGTTTATTAGTCTAAGAAGTTCCTTAGCAATTGTACCTGTACTCGGAATTATTTATTCTAATATTTTAAACTCCTGGAAGGAATTGTTTCCCCTCAAAGAGGCTATGTATTAGCAAGATGTTTAAGCTGATGACATGCGGGGATCACACTCATGTCAGCCTCCACTAACCGCACAATCAAACGCCCGCCTGGGAGGGGTGCTAAGAGCAAGGTCTGAGGACCTGAGATCCCTGTGATTCTGTCTTCTGAGGATGGTGTTTTCCCTAGTCTGTGATTTTTTGTTTCTTTTGTACTTTTTTTTTTGGTGCATTGCAATTATACATCATGGTAAGGTTCGAAGTCATACAAACAAATATTGGTACAAGTCTTGCCACGTTTCCCTTCAGACCCCATCTCACCACCCACCCTTCTCCATACATAATAGTGAATTGATAGTCATAATTTCATGCATGGGCAGAGCACAATTTATTTACTTATTTATTTACTTATTTATTTTTGCAGTTCTGGGGATGGAATCCAGGGACTTTCTCCCTCCAGGCTATACTCCCAGACCTATTTCATATTATTTTTGGAAACAGGGTCTCACTAAGCTGCTGAAAGCCTCACTAATTAGCTGAGGCTGGCTTTGAACCAGTGCGATCCTCGCCACCACGCCCGGCTGGGCAGAACACAATTTAAATTGTTTCTCTTATCAATTCTTTTTTCCCTTTTCTTAATGATGAGTAGATTTGTTGCTATGTAAGATTAATCATATCTTATGAGTTTGTTTGATAATCTAATCCAAAATCACATTATCATTATTATTATTATTGTCTGCCATTTGAACATTTGATTTTTGTTCATCTTAGCAATATTATGTTCACCAATCTTTCAACAGATTTCATCATATGAGGCTCTTTCATGAAATTCAAACATTGAGCTATCCCATCAAATCTAGAAAATGTTGATTAATAGATTTTTTGTTATCAGTTGCCCCATGATTGTATGAATATGCAGCAAGCCTATGTTTCATTTGTAAAACAAGTGGATATTGATCAGTTCATATTAAACCAGAACTAACAAAATTTTTCTTGCCTGGGTAGATGGTATCTGTTCGATATTTGATTTATAAACATTATCTTCCAGAAAGTCTTTAGAATAATCGCAGCCTTTGTAAATACATTTGCTTCATCCATCAAACTTTGTTGAATGTTTTCTGTAATGGTTCAGACATAAAGAAGCCCTGCACATGGAGAAAGCATGAGAACACAGATATTTTCTAGTTCATAATCATTATGCAAAGATTTAGACATTAGCTCTTCAACTATCAAACATGCTCTCAGAGAATTGAAAGTAAAA
The DNA here is from genome assembly GCF_963383645.1 of Muscardinus avellanarius. Lineage (NCBI taxonomy): Eukaryota > Metazoa > Chordata > Mammalia > Rodentia > Gliridae > Muscardinus > Muscardinus avellanarius. Next base: position 117,020,584 of record NC_137790.1, read on the forward strand.
AAGAAAAAGGGAATTAATTGTGGAGTATATTAATCTAGTCACCATTCGGATGATTGATCTTTCTGTAAATATACATAATTTAATATCAGTTCTGTTATATGACATATTTCTATAGGGACACAAAATACTTAGGTAAATTAAAAGTTTCTGGGTAATCGAAAATATGTTTTATATAAAGGTTTAGCATTACTGATCTGTTTTAAAACATGAAAGAATTAGTTAATTATCTCATTATATGTAAAGTTTACTTAGGATCAAAGTAATTGATAACCTTAATTAACAGTCTATTTAAAATGGCACCAGAGACAGATAAGTTTATAGCCAAATTTATTACATGTTTAACATCCATTTATATAAGTTTGTGAAAGTATTTTGAGTAAAATAACAAGTTAAAAACTATACAACTTATTTTATGAAATTAGTATTACTTCTATACCAAATTTTAATAAAATAAAAGTTAGGTTTAACAAAGAAATTTTACTATATGAATGAAAAGTCTATGTAAAATTTTATTAGAGAGAAGTCAACAATAAACTAAAATAATTATTCACTGTGACCAAACAGGTCTTCCAGAAATACCAAGGTATCTCAAACAGAAAATATATCCAATAACTTAAAAAATTACAGAGAAAAACATAATCAATCTATCTATCTATCTATCTATCTATCTATCTATCTATCTATATCTGAGTATAACCCATGTTTTCCAACACTAAAAAATTTTAACTAAAATTAAGATATATAAAAGATACCTAACACATTTATTTTTAATATGGATAGTGAAGCTATAATAAATGTAGAGAAATAAGGAAAGCAAATATTGTAAGTATAAATTTGTAAATAATAAACATTTCTTATTTGTTAATATTATTGTTTATAAGATTTAGAACATAGTTTAGAACATATAAGAATTAATGAGATACAATGGTAAAGTAGTCCACAGCAAGTCATATATTAGAATATAGCATTTCTCTGAGCAATTAACTTAGAAATGATGTTAGAAAAAATTCTCTTGGGAAGAGAAAAATAAAGAGATTAAACATTTAGAAAAGGGCATAGCTTACTTGAAGGAGAAAAATCTGATGGGCAAAAAATATGAAGAGAAAGACATTATTTGTTCTTGGATGGACAGAAACTATAGTAAAAAGTTCATTTCTCTCCAGATTAAGTGTACTGAAATTTATAGTCAACCTGCAGCATTTTATTGATTGATTGATTCTATTGGTGTTAGGTAAAACTCTATTTTTTTAATTGCAGGAAAAATAAATGTTAAAAAATAGACAAAAACCAAGTGTGCAAAAGGACAATGAGCCTAGAACTACTTTTCCAGAAATTATAACATCCAGGGTTATCAGAAAAAAAACTAAACCATTTAAAAATCATGCTATTCTACAACCTGGTTACATACAGCTATGCATGCTAAATTGCAGAGAGCTGAATCTTTAAATCTGCATGTGTGGGTGCCTTGTTACAGTTTTTCTGTACACTAGTTTTTGACAGTTTTATGCTGGTACAAACAGATGTACCCAAAAGAGCAAATCTTTCAGAGACAGAACTCAAGCTTGAAGTGAGGGTCAGAGAAACTCATAATCTCATTTGTATTGCCGTTGGGTAAAATCTCAAGCAATAAACAGATTCCGTGAGCTGTGGGTTCCCCATCCCTCTGAATAATCGTTCAGAAGCCCAGAGCTGCCACTCTACTGTTTCTGCTAGTTTCTGGTGTTAGGGGAAGCAAATGATACGAACCAATACACCTTTTGCTAAAGTTTTAGTATGGGAGATGAAGATCCCATTTTTCCTCCTGTTCAGCATGAGGTTATCTATTAGGTAGAAAAGTGAATAATTAAACCAACTGCCCCAATTAAACCATGTAGAGAATACCAAAGTCACACGCATTTGATCTATCATGCACGCTAGTAATTTGGTACAGACTTTTCTAGTGAAAAACATTATGTGCCTGGATCTTCTCATGCAGTGGTGCGTCACAGAGCTCCAGGATACTCTGGAAACTTCATTTACAACAGGATCTAGCTGTATCACCTCACTGCATCATCAGAATCTTCCTCGATGAACATTTTCCTTGCACTTGGGTTTTGTGCATAGCGTTGCCTGCCTGTCCTCTGAAACAGTGGTTATCGGATTACCAGATACAGTTTGCTGTGTATAGGTCAAGAAATTCAATTTTATATTTCCTGTATCATAAAGTCTTGAGTAAATAAAGACATGTAATATGGTCCCAATGTCACAAAGACTCCAGGTTGCTATAGACTTTGGGGTTGCTGTTCTTCCTGTGATATGAAAGATACACACTGAGTATTATAAAATCATAACTGGATCATTTTCTTTATTAATTGAATTTGATTACATATTGACATACCAAAGTCACACGCATTTGCTCTATCATGCACGCTAGTATCTGGTACAGATTTTTCTAGTGACAAGCATTATGTGCCTGGATCTTCTCATGTAGTGGTGTGTCACAGAGCTCCAGGATAAACTAAAAATATGGTTGGAAATTTTAAGAGCTAGCCATCTATTTGGCTTCCCCTGCAGTGAAAAGGTTGCCTGTGAAAATTCTAGCTATTGATTCTCCAATTGAAAAGCAATCTTCCTGGGAATCACAGTCTCCCAAACTTCTTTTTGTTTATGTTTTTGTATTTGGTACTGGGGACTGAACCCGGGGGCATTCTACCTCCAAGATATACTCCTAGTCCTATTTTATTTTTTATTTTTATTTTATTTTGTAATGGGTATCACTAAGTTGTTGAAGACCTTGATAAGTTGCTAGGGTTGGCTTTGAAGCTGCTATCCTCCGGTCTCAGCCTGCAAGTACTGGGATTACAGGTGTGTGCTTGGTACCAAGCTCACTTCCTTCAAACCATCTTAAAAGAGCTTGGCATGGGACTCACTTCAGTACAGTAGGCACCACTTTTTTGGGGGTTGTAATAAAGGAGTGTGCTTTGTGTTTATGTGTACAGGAAAGACATGAGATTCTCACCTCAGCATCATGCTGCAAAAACATATAAGTGGTATACCTCTGGTATAGGGCTTTAACTCTGTTCCTTCTTTCTGCCTTTGTAATGTTGTACCACTGTAACAGTTTGGTGCCCATGCAGGGCTCTCTATTTTTGGAGCCAATGGCAGTTTCAGCCAACATTGGTCTTAGTACCACCCCAAAAGGTATGTACCTTCCTGGAGCGATAAGGAGTTCCTCCATAATGACCATGATCATCTGGTGTCTGGTAGGCAATTCTAATTTGTGGGGACTCCCCAGCCAAAAAACTAGCCCACAGTCAAATCCCCTCCAAGAAGTAACCCTTTTAAATAGGATAGGAGACAAGAACTTTAAACCTCCTCCCAGCTTACTAAAGAGGCTTAGTGGCTGCCAGTATGTGATCTGGGATTCATACTCTTTGGGGATAAGATGCTATCAGCCTATTCCCTACATAAGGGGAAAAGGTCCAGTATTTGTTCCTTATTGAGGCTTCAAGAAAGCCCACTATTGTCTTGTAAGGTCCAAATGAGTGCTCATCCATTCTGCCCCCATCAAAGATGGGACACTCTTTTAAAAAGCTCCATAAAAGTTAAACCTGAAACATGCCTATAGCCCACCTCCAGAAAACCCCCAACCAGAGGAGGCATCAGCCATCACCCCTTGCTAAGCAGCAGCTGAAGGACAGGGAGATAAGCCAGGCACACCTGCTAGCTTCTAGCTGTGGCACCCTGCAAATATTGCCACTAGCAACCACAGTCATCAGACAAACTTGGCCCCTAATTGCTCACAGGGCAACTCGTGTGCACCCGTTGGTCTGTAAACCTTGGCAGTTCACGTGTCCCAGCGGTCCTGAACTACCAGCAGCCTGAGCCCTGGAGTCTGAATTTTGTATTTAGAAGCTTAAATGGCTGAGTCTAAACTTCGCTTCTGACCACTTTAAGACCAGCTCCAGTGGCTTGGGATCCTCAGGGTCCTATTGCTGCCAGATTAGCCTAAGCTCAGCCTCTGAGAGCCTATCTCTCTTGGCCCAGCTCCAGCGTTTTAGGATTCTCAGGGTCCTATTGCCACCAGATTAGCCTCGAATCAGCTCTGCCCATATACATATGCTGTTACTGGTCCCTGGTACAAAATTTAGAAAAAAAAATCTGTTTGTGGCTATCTCTGATTTACTGGCAGTTTTAGGCTTCTATCCCCACCTAGGTAATGCAACTGTTTGAAGCAGATAATTGAAAACAGGGACCACCCATTCTAGCTCTCCTAGCCACAGTCTGGGTCACAGATAAAAAATATCCTGGAAAATACAGAATATTAGCTGGTAGCACTGAGAATTTCTGTGCTTTACCTAATCCACAGGGAGAGAGAGGAGGGTGGGATTATCAACAAAGGCAGATTCTGGGGCGGCTCAGACTAACACTCTTAACAGGCCCACCCTGGTGAGCCGTGAGGAGCTGCCATCATGAAACTCACACACAAGGTGCTTGGCCAGACTTGCCACCGGCCGAGCTTTAGGAGCTAAAGCTTTAGGAGAGGCAGGGAACCTCAAGTGGATAAAGAGAGGCCATGCAGCTGGTGGGGAAGTGTGGAGGCGAGGCAAAGCCTCCTGATGGGCAGCAAGCCGGTGGGTAGTGAGGACACTCTCATTAAGCCCACAAACACAGGGTGCAAGGATGGAGGGCAACCTTTTGCGCACCCTTCAATACCTCTCTCCTTCTTAGATGGGATCCCAGCAATATCCTAAATGCACAGGTAACTGGTTTTAGACTGGGATGTGCCGGGAAGGGGGCGACCTTACCCAGATAGACCGATAAAACCCATCCTTTCTCTCTCAGATGGGATCTCAAGAATCCAAAGTGGAAGCCAGATCTCCACTAAGCCTGGCCACAGTCAATTTTAGCTGCAGCAGTGGAAGCAAAACCCAAAGACCAGGTAGCCCTAGCAAAGCAGCTGAGAGGGTTAAAAGGAATGTTTCTCCTGACAGCAGTGTGAGGACAGGGAGGTTAGAGTTCGAGCTGTCCAGAGGGTTAAAAGGAATATTTCTCCTGACAGCAGTGTGAGGACGGGGAGGTTAGAGTTCAAGCTGTCCAGAGGGTTAAAAGGAATGTTTCTCCTGACAGCCGTGTGAGGACGGGGAGGTTAGAGTTCGAGCTGTCCATAAGCCACTTTTACTGGCTGAGCTTAAAGAGATTAAAAGGAACCTTGGAGCTGGGCGTGGTGGCACAGGCTTGTAATCCCTGCGCTTGGGAGGTGAAGGCAGGAGGATCGTGCAGGTTCAAAGCCAGCCTTGCTGGCTTAAGAGACCCTGTTTCCAAATAAAAATATAAAAAAGGTCTGGAGGTAGAAGGGTTCCATCCCCAGTACCACCAAAACAAACAAACAAAGAAATAATAAAATAAAAGGAACCTTGGTAGTTATACCACTAACCTCAAACAACAGGTGCAGGCATTCAGGTTGCTCAATTCTTTACCCGGTAGAAGGAGAGGCCATCCTCAAAAACAAAACTCTAAAAACTGGTGTTAGAGTCAAATAAATTTAATCTAAAATCACTATGGCAGGCTACTAACTCAGTTTGTAATGAATTGAAAAGGGAGAAACAGAAGGACAAATGCCATGAGAGAATTCTGACTGAGCATTAAGCCCAAAAAAGCCTGGGCTCAAGTCTGTTTTAAGTATGGAGAGTCAGGGCATCTCTGGTGTGAATGCTCTTAACCAGGAAGCCTGAAAGGCCTTCCAAGGCCCTGCCCATGGTGCAAGGGGGACCATTACAATTCTGAGCATCCCCAGGTCCAGAGTGACCTGGAGTCCAAAGGTACAGGTTCCCAGTGATGAGTCCAGGGCCATTCCTCCAGGCTCCCACCACCTAAGTTAAGACTATAGAGCCTTAGGTGATCACTGTGGAATTTCAGACTGCCCGGTTCTTTGTAGATACTGAGGCAAGATTTAAGGCATTACCCTTCTTTCCTGGCCCAAGCTCCAATGTAGCTATATTTGGGCATATCAGGCTAGCCCCTAAAGTGTTTCTTTACTCAATATTTAGCCTACACCTGGGGTGACCTCCAATTCTCCCATTCTTAGTTATACTAGAGATTCTAGCTCCTCTGTTAAAAGGAGATATAATGTCAGGAAACCAAACTAACTTGGGTACAAGCCTCTCCCTTAGTCTTATGGTGTGCTTTGCCTCATCCTTCCAGAAAAGCCTCAAAAGATAAAAAAAAACCTTAAGGTATTCTTTTTTCTCTTTTGCTGGCTGTACTAAGACAAGGTACTGTTTGAAGTTTTTTTTTTTATTATTTCAACCAATTCTACCTAAAATATAAACTTCTAAAACGGTGTCCAGACCATCATAAAATTTAGACCTCTGTGACATGTGATTAAATACAATATGCATTGCCTTTAAAGTTCTTTTTTTTCCCTTTGGCAGGATTAATGTTTTAAGACAATAGTGATGCTTATCCGATGCCTTAGCTTTCCGTGGTAATCTATAAAAGTTATTATATGATCAAATACAATATGCACTGCTTTTAGTTTTATTCATTTGGGAGGATTGATGCTTTAAGGCACTAGTGATGCTTACCTGATGTCTTAATATTCTAGGGTAATCTGTAGTTCAAGTATTAAGTTGAGTAAATGTAAAATTTAATGCTTTAAAATGCTCTTAACTTCATAAGGTTTAAAGTAACACTTAAGTCTTTTATTTTTTTAATTATTTTTAATTATTTTTAATTTTTTTTTTTTTTGGTGGTACTGGGGTTCCTGGAAGCCCTTCTAGCTCCGGGCTACACTCCCAGACCTATTTTTACATTTTTTATTCGGAAACAGGGTCTCCTAAGCCAGCGCGTGTGGCGGGCTTCGAACCTGCGCGATTCTCCTGTCTCTGCCTCCCAGGCGCGGGGATTACAAGCGTGCGCCACCATGCCCGGCCTCACTTAAGTCTTTTAAATGAGTTTCTAAATTGTTGATATAAGAACAACATTGTAAAATGGTATTGTTTTCGGTTTAGCTCAAATATAGGAAAGCATTTGTGGGATGTTTGTTTGCATATGTGATGAAGATGGTTTTATTAGTTAAAGGACAGTAGGTTTCTAGTAAGGCTGCCTCTTTTAAGATCTGTGGAGGCCATTCTATTCATACTTATATTTGAACCATAATTTCTTTTCTTTTCTTTTTTTTTTTTTTTTTTGGTGGTACTGGGGTTCCTGGAAGCCCTTCTACCTCCGGGCTACACTCCCAGACCGATTTTTACATTTTTATTTGGAAACAGGGTCTCCTAAGCCAGTGTGCACGGCTGGCTTCGAACCTGCGCGATCCTCCTGTCTCTGCCTCCCAAGCGCGGGGATTACAAGCGTGCGCCACCACGCCCGGCCTGAACCATAATTTCTAAGTTATGTGGTTAAGTTTGTCTTCAACAGAGTTAAAGACATCAAGTTCCAGATGATGCTCCAGATAATATCCCAGATGAACATCTGCTAAAAACCCTTGGACAGCCATAGAGACTCAAGACACTCACCCATTTAACTCCCTCAAAGCCAAACTGCTTACATGCACCCTAAAGCTGGGGCCCCACTCCATCCCTTCTCAGCACTGAAGCAGTTAATGACCAAGTTGACAACCCTATTCCTTTGCTATGAGTGCATGCAAGTGGGAAAAATGAGGGGGGGATTGATGGGGATTGAGCTTATATTCATTGTTAATAAGAGCTGTACAAATAAAAATGTATTCCCTATGTTTACCTTTGGCCTGACAGGTGTCTGGAAGTTAATAGAAAGAGGAGGGAATGTATCAGTATTGTGAAATGGCTTCATAATGTATTTGAAAATAGTTTGGTATTAATGTGCTGGTATTGGAAAATAACTTTGTTATATTAATGTATTGGAAATTAATTTGGAAAATGAATTTGGTAGTAATATGTATTGAAAATTGGTTTCAAAATGTAAAAAGCAGGGCCTGGTTACTGATAGGCACTCAGGCAGCTGTTATAATGCAGAATCCCCTCACTAAAAGTAATTAGCAAGTAGATAGAAGAGTTGGGACCTAGGGCCTTCATCTTCTAAAACCAGGTTTACATAATACATGACATCTAGCTAAAAGCTAAGAATTTTCCAAGAGTGCAGGAAGAGGGCACAAAGTGTGGGAGGAGAGTACAGGCCTCTGTCAACGGGGAGCAGATGCCACGTGACCCCTGATTTTATTAATCATTCTGGTCCTAACAAAGAAACCTAGGCTAACACCTGCAGTAAGGCAGGAAGGGTTTTTATGGCCAAGCTAGAAATCCCCATAATCATAATCCCTATAATCATAAAAAAGGGCCTGCATGGAGTTAATGGGTGGACTTACACGTAGGTCAAATATTTACTTGGTAGAGCAAGATAAAGGATGATGTATCTATAAAAATGCTCTGGATCCAAAACCTTCGGTGACTTCTTTTCAAGTCACCCCACTATGTCACCCTCTATAACATAGTGCTTTAAGTTATGCCCTATTTTTTCATCTTTGTAATAATAAAATCATTTAAGCTTAAAAAAACATATCAATGGCAGAGAAAAAGACATCAATGTCCCAAGAGAGATATGGTACTTACAAGCCATGTTCCTCCTGTTCATGCATTCTTTTTTTTAATTTTTTTTTTTTTTTTGGTGGATCTGGGGATGGAACCCAGGGGCATTCGACCTCTGAGCTATACCCCCAGCCCTATTTTTCTTTATTTTGAAACCAGGTCTCACTGAGTTGCAGAGGGCCTCACTAAGTAGCTGAGGCTGTCCACGAACCACGATCCTCTGTTTGTAGTTAAACATCTCAGTGGAGTACAAGATGGTAGAGGCATACATGCACACATCACCCAATTAGCCCTTACCCAATTCCCTCCCCATGCCCTCCAGCTCCCTCCTTCTCATGTTTGGCTTAGTGATTGACTTTGACGTTTGTGAAGGTACATCATATACATTAGGAAATTTCCCTCTTCCCTCCTCCCACCCCCCTCAGTTAGGTCACCTTATTGCTCACCTACAGTATCTCCTTTATCCAGAGTTCCTCCTATGACCCATTTTCTTCCTAGCTTCCACATATTAGGAAGAAAACATTTATGTATTTTTAAATTTTCCTCTTTCCTTTTGTGCCAATATCTTAATATCGCAACACTGCTTCTGAATTCTTTTGACTTAAAAACATGGGGAGATTTGCAGATCCTCATAGAAACACCAGTGCTATTGCTTAAAATAAAAACAAAAACAACTATGGACTTAATTTAATTTCTAAGTTTCTTCTGTATTTCAGTATAATTTGGCAAAGAAAGAGATTGAACCGTGTGCTGTACAAAATTAGAACAAGCAGCACCTACTTCTCTTTGGGGTCAGGTGTAACTATTGCTCAGAGGAGGGGGAGGAGGAATCGTCTATTCACTTTTGGCCTATGAGTGTTTTCCTGGTCCTCTTTTTTATTTTTTTCCTTTACACTTATGTTGTCAAGGGTGGTGTGATGATGAATAGTCTATTTTTTCTAGTAAATCATTTGGTTGAGGCCCTGTAGTTGATTTAAAACTGGCTTGATAAATACCAAGCCATGAATGGGTCACAGTGATACTGTGTGTACCCAAGGGCTATACCTTTCTTTGAGGGAGTTGTAAGGGCAACCCAAATATGAGATGGATAATGTTGTGCCTGGACATTTGGTGGATAGTGGGATCCTGCAAATTCTGTGTGTGTGTGTGTGGGGGGGCACTCCTGGATGTCACCTCTGGGATCGAGGAAGCTTACTGGGCCAGCAGCCTAAAGCTCCACACCAGACTTACTAACCAAGCACCTGCCATGTGGGGTCACTGATTCTGGGAGAATGTCCTTTTTGAGATCTCTGGTCCCATGCTTAAGTGTCAGTGCTCAGGCTCATGAATAAGGCTAAGAAAAATGTTCCCAACCATGGCAGGTATTGCTTTTTCCTTTGCCAGAGTCTTGGCAGCCCAGTATGTACCCCTCATCTCCCACAGGAAGGCTGTTCTAGTCAGTGGAACTGCTCCAGTTTACTGTCAGTTCCACTGCTCCAGTAAACTGCTGGTTTACTAGGCTAGAGTTCTGTTTTTAGTAGACATGCCTTGCATGCTTGAAGTGACCATTTTCTAGAGCTGAATGCAGTGTACTCTGGTTATAGATCAGTGATGTTGCAATGCGGTTGTGTTAGTTAAGGCATTATGTCAATCTGATGAGACAATCCTCCTCTGTGTATATGTTTAAGAAGGTCAAGGGGCATATGAAAACTAGTGTATTGCAAGAGAGTTTTCTAGGTTGTTTTAGAACAACCCAGTTCTCTACATATTTTGTTCTTATTTGTAATTCTCAGGAACGACTGTAGAATGTGCTGGAAATGCATCATCTTGAGATAAAGGGGAGCAAGCCAGAGCAGCCTGGACCCTGTCTTAATCCCCCCTGAGGAATGGGATGTTCTTCAGGGCTTTAGCCCAGCACCTCATGCCTGCCTGGCTTATGATATCTCTTAAAAAGGACCAGTATAAAGCCGGGCGTGGTGGTGCGCGCTTGTAATCCCCGCGCTTGGGAGGCAGAGACAGGAGGATCGCGCAGGTTCGAAGCCAGCCACGCGCGCTTGCTTAGGATACCCTGTTTCCAAATAAAAATGTAAAAATAGGTCTGAGAGTGTAGCCCGGAGATAGCAGGGCTTCCAGGAACCCCAGTACCACCACACACAAAAAAAGGACCAGTATATGGAGTGGCAATAAAGCTCAAAGATAGTAGAGGGTTTGCTTTATGCAGGCACTGCATAGTTGTAGAATATTTCAAAGGCAAAAAAGGACTGGAATCAGATAACCTAGAGAGGTGTTTTCTATGCAACATATTTTTTTAACTAAAGTAAATTTCTTCTATAGTCAAAAGAAGGACAAGATTTTTAAAAAGATAAAATTCTCTACTTCTCAAACCACAAGAATAATTTACAAAGTGGATTCTACCTGTGGGCATATTCAAATGGCTGGATTGAGCTCATCGGAGAGCATTCGTCATACAGTTGTTTAAAGCAACAACAAACTGAAATCAGCAATGTAGGCTGTTTCAAAAATAGAATACTGGTTGAGCGTGTTGACACATGCCTAGAATCCCAGTACTTGGGAAGCTGAGACAGGAGGAACACAGGTTGGAAGCCAGCCTCATAAACTAAGCAAGACCTTCAGCAAGTTTGTGAGACACTGTTTCCAAAAAAAAAGAAAAGAAAAGAAAGGAAAAGAAAAGGTAAAATGCTCCTGGGTTCAATACCTAGTATCAAACGCAGACTACCCAATTTTTGAAACTTGACTACCTGATATTTAAAAATTTGTGAGATGTGTGAAGTGATTACCATTACTCTCATAAGAGCAGGCTGGTCACATACACGGGCTCAGTCCATGTCAGTGTGCTAGTGTGCTGTTTCTGACGCTCTTAATGTTACTACCAAAGATCAGGTGAGATTCTTTAAAGGAAAAGGTGATTTAGCTAGAGAGGAGGGCTGGGGGAGCTGGTTTCTGGGGAAATCCAGACTGTAGAGGTGAGCGAGGAAAAGGAGCAGGAACTGGGATCGGAGACTCCTGAATTCAGAACTGGCAGCCTGGACTCTGTCCCGCTGCCTCCAGCAGCTGAGGCCAACTTTAGAGTGAGACAGGGAGCTGAGCCCACTGCAGACTTAGTGGACATCACATTTTTTTTCCCAGGGCACAGGTGGCAGCTCCTCAGCTTTGTGCTGGACTGGACCTTTTTTTTTTTTTTTTTTGTATTGGAGATGGAATCCAGGGGTGTTCTATCTCTGAGCTATACGTCTAAGCCTATTTGATTTTATTTTTTTCATTTTGAAATAGGGTCTTTCTAAATTGTGGGGGGGCAGGTCACAGTAGTGTTTTAGTTTTGTTTTGTTCTGTTTTTGTTTGTTTGTTTTAGCTTTGATTGTATTTCCTGCTTGTAGTTCACATGAGGATAAGCTCTTTGTGGATCTGGGAGCTTAGTTTTGGAAATCTGGTGTTTGGTTTATGAAGCAATAGGAAAGCGATTACTTAATTCTCTGGGTTTCCATCACACACAGTCAGACCATCTGTGGTACTTGATGACCTTCCAGGACCTCTTACCTGGCAGCCTTACTGTAGGCAATCAGATATAGTCAGATCTATGAATCAGCTTTATCAATGGGCCACCAAATAACTGATGGTCCAAAACAAGATCATCAGAAAGGTGAAGGTGGTGTTAGCCACACTTCATCCCAAACAACAGAAATGAACTGCAGAGCCCTCCAGAGAAGAGGCCACTCTCTTTGTGGTTCCCAAAGATCAAATTCCAGAACCCTGCGTGTGGCCTCCGAAGTTTCCCTTTGATCAAGTCAGCTTATCTGTGTATCTACAATTGCACTTTATATTTGCCTAGAGTTGCTGTATATGGCACAATATAAATAACAATAATTGGTTTAGGGTCTTTTAGTTCATTCAGACTGCTATAACAAATATTGTACACTAAATGGCTTACACAACAAGCAACAAAGACATTTTTTTTTTCTCTCTCAAAGCTTAGAGGCTAAGTATTCCCAGAAGGAGATGCCTTCAGATTTGATGTCTACCGGGGTCTGCTTCCTTATTCATAGATAGCCATCTTTTCATTGCATCCTCAGAGACAGTGGGAGCCCTCTGGAGTCTTTTTTTTTTTAATTCAGTAATGAGGATGGAACCCAGGAGCATTTTATTCCTTATTTTGAAACTGGGTCTCACTGAGTTGCAGAGGGCCTCACTAAGTAACTGAGGCTGTCTGGGAACCACAACCCTCTGGTCTCAAGCTTCTCAAATACTGGGATTACAAGCGTGTAATCCTTACATCCGGCTCGGAGTCTTCTTTTTTTTTATAAGTGAATTAATCTCTCATGATGAATCTCTTTTCATGACCTACTTGCCTCTCAAAGGTCCTAGCTCCTCCTATCATCATGTTGGGGATTAGGATTTCAATAATAAATTTTGTGGATCAAAGACATTTAGTCTTTTAAAGTATTTAAAAGAATTATTTGTGTGTATGTTTATTTTTCTGTTCCTACTGCTATAACAAAATACCTGAATCTGGATATTTTATTAAAAAATAAGATTTATTGAGATATGAATTTTGAAGGCAGAAAGTCTAAGGTTCGGTGGCCCTCTTGGTTCAGCCTCTAGAAAGGACTCCCTCGACTGTCAAATCATGCCAAACAGCATCTTGACCAGAGTGGAGTGATCACGAGGTGAATATCAGGAAGGGATTATTCTTGCTCTAGTATAATGACCTATTCTAATGAGCATTAACTGGGGTTCTGTAAAAACTACTCTCACTTCCAGAGGTCTAATGCTTCAAATGACCTACTATCCCCTAGTTGGCTCTGCCTCTTACTCCTATTATCTCCAACATCTCCACATTGAAGACCAAGCCTCTGACACATGAATTTTTTGGGGGGAAAAACACATCAAAACCATAGCAGTAAGTGTCTTGTATGTGTCTCTCAAGAGATCCAGACTTAAGCCCACTAGGTTGAGTTCAGTTTGGTGTCACTGGCACTGTGGTATCAATCTATACTTTTTTAGAAGGAGTTAAAGAAGACAAATTGTTCAACTCTGCTTGATAGAGTTCACAAAAAGCAACCTCATTTAGTAAGCTTATTGTCTACTTGAAAAGGTAGCCACTAAAGCAAATTACATTAATAATGGTGATACCATCGCCAGGCGTGGTGGCCCATGCTTGTAATCCCCGCGCTTGGGAGGCTGAGACAGGAGGATCGCACAGGTTCAAAGTCAGCCTCAACTACTTGTGAGGCTCTCAGCAACGTAGTGAGACCCTTTTTCCAAATATAATAGAAAATAGGTCTGGGAGTGTAGCCCGAAGGTAAAAAGCCTCTGGGTTCCATCCGCAGCACCACACACACACACACACACACAAAAGAAAGTGATGAAGAATGGTGTAAGGGTAAGACCATAAACCCAGTTTTTTTTTCAGCTTATGTTTATTACTAATAAGAGAAGAGGTTGAGCTAAAAATTGAAAGCAGAAAGATATATAAGGAGGAAGGACTTTCGTGGTGTGATTTAGGAAAGGGAGGTGGGGGTTGGGGAAGGAGATAATACTTTGTACATATACAGAATTATCAATGCCTATATCAATAAGAGGTACAGGTAAGGGGAGAGTGGGTTGGGATTCAGAGAGAGACACACCAAGTACTGCGCACGTATATTCCTATCACTCTGAACCCCACTGTGATGTACAATTACAATGTACTAATAGAAGTATATTTAAAAAGTAGGGAATGTAAAAGAAAGAAATGGGGTCAGAGAGCAATTGAGCAGTCACATTCTACAAAGAGACAAAGATCTGGAAGCCTTCTACAGTGTGTCCCTATAGAATGGTTTCCAGCATTTGAGGTCATCCTGGGTTATAGAATAAGAGGAGTCACATTGTAAATATGGCTGGAAACATACAATGCCTCATGGAAGGATTGGGGTTTTATCTTAGAGGAAATGCAGAAAATATTGGTTACCGTGAAGGTGTCTGAGATGGATCTGGATATAAGTAAGGTGTGGAAAGAAGCTTTCCAGACTCCACACACAGAAGCCTACTGATAATGGCTGTGTGATGTAATAAAAAGCTTGTGGGGAGCCAGGCACAGTGGCGCACGCTTGTCATCTCAGCATTGAGGAGGCTGAGACAGGAGGATCGTGGTTTGTGGCCAGCCTCAGCTACTTAGTGAGACTCAGTGAGACCCTGTTTCAAAATAAAGAATAAAAAATAGAGCTGGAGATGGAGCTTGGAGGTAGAATGGCCCTGGGTTCTATCCCCCAGGATAGAACCAAAAAAAAAAAAAAAAAAAAAGAAAGAAAGAAAAGAAAGAAAGAAAAAGAAAACTTATGGAGAAACTTAAATAAGTATACTTTGTTCTGAACTAGTTTCATGACCTCACCAACCAAAAGCCAAAGGTTAATAAACCAAGCATTGTCTTTCATTCTTCCACAACCCCTTCTGATCACCCACTAATTTATTTAAAATATTTATTAAGTACCTTTGCATGCCAAGTATTGAGTATTTAGGAATAACAAGGCTAAAATATGATGGCCTCATTCAATAATCTTATTGTCTACTTGAAAAGGCACACAAGTTAATTAAATCAAGAAAGGTGTTATCATCAGAGTTAGACCTTAAGTCCAGGGTTTTTTTTTTTTTTTTGGACAGTTCTAATTTATGCTTAATAATAATAATAATGCTTAATATCGCTAACCTTTAGGAGTATCCTAATTTTTAAAATTAATTTTATTGGTGCATTGTAATCATACATCACATTGGAATACAAGACTTGAGAGGATATACAAGCACACATCATCCAATTAGCCCTCATCCAGTCTCCATCCCATTCCCTCCCCCTCCCTCGATCCCATGCTTGTTTGGTGATTAACTTTGATACATATGTTTATGAACCTCCTGCTTTTTAAAGAGGCTCCATCCTCCCCTATTCCATACCCTCTGATTGGTCACCTTAGTTGCTTTAGGAGTATCCTAATTTAAAAGGTAAGTCATATTAAGTTTTGGTTAGGGGATTCAAGAAAGACTTCAAAATAGATGAATAAAAATAAATATTTTAGTACTTATGATCAGCTTTGGGGTAATTCTTATTCTTCAAGTATACATATTGTATCTCTGATTTGAGTGAATCCTATCACAAAAATTATTTCCATTAACTAGAAATCCTTTAATACTATTTAGGAGATCCTGATACATCGGAGAAGAAATTGCCAATCCCTTGCATTTCTGAAGACACTGCAGATGGTCAGCTCTGACATGGCCGTGGTCTCTCCCAAGCGGTGACAGCTGCGAGTCTAAGAGTCACAATCGAAGTTTCCTGCCACCCTAGGTTAAAAGCACTTTTATATACAAAGCATTGTGTATTACTTAGGCTTCTCTAGAGAACAGAACCAATAAGAGATAGTTATGAACACACACACACACACACACACACACACACACACACACACACAGCATTTCAATTGTCTAATGCTATTATAGAAACCAACAAGTCCCACAATCTGCCATCTGCAAGCTGGCAAACCGGGACAGCTAGCGGTGTGATTTTATCTGAGTCTGAAGGCCTGAGAACCTGGGGAGAGATGCTCTTGTGTAAAGTTCCAGAATTCACACCCAAGAACTAGGATCTCTGACATCCAACTTGGGAAGAGATGGATCTGTGCAGTGATAATGCTCAGGGAAGTCTTTGAGTTTGACACAGTGAGGGATAGAAGGGATGCTAAAAAGAAGAGCTTTATTTATTCGCAGATCCCAGAAAAAAGGAGGGCAACTTGTCTGGCAGGGCCAATGGAAAGAGAGAAGCTGTCGGAGACACAGGCTTTCCACCAGGCAGTGAAAAACAAGAGGCCAAGGAAAGGGCATGTGGGCAGAGGCTTGCAGTGGGGTTCAGCCTCCTAGGTGGGTTTCCTGAGCTAGGGCGGGGTTGGCTTATTTCAAGGGAGCAAATGGCTAAGCATGGGAATTTGGGGGGTTTATTACCAGGCTTTAATTCTTAAAGCAGAATTAAGGTAGTTAAGTGGTTCAGAGAACGAGGCCTTATCTATGTAGGACACAAAAATGGGGATGAGCTGGAGACTGTCTCAAATATTTAGGTCAATGGCAACAAGCCACAGGGCAGGAAGATGGAGACTGCGATAGCATTGATATAAATGTCTCTTTTTGAGAAGAGAAGGTGAATCACCCTTCCTCTGCACATTTCTTGTCTTTAGGCTTTCAGTGGACTGGATGAGGCCCACCCATATCCAGAATAATCTTTTTCACCCAGTCTACCAATTCAAATGATAGTCTTTCCTGGACACAGACATACCCAGAAATAATGTTTTATTAGGTATCTAAGCATCTCATAGCCCAGTCAAGTTGACACATAAAATAATGACCACACTATCCTAAAAATCAGAATGTGCCAAACACAATGGTACATGGTTGTAATACCAGTACTTGGGAGGCTGGGACAGGAGGATCACAGCTTCGAGGCCAGCAGTATGAGAAAACATAGTGATATCTTGTTTCAAAATTTTAAAATATAAAATAAAATAGGGCTGGGGGTGTCACTCACAGGCAGAAAACCTCTTGGCTCAATGCCCAGTACCATAAATAAATATGATATTTATATTTTCTGAGATACTTATGATAAGCTTGCTGGTACATCAGCCTATTGAGAAGTTCTAACTTGATGAATGATAGAACTTAAAAAAGTCTCTACATGCCCTATCTTTGGGTCTAAATCTTGATTCACCATAAGCAAGGTTTCTTAACATAGTTAATCATTGATGCTAATGGCAGGAACTTGAATTTTGACTAAATACCAACTAACCCCTTTTCCAGATCTCTTCTTAGAAAATGGTGCAACCGACCACTCACAAAATTTTGCTCCAAGGTTTATTCAGTGCTTTTATATAGGCTCTGATCTAAGTCTTAATAGGTACACTATACTCTGCTGCTCCTGATATCATAGGATAAAGAAACATTGTAGGAGTTTTTCACCGTCTCCTAATAATAGGTGTTTGGCCTGATGAATTACAACATCTGTTTCAGACTCTGTGTTTGCAAAACCAGTTACTACTGGTGCCGTCATATTTAAATTAAAGATCAGCTTCATGTTGTTAAGACGGTTACATTACTAGAGAAGGCTCCCAGGCTACATATGCTCTGCTGACTATCATTCAATATTTATGGAAAAAGTTTAATCTCAGCACTGTGAAGAGGCTGTAAAAGGGGCATTATGACATTCAAGACTCTCTGTGTGGGGCTGTTTTTTGCTCTTTTTTTGACTCATATGTATACATCCATTCCAGACAATATTGAAGAACGCTGGAAAGTAATGGCCTTGAATGCAGTGGCTAAAACTTGTATATTTATGGTAAGACTAATATTTATTCTTCTTTTGTGGAGATAGGAATGTCTCATTGATTAAAATGAATACTCATGAACTTTTTATTAATATCAATTTGAAAGAAATATTGCTTGTTTTTTTAGAATAAATTAACTGAATAATATTAAGTAAATATTAAGTAAATATATATAATATATATAATATATATAATATTAAATAAATATTAAGTAAAACTCTTTGCATTTGTGAAAACAGGATGAAACAGAATCTATGCCTAAACAAAAGGCATCCATGTACCATGATACTCATAAAAAAAAAAAACTTGGTATTGATCAAAGGAAAAGTGGTGGGGTTTATTTATTAATTTGACTTTCACTTGAATTTTCAAAGATAACAGTCTCATAATTATTATAGAGTATACAGACATTTATTGTTGTTGTCTCACAATACTTTAAGATAATTATGGGGCTATGTTATCCTTGAAAATTCAAGAGAAAATCAATATCAGCAATTCAGAATTGAATATGAACAAAAAATTCTTTGGAATCATTGAAGTAAGAAAGGCTATTTCGTGTACTTTGACCATGTAACTTTTAAGGCTTTTTTTTTTTTTTTAGTAAATTGTTCAATGATTAGACACAAAGGTTCTACCTGGAGTGGTTGGTCAGAAAAAACAAGAAGGGTTTTTGTCAGTGGCGACAAATATGGCATTTAAGGGAAGCAGCAGGGACAAAGGGTATTAATCTATTTAGAGTTGAAAACCAAAAAATTTGGATCATTAATTGTGTGGTCATATGAAGATATTTTAAAGTTGGGATTAAATGAAATATTAAATTTGTTTTAGTTCACTCATTTATCACTGTGACCAAGATACCTGACAAGGACAACTTAAAGAAAAAAGTGCTTATTTAAAAAAATACATTCTGTCCCCAAGCTATACTCCCAGCCCTATTTTTATTTTTATTTTGAAATAGGATCTTGCTAGGTTGATGAGAGTCTCACTACTTGCTGAAGCTGTCCTTGAACCTGCAAACCTCCTGTCTCAGCCTCCTGTCTCAGCCTCTCAAGTACTGGGATTACAAGCATGCACCACCAGGTCCAGCTTCAACAACAGTTTTTAGAAAAAATGCCGGTAATGATGGTTTTGTAATGAGATTACTTTAGTCTAAAATACTGAATACTTGAGGTTTTCAAAGAATGTAATTAGATCTTCACAATATTGGTTGAAAATTATATTCATAAATATTTTACTTTTGGAGTTTATTTGGGGGGCTCTTTTTTCTCTTTTTTGAATTTATTTTTTATGCATTTGATGTTATTTAAGGATCTAGCTGGGTGTGGTAGTACATACTTATTATTTCAGTACTTGGGAGGATAAGACAGAAGGATTATAGGTTTAAGACCAGTCTCAGAACCTATCAAAACCCTATTTCAAAACAACAACAACAAAAATTTGTCAGTGGTGTATCTTGGAAGTAGTAGAATATCTATGGATTCAATCCCCATTACAAAAAATATTTGATTTTATGTGGATTTTTTTTTTTTTTGCTCCTACAGGCTACCTGTCTTGAAAAAATAGGTATTATGAAGTTTGAAGAGTTTATTGACATGATATTCAGACTGGATTATGTTCAACCACTATCAGATGAATACATTACAGTGGTGGATACGGCCTTTGCCAATATCCCAGTTCGTCTGTACTTGCCAAAAAAAAAGGCAGAAACCCCGAGGCGAGCTGTGATCTATTTTCATGGTGGCGGTTTTTGTCTTGGAAGTTTCAGTAAGTTCATCATTTATAAAAAGAATTATTGACTGTCCATTTTTACATAAAAACTATTTTATATAAACATGCATATACATACATGAATGCATAGACATAAACATGCTCATATAAATATGCATAAACATGCATTCAAATATCTGAGAGCTAATCGAGCTATACATAGACCTATGTCTGGCAGATAGCATCATGGAGATTTTGAATTCTGATTTAGTTTTGTTTTGGTAAGTATTTTATTCACCCCTTTCATATTAAATGAACACATATTAAAAAATTAGGGCATGAACAAGACTTTTGCGGGTGGGGAGATCAGAAGATATTCAGGAACATAATGGCAAATCAGAAGCATGTGCTACTGGTTGCTACAAGATCAAGTTTGTAGTTACTGAAACATTAATACAAATGGTAGTGAAGCTTAGAAGGCAGCTTCTCATCTTGGCTTTAAAGGGGAAATGCAAAACAGAACAATAGAACAATATAATAAACCCTTCCTGTGAAGACTAAGGTTCCTACTGGCCTCTGGTGATATTTCTAAAGGGCATATATTGAAGATTCAAAACAAAAACATGAATACATTTACCTTTATAAAAACTTTTAAAAACATCCCCATCATAAAATCGTGCTGATATATGGGGAGCCACTGCTTTATTTAAGTAAAATAATAAATTAAGTAAATGAATGGAGATGAGAAACTTCAACAAATAGCATGATTCTTCTTCCCCCACCCATTCTTGCTTTCTCTTTTTCATTTGGTTCTAAAAAGTTTGAGAAGTGTAGAAAATATATGCAATATTGCAATCTACTTAGCCAAAAATTAATAATGAGGTTAGGCTATCAGAAAACAATTAATGGTATGCAAAAACTAGATGCATATAAAATGCCTAATAGGTAAGGCTGGAATTCTGGCTTTTTTGGTTTTCTCCTTGTTAGCTTTCTGACCACTAACATAGGAAAAAAAAAATCTATACTGTCTCATGAAAAGAAAATGATTTAAGTGACTTACACAGAGTTTAAACACTTTTCTTAGTTGAGTGGCACAGGGTATATCTGAAGATCACACAGGCTCCTTAACTAAGGAAAGATTGTTTCCTTGCTTGCTTATTTTTAATAGGATAAGAAGCCGGGTGTGGTTGTACATGCTTGTAATCCCAGTACTTGGGAGGTTAAGACAGAGGAGTATCGCAGGTTCAAGGCTAGCCTCAGCTACTTAGGCCCTCTGCAACTTAGTGAGACCCTGTTTCAAAATAAAGAATACAAAATAGGACTGGGGGATCCCTGTTTCAAAATAAAAACTAAAAAATAAGGCTGGTGTTGTAGCTCAGAAGTAGAATGCCCTGGGTTCCATCCCTAATACCACTCACACACAAAAAAAAATTAAGATAAGAAAAACTGAATATGTGCTCTTCCAGTTCTGGGTTTAGGCAGCAGTGTACGCCTTAGTAACTTATGTTTGCATTTTTGCTCACATCTCTTGCTTGATTCATTTGGTTCAACTCTGAAAATCCTTGGAACAGTATGGGCACGCTTTACATTTTATCAAATACTCAAAATTCACAGGGTAGAAAAAATAAGTAGCAATACATGGTAAGTTAACAGGCAAAGGTAGAAGGCCAGGGAAAAATAAAAACCCTCTATTGTTCTCATTTTATTCTTTTTGCAGTTTATAAGGCAAACAAAAATATAAAACTGCGTAACTTCCAATACTGAAATGGGAATCTCAGCTCTTTGACCTTAGAAACAGAATCTCTGTACATCTTAAAACTCATCCTCATAGGCAGCTGTTGATTTTATAATCCTCCTTACAAATGTGTGACATAGAAACATAATTATGAAGAGCAATTTGAGGAGCTGGCAATATGATGTAAAACTCCTGGAGAGGACCTGTTTAGAGGTGAATGTTATAATATCTAGGGAAGCAGATGTTCTGTATATCCTTCTGGAAGTCCCCATAAAGACTGCTTTCCCTTTTAAAGATAATGAAAGAACCTGAGAAAGTGAATTCTCGAACACACACTATGGCAAGGAAGGAAAGAATCCTTTTCTACTGCAGTAAGATTTAAAACCTTAAGACTGTGATTCTCATATTTTAGCCCTTCAGAATTAGCTGAAGGGATTATTAGATGAATCCTTGGGCCCCACCTACAGATTTACTGTTTCAGGAAGCCAATGGCCGGGTCTGAGAATTTGTGTTTTTAGTTGTTTCCCAGATGTTGCTGATATCAGGGCAGCACTCTATGTTGTTGCTGGTAATCAATGCCCTTTCTGGGCTGAGAAATCCCCCAAAGCTTCCAGTCAGCTCTGCCTCTCATTCCTGTCAAATAATCATTACTCGAATCACATAGGCCACCGAGTCCCTCCCAGGTTGCCAGAGAGCAAGCTTATTATTATTTCAGAGGAAATGGAGGCTTCAGACTTCCGGGAAGATGGCGACCGAGAAAAGCGGGGCTTAAGAGTCCCGCTAACAACCAATCTCCATTACCACAAAAAAAGCGCCTTTCATAGCCAGAAAACACCATCACCAGAAAAACAAAAAACCCACCAGGCTCCAGAGAGAAAGCGGACTGAGAACAGAGCTCAGGGCCACAGAGGAGACACACGCGCCCGAGGACGCGGCAGCAGCGCCATACTGCCGGCGGCAGCGGCGAACTCAGCGGACGGCTACAGCAAGCTGAGGTGAGCCGATGCGGAACAGCCAGGCGGGATCTTTCGGCGCAGACAGCATTTAAAGCTCCCAGTGGCTGAGCTCAGCACACGCTGCAGGGATTCAGAGTGGAAATCAAAACCAGAGAAGAAAAAATACGTCAGCCTCATGGCCGAGGGCGTGGCAGAGGCGCCATATAGCCACCGGCGGCGGCAGCAGCAGTGAATTCACCGAGTCCAGTACAGCTACATCTACGTACTCAAGAACAGTGAGTCAAATTGCGGGCCACAGAGGAGAAATCCCAGTATTGTGCCTCCTGGGACTTGACCCAGTGAGGGAGTGGTGGTGGCAGAGATATCACACCATAGGAGAGCGTGCAACCTGGCACCCCCCATAGTTTAAAGCAGCCTCTATCGACTCCCTGGGTCGGAGACTCTGTGATACAACCCAGTAAAGGAGTAGTAGGGTCTGAGATAATACAGACCCGAGATCCAGAGCACCTTAAGTGAAGCCATAGTGACCCAAGGGAAGAACCCAGAGAAGGCACAAACCTCCGAAATCATGGGAAAGAGGAATAACACTGAAGTAATGAATGTGCACAACCCCACAACATCAGAACCCGATAAAACAGAAAATCAGAGATTTCTAGAAGATCAAATCAGGAAAATAACTGTAGAAATAATAGAGGTGCTTCGAAAAGAACTCAGAGAGAGCCAAAAAGAGATAAAGGATGCAATTAATGAAGTAAAGGCCTCAATTCAAAGCACAAACAACCGATTAGACCACATGGAGAACAGAATCTCGCTCTTAGAAGATGAGCAATCCAAAAATGAATGCATAGTTTCTAATCCAGAAAAAGATATCCAACAGCAGGAATCTGACATTGAAGAAATATGGGCCCATCTTAAGAGAGCTAACCTAAGAATAATTGGAATAGAGGAGGGAAAAGAAAGTGATACCAAAGGGATCAACAATCTCTTCAAGGAAGTAATAGCAGAAAATTTTCCAAATATAGAGCAAGAGGTTGATACACAGATCCAGGAAACTTATAGAACTCCCTTTAGACAGGATCCGAGAAGAGGATCCCCACGCCATATAATTGTCAAAATGACCAATGTGGAAGCCAAGCAGAGAATCTTAAAGGCAACAAAAACAAAGGGCCAAGTGACATTCAGAGGCAAACCAATTAGAATCACTCCAGACTTCCCAAACCAAGTCATGAGAGCCAGAAGGGCTTGGAGTAACATATTCCAAACTCTGAAAGAAAACAACTTCCAGCCAAAAATTTCCTATCCAGCAAAACTTTCTATCAAATTAGATGGAGAAATAAGAAGCTTCCATGACAAACAGAAACTGAAGGAATTTATGTCTTCAAAACCAGCGCTAGAGAAAATACTCAAAGAGATTAACTACAAAGAAGAAAAAGGTAACATTCACCAGAACCAGAGAAACAAGAGTTTCCATCCAACAGACAACTAAGATTGGTTATCTGTGGAGATTCATTATTTATGTTAGTCTTTTACCTATCTCTAAATTGTATTGTTTGCCTTTATTGTTGTTAATTTTTAGGATTTCTAGTTGGAATATTAATATACCTTCAGATATAGCATTTGGAAATATTTTATCCAATTCTATTAACTGTTAACTCTGTTTACATTGTCTTTGGATATACAATATTTTTTTTTATTTTTTAGGGAGTTTGTATATTCTTCTGTTGCCTGTGCCATTGAAATCATATCCAAGAAATCACTGCCAATTTCAATGTTGTGAGGTTTTATGACCCAGATTTTCTCCTAAAAGTTTATAGTCTTAAGATTTATATTTAGGTCTTTTATCTAGTTTGAGTTAATACTTGTATGTGGGATTAGGTAAGGGTCCAATTTTATTCTTTTCCATGTAATTATTATTTTTCAACAATATTTAGTTAAAAGATTAGTATTTCCTCCACCAAATGTTCGTGGAAACCTTGTCAAAAATAACTTGACAATATAGGGAAGAAGTTAGCTCTAGGCTTGTATTAGAACAGTACTACACTGTTTCAATTATTGTAGCTTTATATGGTTTGAAATCAGAAAATATACATCTTCTAGCTTTGTTTTTGCTTCGAGATTGTTTTGGGTATCTAGAGTCCATATTCCATTCAGGATAGATTTTTTTCTGAAAAATAAATATATGATAGTTTCACCTAAAAAAAAGAAAAAAAATATTCTCTGGTAAGAAAGAAAGCAAAAAGAAATATTGAAATGTTATCTTTAAGTCATCAAAAGCTTGGTATCAGACAAATGAAACTGTTATGTGAGATTATCATTTTTAATTTTGGATAAATTGCTATAATACTAGATGTCAACCACTAAGCCAAGCATGGGAGGGAGGGATGGGGAGAGAATGGGGTGGGGATCGGGTGGGGGCTGACTGGGCAATGTGTGCATGTATGTCTACAAAAGTTTGTATCCCACTATGATGTATGAATACAGTGCACCAATAAAAAAAAAATAGTTTGCAAGAATTTCACAAAAAAAAAAAAGAAAAAAAAAAACGAAATGGAGGCTTCAAGGAATTATGTGCCCTCAAATTCCTGAACCTTTTATCTTTTCCTCAATCTCTCTCTTCTATAAATTTTTCATAACAGTACCATCCCATTTCCTCCTAATACTTTCAAAGAAAAGATCTCCTTTCTTTTCCTCCTCCTCATCCTCCTTATCCTCTTCCTCCTCCTAGTCCTCCTCCTCCTCCTCCTTTTCTTTCTCCTCTTTTTCCTCCTCATCCTCCTCGTCCTCCTCGTCCTCTTCCTCCTCCTAGTCCTTCTCCTCCTCCTCCTCCTTTTCTTTCTCCTCTTTCTCCTCCTCCTCTTCCATCTCCTCCTCCTCCTCTTTCACCTCCTCCTCATCTTCCTCCTCCTCCTTTTTTATTTGTATTACTTGGGATTCAACCTAAATGCATTCTACCTCTGAGCTATATCCCTAGCCCTTTAAAATTTTTGTTCTGTGTTGAATTAGGGTCATTTGCTAAGTTGCTATGAGTCTCACTAAGTTGTTGAGGCTGTCCCTGAACCTGCGATCCTGTTTCAGTCTCCCTACTGGTGAATTTACAGGTGCGTATCACCACCTCCCAGGTATAAGGACATTGGTCTTTTTACCTTTCCTGAGTATCAGTAATGGTTCTAAGCCTATTTTTTACTTTATCATTATATTCTCCATCACACCTCAGTCCTAAAGTTTTTGTGTGTTTGTTTTAATTTTAAAATGAATCATTCTAAACATTTTATGGTCCAGTTATGAGAAAAATCATCCTCAGCTATCCGTATACTCCTATTCTGATTAGCCACTCATTATTTTCCTTTTGAAATATGGCAAAGTAAAAAAAAAAAAATGGAGGTTTAAGGAACCCTGTTACCGAGCATTATTGTTTTAGAAAGGCAACACATAGCTATTTCTTTTTCCTCTGAATTCTGAACCAGTTAAAAATGGAATTCAGATAAGTGAAAATCAAAACAACATCATATTTCTAATAAATATTTTGAAGAATTTAGGTTTAGGTGCTGTGGATATGTCATTCTCAAATTAGAGACCCAGCATGGCCCTACAGATCAATCATCCATCTTCTCTTGATGAAAGTGGCTGCTTAGGCAGAACAGAGCAGAGTAGAATGTACCAGGCCACAAAAGGACCCAGGGAAGACCATTATGTACAGACAGAAGATGGCAAGAGAAAATTAGAATGGATTGAGCCTAGGTTGTCCTCTCCCAAATACCAACTGGCAAGGTCATGTTTTCATCCCCGGAGAGAGGCTGATGGATGAAGCCCCATGTGTCTTGGTGATTTGGGTCTCCCTGTCTGGAAACAGGGATGGAAAATAAAGGTTCCTATATAACATTCACAAGCTACATTTTTTCTTTGTTCATCACTATAACTGCTTCATTTTAATGCATTTTAATCATAACTGCATTTTAATTATGGGGAGTACTTTGAAATTTCTTTTCTTCATTTTAGAACAAAGAGCTTTAGACTACCTGAATAGATGGACTGCAAACAAACTTGAAGCTGTCGTTGTAGGAGTGGAGTAAGAGAATGATTTTCTTTGGTTATTTTGATTTTTGACTTTATCACATAGAGGTTTGATCCAATTCCTTTTTTCTTTCTTGGTACTGGGGATTGAACCCAGAGCCTTGTGCATGGTTGGCAAGCCCTCTACCACTGAGTTACATATTCAGTCCCTAGAGGTTTAATTTCCAAATCATCTCTACTTCAAAATAATTTTAAAAATTAATATATTTTGCTTCTCACCATTGCAACATAGGAATCTTTTCAAAAGAGCTCAAGTATCTCATTACTTATTCTTCTATGATTATAGTAATCTCCAACTTCCACCTTAGGGTGAGCTTGAAGAAACTCATTTGGGGAAACACTTCTGTTTTAAACACATAAAACTCAGGTTCAAAGGCCCTAGATAGGGGGAAGTAAAGTAAACGTTACACATTTGGAATATTGCATTGCATCAGGGCTGATTAGAAAATGTGTAATTTTAAAATAACGTTTGTTTGGAATGCTATAGCTGTCAAAGGTTGGGATAATTCTTAGAAACAGTAATTTCACATTCGGAATCTTTTCAGGAACATACAAACACCTTTTATTTGGATCTTCTTTTTTGTGTGTGTATGTGTAGTACTGGGGGTGGAACCAAGGGGTTTTTTTCTATTTCCAGACCTATTTCATACTTTATTTGAAAACAGGGTCTCACTAAGTTGCCGAGAGCCTCACTAAGTAGCCGAGGCTGGCTTTGAACCTGTGATCCTCCTGTCTCAGCCTCCCAAGTGCTGGGATTACAAGTGCACACCACCACGCCCAGCTGCATCTTCTTTTTAATCAAGAGGTAGTAGAAAATTTGAGCTTGTTTTGTGGAATATCAAACCATAGGATCTGATGTTAAAGTGCAAAGGGCCTCACCTTGGTAGGCCACTGCCCCCTGCGCAGGTACAATCTTAAATGCTTTCTTGTTCTTGTTTAAAGCTATCGGCTAGCTCCTCGACATCACTTTCCTGCTCAGTTTGAAGACTGCAGCGCCGTGGTCAGGTTTTTTCTTCAGGACAGCACTCTTGCAAAGTATGGAGTGGATCCCACCCGAATCTGTATCTCAGGAGACAGTTCCGGAGGCGCCTTAGCAGCAGCAGTGACTCAGCAGGTATGCTATGTTTGCCTGAGAGGTGGGGAGGAAAGGTGGAGGCTTGTTTTCTCCCCATGAAATACTCAGTCCTTTAAGCAACTTTGCTGAAAAGACCTTTCTTCCCAGTGAATTACTTCTGTCAAAATCAAATTCACTGTACTCTCCATTTTCTGAGTCTACTGTTCCATTGACCAGCATATCTCTGTTCCTATCAATGCTATGTTTATTTCAACCTTGTTTTTTTAAAAAAGTTGTTTTTAGTACTCCATATCTTCTGCATTAAAATATTAGGATACCTTGCCAATTTTTTTAAAAAAGAGAGCCTAATTGGATTTTGATTGGAATTTCGTTAAGTCCGTAGATTTGGGTAGGATTGACATCTTAATATCTGAGACTTTCAACTAATGTGTATAGTATACCTTATTTCTTATTACATTCTCTCCAATTCCTAGCACTATCTTAGCCTTTTAAATTAGGGAATTGTAATGTTGAAATTGAATTGGGGATCGCAAAGAAGGCAAGAACCAGGCAAGTTATTAAAAGCCTCATTAATCAACCTGCACCTTTGGGTGAAGTCTGCCAACCATAGGGGAACGGACAGATGACTGAGCAGCAGAGTCACAGCTAGCACGGCAGAGAGGAAGTTAGGGTATTTATGTAGCCGGTTCTCGGGATAGGGATAGCGGTATGGGAATGCTGGACTTCTCGCGACATCTGAAATCCCATGACCTCTGGAGTCTCCCCATGATGTAGGGAGTCTCGGGGCATCTCTGCTCTGGCTTCCCGGGTTCCACCTCCTGTCTCCTCTGTAGGGGGTCCCACAGGGGAAAGGAGGGACCTGACCTATCAAGAATCATGCAAATCATTTCTCAAATTTATTCCTAAGTTATTTTGGAAAAATAGCTTTATTTAAAATATTTTCCCATTACTTATTGACAGTACAATAGATTTTTGTATTCATCTTTTATTATAATATCTCCTATAAGTTCACTTATAATTCTAGTGATAATTTTCAAGTTTTCTATGAATTTTGTTTTGTTTTGGATTTTGTTGCAGTCCTAGGGATTGAACCCAGAAGCATTCAACCTCCGAGCTATAACCCCAGCCCTATTTATTATTATTTATTTTGAAACAAGATCTCACTAAGTTTTAGAGGACATAAATAGCTGAGGCTGGCTGTGAATCTGTGATCCTCCGGTCTCAGACTCCCAAGTACTAGGATAAGAGTGTGCTACCTCGCCCAGCTCTTATGATTTTTTTATACCATCACATCTTCAGTGACTAGATATAGTTTTTATTTGTTCTTTCTAATCTTTATGCATTTTTGCTTTCCTTTATTAGCATACAAGGAGTAATCTGTAGTACAATATTGAATACAATTGTCTTATTTTGAATCTTAGAAGGAAATTGCTAAATATATCATCAATAAACATGATAGTTAGCTTTCCTTAGATTAAAAATGTCATTTTTTAGTCCTAGTTTGTTGATTGTTTTTGCCTAAATGGGTATTGACTTTGCCAAATTCTTTTAACACCTTTATTAAAGGAGATAAGCAAGCAACATATTGTAATGTTGAAATTGAGCTGGGTTGTTGCAAAGGAGGTAAACACCAGCCAGGTTATCAAAAGCTGCTGTTTTAATCAAACCCAGTGCCTTTGGGTGAAGTCTGCTGCTGGTGGAGGAAGGGACCAATAACCAAGGAGCAGAGCCATGCGGTCAAGCAGGGTCACGGTTGGTCAGCAGAGTCATGCAGCAGAGAGGAAGTCAGGATATTTTATAGGAATGCTGATTCTCTCATGACATCTGTAGTCTCACAACCTCTGGAATCTGCCTCGTGATGCTTGGAGTCTCAAGGCACCTAGATTCTCACGATATCTCCACTTCTGGTTTCCGGGGTTCTGCCTCCTATCCCTGCTGCGGGGTTTCATGGGGGCAGGGAGGGACGCAACCTATCATGTCTCCTTAATTTTTTAATGTGTATATTATGTTTGTCAACCTTTAAGTATTAAATTATACTTGCATTCTAGACATGAGCTTTGCTTAGTCAAGAAGAATTACAAGACATTTATTACAGGCATGGCAAGGTGTCTGTTCATAACTTTTGGACAGCATTCAGGATCTCTACATCAACAAAACTGGTTTCAGATAAAATGTAAGATGAACTTGCTATACGGCTTGGTAGAAGACAAAGTAAAATAACCTCAAAGAGGTCTATTCTCCACTTGTCACTACCCAACCTACTCGACACCACATGCCAGCAAGATCCTTCAAATGAGTGCACATTTAAACACACAACAAACTAGTGCAAATGGGAAGAAACCGTGGGTATCAACTAATGTAGTGGCTTGCATACTTTATTTTGACACTGAAACTCTTATTTTTACCCTAAGAAAATTTACACATACCTCTAATCAGGGGGCTAATGTAGATTAGACTATGATGAAAAAAAGCCCAGAATATAGAACTAAATGTGAGACCTTCCTATCAGTCACATTGGGCTACACAATAGGGCTTCATGTGTGTGTGATGTTACAGATTAATACAGGTATATAAACATATGTACACATATGTATGTGTATTTATATATATGTGTATATATATTTATGTATTTTTCATGCATATATGTATATGTATATGTGTGTGTGTCTAAACTTCTAAGTGTTCCCAGGATAGAGCTTTGTCATCACTTTTCAGATGATCTTAGACCAAGTTATACTTTCCTAAGACTAAGACCTTTCAGAATATCCCATGGTTTCATTTCCCTGCCCTTCTTTATTTTATTATATCAGCAACTTCTTTAACCAGCCCATTATATAACAAAACACACTCTTGCTGATCAGCCTCAACATGTCTCTGAGAAGTGAATTTACAGATTGAGTCCACTGTCATGCATGCCTCTAGAAGCAGCAGTAACTGATGACACATGTTTGGAATCAGGCAGAGTTGTTTTTCCTGTATGGTTAGAAAGGCTGTGGGTGAATTCACTCCATTTCCTCTTTGTGTGTATAGTCAACTCAGGGTTCTGAGTCTGAACAAATGAGTCTATAGAATGCATATCAATTTACTCTAGATGTGTTATATTCAAGATTGTTTTTTCCATTATTATTATTATTATTTTTGGTACTTGATATTGAACCCAAGGGCATCCTACCTCCGAGCTACACCCCCAGTCTTT
Source organism: Muscardinus avellanarius (assembly GCF_963383645.1). NCBI lineage: Eukaryota > Metazoa > Chordata > Mammalia > Rodentia > Gliridae > Muscardinus > Muscardinus avellanarius. Next base: position 117,051,199 of record NC_137790.1, read on the forward strand.
TTTTTAATTTAATAGAAAGTCTTTAAAAAAATTTTTTTTTTGAAGCAGGATCTTGCTAAGCTGCTGAGGGCCTGGCTAAGTTGCTGAGGCTAGCTTTAAAGCTGATATTCTCCCATCTTTCCTGCCCAAGTATTGGGATTACAGGTTGTACTGCCATTGACTTTTGACAAATACCATCATTGTATGTTTTTCTCTCATCTCTTCCTTTTCCTCTCTGTGCTTATATCCTTCTCTTTATCACTATTGTTCTTTTTCACCAATAATTGCAAAAATTTAATGTTTAGAAGTTTCTACATTTTTCCATGTCAATAAGAGATATTATAAGTATTATAAAATAATTATGATATATAGCACAATTTTATGCAGAAACATTTATCTCATTGTAGCTTAAATAATTAAATTCCATCTCTTGCTATTTTGGAAACATTTGCCTTACAGGATATCTTATCTTTCAGGTGCAGAATGATCCTAAAATAAAACATAGAATTAAGATACAAGCTTTACTTTACCCCATTTTACAGACAATTGATATTTACTTGCCATCTCACCGAGAAAATGTGCATGGTTTATTTATTACAAGGGACGTAGGCATAAGACTTTTAAGTTTATACTTTTCCAAAGATGAAGCACTGATGCAGGCAATGAGAAGAAACCAACACATGCCTCTGGAGTCCAAACATCTGTTTAAGTTGGCTAACTGGAGCACTCTTCTTCCTGAGAAGTACAGAAAGGACCATGTTTACACTGAGCCCATTCTCGGAAGGTCTACATTTTCACTGCCAGCACTTATGGATCACAGAGCATCACCCCTGCTGGCCAACGATTCCCAGTTACAGAACTTGCCACTAACCTATGTTCTGACCTGCCAGAATGATCTCGTACGAGATGATGGATTTATTTATGTCTCAAGACTTCGAAATATTGGAGTTCAAGTTGCTCATGTCCATATGCAGGATGGAATCCATGGAGCTTTATCTTTCATCACATTACCATTTTATCTACATCTGGGTGTGAGGATAAAGGATATGTATGTTAATTGGCTGGATAATAATTTATAAATATAAACTGGGTTCTCTGGCACAAGCCTGTAATCCCAGTACTCCAAAGGCTGAGATAGGAGGAAGACAGGTTCAAGGCCTGCCTCAGTAACTTAGTGAGACCCTGTTTCAAAATAAAAGCCAGGTGTGGGGGTGTGATGATGTACACTTGTAATCCCAGCATTTGGGAGGCTGAGACAGGAGGATCATAGTTTGCAGACAGCCTCAGCTACTTAGTGAGGCCCTTTGCAACTCAGGGAGACCCTGCTTCAAAATAAGTAATAAAAAAATAGGGCTGGGGTGTTGCTCAGAGGTAGAATGCCCCTGGGTTCCATCCCTAGTCACACCCAATAAATAAATAAATTAATTAATATAAAAAAAGCAGAAAAGGCTGAAGGTGTAGCTTAGAGGTAGAATCCCCCCACTACCAAGAGAAAAAAAAGAATTTAGAAATACATAATATATATAAATGTTTATATATTATATATATATATTTTTCCTCCCACTGAGATGATGACTTAGGAAATTTGACACTGCATGCCATACCACATTGTAGTTCTCATAACTACTTTTTTATGATACTGAATCTAGTTCCATTTCTTTTTTATTTAATATACTAGATACTTGTTTTAATCAGAAAAGAAATTGGAAGTCTCTGTGTTATAATAGCCTGCTGTAGCTATCAATATTCTTACTACTATCATCCAAAATGACTGACTACCCAACTTAGAGAAAGGAAGGTTTATTTACTCACAATGTTTTTGTCATTTATTTATTTATTTATTTATTTATTTATTTTGAGATTTTGGGGTCAGTCCATGTGAGACCAGGGTCTGAAGCTCAGGGCATGGCAGTGGGAAGTAAGGAGAGGGAGATGGCAAGGGCTCTGCTAGCTCATTATGAAGGCCAGAAGCCCAAGAGCGCAAGCCAGGTATCTTGGGCCACCTATAATCCCCAAGGCCATACCCCCCAGGAGCCCACCTTCCCACATTAGCTACACCCATATTCCCAGGAAATCACCCAGCTAAATCCATTACAATGGATTTATCTACTGATGAAATTATAATACTCATGATTTAACTAGACAAACCGTGAGTTCTTTAGGGAATGTGCTATATTTGACAATAACACATGTTCAGGGTTTTTTTTTTTTTCCCCCTCTCTACATAAGTATGTGTCCAAAATAGATACTATCTTACTTTTTACTGAATATATCTTATTGACATATAACATTTTTTTTACTCTAAAAATAGCTATATAATATCAGAAGACAGTCTGATAGGCATGGTGGTACAAACCTATAATTTCAGTACATGGGAGGCTGAAACAGAAGAATCACAAGTTTGAGGACAGACCCCATTCAAGAGTGTAGAAAGATTTTCAGCAACCCAGCAAGACTTCATTTCAAAACAAAAGATAAAAAGTTCTGAGGGTTTAAGTCTAGGAATGTATAGACCTGGAGTATAACTCAGAGGTGGAATGCTTTTTTTTTTTTTTTTTTTTTTTGGAGTACTAGGGATTGAACCCAGGGGCATTCTACCTCTGAGCTACATCCCAGCCCTATTTTTTTATTCTTTGTTTTGAAACAGGGTCTCATTGAGTTGCAGAGGGCCTCACTAAGGAGCTGAGGCTATCTGTGAATTGCAATCTTTCTGTCTCAGCCTCCCAAATGCTGGGATTACAAGCATGCTCCACTATGCCTGGCTCTAGAATCCTTTTAGATTCAATCCCAACTATCACCCTCCTTAAAAAAATGTGCAAGGAACTTTAAAAACCTAACTATTTTATAGAAATGTGTTAGGATTAACTATTTTGTTTGATATTTTCACGGGATATGTAGTTTACCTTATTAATGTGTATCTTCAAATATTTCACAAAAATTACTTTTTTTTTTGGTGGTACTGGGGGTGGAACCCAGGGGCCTTCTACCTCTGGGCTATACTCTCAGGCCTATTTTATATTTTTATTTGGAAACAGGGTCTCACTAAGTTACTGAGAGCCTCACTAAGTAGCTGAGGCTGGCTTCAAACTTGTGCCATCCTCCTGTCTCAGCCTCACAAGCAGGGGAATTACAAGTGTGCACCACCACATATGGCAGGAAAATTTTCTTGAATTATAGTTTTAGAAGTTGTTCCAGACCCTCTGCTTAGTTTTTCTTTTGTGGTACACTTCACCATATTTTTGTGGGCTAGACTTTCCTTTTATAAAAATTTTTTATTTTTTTGCTTGACTTATACATTTCATACTATCAAGTTTTCATACTTGATATGCAATTCTATATATTTTGACAAATGCATACCATCATGTAAATTTCACCATGACTGAGGCACAGAAGATCTCCATCACTCTAAAACACTTCCTCCTGTTTTCCTTTATAGTCAACCCTCCTATACCAACCCTTACTTTAAAGAAAGGTGCTGTTGAGTAAGGTGGAGATGGTGTAAACAAATCTGTACATTTTCAAGCTCTGCTTCATATATCACCTGCCTAGTTGAGAGAACTCGGGAATGATCACAGATATGGGAGGGGTAGCTGGTTACTACTTTTTGTGTGTGTGTGTGGTTCTGGGGATTGAATCCAGGGGCATTCTACTTCTGAGCTACACCCCCAGCCCTAATTTTTTATTCTTTATTTTGAAATAGGGTCTCACTAAGTTGCAGAGGGCCTCCCTTAGGTAGCTGTGGCTGGCCGCAAACTGGCAATCCTCCTGCCTCAGCCTCCCAAGTACCGGGATTATAAGCATGTGTCACCATGACCCTCTTGGTTACTATTCTTGATTTTGACCAAAATGCATAAAAATTGTCTCTAGAGTGAAATAGTATTATCATAGACTTTAAGTTATTCCTATAAACATGTTTGAAATTTAATGCCTACAACACTGTAAAATATACTTAGGAATAAACAAGAAATCAGGAAGGAGAGCAATCTGAATCAACAGACCATAAGAAGGTACTCAACAACATTCAAATACTAGAGTCTTCAGCCACCCGTCACTAAGCAGTGAAAATATGTATTTTAAATTTAAAATCAGAAAGTGCTTTGAGATGTTCTTATTGATTCTGATTCTTGTTGAGATTCCAAATTGATCTCATATCAAGGTTCTTTTAAATAAAATATATTGTGAAATGAAAGTTATTTATTCTAATAACTTATCATAAATTGATTTTCAGCTCATGGAGGATCTAGACATAAGACCAAACTAAAGGTCCAGTCCTTAATACATTTTACCTTTCGGACTCTTGGTGTGGATCAACCATCGTATCAGAAACATGCAATTCATTTCTACCCATTCCTTGGTCAAGTGTGGAGTAAATATTTTACTACTGACAGAGGATTTGAAAAAGCCTTTTTCTTCAACCGACTGTACTAGTACAACCAAGTGATCTGTTTAAATTCATTAATTGGAGCTCTTTGCTCCCTGAAAATTATAAGGCAGGCCACTTTAATAATGGTCCCAATCATGGTAGTTCTGAACTGATAGAAACTATACAGGATTCTCAGATGTGAGAGCAGTTCCCTGTTGGTCGATGACAAGTTACCACTGACCCACATTCTCATCTGTCTTTGAATGGACATGTGTAATGTACATCACCAGATTTCAGAGAACTGGAGTTCAGTTGATCCATGACACATTGTGGATGGATTTTTTTTTTTTTTTTTTTGATGGTGGTACTGGGGTTCCTGTAAACCCTTCTATCTCTGGGCTATACTCCCAAACATATTTTATATTTTATTTGGAAACAGGGTCTCTTAAGCTAGAGTGGCTGGCTTCCAACCCGTGTGATCCTCCTGTCTCCACCTCCCAAGCGCGAGGATTACAAGTGTGTGCCACCACGCCTGGCTTGTGGATGGATTTTTATTACTGGAATTTAAAATGAGTTACAGGATGATCAGTTAGTATATAACTTGGCTAAGTGAAATCTAGCCCAGTGTGGTGGCACATACCTGTAATCTTAGTATTTGAGAGGCTCAGAAAGGGTGATTGCAGGTTTGAAGGTAGATTCAGCAACTTAGCAAAACTCTATTTTCAAACAAAAAATAACAAATAGGACTGGGGGTGTAGCCGAGGGAAAATGCCCCTGAGTTCAAACCCTAGGAAAGAAAGAAAGAAAGAGAGAGAGAGAGAGATTGAGAGAGAGAGAGAGAGAGAGAAAGAGGGAGAGAGAGAGAGAGAGAGAGAGAGAGAGAGAGAGAGAGAGAGAGAGAGAGAAAGAAGGAAGGAAGGAAAATCTAGCAATGATATATTAAAACTATATTAGCTTCCAAATAGGAACCAAATTAAGGAACATCAAAAAATTGAGGTTTAGTCTGGGCATGGTGGCACACGCTTATAATTCCTTCAATCTGGAAGCGGAGACTGGAGGCAGCCAGTCTCATGGTTTGTGGGCAGCCTCAGCTACTTAGAGAGGCCCTTTGCAACTCAGTGAGACCTTGTTTCAATTATTTTAAAAAAAACTAAAAAATAGAGCAAGGAGAGTAGCTCCAATGTAGAATGCAAAAAATAAATAAAATTGATTGTTTAAATTGATTTTTTATTATTATGTAACTAAAATCATCATACTGGTGTTTTTCTGGAGGATCGTTAACAGAGTATTTTCTATCTTATTCTTTATTACTCATACACTTCTATGAAAATTTCTTATTTTCTATTTTATCCTAGTACTGTTGATCTCTTCTTGTATCTTTAATTTTAAAGCCCTAGTTTCTTATTGCCTAATAGCATTGCCCTTTCAAAAGAAAGTTTTAAGCAAGCTTATCTGGTTGGTACAATGCCATAATGTAGTCAGCATAGACTTAGATCCTTGCAATGCAGCCCTGTGGAGGACAAGGGGAATTATGTAACAAGTTCTTTCAAAAGGATTTGTCCCAACCAAATGTCACTTGTCTGTCCTTTCACATTTTATTTTCTAAGATCTATTCCTCTGCTAGTGTAGCAAAATTAATGCCAATGATCTCTGAGGCACTTTAGGGGAAACTTTTGATGTTACATTTCTCCGGAGAGAAAGAGAAAAGGACAAAATAATTAAAACATAAAGTGTTCTTTCTCAAAGGCCCATGCTTTGGTAGAATTACATCTGTGTGGGTTTAGGTGCATAGATGAGGTTGACCCTGTTTTGATGCTCTTTGGGTGGGACATCAATGCTAACTCCTGTCCTAAAGCTCATTGTACTTAACTATTACCTAAACCACAAACCTTGTCAAGCCTGAGCTGGCTAAAATACACAGGAAATCACTAAGAAGGGTGGAGAAATATGGTATTTTCTTAGCTTTGTGAGAGCATTCAGAGTCTTGGCACCCAGAGGAAGCAACATGATATAGCTAAAAATTCTGTGGGAGGAAAGTGCTACAGAGTGAATATTGAGTACCTCAAAAAATTTATGTGTGGAGCCGAGCATGGTGGTGCGCGCTTGTAATCCCAGCATTTGAGAGACTGAGACTGGAGGATTGTGGTTTGCGGACAGCCTCAGCTACTGAGTGAGGCCCTCTGCAACTCAGTGAGACCCTGTTTAAAAAAATAAAGACTAAATATTAATGCTAGGGGTGTAGCTCGGAGGTACAATGTCCCAGGGTTCCAGCCCCAGTACTTAAAAAAAAAAAAAAAATTATGGGTGGAAGGCTTGTTTGCAGCCTGCAGTCTACTGAACTATTCCACTTCCTAGTGGAAGGACATTAAGTCTTTGGGGGCATGACTTTGACTGGAATATTGAGACCCCAGCCCCTGCCCCTCTTTCTTTTCTTTCTGGCTGGAAAAAGCTGAAAGGAGCAGATTCTTCCATCATGGGCTCCTGCCATGATGTGCCAAAGGCATTGCCCCAACTGCGGACTTAAAAACTCTGCAACAATGAGCACGTAGAAACCTTTCCATCTTTATAAGTTCTTTATCTCAGGCATTTTGTCACAGGATACTGACCAACCTAAGAAGGCCATCCCCCCATGTTTCTGTGCTCCTTAACCTACAACTTTGGAGGACAATCCATGAAGGAAAAGTCAATTTGAAAGTTTATCAGTCCATAGTCCCTCCTGCCGTAACCCTCATTGGAGTGAGGGGCTGAGTGGCAGAAAGAATTGCCTCGTCTTGAATAGCTCTATGTGTATGCAGAATGCTATCTCTGTGTGAGCCTTGAGTCTTTCTGTAGCAATAAAGATTGCTTTGGTGAAATATCTGTTAATCCATTAATAAGTAGAGAACCCCCTTTATAGATAGATTGCTTGGAGTCAAGTCTACATGAGGTGTGGAGATGGAGGCGGGTAAATATAACCAATTTCATGATGGTTTTCTACCCTGTAGGAGTTCTTTTTCAATATCCACAATGATGTTTCAGATTTTCAGGCAGATTTCTGACCCTTTAGAAGGAGAGATAGGTATTAATTGAGATGCTGGGATGAATTTGGCAAAAATTCTATACTCTCAGATCACAGAAATTTTCTAAGCATTAGAGAAAACCTTAATTTGCTATTGGAAATATTACAATCTTAACACATAATTGGGGTCATAGGCTTCCCTAAATTTACTCATTTTATAAGAATTGATCAAAGAAAAAGCCTGATTTTATTTTAAGCCTTATTTTAAGAGAAACTTTCTTGTCTAAGTCAGGTACATCTCTGTTTCCAGCTACTACAGTCCCTTTTAGATTCTAGATTTTACTTCTTACCAAGTCACTCAAAACACACTTTGAGAAGTTTTAATTAAAACACTGAATATTTTATGGAGTGCATATAAAAAAGTAAACTAAAAATGTGCACAAGTCTTTAGTTATATGTAAACCTATAAATATTATATATTATATTAATTATATTATGTAAATATCATATATTATATTATATATTATATATTATACATATTATATATATTATATATATGGGGCCAAACATGAAACTATCTCATTTAAAAGTATATATTGCCAACTATTAATATTATTAATATTCTTTGTGACATTTACACCAAGAGCATTCAAATTCTTTGTTGTATAAAATTTATGTAATATTTAGTTGCACAAAAAGTCAAAGTGTGGGGTTGCAATTTTAGGTGGTAAATATTGAAGACTTTGTAATCCCAGCATTTGAGAGGCTGAGACAGGAGGATCACAGTTCACAGTCAGCCTCAGCTACTTAGTGAGATCCTTTGCAACTCAGTGAGACCCTGTTTCAAAATAAAGGATAAAAATTCAGACTGGGGGTTTGCTTGAAGTTAGAATGCCCCTGGGTTTCATTCCCAGTACCAAAAAAAATTGAGAATTTATTGCTCTGGAGTATAGATCCATATGTTCATGGTAACACATCTGAAGCTTAATTAAATGCCAAAATGAAGCTGAAATAAAGTAATTGGGTCATAAAAAAATAAGATTCTATATTCTAGTTCTTATTTAAATTCTGAAAGCATTCCCATAAAAGATTCTGGAAACATTCATAGCTGCAAGATTGTAGATCAAACCCATCCCCTTCCTGGGTTATGATTGGTTTGAATATGAAAGAAACTGAATATCTGAAAAAATTAGTTTCGGAAAGAATTTCTTACATTAATATTTTTACATCATTATTGACTATGGCACTCTGATGTTTTATTATTTTATTTCTATGTTTTGTTCTATAGGACAGATTTATGCAAAGGAAAATGTCCTTTTCTTTTCCTAGAGAGACCATTGTTTCCTACCATGCCTGCCCAAGTACCATACTTCTCTATATTTGCTCATAAGGAAGAAGCGCTTAGAGTTTATGCATTAAACTGCTATACTACTATGCACATCAGCTCAGTGTTTTACAGAGCCATTTTTAAAGTTGTGTTTCAACATTATTTATTTCAACATGAAATAAATAATAGATAATTTATTATCTATTTCAACATGAGTTGTGATTTTACCCCTTGCTCATTATAATGATAATAATATCATGTACAGTGATAACTACAGTAATAGTAACAATAATATTATCATTAATTCAGGACTGCCTAGATGTCCAGAGCTATTCCTAGTTAGTAACATTTGTTACTAACTTAATCCAAACACAACTATATTAGATATGGATTATAAATGAAATCTCTATAAATGGAATACTGCATTAATAACAGTCTAAGAAATTTTTTATCATACAACTGGTAATTATGTATTTTAAATCATACTTAAAATGGTAATCATTATGCAGATTTATTATGGATTTTTTTTCATTTCATTTTCTCCAGAAATGAGCATGTACTTTTTTATTTTTTTATTTTTTTAAATTTCATGTGCTATGATTAAACAGAAGGGTTTGTTAAGCTTTCCGTGTATTGCTCTTATTCATAACATGATATATTGATCTTGCTCCATCTTTTTGATCTCTGGCCCATCATGAGCTTTTGCTCACATTTAGAATTGGACTGGCCTCAGAGGAGCGGATGTAAGACTGTGCTCTGCTAGAACTCTGGCCGACTGAGATCTACCAAACTTAGCATCCATCAATCATGTTGCATATAAATTCACCCCCCACCTTCCCCTCCTTGGCAGTTGGCAAATAAAGTATACGAATTGGTGAAACAGAATTCTGTAGGGCATCCAGCTCAGACAGCAAACGTCATCAGGAGGACAACCTGCTTGAAACAGCAAGGCTGAGCTTTGGAGCAGAATCTATCAATTGTCCAAATGATTAATTAATCAATAGATGTTATAGAAACACACACACACACACACCTGAGACGTATCTTGAGAAACTTTTCCCTATTGTATAAACCTAAGAGGGAAATGGAAGTTGCTACAGAAGGACAACAGGGATCCTTAACTTTTAGCTTTCCCATGAAATCAAATCTTAATATTCCCGAGAGGCTGGGTGTTGTGGTGCATGCCTGTAATCCCAGTCCTGAGGAGGCTGAGACGGGAGGTTTCCAGGTTGGAGGACAGCGTCAGCAATTTAATGAGACTCTCAACAACCTAGGGAGACCCTATTTTAAGATTAAAAAAAAAAATCAAAAGGGCTGGAGGTATAGCTCAGAAATATTAAAAACAAAACAAAAAATGCCAGAGAAAAGGGCACACAAAACAGTTGACCCTTAGGTTTTGGTTAAAGCAAGTTGCCCCTGCGGGAAGGAGGACAAAAGAGTATCCACAGTGCCAACAAATACCTGTGCCAAGAGGAGGAAAAGTCTTTGAAAACGAAAACATTACAATTACAAAAATGACTTTAATGTGGAGTTTGACTTCCATATACCTATCTTTATCTTAGAAAAGTTTGCTTTGGATAAGATTAAGTTATAGCTCAAGGTTTCCATCATACTTAGATTATTGAAACTAGCTCTCCCTGTAGGGTAGATGAATCTAGATGACTATACGCAATTGATTTAAACATGTCCCAATGATCATTAGAAAATAATCTTTTGTCAGATAAAAATCAGGATTATGGGGTTGATTAAGGTTAATCATTCTTAAAAGCATCAATGTCCAAAGAAACATATCCTTAGGTTTTGATTCTCTTGGAAAGTATTAACATGAGTAAAAAAAAAAAAAAAAAATTTAGACCAGCCACCCTCTATTCAGGAAGAAACACTGAAAAGGTTGATACCCAAATTCCTTTTCTTGCTTTTCTAGAAAAACTGTTTCAAGGAGGAACATCTTGTAATTTATCTTTATTTTTAGAATAAGCTTCAGGATGCACCCTGCATTCTATAGGAAGTGCAGTTTTCACCTCTCAGAGCTTTGGCTAAATTCAGGTATCATGTTGGTTCCAGCTATTTAAGAACATAAGAATCCTGGCTGTATATTAACCATGATAAAATGTGAAAGAGCAAGAAGTTATATATTAACCAGGGAAACTGGCTTTCATAATTAAACGTAAGAATTCTCCCTTTGCACTGTGCTTTTTACTTTATAAGGTTCTTTATCTTGTCTGGTGTCCTAAACAATTTTTCTAAGACACGAGTCAGCCCCCCCCACCCCCGTGGTCAAAAGCACGCCACTAACAATGAGACACGAGGAGGAATTCAGTTTGTATTTCTAAACTGGTCTACTCTGGTAGCAGTAAAACCATAAAAGGTATGTTACAATTTAAAAAATTAAGTTTCACCTGGACATGGTGGTATACACTGTAATCCCAGTACTTTGGAGACTGAGAAAGGAGGAATTCAGGTTTGAGGATAATCTCAGTAACTTAGCAAGGTCCTCAGCAGCCTAGTGAAATCCTGTTTCAAAACAAAAAGTAGCCAGTCGTGGTGGCCCACGCGTGGAATCCCCACTCTTGGGAGGCGGAGACAGGAGGATTGGCTGGTTCGGAGCCAGCCTCGCTGGCTTAAGAGACCCTGTTTCCAAATAAAAAAATATAAAAAAATATGTTTGGGAGTGTAGCCCGGAGGTAGAAGGGCTTCCAGGAACCCCAGTACCAAAAAATAAGTAAATATATATATGTATATATATGGCTCAAAGGTAGAATGCCCTCGGGTATGGTCCCTATGAATAAATTAACTAATAAAAAATGAATACTTTCTACTTATTTGCAACAATGGTTTCCGCTATTCACTCCAAACACTACGATCGATCGGTACAGTATGTAAGCTATTCAGTTTGGAACAAGTAATTGGCTTTTATTAAAGTCTTATAATACTATGTCATTAGAGTATATCAAACCTTCTTTTAGCAGCATTTTTCCCTCCTCTCTCCTAGGAGGTGTATATTCTTCTACAGTATATTCCAGAATATTTGAGAATTAGCAAGCCTTTTCCCAATTTGGTGGCCCTTGAATCTTTGTCCGGCGACTGTCTAGAGATACAGTGTCAGTTTAATCAGAACTTATCAGAACTTCACAGTGCTTGCTGGAATTTATGATTTATCAACAATGATAATTCCTGTTTTCTCTTTTCTTAATTATAAATACGCACATTTAATGGATAGTTATAATCATTCATTAGCACACATTAATGTGTAAAATATGGGTTTCTTTGTGATAGCTTCATACATGCATATAACGTGCTTTGACCATAGCCACTCTCTTCCCTCTTGTCCCTCCTCCTCCTTTTCCTTCCCTGATAGTCCCATTTACCCTACTTTTATGGGATGTTTTTATTTTCTATATTCCACATAAACAAGAAAACACTTGCTACTTATCTTTTTGAATCTGGCTTATTCCACTTAACATGATGATCTTCTCGAGTCCATCCTCTTTCCTCCAAATGCTATGATTTTATTTTTCTTTATGGCTGCAAAATACTCCATTTGGAAAGCACTAATTCTTCATATTTACATCATGAAAGCCTGTTTTGCTAATAAGAAAACAGTGGCCTAGGAAGTTAGATAATAGTCTGGGTGGGCGTGCCCAATGTGTATGTACTGTTGAGAACTGAAATGTTATCTTGGTGAAGAAAGAGAGGACACATAATATGGGAGCATTCTTTAACTGTGGATATCGGGAGTTCTCATAGCATATTATATTTATAAAGCCCTCCCAGATAATGTTCAGAAACCAGAAAAATATTACTATTAAAAGCTTTTGTGAGCAGGCATAATGGTGCACACTTGTAATCCCAGCATTTGGAAGGCTGAGACAGGAGGACTGTGGTTTGTAGACAGCCTCAGATACTTAATGAGGCCCTTTGCAACTCAGTGAGAACCTGTTTCAAAACAGGAATGAAAAATAGGACTGGGGGTGTAGCTCAGAGGTAGAATGCCCCTGGGTTCTATTTCCAGTACTGCAAAAAAAAAAAAAAAAAAGAAAAAGAAAAAAGAAAAAGTTTTTGTGGCCAAGTACTTGGGAGGCTGAGACAGGAAGATTGCAAGGTTCGGGACCAGCCTTAGCTACTTAGTGAGGCCCTCTGCAACTTAGTGAAACCCTGTTCCAAAATAAAGAATAAAAAAATAGGGCTGGGGGTGTAGATAGGAGGAAAAATGCCCCTGAGCTCAATCCCCCATACTACAGCAAAACAAAACAAAACAAAAACTGTTGTGAAGACATCCTATTTGGTAAGTAAACTTTTTAAAAAATTATTTTAGCTATTTAAATTCTTGTATTTTTCAAGGCACTGTGTGATCATTCAATACATATATACCATGTGCAATGATCGAATCCAGATAATTACCATTTCCTTAAACATTTTTTCTAACGTTTTATTAAAACACAGTAGTTGGGGGCACCCAAGCTGGGGCCCGGGTCGCGGGACTCTGGGCACCGGGCCAAACTGTGCGTAGCACACCAGACCCTTGGAGAAACTGGGCCCAGTACTCTGGGTCCATCCGAGGCAGGGGTCACACGGGGCACGCCAGCTGGGGCCTGGGTCACAGGACTCTGGGCCCCAGGCCAGAATGCTTGTAGCACGCCAGACCCCTGGAGAAACTGGGCCCAGTACCCTGGGTCCTGGGCAGGGGTCACGCGGGGCACGCCAGCTGGGGCCGGGTCGTGGGACTCTGGGCCCCAGGCAGAGTAGTGCAGAGCACTCTGGACCCATGGGGAAACCGACTGGGTCACAGTGCTACTGAGTGCCTGATCCCACTACATCCTCAAACCACATATACTGTCTTCTCTTATTAAAAAAAAAAAAAAAAAGGAAAAGAAAAAGGAAAAGAAAAATATCAGAGAGGAGTTAAGAAAGCCGTTGCAGATGCCAGGACACTGGAGATGCAGACAAAACTTATCTAAATGCGCTGGAACTTATGGAAAAATTCCCCGTGAAGGAGGACTGCTGTTTCTCTATATTGTTAAGAATCTTGGACATCACCTGTAAGGAGAGAGTTTAGCGGAGACCAAGGAGAAAGGCGGTGTTGAAAGCAGTCTCCGCAATGGCGGTGGAGACTTGTATTCAGGAGAAGCAAAAACCGGATCCTACCAACCTTATTTTTTTTGGAGAAATTACACCAAATGTCGAATGCTACTGTCACACATGCTTAGGAACACTGGACAACATTCAGAGTGGAAAAAGAGCCTGGGAATGATTTGAAATGGTGGAGACAGTGGCAATGGCAGTAGCCAGTACTCAGGGGAGGCAGAGAACTGATACATTACACCTGGAACCTTTGAAATAATAACCCCAGAGACAGTGATTGGAGCCTGCTGAGGGGTTAGGCCGGTGTCAGGGCCAACAAGGCCAGGATCGGAGCTCACCGTGAGGAAAGTCCGGTGCTGGGGCCTCCGAGGCCTGGATAGGAGCCTGCTGAGGGGTTAGGCCAGTGCTGGGGCCAATGGTCGGCATCGGAGCCTTCCGTGAGGCAAGGCCGCTACTGAGGCCTCTGAGACCGGGATTGGAGCCTGCCGAAGGGTTAGACCAATACTGGGGCCAGCGAGGCCAGGATTGGAGCCTGCTGAGGGGTTAGGCCGGTGCTGGGGCCAGCGAGGCCGGAATCGGAGCCTGCCATGAGGCAAGGCCAGTACTGGGGCCTTTGAGGCCAGGATAAGAGCCTGCCAAGGAGTAAGGCCGGTGCTGGGGCCAGTGGCCATTATCAGAGCCTGCTGTGAGGCAAGGCCAGAACTGGGGCCTCCGAGGCTGGAATAAGAGCCTGCCGAGGGGTTAGGCCGGTGCTGGGGCCAGCAAGGCTGGCATCGGAGCCTGCCGTGAGGCAAGGCCAGTGCTGGAGCCTCCGAGGCCAGGATCGGAGCCTGCCAAGGGGTTAGGCCAGTGCTGGGGCCAGCGAGGCCGGCACTGGAGCCTGCCGTGAGGCAAGGCTGGTACTGGGGCCTCCGAGAACGGATCGGAGCCTGCCGAGGGGTTAGGCTAGTGCTGGGGCCAGCAAGGCTGGCATTGAAGCCTTCTGTGAGGCAAGGCCAGTACTGGGGCCTCTGAGGCCAGGATAAGAGCCTGCTGAGGGGTAAGGCCGGTGCCAGGGCCAGCAGCCGGCATCAGAGCCTTCCGTGAGATAAGGCCAGTGCTGGGGCCAGCGAGGCCAGCATCGGAGCCTGCTGTGAGGCAAGGCCGGTGCTGGGGCCTCCGAGGCCAGGATAAGAGCCCGCCGAGGGGTTAGGCCGGTGCTGGGGCCAGCAAGGCCGGCATCAGAGTCTGCTGTGAGGCAAGGCTGGTGCTGGGGCCTCTGAGGCCAGGATAAGGGCCAGCTGAGGGGTTAGGCTGGTGCCGGGGTCAATGGCTGGCATTGGAGCCTGCCATGAGGCAAGGCCAGTACTGGGGCCTCCGAGGCTGGGATAGGAACCTGTCAAGGGGTTAGGCCGATGCCGGGGCCAGCGGCCAGCATCGGAGCCTGCCGTGAGGCAAGGCCGGTGCTGGGGCCTCTGAGGCTGGGATCAGAGCCTGCCAAGGGGTTAGGCCGGTGCCGGGACTAGCAGCCGGTATCAGAGCCTTCCGTGAGGCAAGGCTGCTACTGAGGCCTCCGAAGCCGTATCGGAACCTGCTGAGGGGTTAGACCGGGGCTGCGGCCAACGAGGCCGTCATCGGAGCCTGCCGTGAGGCAAGGCCAGTACTGGGGCCTCCAAGGCTGGGATTGGAGCCTGCCAAGAGGTTAGGCCGGTGCCGGGGCCAATGGCTGGCATCAGAGCCTGCCGTGAGGCAAGGCCACTACTGCGGCCTCCGAGGCCGGGATCGGAGCCAGCTTAGGGGTTAGGCCAGTGTGGGGGCCAACGAGACCAGAATCGGGGCCTCCCATGAGGCAAGGCCGCTGCTTGAGCCAGCAAGGTCTGGATCAGTCCACTAAGTAGCCAGGCCACTACTGGGGCCGTCAAGAGTGGGATCGGTACTTGCAACGCGGCATGCACAGAGAAATATTGCAGAAAATATAAATCAGACGCTTCCCCTAATCAGCAATAACTAGGAGGTAAGGAGCAACAGGAAGAGGTTGAGCTATAGAAAGGGCCCTATAGTGAAGCAATTAATGTGACCAATCAGAGGGTATGGAATAGTGGAGGATGGAGCCTCTTTAAAATGCAGGAGGTACATAAACAAATGTATCAAAGTTAATCACCAAAGAATTGTGAGATGGAGGGAGGGGGAGGGAATGGGATGCGGGATGGATGAGGGCTAATTGGATGATGTGTGCTTGTATATCCGCTCAAGTCTTGTACTCCAATGTGATTGATATATGACTACAATGTACCAATTAAAAAATAAATTAAAAAAATAAAAGATAAAAAAATAAAACACAGTAGTTTACATCTTTAGGAAGTACAGCATGATGTTTCACAGGTATACCAGTCAAATCAGAGTAATTAACATTGTTTTGTGTTTGGAGACTTTAAACTTTTTCCTACCAGTTAATATATAACAAATTTTTGTGAACTCTAGTCCTCCCCCTGTGCAGAAGAGAACTAGGATTACACCTATCTCTCCGTGTCAGGTACTTATTACCTAACTTCCCAGCCCCCGCTTCCCAACTCTAGTAACATTAAGTGACATATTTTATTATCCAGAAGAGGAAATTTTTCAAGGATTCTGGGTTTGTTCATTCGTTTGTTTTATGAATCATACATGTGTTCAGCTTTTTATTGTCAAATTTTAAGGACTTCTTTGTTTTCTCTTTTTGCTGCTTTGACTTACTCAAAGATCCAGTAGTTGGTCTCCAAAAATGTAACAATTGGTGCCACAATGCCAGTTCAGATCTCTCCATTGCTTATTAAATGTTCCTTATATATTAAAACTCTAAATTTACTAGTTGTCTTATTCATTCTAACCCATGAGAAGAATACTAGTCACTTCACTGCGATTTCTATCATTACTGTCATCACTGATTTCATAACTACCCTCTGAAGGTAGTAACTACTTTCTAATATTTCTGTCCCTTGTGAGATGATGTCAATTTTGTAGGGCCGGAGATACTGGTTTTGTTTTTCCTATATCCTCAGCAGTTTAAAAAATCTGTTCTTTTGCTTTTCCATATTACAAGATGAGCTACCTTACAAGAAAAACTACATCCTTTAATTTTTCAATGGACAACTGTGTTAGGATTAGAGAATTTTCTTCTAACTTCTTGCTCAATACATGCTTGTTCCGGGAGCACAGATAAGAGTCTGATCATTGACAGAACTTGCCTGGGTCTTGTATTACTCATTAAGCATTGGATTCATACTCAAGGAAATCATTTGCTGGATGACCAATGAAATTTCAACTGTTTTATGCCAATCATTGTTCTAAGTGAGCAACTCTGTATTCAAAGATAAAGTGCAGCAGCGTCTGGGTGGAGCTGGAGCATGCTGGCTGATAAAGTCTCTACTCAGGCACACACAGAGTGTTTAATTTCTGTGCTTCTGAAGACAGAGAAACAGAAACTGCAGCATGGGAAGAAAGCTGTGGCTCCTTCTGATTGTGGGGGTCTTTACTGCATATTATATTTATACGCCTGTCCCAGAAAATTTTGAGGAGCCATGGAAACTAATGTGGTTAAATGCACCTATGAAAGTGGTTCTACATTTGGTAAGTGTGGAGTTTTATGAATTCATATATATATATATATATATATATATATATATATATATATGCAACTATTTGATCCAAATAAGTTCATTTTCCAGCATTCGTTGCTTTTGATTTATTGCTGTATTCATTTTTAATATAAGAAATATGAATGTTGACTATATACTACTTAGAAATATAGCTTGTTCACTTGGAGATGTGTTTACAAATATCAAGAGCAGTAAGTGAGGATCCATTTGGGGGTAGATTGTACTGAAAAAGTGCTCTGTTTAGGTGGCACCAAAGTCATGAAGAAGGTCACCTTTGGAATTCTTATCTTAGGTATTGGTTGGTATAAGCAAGCGAAAGACCCTCTGCCCACACAGCCGGGTTACTTACAGACTTTATGCCGTCTTCCATAGGACTGAGAGTGTAGCATCAGGGCCAGCGAGTAAGTACTCCAGGGTAAACTTGGCAGTCAACCTGGTGGGTACCAGCCAGCGGGAGGGGAATCCAGGAGAGGCCCAGTGTACAGAAATGGGGGTGCCTCTGGCTTCTCGGATGTGCATCTCCCCCCATTACTTTTTTTCCTTTCAATTCAAGTTCTCTTATTCAGAACTTTTCTTTTTCACTTAATCAACAACTCAAACTCTAATACTAGGCCAACAGTGAATTTGCCTCCAAAAACTGTCATTTTAGTGTGGGAGATAAAGTAATGAATTTAAATCAAGTGAATGAATGCTCTCACATCATGAGAAGAGCCTTGAGGGAAATGGAGGGGAGTGGATAAAAAGGTAGAGCTACTGTGTTTATTTATTTACTTACTGGGGATTAAACCCGGGGTCATTCCACCACCAAGCTACCCCCCATTCCTATTTTCTTTTTTATTTTGAAACAGGCCCTCACTAAGCCACTGAGGCTAACCTTAAACCTATGATTCTTCTGTCTCAGCCTCCCAAGCACTGGGATTACAGACATGCACCATCATAGCCAGCTAGGGCTGTATTTATGATCTGAGAAAGCCATTAGGTCCCAGAAGTATCTGTTAGACTCCGGAGGGAGCAAAGAAACCAGCTCCCTAAATACTGAGGGGTTTTCCAACAGAGACATCAACATGTGCAAACTCTTGACAAGAAATCACATAAAATTCAAAAAATCACATAACATCTCAGGAATCAATGGGAAAATACTGGAAATACAGTTTCGAGAAGTTGATTGCCCTATCAGGCAGTACTTTCTGGGCACTGGTAGTAAGTTTTAATTTAATTCTATGTGTAATATAGAACTATCAAGGAGTTTTAAGAAGGGAACGTTCCCCCACCCCAATATTTTTCTCTTTGTACTACTATTTGTAAGAAGTCTTTTTTTTTTTTTTTTTTTAGTTTTGGTTTGAGTTGATTCTAATTATTCATTTAAGCGGTCATTTGTTTATTAAATTTTTTTAGCATCTCTTCCTTTTTGGAAGTCTTTCTGGCTCTACTTTGCTTTTCCATCTGTTAGGTATCTAGATAGAAATTAGCAGGTCAGATCAAGACTAGGAAGGATCTGAGAGGTCTTTCTCAGCAAATTCTCATGTAGGGAAATATGGGGCTTCCCTGCCCCGCTGTGGTTAGAGAACCACAGTGAAATTAGAAATTTAAATTTATCTGCCCAAAGATAGTCTCTGGCAGTTAGGGTAGCATTTACTTTGACATTTTTAGATAGCCAACCCCCTCCCTGGGGTTTCACTTAGCCACCATGGAGTAGTTTCTAACATGAGAAAAAAAGGGTAGATAAGGAAATGCTGAGACAGGAAAAGACAATAACCTCCCTGACCGCACACAAGAGAAGGCAGGTTTCCAGATTGAATACAGCTCCCCACGTGGAAACCTTCTCACTGTTTTCCACTCTGTCGGCGTAGCCCTTTCCAGTCCTGTTTTCTGGAACATGACCTCTTTGTTCAATGCCTTTTCTTTTTAACTCCAGGGAAATGGCTAACTCCAGGAATGTAAACCTCTTATCAAGGTCTCTCTTAAACTTTCCCCTAATAAACCTCCCATATACCCCTCTTCTTGGTTTCTGCTTGAAATCCTTTCTTGGAGGCAAGAGCCAAGGAAGAAAGATCTCCACCTAATAATATTTATTTCTAGGACAGATTATCACTCTATAACATACCCATGATTTATAAATATCATCATACTTTCACATAAATCAGAACTTTCACATAAATCATAAATTTCATATAATTTCCCAGCTTTCAAAGGGTAAAAATTTGAAAAGTCATTTGAATATATTTTCATCTTCCTGCATTGTTTCTTTCTTTGTTTCGTTGGGATAAATTATTTTTTTGATTCATCTAGAGTTTTCTGATTAGTATGGCTAACTTCCCTGAATGTCAGTTAATCTTTGAGTATCTAGTCACTTATTACAGAAATATGTTATGAATGAAGAATCAAACTGACTGCGTGTCTTGTCTACTAACTTATCTTCTCTCTTCTTGTTTTCTTCATCTCTGAAAGAGACATGATAATATTACCTACTCCCACACAGGCAAGCTGTAAATATTATTGAGATTAATACAAGGAAGTGTTGGGAAAAGAGTCTTACTCCAAGTGAGGCCTGGCTGCAGGTAGACAGACCATCCTCCCTGCTTCCCCTTTCCCAAGTCCTTTCTCCCAGCCCTGCCCTCCTGCACCCAGCCCTGTAGCAGACCTGCCTGCACCAGGAGCACCCTCATCCCAGACTAAACTAGCTTCTCCTGGGAAGAGTTTTTCTTTCCAATGGTTTTATTTATTTATTTATTTATTTATTTATTTATTTATTTTTGCGGGTCTGGGGATGGAACCCAGGGGCATTTGACCTCCGAGCTACACCTCCTGCCCTATTTTTTCTTTATTTTGAAACCGGGTCTCACTGAGTTGCAGAAGGCCTTACTAAGTAGCTGAGGCTGTCTGTGAACCGCGATCTTCCAGGTCTCAGCCTCCCAAATGCTGGGATTACGAGCATGCGCCACCACTCTCGGCTTTTTCCATGGTTTTAGTTGAATTCTTAGCAAAAGGTCTTTCTTTGAAAAGTCTGTGAACATTGTGCTTCTTGTTTGAAAACGCTTTTCCATTTACTACTCCCAGGCAGCTTTTGTGCCCTCTGGGTGGGCTGCCTAAGTACCTGAGCACAGTTCCATCAGATCTTCTCAGCGGTCTTCCCAGTTTACTCATATGTCATTCACACTCACCTCTGGGGCCTTCAGGATGGTATTTTCTGTGCTCAGTTTATATAATCCTAAAGCCTGGACCCTGATGGTTTTTTGCAATACAGACCTAACAAGTACCTTTCCTCCTTTTTAAATTTCTGTAGGTAGACCTCTGTGGTCTCGTCCTTCTAAATGCGTGAAGGAGATTCTCATGTGAGAATCTGATTCCTTTTATTTGGGCTAATGAAGGATTAGTGTATTTATAAACCTCTTTACAATTTAGAATGTGAATTTTTTTTTTTTTTTTTTTTTTGTGTGTGTGTGTGTGTGTGTGTGTGTGGTACTGGGGTTCCTGGAAGCCCTTCTACCTCCGGGCCATGCTCCCAGACCTATTTTATATTTTTTGAAACAGGGTCTCTTAAACCAGCGCGACTGGCTAGGAACCTGTGCAATCCTCCTGTCTCTGCCCCCCCCCCCAAGCGCGGGGATTACAAGCGTGCGCCACCACTCTCGGCTAGAATGTGAATTCTAAAGATGTGCTTGAATTTCATTTTTAGGCTACCTTTGCTGAGTTTCTGGGACTTGGCCATTTTGTTGATATAATTACAAGTGCCTTAAACACTGATGAAGTCCCAACTTCAGATGAAAATGTCACTGTGACTCAGACCAAATTTGACGATGTTCCAGTCTTTGTATATGTGCCAAAGAGGAAGTCAGAGGCACCAAGAAGGGCTGTGTTTTACATCCATGGTGGTGGCTGGTGCATCGGAGATGCAGGTAAATCAATGCTGTGAAAACTCTCAGCCCCTGACATATTTTGTAAAATTCACACTAGGATGCATACAACGAGCCCTGCAATCTCTTTGGTGTGTCTCCTCTGTCAGTCTGTCTATCTGTCTGTCTGTCTCTTCCCAATGTGCTTTATTGGTGCTTTATACTTATTGTGCATCATACTGAGGTATAGGGTAATAGGAATCTACATTAACACTTGGTGTGTTCCTCTCCATATCCCGCCCTACCCCCTCTCCTTTCTTCACTGTATGTATTGAGATTGTTATTAATAATTTAATATGTATACATAGCATTATTTAAACTTTACTTCCTTTATATCTATATCTCCCCTCATCCCTTCCCTAAGCCCTCTCCATGGCTTCATTGGAGTCTCTATCCTTTGATCTTAGATTTCTTTTGTTACCCAATTTCTCTCTAGCCTCCACATATGAGAGGAAACACAACTATTTGCGGAGACTGGCTAATCTCACTTAGAATAATGTTCTCTAGTTCTATCTATTTTCCTGCAAATGACATAATCATTTCCTGTATGGTTGAGTAAAATGCCGTTGTCTGTATATACACTGTTTTGCAATTCATTCACCTGTTGGTGGATACCATAATTTGGCTGTTGTGAATTGTGCTGCTATACACACAGATATGCATGAATTGCTATAGTATTCTGTTTTCAATTCCTTTGGAAAGATTCCCAGAAGTGCTATAGTTTGGCCATATGGTAGTTCCTTTCCCAGTCTTTTTAGCAACCTCCACACTGATCTCCATACAGATTGTACTAATTTGCAATCCCACCAACAGTGTATAAAAGTTCCCATTTTCCCACATCGTCACCAGTATTTATTATTGACTATATATATATATATATATATATATATATATATATTCTTTTTTTTTTTTTGCAGGTCTGGGGATGGAACCCAGGGGCATTCAACCTCTGAGCTGCACCCCCTGCCCTATTTTTTATTCTTTATTTTGAAACTGGGTCTCACTGAGTTGCAGAGGGCCTCACTAGGTAGCTGAAGCTGTCTGGGAATCGCGATCCTCCGGTCTCAGCCTCCCGAATGCTGGGATACAAGCGTGCGCCACCACACCTGGCTATTGTTATATTCTTGATGATTATCATTTTAACTAGAGTTAGGTGGAATCTCAGTTTAGTTTTGACTTGCAACTCCCTGATTGCTAATGATGCTGGACATTTTTTTATATATTTATCGGCCATTTGAATTTCTTCTTGTGTGAAGAATCTAATGAGTTTAATTGCCCATCTTAAATTTTTTTTAAATAGGCAGTTACACTGAATAGATACTTTATCATCTATTGCTTTGATCTCCTGACAAAATCTGACTTTTCTTTTAAGCTTTAAACTACTCTTTCTCAAATGTGTTTCTCCTCAACAGCACAGATAGAGCTGAAAAGACAAAAATTTTCCAAATGTTTGAGTTATTTTGAGGAAGCATAGCTTGCTGCTTTTATCATTCTCCAGTTGATGTTATAAAAGCACTTTTTGTGTATTCATTTCCTCAGGTAATTGGCAACACTCTATGTGTCCGTAGGTATACTGGACTAAACAAAATTCTTGGAGCTTACATTCTAATGGAGACAGTCTCTAATGAAATAGTACAGTGATCATGAAATAATAAATGTAAAAAATAATAGAGCAGAGTAATCAAAATTGGCAGGAAATTAGGCATATCTCTTGCTGTATATATTTGCAGTAGAAAGAGGCATATACGCCGGGCGTGGTGGCGCACGCTTATAATCCCCCGCTTGGGAGGCGGAGACAGGAGGATCGCGCAGGTTCGAAGCCAGCCGCGCTGGCTTAGGAGAACCTGTTTCCAAATAGAACATATAAAAATAGGCACGGGAGTGTAGCCCAGAGAAGGGTTTCCAGGAACCCCAGTACCACCAAAAAATAAAAATATAAAAAATAAAGAGGCAAATACTTGGAAGTAGCACTGAGATAAAAGTCTGTGACTGAGAAAATCACTTGGGTCCCAGAGTACTTGATAATCACCTGCTTGCCTCCAATGAATAGAACATAGACCAACTGGGAGCGGATATTAAATAGGGCCTAAGCTAAAAGCTTAACTCCAGAGAGGAAGAATAAGTTAGTCTAGGGAAAGAGTGTCACAGGCCTGAAATGAAACAAAACTTGTCAACTGATGTGGAAAGTTAGGAGAGCAAAACTGAGAGAGGTGTGTGTGGGTGGAGGGAGAGAGAACTCAGATGGGTTGATTGTGCTTTTTCTGAACGCAGCACTGGCAGGGGGAGGACAGGACCCTGGGAACACAAATGGCACTTAGGTGTGAGTGGGTGGCCAGCATTGAATTCATTTCCCTGTTACTTTAGTATGCCGAAGAAATTTAAAACAAGCGCAGTGGGTTTTTGTTAACATGATGTTTCTTCTTTCCTTTGTCCCTTCTCCCTAACATCCTGCTTTTATTTCAGCTTCTCCTTTTTACGACCTACTGTCACGATGGACTGCGGAAAGACTGGATGCTGTTGTCGTATCTACCAAGTGAGAGCTGTGTTGTTTTCTTTGGGCCAGATTTCCTACATGGCAAGATTCTGCAGCTTAACGACCCGTTGATGGGATGATGCCAAATGTAGATGTTTCCCTCTGTGGCTGGCCCGTCAGCATCTTGCTGGATAAAATGAGTCATGGCAGAGTCACACAGTGAAGTAATATACGGGAAGTCAGAAGCACACAGCACAGTACTCAACAATCAAGCCCAGACGCACTGATGTGGGTGCTGTGTGGGTCTCGCTATGTCCATGACAAACCGGGCAAAATGAATGGACTCTGTAACATAACATTATGCTTTTGTGACCTAAAGAGTGACATGAAAACCATGTTTTCTCTCCACAGCTACAGATTAGCACCTAAGTATCACTTCCCAGTCCAGTTTGAAGATGTATACAGTGCCTTAAAGTGGTTCTTACAAGAAGATATTCTCAAAAAATATGGTGTGAACCCTAAGAGAATTGGGGTTTCTGGAGACAGTGCGGGAGGGAACTTGGCTGCAGCAGTGGCTCTACAGGTGCGATGATGCTCGTCCTTTTATAGATTTTAAATAGTCTTTTCGTAAATATTAAATATGTATGATAAAGCATACATACAAATATAATGGTAGAATTTTGTAAAAATTACTCAAGAGAATATTGAAATTAGTGCCTTAAAGCATCAAAATGTCCATTTCTGCTCTTGTAGCAGAGTTCTTTTTTTCTTAAATGAAATTACAATACTCTGGGTAGATCACTGATTTAAAATGTTGTCTGTGGCTCCAGGCGTGGTGGCGCACGCTTGTAATAACAACATTTGGGAGGCTGAGACAGGAGAATCGCAGTTTGCGGACAGCCTCAGCTACTGCCTAGCAAGGCCTTTTGCAGCTCAGAACTTGTTTCAAAATAAAGAATGAGCCAGGCATGGTGGTGCACGCTTGTAATCCCAGTACTTGGGAGGCTGGGACAGGAGGATCACACAGGTTTGAAGCCAGCCTCAGCTACTTAGTAAGGCTCTCAGGCTCTCAGCAACTTAGTGAAACCCTATTTCCAAATAAAGATTAAAATAGGTCTGGGAGTATAGCCTGGAGGTAGAAAAGCCCCTGGGTTTCACCCCCAGTTTTACACACACACACACACATACACACACAAACACACACACACACACACACACACACACACACACACACACACAGGCTTTCACGTGTAGTAGAGAAAACACTACATTAGCCATCAGAAAACTGGCATATTCTTGAAACTCAGTAACTTCTGTATTTAACCAGACAGGTCATTGAAACTATCTAAGCACCTGTTGCTTATTTACAAGGAAAAATTAACCTTTTCAATCTCACACAGGTGTTTTGAAGATCACATGCATGGATTTATAATAAAAATATCTGGCAACCAATAATGATATTTATAAATGTTTTCCAAAATGTTCAGTATGATTTTTGACCATTATGGTTTAAATGTAGAAGCATGCCACAATTAGAAAATATTTGATTGCTTTTAATATCTATTTTCATATAGAAGTGATATATATCTTTTATAGTATAATATGTGCTTCAAAAACATAAAAAGTTATATGTTCTACATATACTTTAAAGTATTTTTTCAAAATCTATGTGCAAAAGTATAAATATTTTAAAGTATATATTTTCAAAACATAAAACATATTTTCTAAAATCGTATGATGAGTCACTTTTTTGGCACCTTCAGGTATTCATGCACTCAATTTGCAAGCCACTGATCATTAATAACATTAACATATCAGGCTTGATAAGGAAGAGTGATAATAATGGAACTTTTTGCACAGAAAGACTGCCCAAATCTGAAGCAGCAGGTCTCACGTTGACATCAAGGCCAAGTCAGAAATCCCTCCTAAGTAATCCTTCCTCTCCATGCAAAACTCTACCAATTATCATATTAGTATGTTTTAGTAAAGTTTGCATTAACAGGAAAGTGGTAAAATTTACACAGTTCTTCTGGTTGGATTATTGACAGAAAGGGTAGGATAGTACCTTACTGATCATTGCTTATGATCTGTGTTATTCTTGAGGAATTTAAGAGGATTTTCCTTAAGTGTATGCCTTAATTCTAGAACATCTAGTTCTAGAAACCCATTTTGGATATTTGAAAGTTAATTGACATGTTAGATTTCCATTATTACTCAAGTCTTTTTTGAGGCGATGAATCATTCTATAGACTATCTAGTTACACTTGTTTCATTGGTTTCCGAATGAAAAAGTATTTGTGCTTATCCTCTTAATTCTTTCCCAGCTATTACATGACACGAATGTCAAGATCAAACTCAAGATCCAAGCTCTGATTTACCCCGCTCTTCAGCCTCTTGATTTTGATTCACCGTCATATCAAGAAAACACCCATATGCCAGTGCTGTCCAGATCGCTCATGATCAGGTTCTGGAGTGAATATTTTACGACAGACAGATCACTTGAGGAAGCCATGCTTTCCAAAAGACATGTGCCTGCACAATGGGGCCACCTCTTCCAGTTTGTCAACTGGAGTTCCTTGCTCCCTGAGAGATATGTGAAAGGACACGTGTATCACGACCCCACTTACGGCAGCGTCCATTTGTCTAAGAAGTATCCGGGGTTCCTTGATATCAGGGCGGCTCCTCTGCTGGCAGAGGACGATAAGTTGCGTGGTTTGCCTCTGACCTATGTCCTCACTTGTCAACATGACGTCTTGAGGGATGATGGCATCATGTATGTCACTAGACTTCGGAATGCTGGGGTTCCGGTGACCCATAACCACGTGGAGGATGGGATGCATGGGGCACTTTCCTTTTTAAAACTTAAAATTAGTTACAGGCTGATTAAAGAATACATCAGTTGGCTAAAGGAAAATCTATAGTAAAACAAGATATATATATATATATATATATATATATATATATATATATATATATATATATATATTGCATGTCTGGGGATGGAACCCAGAGGCATTCAACTTCTGAGCTACATCCCCTGTCCTATTTTTTTATTCTTTATTTTGAAACAGGGTTGCATTAAGTTACAGAGGGCCTCACTAAGTAGCTGAGGCTGTCTGAGAACTGCCATCCTCTGGTCTCAGACCCCCAAATGCTGGAATTACAAGCATGTGTCGCCACACCCTGCTAATGAAATATTTTTAAACTGAATCCCCAAACTGAAAACTTGCATGGTAGAAATTGATCTTTCTTAGAGGTCAGCTTCTTTTTAAAATGAGCTAATTGCTGGGTGTGGTGGTACACTCTTGTAATCCCAGTATTTGGAAGGCTGAGACAGGAGGACCACAGATTCGAGGATAGCCTCAGCAAGTAATGAGACTTTCATCAACCCAGCGAGAGCCTGTTTCAAAATAAATTTTAGAAAAAATATAGAGCTTCGAATATAGAATGTCCCTGGGTTCAATCCCCGGTACCACATAAATAAGTAAATTAATTAATTGATTAATGAAACTGAATCTCAAAACTAAAAATTCACGTGGTAGAAATCATCTTTCTTAGAGTTGTCTACTTAACTTCCTCATAGAATATAATTCTTATTGTAAATGGCTGCTTTTATGTTTTTCTTTTTTAGTTTTAGAGTTTTCATTCCATTTTCCCGTTGTTTATGTGCTATTTCTGACATTTCCCTCTCCTACTGTTAATGTTATTTTTACAATATCGCTTTTTCTTGCATGTTCTCTGTTTTGCATGTTGGCTACTATTTACAAGAGCAGGACTATAAGTGTAAGAAACCATTGTGTGGGTGAATAAGATTATAATTTTAATCAATGCACATTCAGGGTTTGAGACACTCTCCATAACGCAGGTGACTTGAATGCCAGCACTTTTCTCATCACAATGCTATTTTGTATCTGCTGGGAACTGTTCTCCCTTGACACACCTGTATAATTCAGGTAGCAAGTGTTCTACCATTCAATACTGAATGAATAAGGAGTTTATATCTGTCAAAGATGATGGGTGTGGAAGTAGCTGACTAACAATAGAAAAATCACACAGAGTATGAACCCATGAAAAACTCATCCTGGCATTGCAGAGAGGGAGGCAAGGTAAAATGGGTTGTGTTTCGAGGTTGGGTAGGATTATGTTTGTTGACCATGAACTACAGACTGCACTGTCCATAAGAAGCGCAGGTCTCTGGATGGTGCAGGGCTCGGTGTAATCATCAGGTTCAAAACTACTTCTCGTTTTGAACTTCACGGTTCTCTGTCTATTTGCATTTAGACTCCCGTCAAGTTCCAGTGCTATTTAAATGATCCAAATTCTGAGCAGTAGTATTTACCACTTACAAAGTGCTCAATACAGGTCACACTCTAGTTCCTAGAGTATCCTAGATAAAGAGCATAGAATTGAATATATAAATCTGTGTGTGCTGTCTAGTTTCTATAACTTCATGAGGGGACGACAATTTATTTATTTATTTATTTATTTTGGTGGTACTGGGGTTCCTGGAAGCCCTTCTACCTCCGGGCTACACTCCCAGACCTATTTTTACATTTTTATTTGGAAACAGGGTCTCCTAAGCCAGCGCGCGCGGCTGGCTTTGAACCTGCGCGATCCTCCTGTCTCTGCCTCCCAAGCGCAGGGATTACAAGCTTGTGCCACCACGCCCGGCAGGGGGCGTCAATTTTAATCAGTATTTGCAAGGAAGGAAAAGGAAAGAATGGTGGTTATGTAGATTTCCAAGATCATTAACCTACTAGTAAAAAAGCAGAGCCCAAAGTCAGCCGCAGGCTAGCTTCCAAGTTGATTTATGATATTGGAGGTTACTGTCTACTTAAGAAAGTTGGTGAAAAGAGGAGGGCATTCTGAGTCATAGAAAAACCAGATGACATAAAACAATTAACCATCTTGATTGCCTCAGGCACAGATCAAAGTTCAGGGACTTCTGCAATGGTCCACAGCTGTTTTGAGATAGGACTCCCTTTCTAGAATAAAAATTCACATTTTTCCCCCCTGGATGCCAATAAAAGACTGACTAGGGCTGGAGTTACTTATAATAGTACTTCAAAAATTCTCAGCCCTTCTTTGCTTATAGACCTTAGCACTGAATACTGTTCAGGGGGAAAAATATGTGAATTTTTTCACATATTCACATGTCGTCCCCTCATGAAGTTATAGAAACTAGACAGCACACACAGATTTATATATTCAATTCTATGCTCTTTATCTAGGATACTCTAGGAACTAGAGTGTGACCTGTATTGAGCACTTTGTAAGTGGTAAAGTATTGGGAAGAGGCGTCAAAATGTATTTATGTACCAGTATTGGGAAATATTTTCAATTTTCAAAGCATATCTGAAAATAACTTCGGTAGAAAAAAGCCAGGAGCTTCAAGGAAAGTACTGCAAATTTCCAGGCACCAAGAGTAATTAACAAGAGAAAAGAAGAAGCCCAAAGCCTAGGGTCCTTTTACATTTCTAAGAGAATCAAACATCCTCGAGGATGTAGGGGAATCCCAGACTCCAATAAGCAATTAACACATTTTGGAGTGTGCCAGAGACAGAGCAGGTCTACAGAAAATTCCATATCAAAAGACCTGGCCCAGAGAAAGGACAAATCTAGTCGGGTCAGAAGACTGGTTATAAAATACTCTGTATCTATGAATCTTCAGTGACTTCAAGTCATCCCACTATGTCACCCTTCATGGCATAGTGCTTACTTTATATTCTATCTTTCTATCTTTGTAATAATATAGTGGCTTAAGCTTGCAGAGTTCAGACTAGAGCTTTTTATACATAGTTCAGAACAAGAACCCGCAACTACATTTCTCTCTCTCACACACAGGAATAATTCTGGAAGCCCAACAAAGTCTGCAGAGCAGTTCCCCAACTGTAACAAGCTTGACATTCTTTTTTAGCTCTAATCTGATAAAATGAAAAGTTGCATTTTTCTAATTCTGGCTGCATTCCCAGGAGCAACCTATTCCCCTAAAATGTGACCCATTCTATACACTAATATCATATGTTATCTTTAAAATTCCATGCCTATAAAGATCCTGAGGTTAGAGAATGCACTTTTCAAATGCTTCTCAGTTTAGCAGGATTACATGTAGGTATCTGAATACCTACATGTAATCCTGCTAAACTGAACATTTTAAATTTTAATAACTATTTTCACCTACAGGGAAACCATTCTCATCTAGATTAAGATGCATGGTGCCTACGTAGAGATGTAATGACAGTTTTATAACTTTAAAAATCTTTATTCTGTGAGTTAATTACTAAACATTTATTTCAAATATCAAATGAAAAAACTGGCAGTAAGATTAAATTGTGACTTTCTTTAGTATAAGAGGCATTAGATCTGACCTAGAGCTCAGCCCATAACTTGGATCACAGAGACTAAGAAATAGGAATCTTTATATTTTCTAATAGCTTAAGTGAAACACTGCATTTGAATATACTTAAATATGTGGGTTGTTAGATGACTTGCATTTTTAAATGAACAAAAGTTAGAGATATTATGGATTAACATTTTTGCTAAATCTATTTGATAGTAGATCAGAAAGTCAATTATCTTCAGATGAAATCTTCTGAACATTCCTTTATTAAGTATTACTGCAAACTTGTACTTTTCTTGCTTATTTAAAAATGGCTCTTAACTACTTAATCCTCTCATTTTACACAGTGGTTACTGCTTCTAAGTATGTGAACATAAACAAATATAATACGTCCCTGAAAAAAATAAGTCTTGTTAGAATTTTATTTTTTTCTCATCTAATGAAATGATCTTCAGGTAGATTAACAAAATGATCAGCAAAGAGATGTTACAAGTTTTAAACTGTGAGTCCACCATAATACTAAAAGAAATGCCAGACAGTAAGAGTAATTATTATTAAAAATTCTCATCTATATAATTATTATGAAAAATAAGGCATAAATTATGATTAATATTCTAATTTTCTCTTGAAAATAAAACATCATAGGGTAAATTAATTAATGAAAACTAATGGAATGAAAACTGGGACAATTTATTCCTGACATAATTTATGACTTCATTTTCCTTCTCTCTCTTAGAAGAAAATGAGACAGGCAATCAAATGGGTTTCAGTGTTTAGTGCTCAATTTTCCAAAATTATGCAAAGGGATAGTGAAAGTGCCTTCAGAGTCAGGAGAAATTAAGATAAAATTCAATGTAAAGAAAATAAATTATTAACTTTTCATCACGGTTGAAAATGGTTACAGGTTAACTTACATTTTCTTTTATTTGTTCTTTTTCTGCCCCCTGGTGGTTTCTAAAGATACTGTTACCCAATATATGCTGAAATTTAAGTTACATAACAGCCTTGTACTCCAGTAAGATCATGGGTAAATATTGCTTTTAATGTGTTTTAGAGAAAAACTACCTAAGTTTGAACAAAAATTTAAATAAAAAGAAATACCTCAAAACTCTGGTCATTTTGACAATTATGTGGTGTGGGGAACCTCTTCTCTGATCCTGTCTAAAGGAAGTTCTATAAGTTTCCTGGACCTGTGTATCGACCTCTTGCTCTATGTTTGGAAAATTTTCTGCTATTACTTCCTTGAAGAGATTATTGATCCCTTTGGTTTCACCTTCTTTTCTCTCCTCTATTCCAATTGTTCATAGGTTAGCTCTCTTAAAATGGGCCCATATTTCTTCAATGTCAAATTCCTGCTGTTGGATTTTTTCTTTCTAAATTATAAACTATGCGTTCATTTTGGGAGTGATCATCTTTTAGGAGTGAGATTCTATTCTTCGTGTCTAATTGATTGTTTATACTTTGAATTGAGGCCTTTACCTCAATGATTGCATCCTTTATTTCTTTTAAACTCTCTCTAAATTCTTTTTCAAAGTCCTGTATTATTTCTACAGTTATATTCCTGATTTGATCTTCTGGAGATCTCTGAATTTCTGTGTTATCAGGTTCTGATGTTGTAGGGTTGTGGGCATTCATTGCTCCATTTTTATCCCTCTTTCCCATGATTTCAGAAGTTTGTGCCTTCTCTGGGTTTTTCCCTGGGTCACTATGACTTCACTTAGGGTGCTCTGGATCTTGAGTCCATGGTAATCTCAGTCACCACTACTCCTTTACTGGGTTGTATTGCAAAGTCTCAGATCCAGGGAGTTAATTGAGGCTGTGTGAGACCATGGGGGTGCCAGGCTGGGTGTTTTCCCACAGGGAGCTGCAACTAGGGTGTTGTATCTCTGCCACCGCTACTCCTTCACTGGGTTGGACTGCAAAATCTAGACCCAGGGAGATTGTCAAAGCTGCACAAGTCCCTGGGGGTGCAGTACTGGGATTTCTCCTTTAGGGGCCGCAATTTCACTTATGGTTATTGAGTGTGCTGATCTGGAGCTGTTGCGGGTGCGGTGAACTCACTGCCGCCTCTGGCAATATGGCGCTGCTGTCACGCCCTTGGCAGGCCTGAGGCTGGCGTACTTCTTTTCTGGTTTTGAGCTCTGTTCTGATTCCCTGGAAGGTGTGATGAGCTTGGGGACTGGGAGTTTTAGACATTCTTTGCGCTAAAAAAACTGCTGGATTACACCAGAATGAACCACAGCTGCTTGCTTTAGCTCCTTGTTTACCTTTATTCTCTGGAGCCTGGTGTGTTTTTGAGTGCACTGATCTGTAGCTGTTGCGGGCGTGGTGAACTTGCCGCCGCTGCTGGCAATACAGCGCTGCTGCTGCGCCCTCGGCTGTGAGGCTGGCATCCTTCTTTTCTGGTTTTCAACTCTGTTCTTCTGGAGCCTGGTGCTGCAAGGCAAGATGGCGCCTGGTGCTGCAAGGCAAGATGGCGCCGGCGTGGCTCCACCGCTGCAGTGCAGGCTGGTTTCTCTTCTGGTCTCTGGTTTTACTTCTAGTCTTCTTTTTCTCTGTCCCTTGTATTTACAGTTTTTATTTCTCTGCTGCTGATGATTTCTGGCTATGAAAAGCACTGATTTTATGGCAATAGAGATCAATTGTTAGCGGGACTCATAAACGCTGCTCTTCTCAGTCACCATCTTCCTGGAAGTCGTGCATATTTAAGGAAGTTTCTCTATATATAGTTAGTGAATCTTTGGAGCTTCCCAAAATAATTTTGATAGTCCGCTAATGCTCAAATTTCAAAAACATTTCTTAAATTATTTTCAGCATTTAATGTAATGGTAATTTCATGTAAAGGGAGCTACCAGCAGAAGGCAGCATATTACAAAAGAAGAAAAATGATTCTGCTTTATGAGTTTTAGGTGCTCAACTCTCTCAGTGTTTCCAAAGAAGCAAACCAATTTAGAAGACTGTAGATCCATGTGCATAAAGCTAAGGTTCAACAGTGTCTGCAAAGGAAAACTGTCTTTGTCTGGTAAATATTAGCTAAAGTGTCCACCATAAGGTTGGTGACCTGTGGTGCTTTTTTTAAGATGAGAAGAAGGAATGACATAGAGTCTAAGGGAAAACAAAAGCTAAACAATAAAATGTACTAGTTATAACCAAAGATGCTGAAACAAGAAATGCTCATAGCTAAATGTGCACTCCCTACTGTGTTAGGTAAGAGCAACTTAGGCTTGTAAAGAAAATACTGTAAGACCCTAGAAAATTTAAAGTTTAAAATTTGCTATTAGCCGAATGTGATGGTGCACTCCTCAACACTTGGGTGGTAGTGACATGAGGATTGCAAGTTCCAGGACAGTCTCAGCAAATAGTGAGACTCTCATGAACCTAATGAGATCTTGTTTTAAAATAAAAAGAAAATAGGGATAGAGGTGTATCTCTGAGGTAGAATTCCCTGGGTTCAATCCCCAATAAAATGAAACAACAGCACCAAAAAGAAAAACAGAACAAACTCTATTAAAATGTTTATTGTTTAGTCTAACAACAATTTATTACTGAATAAGAAAAGAATCAAAGATTATCATGTTCTGCATTTTATTGTTTTAGAAAATATGTCTGAAAAAATGAGTTATTTACTCATGGGAATTTTAGTGAATTACAGATGTTCTATTTATGATTTATTTATTTATTTATTCAGCAAAAATTTAGTGTGCTCTTCTGTGTCTTACACTCTTTGAGTCTGCAATGATTAATTGGTTTGTGTCCATTCTGCTTAGTGGATACTCTTGGTGTCAAGTACAGAAACATTGGAGCTGGCCAAATAACAGAATACTTTAGTGAGGAAATGCGGGATGGGGATTAATAAAAACAGGAGAACAGCTCATAGACAGCAAAGAACAGGCAAGCCATAGAACAAGAACTCATAGATGTGGAAAGGGAACAGCCATCAAGAACCCAGGCTCCTCTCTGCTGGGCAGGGTGAGGGCAAGATTCCCCTACTGTTGTGGATTCCCGATTTTAAAATTGAATACATGACACATCAACACCCTTAACTTCATGGAAAACCTTAAAATACCATGCCTTCTGCTCTTGATACTTATTTATTTATTTATTCATTCATTCATTCATTCATTCATTCATTCAGCAGTACTGGGGATGGAACCCAGGAGCATTCTATCTCCCAGCTACACCCCTAGCCCTGTTTTTTTCTTTCTTTATATTTCTTTCTTTTTATTTATTTATTTGTTTATTTATTTACTTACTTACTTACTTATTTATTTATTGTGGTATTAGAAGTGGAACCCAGGGGCATTCTATCTTCAAGCTATACCCCTAGCCCTATTTTTTCATTATTTTGAAACAGGGCCTCACTATTGTGGAAAATGCCTCACTAAGTAGCTAAGGCTGGCCGAGAACCTCCCCAGTGCTTGGATTAAAGGCATGCGCCACCATTTCTGGCTATTTTGAAACAGGGTCTCACTCAGTTGCAAAGGACCTCACTAAGTAGCTGAGGCTGGCCTGGAACCTGAGATCCTCCTGTCTCAGCCTCTCAAATACTAAGATTACAAATGTGTACCACCATGCCCAGCCACTGTTATTTATTTGTGTATCTATGTATGTATTTATGTATGTATTTATTTATGTGTGTATGTATGTATGTATGTATGTATGTATTTATTTATTTATTGCAGTACTGGGGATGGAACCCAGGGACTTTCTACCTCCAAGCTATACCCCCAGCCCTATTTTTTATTCTTTATTTTGAAACAGGGTATCACTGAATTGCAAAGGGCCTCACCAAGTAGCTGAGTCTGTCTGCAAACCATGATCCTCCTGTCTCAGCCTCCTGAATGCTGGGATTACAAGCGTGCGCCACCAGGCTCGGCCTATTTTTATTTTATTTTATTTTATTTATTTTTTTTTTTTTAATTAGTTTATTTTTTAAATTGGTGCATTGTAGTCATATATCAATCACATTGGAGTACAAGACTTGAGAGGATATACAAGCACACATCATCCAATTAGCCCTCCTCCAGCCCCCGTCCCATTCCCTCCCCCTCCCTCCATCCCACACTTCTTTGGTGATTTACTTTGATACATTTGTTTATGTACCTCCTGCATTTTAAAGAGGCTCCGTCCTCCAGTATTACATACCCTCTGATTGGTCACATTAGTTGCTTCACTATAGGGCCCTTTCTATAGCTCAACCTCTTCCTGTTGCCCTTTTCCTCCTAGTTATTGCTGATTAAGAGAAGCGTCTGATTTATATTTTCTGCGATATTTCTCTGTGCATGCTGCGTTGCAAGTACCAATCCCACTCTTGATGGTCCCAGTAGTGGCCTGGCTACTCAGTGGATTGAACCAGACCTCGCTGGCTCACGCAGCGGCCTTGCCTCATGGGAGGACCCAGTTCTGGTCTCGCTGGCCCCTGAACCGGTCAAACCCCTAAGCTGGCTTTGGTCCCGACCTTGGAGGCCGCAGGAGTGAACTTGCCTCACGCCAGGCTCCGATGCTGGCCATTGGCCCCTGCACCGGTCTAACCCCTTGGCAGGATTCCAATCCCGGCCTCGGAGGCCCCAACACTGGTAATGCCTCACGGCAGGCTCCGATGCCGGCCTCACTGGCCCCAGCACCGGCCTAACCCCTTGACAGGCTTTTATCCTGGCCTCAGAGGCCCCAGTACCGGCCTTGCCTCGCGGCAGGCTCCGATGCCGGCCTCGCTGGCCCCAGCACCGGCCTAACCCCTCGGCAGGCTCTTATCCTGGCCTCGAAGGCCCCAGTACCGGCCTTGCCTCACGGCAGGCTCCGATGCTGGCCTCGCTGGCCCCAGCACCGGCCTAACCCCTCGGCATGCTCCGATCCCGGCCTCGGAGGCCCCAGCACTGGTCATGCCTCACGGCAGGCTCCGCTGCCGGCCTCGTTGGCCCCAGCACCGGCCTAACCTCTCGGCAAGCTCTTATCCTGGCCTCGGAGGCCCCAGTACCGGCCTTGCCTCACGGCAGGCTCCGATGCCGGCCTCGCTGGCCCCAGCACCGGCCTAACCCCTCAGCAGGCTCTTATCCTGGCCTCGAGGCCCCAGTACCGGCCTTGCCTCAAGGCAGGCTCCGATGCCGGCCTCGCTGGCCCCAGCACCGGCCTAACCCCTCAGCAGGCTCTTATCCTGGCCTCAGAGGCCCCAGTACCGGCCTTGCCTCACGGCAGGCTCCGATGCCGGCCTCACTGGCCCCAGCAGCGGCCTAACCCCTCGGCAAGCTCTTATCCTGGCCTCGGAGGCCCCAGTACCGGCCTTGCCTCACGGTAGGCTCCGATGCCGGCCTCGCTGGCCCCAGCACCGGCCTAACCCCTCGGCAGGCTCTTATCCTGGCCTCGAGGCCCCAGTACCGGCCTTGCCTCAAGGCAGGCTCCGATGCCGGCCTCGCTGGCCCCAGCACCGGCCTAACCCCTCAGCAGGCTCTTATCCTGGCCTCAGAGGCCCCAGTACCGACCTTGCCTCAAGGCAGGCTCCGATGCCGGCCTCACTGGCCCCAGCACTGGCCTAACCCCTCGGCAGGCTCTTATCCTGGCCTCGGAGGCCCCAGTACCGGCCTTGCCTCACGGCAGGCTCCGATGCCGGCCTCGCTGGCCCCAGCACCGGCCTAACCCCTCAGCAGGCTCTTATCCTGGCCTCGAGGCCCCAGTACCGGCCTTGCCTCAAGGCAGGCTCCGATGCCGGCCTCGCTGGCCCCAGCACCGGCCTAACCCCTCAGCAGGCTCTTATCCTGGCCTCAGAGGCCCCAGTACCGGCCTTGCCTCACGGCAGGCTCCGATGCCGGCCTCACTGGCCCCAGCAGCGGCCTAACCCCTCGGCAAGCTCTTATCCTGGCCTCGGAGGCCCCAGTACCGGCCTTGCCTCACGGTAGGCTCCGATGCCGGCCTCGCTGGCCCCAGCACCGGCCTAACCCCTCGGCAGGCTCTTATCCTGGCCTCGAGGCCCCAGTACCGGCCTTGCCTCAAGGCAGGCTCCGATGCCGGCCTCGCTGGCCCCAGCACCGGCCTAACCCCTCGGCAGGCTCTTATCTTGGCCTCAGAGGCCCCAGTACCGACCTTGCCTCAAGGCAGGCTCCGATGCCGGCCTCACTGGCCCCAGCACTGGCCTAACCCCTCGGCAGGCTCTTATCCTGGCCTCGGAGGCGCCAGTACCGGCCTTGCCTCACGGCAGGCTCCGATGCCGGCCTCGCTGGCCCCAGCAGCGGCCTAACCCCTCGGCAGGCTCCGATCCAGGCCTCGGAGGCCCCAGCACTGGTCATGCCTCAAGGCAGGCTCCGATGCCGGCCTCGCTGGCCCCAGCACCGGCCTAACCCCTTGGCAGGCTCTTATCCTGGCCTCGGAGGCCCCAGTACCGGCCTTGCCTCATGGCAGGCTCCGATGCAGG
Organism: Muscardinus avellanarius; assembly: GCF_963383645.1. NCBI lineage: Eukaryota > Metazoa > Chordata > Mammalia > Rodentia > Gliridae > Muscardinus > Muscardinus avellanarius. The sequence goes on from NC_137790.1 coordinate 117,088,670, forward strand.
CCTCGCTGGCCCCAGCACCGGCCTAACCCCTCGGCAGGCTCTTATCCTGGCCTCGAAGGCCCCAGTACCGGCCTTGCCTCACGGCAGGCTCCGATGCTGGCCTCGCTGGCCCCAGCACCGGCCTAACCCCTCGGCATGCTCCGATCCCGGCCTCGGAGGCCCCAGCACTGGTCATGCCTCACGGCAGGCTCCGCTGCCGGCCTCGTTGGCCCCAGCACCGGCCTAACCTCTCGGCAAGCTCTTATCCTGGCCTCGGAGGCCCCAGTACCGGCCTTGCCTCACGGTAGGCTCCGATGCCGGCCTCGCTGGCCCCAGCACCGGCCTAACCCCTCGGCAGGCTCTTAACCTGGCCTCGAGGCCCCAGTACCGGCCTTGCCTCAAGGCAGGCTCCGATGCCGGCCTCGCTGGCCCCAGCACCGGCCTAACCCCTCGGCAGGCTCTTATCCTGGCCTAGAGGCCCCAGTACCGACCTTGCCTCAAGGCAGGCTCCGATGCCGGCCTCACTGGCCCCAGCACTGGCCTAACCCCTCGGCAGGCTCTTATCCTGGCCTCGGAGGCCCCAGTACCGGCCTTGCCTCACGGCAGGCTCCGATGCCGGCCTCGCTGGCCCCAGTACCGGCCTTGCCTCACGGCAGGCTCCGATGCCGGCCTCGCTGGCCCCAGCACCGGCCTAACCCCTCGGCATGCTCCGATCCCGGCCTCAGAGGCCCCAGCACTGGTCATGCCTCACGGCAGGCTCCGCTGCCGGCCTCGTTGGCCCCAGCACCGGCCTAAACCCTCGGCAAGCTTTTATCCTGGCCTCGGAGGCCCCAGTACCGGCCTTGCCTCACGGCAGGCTCCGATGCTGGCCTCGCTGGCTCCAGCAGCGGCCTAAGCCCTCGGCAGGCTCCGATCCCGGACTCGGAGGCCCCAGCACTGGTCATGCCTCAAGGCAGGCTCCGATGACGGCCTCGCTGGCCCCAGCACCGGCCTAGCCCCTCGGCATGCTCCGATCCCGGCCTCGCTGGCCCCAGCACCGGCCTAACCCCTCGGCAGGCTCTTATCCTGGCCTCAGAGGCCCCAGTACCGACCTTGCCTCAAGGCAGGCTCCGATGCCGGCCTCACTGGCCCCAGCACCGGCCTAGCCCCTCGGCAGGCTCTTATCCTGGCCTCAGAGGCCCCAGTACCGGCCTTGCCTCACGGTAGGCTCCGATGCCGGCCTCGCTGGCCCCAGCACCGGCCTAACCCCTCGGCAGGCTCTTATCCTGGCCTCGAGGCCCCAGTACCGGCCTTGCCTCAAGGCAGGCTCCGATGCCGGCCTCGCTGGCCCCAGCACCGGCCTAACCCCTCGGCAGGCTCTTATCTTGGCCTCAGAGGCCCCAGTACCGACCTTGCCTCAAGGCAGGCTCCGATGCCGGCCTCACTGGCCCCAGCACTGGCCTAACCCCTCGGCAGGCTCTTATCCTGGCCTCGGAGGCGCCAGTACCGGCCTTGCCTCACGGCAGGCTCCGATGCCGGCCTCGCTGGCCCCAGCAGCGGCCTAACCCCTCGGCAGGCTCCGATCCCGGCCTCGGAGGCCCCAGCACTGGTCATGCCTCAAGGCAGGCTCCGATGCCGGCCTCGCTGGCCCCAGCACCGGCCTAACCCCTTGGCAGGCTCTTATCCTGGCCTCAGAGGCCCCAGTACCGGCCTTGCCTCATGGCAGGCTCCGATGCCGGCCTCGCTGGCCCCAGCACCGGCCTAACCCCTCGGCAGGCTCTTATCCTGGCCTCGAAGGCCCCAGTACCGGCCTTGCCTCACGGCAGGATCCGATGCTGGCCTCGCTGGCCCCAGCACCGGCCTAACCCCTCGGCATGCTCCGATCCCGGCCTCGGAGGCCCCAGCACTGGTCATGCCTCACGGCAGGCTCCGCTGCCGGCCTCGTTGGCCCCAGCACCGGCCTAACCTCTCGGCAAGCTCTTATCCTGGCCTCGGAGGCCCCAGTACCGGCCTTGCCTCACGGTAGGCTCCGATGCCGGCCTCGCTGGCCCCAGCACCGGCCTAACCCCTCGGCAGGCTCTTAACCTGGCCTCGAGGCCCCAGTACCGGCCTTGCCTCAAGGCAGGCTCCGATGCCGGCCTCGCTGGCCCCAGCACCGGCCTAACCCCTCGGCAGGCTCTTATCCTGGCCTAGAGGCCCCAGTACCGACCTTGCCTCAAGGCAGGCTCCGATGCCGGCCTCACTGGCCCCAGCACTGGCCTAACCCCTCGGCAGGCTCTTATCCTGGCCTCGGAGGCCCCAGTACCGGCCTTGCCTCACGGCAGGCTCCGATGCCGGCCTCGCTGGCCCCAGTACCGGCCTTGCCTCACGGCAGGCTCCGATGCCGGCCTCGCTGGCCCCAGCACCGGCCTAACCCCTCGGCATGCTCCGATCCCGGCCTCAGAGGCCCCAGCACTGGTCATGCCTCACGGCAGGCTCCGCTGCCGGCCTCGTTGGCCCCAGCACCGGCCTAAACCCTCGGCAAGCTTTTATCCTGGCCTCAGAGGCCCCAGTACCGGCCTTGCCTCACGGCAGGCTCCGATGCCGTCCTCGCTGGCTCCAGCAGCGGCCTAACCCCTCGGCAGGCTCCGATCCCGGACTCGGAGGCCCCAGCACTGGTCATGCCTCAAGGCAGGCTCCGATGCCGGCCTCGCTGGCCCCAGCACCGGCCTAGCCCCTTGGCAGGCTCTTATCCTGGCCTCGGAGGCCCCAGTACCGGCCTTGCCTCACGGCAGGCTCCGATGCCGGCCTCGCTGGCCCCAGCACCGGCCTAACCCCTCGGCAGGCTCTTATCCTGGCCTCGAAGGCCCCAGTACCGGCCTTGCCTCACGGCAGGCTCCGATGCTGGCCTCGCTGGCCCCAGCACCGGCCTAACCCCTCGGCATGCTCCGATCCCGGCCTCAGAGGCCCCAGCACTGGTCATGCCTCACGGCAGGCTCCGCTGCCGGCCTCGTTGGCCCCAGCACCGGCCTAAACCCTCGGCAAGCTTTTATCCTGGCCTCGGAGGCCCCAGTACCGGCCTTGCCTCACGGCAGGCTCCGATGCCGGCCTCGCTGGCTCCAGCAGCGGCCTAAGCCCTCGGCAGGCTCCGATCCCGGACTCGGAGGCCCCAGCACTGGTCATGCCTCAAGGCAGGCTCCGATGCCGGCCTCGCTGGCCCCAGCACCGGCCTAGCCCCTTGGCAGGCTCTTATCCTGGCCTCGGAGGCCCCAGTACCGGCCTTGCCTCACGGCAGGCTCCGATGCCGGCCTCGCTGGCCCCAGCACCGGCCTTACCCCTCGGCATGCTCCGATCCCGGCCTCGCTGGCCCCAGCACCGGCCTAACCCCTCGGCAGGCTCTTATCCTGGCCTCGAGGCCCCAGTACCGGCCTTGCCTCAAGGCAGGCTCCGATGCCGGCCTCGCTGGCCCCAGCACCGGCCTAACCCCTCAGCAGGCTCTTATCCTGGCCTCAGAGGCCCCAGTACCAGCCTTGCCTCATGGCAGGCTCCGATGCCGGCCTCGCTGGCCCCAGCACCGGCCTAACCCCTCGGCAGGCTCTTTTCCTGGCCTCGAAGGCCCCAGTACCGGCCTTGCCTCACGGCAGGCTCCGATGCTGGCCTCGCTGGCCCCAGCACCGGCCTAACCCCTCGGCATGCTCCGATCCCGGCCTCGGAGGCCCCAGCACTGGTCATGCCTCACGGCAGGCTCCGCTGCCGGCCTCGTTGGCCCCAGCACCGGCCTAACCTCTCGGCAAGCTCTTATCCTGGCCTCGGAGGCCCCAGTACCGGCCTTGCCTCACGGTAGGCTCCGATGCCGGCCTCGCTGGCCCCAGCACCGGCCTAACCCCTCGGCAGGCTCTTAACCTGGCCTCGAGGCCCCAGTACCGGCCTTGCCTCAAGGCAGGCTCCGATGCCGGCCTCGCTGGCCCCAGCACCGGCCTAACCCCTCGGCAGGCTCTTATCCTGGCCTAGAGGCCCCAGTACCGACCTTGCCTCAAGGCAGGCTCCGATGCCGGCCTCACTGGCCCCAGCACTGGCCTAACCCCTCGGCAGGCTCTTATCCTGGCCTCGGAGGCCCCAGTACCGGCCTTGCCTCACGGCAGGCTCCGATGCCGGCCTCGCTGGCCCCAGTACCGGCCTTGCCTCACGGCAGGCTCCGATGCCGGCCTCGCTGGCCCCAGCACCGGCCTAGCCCCTTGGCAGGCTCTTATCCTGGCCTCGGAGGCCCCAGTACCGGCCTTGCCTCACGGCAGGCTCCGATGCCGGCCTCGCTGGCCCCAGCACCGGCCTTACCCCTCGGCATGCTCCGATCCCGGCCTCGGAGGCCCCAGCACTGGTCATGCCTCACGGCAGGCTCCGCTGCCGGCCTCGTTGGCCCCAGCACCGGCCTAACCTCTCGGCAAGCTCTTATCCTGGCCTCAGAGGCCCCAGTACCGGCCTTGCCTCACGGTAGGCTCCGATGCCGGCCTCGCTGGCCCCAGCACCGGCCTAACCCCTCGGCAGGCTCTTAACCTGGCCTCGAGGCCCCAGTACCGGCCTTGCCTCAAGGCAGGCTCCGATGCCGGCCTCGCTGGCCCCAGCACCGGCCTAACCCCTCAGCAGGCTCTTATCCTGGCCTCAGAGGCCCCAGTACCGGCCTTGCCTCACGGCAGGCTCCGATGCCGGCCTCACTGGCCCCAGCAGCGGCCTAACCCCTCGGCAAGCTCTTATCCTGGCCTCGGAGGCCCCAGTACCGGCCTTGCCTCACGGTAGGCTCCGATGCCGGCCTCGCTGGCCCCAGCACCGGCCTAACCCCTCGGCAGGCTCTTATCCTGGCCTCGAGGCCCCAGTACCGGCCTTGCCTCAAGGCAGGCTCCGATGCCGGCCTCGCTGGCCCCAGCACCGGCCTAACCCCTCAGCAGGCTCTTATCCTGGCCTCAGAGGCCCCAGTACCGACCTTGCCTCAAGGCAGGCTCCGATGCCGGCCTCACTGGCCCCAGCAATGGCCTAACCCCTCGGCAGGCTCTTATCCTGGCCTCGGAGGCCCCAGTACCGGCCTTGCCTCACGGCAGGCTCCGATGCCGGCCTCGCTGGCCCCAGCAGCGGCCTAACCCCTCGGCAGGCTCCGATCCCGGCCTCGGAGGCCCCAGCACTGGTCAAGCCTCAAGGCAGGCTCCGCTGCCGGCCTCGCTGGCCCCAGCACCGGCCTAACCCCTTGGCAGGCTCTTATCCTGGCCTCGGAGGCCCCAGTACCGGCCTTGCCTCATGGCAGGCTCCGATGCCGGCCTCGCTGGCCCCAGCACCGGCCTAACCCCTCGGCAGGCTCTTATCCTGGCGTCGAAGGCCCCAGTACCGGCCTTGCCTCACGGCAGGCTCCGATGCTGGCCTCGCTGGCCCCAGCACCGGCCTAACCCCTCGGCATGCTCCGATCCCGGCCTCGGAGGCCCCAGCACTGGTCATGCCTCACGGCAGGCTCCGCTGCCGGCCTCGTTGGCCCCAGAAACGGCCTAACCTCTCGGCAAGCTCTTATCCTGGCCTCGGAGGCCCCAGTACCGGCCTTGCCTCACGGCAGGCTCCGATGCCGGCCTCGCTGGCCCCAGCACCGGCCTAACCCCTCAGCAGGCTCTTATCCTGGCCTCGAGGCCCCAGTACCGGCCTTGCCTCAAGGCAGGCTCCGATGCCGGCCTCGCTGGCCCCAGCACCGGCCTAACCACTCAGCAGGCTCTTATCCTGGCCTCAGAGGCCCCAGTACCGGCCTTGCCTCACGGCAGGCTCCGATGCCGGCCTCACTGGCCCCAGCAGCGGCCTAACCCCTCGGCAAGCTCTTATCCTGGCCTCGGAGGCCCCAGTACCGGCCTTGCCTCACGGTAGGCTCCGATGCCGGCCTCGCTGGCCCCAGCACCGGCCTAACCCCTCGGCAGGCTCTTATCCTGGCCTCGAGGCCCCAGTACCGGCCTTGCCTCAAGGCAGGCTCCGATGCCGGCCTCGCTGGCCCCAGCACCGGCCTAACCCCTCAGCAGGCTCTTATCCTGGCCTCAGAGGCCCCAGTACCGACCTTGCCTCAAGGCAGGCTCCGATGCCGGCCTCACTGGCCCCTGCACTGGCCTAACCCCTCGGCAGGCTCTTATCCTGGCCTCGGAGGCCCCAGTACCGGCCTTGCCTCATGGCAGGCTCCGATGCCGGCCTCGCTGGCCCCAGCTGCGGCCTAACCCCTCGGCAGGCTCCGATCCCGGCCTCGGAGGCCCCAGCACTGGTCATGCCTCAAGGCAGGCTCCGATGCCGGCCTCGCTGGCCCCAGCACCGGCCTAACCCCTTGGCAGGCTCTTATCCTGGCCTCGGAGGCCCCAGTACCGGCCTTGCCTCATGGCAGGCTCCGATGCCGGCCTCGCTGGCCCCAGCACCGGCCTAACCCCTCGGCAGGCTCTTATCCTGGCCTCGAAGGCCCCAGTACCGGCCTTGCCTCACGGCAGGCTCCGATGCTGGCCTCGCTGGCCCCAGCACCGGCCTAACCCCTCGGCATGCTCCGATCCCGGCCTCGGAGGCCCCAGCACTGGTCATGCCTCACGGCAGGCTCCGCTGCCGGCCTCGTTGGCCCCAGCACCGGCCTAACCTCTCGGCAAGCTCTTATCCTGGCCTCGGAGGCCCCAGTACCGGCCTTGCCTCACGGTAGGCTCCGATGCCGGCCTCGCTGGCCCCAGCACCGGCCTAACCCCTCGGCAGGCTCTTAACCTGGCCTCGAGGCCCCAGTACCGGCCTTGCCTCAAGGCAGGCTCCGATGCCGGCCTCGCTGGCCCCAGCACCGGCCTAACCCCTCGGCAGGCTCTTATCCTGGCCTAGAGGCCCCAGTACCGACCTTGCCTCAAGGCAGGCTCCGATGCCGGCCTCACTGGCCCCAGCACTGGCCTAACCCCTCGGCAGGCTCTTATCCTGGCCTCGGAGGCCCCAGTACCGGCCTTGCCTCACGGCAGGCTCCGATGCCGGCCTCGCTGGCCCCAGCACCGGCCTAACCCCTCGGCATGCTCCGATCCCGGCCTCAGAGGCCCCAGCACTGGTCATGCCTCACGGCAGGCTCCGCTGCCGGCCTCGTTGGCCCCAGCACCGGCCTAACCTCTCGGCAAGCTCTTATCCTGGCCTCAGAGGCCCCAGTACCGGCCTTGCCTCACGGTAGGCTCCGATGCCGGCCTCGCTGGCCCCAGCACCGGCCTAACCCCTCGGCAGGCTCTTAACCTGGCCTCGAGGCCCCAGTACCGGCCTTGCCTCAAGGCAGGCTCCGATGCCGGCCTCGCTGGCCCCAGCACCGGCCTAACCCCTCAGCAGGCTCTTATCCTGGCCTCAGAGGCCCCAGTACCGACCTTGCCTCAAGGCAGGCTCCGATGCCGGCCTCACTGGCCCCAGCACTGGCCTAACCCCTCGGCAGGCTCTTATCCTGGCCTCGGAGGCCCCAGTACCGGCCTTGCCTCACGGCAGGCTCCGATGCCGGCCTCGCTGGCCCCAGCTGCGGCCTAACCCCTCGGCAGGCTCCGATCCCGGCCTCGGAGGCCCCAGCACTGGTCATGCCTCACGGCAGGCTCCGATGCCGGCCTCGCTGGCCCCAGCACCGGCCTAACCCCTTGGCAGGCTCTTATCCTGGCCTCGGAGGCCCCAGTACCGGCCTTGCCTCATGGCAGGCTCCGATGCCGGCCTCGCTGGCCCCAGCACCGGCCTAACCCCTCGGCAGGCTCTTATCCTGGCCTCGAAGGCCCCAGTACCGGCCTTGCCTCACGGCAGGCTCCGATGCTGGCCTCGCTGGCCCCAGCACCGGCCTAACCCCTCGGCATGCTCCGATCCCGGCCTCGGAGGCCCCAGCACTGGTCATGCCTCACGGCAGGCTCCGCTGCCGGCCTCGTTGGCCCCAGCACCGGCCTAACCTCTCGGCAAGCTCTTATCCTGGCCTCGGAGGCCCCAGTACCGGCCTTGCCTCACGGTAGGCTCCGATGCCGGCCTCGCTGGCCCCAGCACCGGCCTAACCCCTCGGCAGGCTCTTAACCTGGCCTCGAGGCCCCAGTACCGGCCTTGCCTCAAGGCAGGCTCCGATGCCGGCCTCGCTGGCCCCAGCACCGGCCTAACCCCTCGGCAGGCTCTTATCCTGGCCTAGAGGCCCCAGTACCGACCTTGCCTCAAGGCAGGCTCCGATGCCGGCCTCACTGGCCCCAGCACTGGCCTAACCCCTCGGCAGGCTCTTATCCTGGCCTCGAGGCCCCAGTACCGGCCTTGCCTCACGGTAGGCTCCGATGCCGGCCTCGCTGGCCCCAGCACCGGCCTAACCCCTCGGCAGGCTCTTAACCTGGCCTCGAGGCCCCAGTACCGGCCTTGCCTCAAGGCAGGCTCCGATGCCGGCCTCGCTGGCCCCAGCACCGGCCTAACCCCTCAGCAGGCTCTTATCCTGGCCTCAGAGGCCCCAGTACCGGCCTTGCCTCACGGCAGGCTCCGATGCCGGCCTCGCTGGCCCCAGCAGCGGCCTAACCCCTCGGCAAGCTCTTATCCTGGCCTCGGAGGCCCCAGTACCGGCCTTGCCTCACGGTAGGCTCCGATGCCGGCCTCGCTGGCCCCAGCACCGGCCTAACCCCTCGGCAGGCTCTTATCCTGGCCTCGAGGCCCCAGTACCGGCCTTGCCTCAAGGCAGGCTCCGATGCCGGCCTCGCTGGCCCCAGCACCGGCCTAACCCCTCAGCAGGCTCTTATCCTGGCCTCAGAGGCCCCAGTACCGACCTTGCCTCAAGGCAGGCTCCGATGCCGGCCTCACTGGCCCCAGCACTGGCCTAACCCCTCGGCAGGCTCTTATCCTGGCCTCGGAGGCCCCAGTACCGGCCTTGCCTCACGGCAGGCTCCGATGCCGGCCTCGCTGGCCCCAGCAGCGGCCTAACCCCTCGGCAGGCTCCGATCCCGGCCTCGGAGGCCCCAGCACTGGTCATGCCTCAAGGCAGGCTCCGATGCCGGCCTCGCTGGCCCCAGCACCGGCCTAACCCCTTGGCAGGCTCTTATCCTTGCCTCGGAGGCCCCAGTACCGGCCTTGCCTCATGGCAGGCTCCGATGCCGGCCTCGCTGGCCCCAGCACCGGCCTAACCCCTCGGCAGGCTCTTAACCTGGCCTCGAGGCCCCAGTACCGGCCTTGCCTCAAGGCAGGCTCCGATGCCGGCCTCGCTGGCCCCAGCACCGGCCTAACCCCTCGGCAGGCTCTTATCCTGGCCTAGAGGCCCCAGTACCGACCTTGCCTCAAGGCAGGCTCCGATGCCGGCCTCACTGGCCCCAGCACTGGCCTAACCCCTCGGCAGGCTCTTATCCTGGCCTCGGAGGCCCCAGTACCGGCCTTGCCTCACGGCAGGCTCCGATGCCGGCCTCGCTGGCCCCAGCACCGGCCTAACCCCTCGGCATGCTCCGATCCCGGCCTCAGAGGCCCCAGCACTGGTCATGCCTCACGGCAGGCTCCGCTGCCGGCCTCGTTGGCCCCAGCACCGGCCTAAACCCTCGGCAAGCTTTTATCCTGGCCTCGGAGGCCCCAGTACCGGCCTTGCCTCACGGCAGGCTCCAATGCCGGCCTCGCTGGCTCCAGCAGCGGCCTAACCCCTCGGCAGGCTCCGATCCCGGACTCGGAGGCCCCAGCACTGGTCATGCCTCAAGGCAGGCTCCGATGCCGGCCTCGCTGGCCCCAGCACAGGCCTAGCCCCTTGGCAGGCTCTTATCCTGGCCTCGGAGGCCCCAGTACCGGCCTTGCCTCACGGCAGGCTCCGATGCCGGCCTCGCTGGCCCCAGCACCGGCCTTACCCCTCGGCATGCTCCGATCCCGGCCTCGGAGGCCCCAGCACTGGTCATGCCTCACGGCAGGCTCCGCTGCCGGCCTCGTTGGCCCCAGCACCGGCCTAACCTCTCGGCAAGCTCTTATCCTGGCCTCAGAGGCCCCAGTACCGGCCTTGCCTCACGGTAGGCTCCGATGCCGGCCTCGCTGGCCCCAGCACCGGCCTAACCCCTCGGCAGGCTCTTAACCTGGCCTCGAGGCCCCAGTACCGGCCTTGCCTCAAGGCAGGCTCCGATGCCGGCCTCGCTGGCCCCAGCACCGGCCTAACCCCTCAGCAGGCTCTTATCCTGGCCTCAGAGGCCCCAGTACCGGCCTTGCCTCACGGCAGGCTCTGATGCCGGCCTCACTGGCCCCAGCAGCGGCCTAACCCCTCGGCAGGCTCCGATCCCGGCCTCAGAGGCCCCAGTACCGGCCTTGCCTCAAGGCAGGCTCCGATGCCGGCCTCGTTGGCCCCAGCACCGGCCTAACCCCTCGGCAGGCTCTTGTCCTGGCCTCGGAGGCCCCAGTACCGGCCTTGCCTCACGGCAGGCTCCGATGCCGGCCTCACTGGCCCCAGCAGCGGCCTAACCCCTCGGCAGGCTCCGATCCCGGCCTCAGAGGCCCCAGTACCGGCCTTGCCTCAAGGCAGGCTCCGATGCCGGCTTCGTTGGCCCCAGCACCGGCCTAACCCCTCAGTAGGCTCTTGTCCTGGCCTCGGAGGCCCCAGTACCGGCCTTGCCTCACGGCAGGCTCCGATGCCGACCTCGCTGGCCCCAGCAGCGGCCTAACCCCTCGGCAGGCTCCGATCCCGGCCTCGGAGGCCCCAGCACTGGTCATGCCTCAAGGCAGGCTCCGATGCCGGCCTCGCTGGCCCCAGCACCGGCCTAACCCCTTGGCAGGCTCTTATCCTGGCCTCGGATGCCCCAGTACTGGCCTTGCCTCACGGTAGGCTCCGATACCGGCCTCGCTGGCCCCAGCACCGGCCTAACCCCTCGGCAGGCTCTTAACCTGGCCTCGAGGCCCCAGTACCGGCCTTGCCTCAAGGCAGGCTCCGATGCCGGCCTCGCTGGCCCCAGCAGCGGCCTAACCCCTCGGCAGGCTCCGATCCCGGCCTCGGAGGCCCCAGCACTGGTCATGCCTCACGGCAGGCTCCGCTGCCGGCCTCGTTGGCCCCAGCACCGGCCTAAACCCTCGGCAAGCTCTTATCCTGGCCTCGGAGGCCCCAGTACCAGCCTTGCCTCACGGCAGGCTCCGATGCCGGCATCGCTGGCCCCAGCAGCGGCCTAACCCCTCGGCAGGCTCCGATCCCGGCCTCGGAGGCCCCAGCACTGGTCATGCCTCAAGGCAGGCTCCGATGCCGGCCTCGCTGGCCCCAGCACCGGCCTAACCCCTTGGCAGGCTCTTATCCTGGCCTCGGATGCCCCAGTACTGGCCTTGCCTCACGGTAGGCTCCGATACCGGCCTCGCTGGCCCCAGCACCGGCCTAACCCCTCGGCAGGCTCTTAACCTGGCCTCGAGGCCCCAGTACCGGCCTTGCCTCAAGGCAGGCTCCGATGCCGGCCTCGCTGGCCCCAGCACCGGCCTAACCCCTCGGCAGGCTCTTATCCTGGCCTAGAGGCCCCAGTACCGACCTTGCCTCAAGGCAGGCTCCGATGCCGGCCTCACTGGCCCCAGCACTGGCCTAACCCCTCGGCAGGCTCTTATCCTGGCCTCGGAGGCCCCAGTACCGGCCTTGCCTCACGGCAGGCTCCGATGCCGGCCTCGCTGGCCCCAGCACCGGCCTAACCCCTCGGCATGCTCCGATCCCGGCCTCAGAGGCCCCAGCACTGGTCATGCCTCACGGCAGGCTCCGCTGCCGGCCTCGTTGGCCCCAGCACCGGCCTAACCTCTCGGCAAGCTCTTATCCTGGCCTCAGAGGCCCCAGTACCGGCCTTGCCTCACGGTAGGCTCCGATGCCGGCCTCGCTGGCCCCAGCACCGGCCTAACCCCTCGGCAGGCTCTTAACCTGGCCTCGAGGCCCCAGTACCGGCCTTGCCTCAAGGCAGGCTCCGATGCCGGCCTCGCTGGCCCCAGCACCGGCCTAACCCCTCAGCAGGCTCTTATCCTGGCCTCAGAGGCCCCAGTACCGGCCTTGCCTCACGGCAGGCTCCGATGCCGGCCTCGCTGGCCCCAGCAGCGGCCTAACCCCTCGGCAAGCTCTTATCCTGGCCTCGGAGGCCCCAGTACCGGCCTTGCCTCACGGTAGGCTCCGATGCCGGCCTCGCTGGCCCCAGCACCGGCCTAACCCCTCGGCAGGCTCTTATCCTGGCCTCGAGGCCCCAGTACCGGCCTTGCCTCAAGGCAGGCTCCGATGCCGGCCTCGCTGGCCCCAGCACCGGCCTAACCCCTCAGCAGGCTCTTATCCTGGCCTCAGAGGCCCCAGTACCGACCTTGCCTCAAGGCAGGCTCCGATGCCGGCCTCACTGGCCCCAGCACTGGCCTAACACCTCGGCAGGCTCTTATCCTGGCCTCGGAGGCCCCAGTACCGGCCTTGCCTCACGGCAGGCTCCGATGCCGGCCTCGCTGGCCCCAGCAGCGGCCTAACCCCTCGGCAGGCTCCGATCCCGGCCTCGGAGGCCCCAGCACTGGTCATGCCTCAAGGCAGGCTCCGATGCCGGCCTCGCTGGCCCCAGCACCGGCCTAACCCCTTGGCAGGCTCTTATCCTTGCCTCGGAGGCCCCAGTACCGGCCTTGCCTCATGGCAGGCTCCGATGCCGGCCTCGCTGGCCCCAGCACCGGCCTAACCCCTCGGCAGGCTCTTAACCTGGCCTCGAGGCCCCAGTACCGGCCTTGCCTCAAGGCAGGCTCCGATGCCGGCCTCGCTGGCCCCAGCACCGGCCTAACCCCTCGGCAGGCTCTTATCCTGGCCTAGAGGCCCCAGTACCGACCTTGCCTCAAGGCAGGCTCCGATGCCGGCCTCACTGGCCCCAGCACTGGCCTAACCCCTCGGCAGGCTCTTATCCTGGCCTCGGAGGCCCCAGTACCGGCCTTGCCTCACGGCAGGCTCCGATGCCGGCCTCGCTGGCCCCAGCACCGGCCTAACCCCTCGGCATGCTCCGATCCCGGCCTCAGAGGCCCCAGCACTGGTCATGCCTCACGGCAGGCTCCGCTGCCGGCCTCGTTGGCCCCAGCACCGGCCTAAACCCTCGGCAAGCTTTTATCCTGGCCTCGGAGGCCCCAGTACCGGCCTTGCCTCACGGCAGGCTCCGATGCCGGCCTCGCTGGCTCCAGCAGCGGCCTAACCCCTCGGCAGGCTCCGATCCCGGACTCGGAGGCCCCAGCACTGGTCATGCCTCAAGGCAGGCTCCGATGCCGGCCTCGCTGGCCCCAGCACCGGCCTAGCCCCTTGGCAGGCTCTTATCCTGGCCTCGGAGGCCCCAGTACCGGCCTTGCCTCACGGCAGGCTCCGATGCCGGCCTCGCTGGCCCCAGCACCGGCCTTACCCCTCGGCATGCTCCGATCCCGGCCTCGGAGGCCCCAGCACTGGTCATGCCTCACGGCAGGCTCCGCTGCCGGCCTCGTTGGCCCCAGCACCGGCCTAACCTCTCGGCAAGCTCTTATCCTGGCCTCAGAGGCCCCAGTACCGGCCTTGCCTCACGGTAGGCTCCGATGCCGGCCTCGCTGGCCCCAGCACCGGCCTAACCCCTCGGCAGGCTCTTAACCTGGCCTCGAGGCCCCAGTACCGGCCTTGCCTCAAGGCAGGCTCCGATGCCGGCCTCGCTGGCCCCAGCACCGGCCTAACCCCTCAGCAGGCTCTTATCCTGGCCTCAGAGGCCCCAGTACCGGCCTTGCCTCACGGCAGGCTCCGATGCCGGCCTCACTGGCCCCAGCAGCGGCCTAACCCCTCGGCAGGCTCCGATCCCGGCCTCAGAGGCCCCAGTACCGGCCTTGCCTCAAGGCAGGCTCCGATGCCGGCCTCGTTGGCCCCAGCACCGGCCTAACCCCTCGGCAGGCTCTTGTCCTGGCCTCGGAGGCCCCAGTACCGGCCTTGCCTCACGGCAGGCTCCGATGCCGGCCTCACTGGCCCCAGCAGCGGCCTAACCCCTCGGCAGGCTCCGATCCCGGCCTCAGAGGCCCCAGTACCGGCCTTGCCTCAAGGCAGGCTCCGATGCCGGCTTCGTTGGCCCCAGCACCGGCCTAACCCCTCAGTAGGCTCTTGTCCTGGCCTCGGAGGCCCCAGTACCGGCCTTGCCTCACGGCAGGCTCCGATGCCGACCTCGCTGGCCCCAGCAGCGGCCTAACCCCTCGGCAGGCTCCGATCCCGGCCTCGGAGGCCCCAGCACTGGTCATGCCTCAAGGCAGGCTCCGATGCCGGCCTCGCTGGCCCCAGCACCGGCCTAACCCCTTGGCAGGCTCTTATCCTGGCCTCGGATGCCCCAGTACTGGCCTTGCCTCACGGTAGGCTCCGATACCGGCCTCGCTGGCCCCAGCACCGGCCTAACCCCTCGGCAGGCTCTTAACCTGGCCTCGAGGCCCCAGTACCGGCCTTGCCTCAAGGCAGGCTCCGATGCCGGCCTCGCTGGCCCCAGCAGCGGCCTAACCCCTCGGCAGGCTCCGATCCCGGCCTCGGAGGCCCCAGCACTGGTCATGCCTCACGGCAGGCTCCGCTGCCGGCCTCGTTGGCCCCAGCACCGGCCTAAACCCTCGGCAAGCTCTTATCCTGGCCTCGGAGGCCCCAGTACCAGCCTTGCCTCACGGCAGGCTCCGATGCCGGCATCGCTGGCCCCAGCAGCGGCCTAACCCCTCGGCAGGCTCCGATCCCGGCCTCGGAGGCCCCAGCACTGGTCATGCCTCAAGGCAGGCTCCGATGCCGGCCTCGCTGGCCCCAGCACCGGCCTAACCCCTCAGCAGGCTCTTATCCTGGCCTCAGAGGCCCCAGTACCGGCCTTGCCTCACGGCAGGCTCCGATGCCGGCCTCACTGGCCCCAGCAGCGGCCTAACCCCTCGGCAGGCTCCGATCCCGGCCTCAGAGGCCCCAGTACCGGCCTTGCCTCAAGGCAGGCTCCGATGCCGGCCTCGCTGGCCCCAGCAGCGGCCTAACCCCTCGGCAGGCTCCGATCCCGGCCTCGGAGGCCCCAGCACTGATCATGCCTCAAGGCAGGCTCCGATGCCGGCCTCGCTGGCCCCAGCACCGGCTTAACCCCTCGGCAGGCTCTTGTCCTGGTCTCGGAGGCCCCAGTACCGGCCTTGCCTCAAGGCAGGCTCCGATGCCGGCCTCGCTGGCCCCAGCACTGGCCTAACCCCTCGGCAGGCTCCGATCCTGGCCTCGGAGGCCCCAGCACTGGTCATGCCTCAAGGCAGGCTCCGATGCCAGCCTCGCTGTCCCCAGCACCGGCCTAACCCCTCAGCAGGCTCTTATCCTGGCCTCGGAGGCCCCAGCACCGGCCTAACCCCTCGGCAGGCTCTTATCCTGGCCTCGGAGGCCCAAGTACCGGCCTTGCCTCAAGGCAGGCTCCGATGCCGGCCTCTCTGGCCCCAGCACCAGCCTAACCCCTCGGCATGCTCCGATCCCGGCCTCGGAGGCCCCAGCACTGGTCATGCCTCACGGCAGGCTCTGCTGCCGGCCTCGTTGGCCCCAACACCGGCCTAACCCCTCGGCAAGCTCTTATCCTGGCCTCGGAGGCCCCAGTACCGGCCTTGCCTCACGGCAGGCTCCGATGCCGGCCTCGCTGACCCCAGCACCGGCCTAACCCCTCAGCAAGTTCCGGACCCGACCTCGGAGGCCCTAGCACAAGCCTTGCATCATGGCAGGCTCCAATGCCGGCCTCGCTGGCCCCAGCATCGGTCTAACCCCTCTGCAGGTTCCAATCCCGGCCACGGAGGCCTCAGTAGTGGCCCTGCCTCACAGCAAGCTCCGATGTCGGCCACTGGCCCCGGCGCCCGCCTAACCCCTCAGCAGGTTCCGATCACTGTCTCTGTGGTTAGTATTTCAAAGGTTCCAGTTGTAATGTATCAGATCTCTGCCTCCCCCGAATATTGGCCACTGGCATTGCCACTGCCTCCACCGTTTCAAATCCTTCCCAGGCTCTTTTTCCACTCTGAATGTTGTCCAGTGTTCCTAAGCATGCGTGATGGTAGCATTCGACATTTGGTGTAATTTCTCCAAAAAAATAAAGTTGGTAAGATCCGGTTTCTGCTTCTCCTGAATACAAGTCTCTACCACCATCGCGAAGAACTCTTTCAACACCGCATTTCTCCTTGGTCTCCGCTAAACTCTCTCCTTATATGTGATATCTGAGATTCTTAACAATATAGAGAAATAGCAGTCCTCTTTCACGGCGAATTTTTCCATAAGTTCCAGTGCATTTAGGTAAGTTTTGTCTGCATCTCCAGTGTCCTGGCATCCATAATGGCTTTCTTACCACCTCTCCGATATTTTTCTTTATCTTTTTCTGTTCTGGGCCCGGTTTCTCCAGGGGTCTGGCGTGCTACTCGCAGTTCGGCCGGGACCCAGAGTCCCGCGACCCAGGCCCCGGCTTTTGTGCGCCGCGGGCGACCCCTGCCCAGAACCCAGCGTCTTACTGGGCCTGGATTCTCCAAGGATCTGGCGTGCTACTCGCAGTTCTGTCTGGGGCCCAGAGTCCCGCGACCCGGGCCCCATCTGGCGTGCCCAGCCCGCGACCCCAGCCCAGAACCCAGCGTCTTACTTGGCCTGGTTTCTCCAGGGGTCTGGCGTGCTATGCGCAGTTCGGTCTGGGGCCCAGAGTCCCGCGACCCGGGCCCCATCTGGCGTGCCCAGCCCGCGACCCCCGCCCAGAACCCAGCGTCTTACTGGGTCTGGTTTCTCCAGGGGTCTGGCGTGCTACGCGCAGTTCGGCCGGGGCCCAGAGTCCCGAGACCCGGGCCCCATTAGGCGTGCCCCGCCCGCGACCCCCGCCCAGAACCCAGCGTCTTACTGGGCCTGGTTTCTCCAGGGGTCTGGCGTGCTACGCGCAGTTCGGCCGGGGGCCCAGGGTCCCGCGACCCAGGCCCCGGCTTTTGTGCGCCGCGCGCGACCCCCGCCCAGAACCCAGCGTCTTACTGGGCCTGGTTTCTCCAGGGGTCTGGCGTGCTACGCGCAGTTCGGCCGGGGCCCAGAGTCCCGCGACCCGGGCCCCATTAGGCGTGCCCCGCCCGCGACCCCCGCCCAGAACCCAGCGTCTTACTGGGCCTGGTTTCTCCAGGGGTCTGGCGTGCTACGCGCAGTTCGGCCGGGGGCCCAGGGTCCCGCAACCCAGGCCCCGGCTTTTGTGCGCCGCGCGCGACCCCTGCCCAGAACCCAGCGTCTTACTGGGCCTGGTTTCTCCAGGGGTCTGGCGTGCTACGCGCAGTTCGGCCGGGGCCCAGAGTCCCGCGACCCGGGCCCCGTTAGGCGTGCCCCGCCCGCGACCCCCGCCCAGAACCCAGCGTCTTACTGGGCCTGGTTTCTCCAGGGGTCTGGCGTGCTACGCGCAGTTCGGCCCGGGGCCCAGGGTCCCGCGACCCAGGCCCCGGCTTTTGTGCGCCGCGCGCGACCCCCGCCCAGAACCCAGCGTCTTACTGGGCCTGGTTTCTCCAGGGGTCTGGCGTGCTACTCGCAGTTCTGCCTGGGGCCCAGAGTCCCGCGACCCGGGCCCCATCTGGCGTGCCCAGCCCGCGACCCCAGCCCAGAACCCAGCGTCTTACTTGGCCTGGTTTCTCCAGGGGTCTCCTATTTTTATTTTAAATGACTATTGTAGGTGGGATTAGATTGTCTCACTGTTATTTTGCATTTCTATGAAGACTAACAATACTGTGACCCTTTTCATATATTTGTCGGCCGTTTGTGTCTTCTCTTTTGAGAAGCATATGTTCAGAGCCTCTATTTCTGAATTATTGTTTTCATTCATCTTTTTTTTCAGTTTTATACACTGTATTTTTAAACCTATGCCAGATGAATGGCTGACAGCAATTCTCTCCTACTGGGTAGGTTTCTCTTCATTCTGGGAATTGTTCATTTTGCCATGCAGAAGCTTTTTAGTTTGGCGTAATTTTATTTGCCAACTTTTGCTTTTGCTCTCTGTGCTTGTGAAGCCCCGTCCAGAAAATAGTTGTCTCTTCAATGTTTCTTCTGTGTTTCTTTCTAATGATTTCGGTGCTCGAGATCTTAAGTATTGATCTTTGATCGGTTTTTGGTTGATTTTTTTGTACAGGGTGAGACAGAGTTACAATCATATCATATGGATACTCGGTTTTTCTAGCGCTCTTTATTGGAGAGGCCATCTTTTCTCACGTGCACTTTATTGGCATCTATTTTGGAAATTGGTTACTTTGAGGTAAGTTTATTTGCCAAAGGTAAAATCATGAGAAGAAATTCTTAAATAGCCTTCAAGATCCCTAATCAGCCTACTTGCTCAAGGGGTCCTGGAGGCAAGCACGGGGTCTTAAGTGTGATTGATATTTCTCCCAAGTTTCCCTCCTAAGCTTATGATTTGTAGAGCAGGGGGACACTTTATTTAAAGCCCTCTGTCTCTCCAGAGAAAGAGAATCTAATTTCACTTGCTGGTTTTATCAAATCATATGTTAACTTGCAACAATTTGTTTATTTCACTTTCTGAATAAAATTCTTAGGTTAAAGATCAAATTCTATTTCTTAGCAATACTTTTCAATATTTCATTATATAGATTTTTAAACTAGTTCCTAGAATTTATTTCAGCTTCCTTTATTTATCTTCATAATGAACTAGTGCTAATAGTTTCCTTTGTTAAATGTCCTGGCCAAATAGAGGAGCCAAGGCCACATTTTTTTTTTTTCCTCAATAAAGGGATCCAGGCACTAAGCCATCCTTTTTATATGTTGGATAAATATTTGTTACAAAATTACTCATCACTAAGAACAGTTTGGAAAATTCCCTGTGGTTTATTAAAGTGACTGTTTCTTTTTTTGGTTAATTCCTCTTTTATTGTTCCTGTCATGTTGTCTATTTGATGTTTTTATTTTTGCCATTTTGTATTTTTAAGGTATCTCCCATTTTGAGTTGAAAACAGTATTTGTATTTTTGTATTATTTTCTATCTTATAACTTTTCTCTAGTTCTCATTTTATTTAGTGACATATAAGATCTTTTGTTTGATTAATTAAGCTGATACTTAGTCTATCTGGAGGTTCAAATGACTTGATTTCACTTGCTTTCAATTTTGCTTCTGCTTTCATTATTTCCTCTTTTGGGGTTATTTTTATGCTCTTTGGAGGAACTTATCAACAGTTATTACATCTGTCTGTTTTACTAGGGGAAAACCTCCAAGTCAGTACACTGTCTTGTAAGGAAGATGAAGTAAAGTCTACTGGTCAGGCATGGAAATCTTCTATTTGTTTTGTAATGTTCTTAGTATAAACACAAATAAAAACTTACTTGACAATTGAAAAAGGTTTATAGTAAGAAAAATAGAGGCTGAAATGCAAAGGAAGAAAATCAAAGGAAGAGATAAGTCATGAATCAGACAAAAGCTTTAAAAACCTATTACCCACTTACTCATTACCATAAGAGAATAACTGATATCAGTGAAACAAGAACAGATAAAATAGAAAACAAGAAGCTGGAGATATAGCTCAGTGGTAGTTCCTGTACTTAGTGTGAGTGAGGCATGGGTTTAACTTCTAGACTCACCACCCAGGCGCAAACAAAACAAAAATAACAATATTTTGAAAAATAGGAACATTAAATATATTGTAACATAAGTTCATTTTGAATAAAATGTTGGAAAATAAAGTTACAGAAGTATCACCAAGGTAAACACAGTAAAAATATAATCAAATGGAAAATAACAGATAAAAGATCAGAAAACTTGAGAATTAATTAAAAAATTAAAACATGTGAGCAAAATAAGTTTAAAAATAAGAAATACAAAAAAAAAGATAGAGGAGGATAGTGTATAAGTTTGCAAGAATGGCCATAACAAAGTATGAAAAGAACCATTTAGTCAGCAAAATACGCTTTACGTCAGACCTCCAAACTCTTTCCTGAAAGTGCTTAATTTCTTGCTCAAACTGAAACATATTTTTCTTCAAGGACTGATACCCCTGCAGCCTTTTCAGTTGCTGCATCCCTCTCACCAGTGGGCCTCAAAGGGGATAGAAACTGTTATGATCTGGGTTTGGGATGCTCCCCTCAAAGGCTTAAGTGATGGAAGAAGTTCCCCATGCAACAACTTTGAAAGGTAGAATAATTGAATCAAGACCATAATCTCATCAGTGTAAAACTCTACAGAACGATTAATATTTTGAGTCGATTCACTGGTTGGCAATTTAGACAGAGCATGGATGGAGAAGATAGGTCACTGGGGCTGTGGCCTTGGGGACCATATCTATACGAGGTAATTTCCTATCACTTGCCGTTTCCCTGGTGCCATAAGATAATCAACAGTCCTCTGCAATACACCATGCTACCAAGATGTCTACCTTGGAGTTGGCCAACTATGGACAGTACCTCTGAAATCCTGAGACCAAATAAATCTTGTTCCTATTAGGTGTTTTAGTCCCAATGATAGAAAAGGTGACTGAAATAGTATCCATGTAGCCTTTCATTGCCCCCTTCATGTCTTTCTCCACCCCCCCCCATTTCTCTAAAACCTCTAGCGTTGAACCTCTTGCCTTCAAACTATAACCATTCTTCACCCCTCCATATTGATATCTGTAGAACTTTGACCCACGCATTATATCTTCCTGAAAATTCAGAGGCAAACCAAAGAGAACATCACAACATTTCCCACTACTATGTCTATTAACATGTCTCCACCTATTTGCATACAACTCTGCCTTCATTTTGTAACCATATGGCTTTACATAAGGCATTCCCTTATATTGTGTCTTTCTTACTTAGCAAAACTCCCTGTTCCAAAACACTGTATTATAAAACCCTCCCTCTCTCTCTTGCATTTTCCTTGTTTAACTTGTCTCATTAGCAGAGTGGTAGCAACTGATCATCCCCCAGCTTCTGAAATGTGGCACTCTGTTAAGTTTCATTTTCTGGCTTTCTCAGTCTCTTCTCCTAATTATTTCTAACTCTTCAGCTTCCAAGTATTGGCACACCTCGGGCTTCAATTCATGATCCCTCCTTTTTCTATCTATGCTTACTGCTCAGATGATCTTTTAAGATTTTTTTTTTTGCTTCAGAGATGAGTGTCCAGCACAAAAATTGTTTGGAATGTTATATCGCTCTTGATTTAATATGTTTGGCCAGCCAGGTGTGGTGGCACACACTTGTAATCCCAGTATTTAGGAGGCAGAGACAAGAGGATAGCGATTCACAGACAGCCTCAGTTGCTTAGTGAGGTCCTTTGCAACTCAGTGAGAACTTCTTTCAAAATAAAGAATAAAAAATAGGGCTGAGAGTGCAGTTTAGAGGTAGAATGGTTTGGGGTTTTATCCCCGGTAACCCCCCCCCACACACACACACACAATGTTTGGCCATTTTTTAAATAAATAATATAAAATGCCTAAAATCAATAAGATTTGCCAGTGTATATCATATGTCCCATTGCACTCTCAGTTAATAATACCCAAAACTTGAATTCTAAAACTTGAAGAGCAAAGATAAATAATTTTTAAAATATGAAAAAGAAAAAGAAAGATGATTTAATCAGTTTGCTAGTATTTCCATTGGGTTCACTAACATTCCTTGAGCTCTCTAATTGTGGGCCCTCACTCAGGTGTTGTGTAATCCAAGCAATGACAATATTAATCTGATGTGTCCATACAGCAGAATGTGTCACGGACCTTAGCACAGATACTAAAAAATGCTCACTGAAGGATGTCTGGAGGGGACAAAGCATTAAGAGCACAGGACAAAACAGTAACCAACAGGCAATTACACTTCCTCTAGAAAATAAGCCATAGATCAGTCAGTCACAAAAAGTGAAAGGTCAGATATTGTTCCTCATATGTAGAAGTTAGGGAGAAATTGGAACACAGACAAAGGAAGAGAACCCTTAGTGGAGTGAGGGAGGGGGCCTAACAGGGTGGTGGAGGGAGGAGGAAGACTTGAAGAGAGAAACACTTTGATGAACATGATGTACACACACACACACATTTATCAATCCAATCACAGTGTTATTCACAGGAAGGTGCGGTGGGAGAGAGAGTGGTGTGGGAACTGGGGAGGGCTCAACAAGTGCTGTGTGAACTCTATCACTCTGAAACTCATCACAGTGTATGATTACAGTGCTCCAACAAAAAAAGAATCAGTCACCGAGATCATAAATCAAGGTCTTGTAATGTTGGGTGGAAAATATTTTGTATAAGAATCTCATCTATGCCTTTAAAAATATTGCTGCAGAGCTGGGCGTGGTGGCGCACGCTTGTCATCCCAGCAATCAGGAGGCTGAGACAGGAGGATCAAGGTCCAAGGCCGGCCGCAGCTACTTAGTGAGGCTCTTTGCAACTCCATGTGACCCTGTTTCAGAATAAAAAATAAAAAATAGGGCTGTGGGTGTATCTCAGAGCTAGAATGCCCCCTGGTTCCATCTCCAGTACTAAAATATGTGTGTGTGTGTGTGTGTGTGTGTGTGTGTGTGTGTGTGTGTATTGCTGCAGCATGATTTATTAAGTGAGTAATTGTAAATAGTTACTAGATTTCTGTATGGATCAAACCAAGAATCAACATCAAATTTGTCACAGTTTTGGTCATCAGTGTCATAAGAACAAATATGCAGCAATTATATGCTTATTTCTCAAGTTAAACAAATAGGAGCCCTACTCTAGTGTTGCACTTACACTCTTCCCCATCCACAGCACAGGAAGACTCAGGATACACAATTAACGGGAACGAATATTTATAGAGAATAAGTATTATTCCGCTCTAGATATTGAGGAAGAAGTCACAGTGATTAATTAAATATAAAGTAGAAGCCACACTAGATAAGGAAAAATGGAAGAATAAAACTGAAATTGTGAAAGAATAAATACAATATCCTGCCCCTGTCTATAATTTCTTTCTCCTCCTCTTCCTCCTCCTCCTCCTCCTCCTCCTCCTCCTCCTCCTCCTCCTCCTCCTCCTCTTTTGCAGGTCTAGGAATGAAACCCAGGGGCATTCTACCTCCAAGGTACACCCAGCCCTATTTTTTATTCTTTATTTTGAAACAGAGTCTCACTGAGTTGCAAAGGGCCTCACTAAGTAATTGAGGCTGTCCTCAAATCATGATCCTCTTGTCTCAGCCTTCCAAATGCTGGGATTACGAGCATATGCCACCACATCCAGAAACAAGTAGGAAAGGTTTATAGATTGAGCCTTTATCTTTACATTTTATTTTGAGGTAGCAGCACCCAAAAGTTTGATGTATTAACTCTCATCCTTTCGAGCTGGGCGTGGTGGCGCACGCTTGTAATCCCCACGCTTGGGAGGCAGAGACAGGAGGATCGCGCAGGTTCGAAGCCAGCTGCACATGCTGGCTTAGGAGACCCTGTTTCCAAATAAAAAAATGTGAAAATGGGTCTGGGAGTGTAGCCCGGAGGTAGAAGAGCTTCCAGGAACCCCAGTACCACCAAAAAAATAAATAAATCTTATCCTTTCAATGCCTGGAAACATTCAATGCCTGCCAGACATTCTGGGTAGTAAGGCATTTTTGCTGGGGAAACAAAATGGAGGCTGGAAGTAACACCTACCATTTATTTACCATTGTCCAGCTGCTTTCCTTGAGGTGGATTGAGGTGGGAATAATCAGTAACTTGGGAACTGAAGGATAAGTAACTATGGGGCATCCGGACTCACCTGGCTACATGTAGATACTCTAATTTCCCATCAGGGTGAGCCCGTGACACTGCTGTAGTCACAGTGGCATTTACCAAGTCAGAGTGCCTGGGATAAAAATCCAGCTCTGTCTTTCACTGATCAGGTGACAATGAGTTACACCAACACTCGAAGCCTCTGTCACCTTCCCTGTAGAGTATAGATATTAGATTTAATTTGTATTCCATTAGTAGAAATTGAAATAAAATAATATATACAAAGTACCAACAAGTGAATTGCACTTAAGTCATGAAATCGATGAATCTTTCATCTTCAGTAACTGATTGGATAGGAAGAAGACAGGGAACAGAAATCAATCATGCCTGCTATCTTTTTAGTTTAGGTAACTGGATGACTGCAGATGGCATTCATGAAGATGGAGAGAGGACAGTTATGGTATAGAAGACGTTAAAGACAGGGGATGGAGGACAGAGAGATGTTTCTGGCTTGGGGCCTATGACTCAGGTGCCTATTTGCAAGAGGTACCTGTCACTGATGGCTCCTTCCACATCCTTTGCTGAGGATAACTACATTCCATGTGCACCATGTGACCCTTTTCCCTGCCTGCAACTTCAGCAACACCTACCATAGTCCTAGCTCGAAAGTGTGCATTTGAACAATGGGACCACTCGTTCAAAAACTGGAAATGAGGTCATTAGGCTAAGAAAGCTATGCTAAGGGAATATGTAGACCTGGTGGTTAAGAAGATCACTTGAAACCACGCAGTAATCTGTAAACTGAGAAAGGATCTGAAGAGGAAGAGATGGTGGAGCAAATATCAAAAAGACAGGTCAATAGTATCTAGGTGGATACTAGGTACACAGAAAAAACAAAAGTTGTCAGTACCAAAATGGATTTACTTATATGAAACCTAAGTAAATGGAGCCAAGAAGCCAGGATGGAACTGTGCTTATGCATATATATGCCTATAATGAAAACTATTTTCAAGACTCTCTGAAACTGCAAAATTCCAAATAAGGTGCATGCACAGAATACTTGCTCATGACAACTGACTCCGCCAATGAACTAAGACCAGTTACTTCAAGAAATCCTGAAACCCTATGACCAGTGATCTTTTTTTTCTCCAAAAAAAGCTCACATGGGATTCATTCTCTCTCTCTCTCTCTCTCTCTCTCTCTCTCTCTCTCTCTCTCTCTCTCTCTCTCTCTCTCTTTCTCTCTCTCTCTTTCTCTTGCCCCAACCTCTTTAGGTACACCGATTGCTATTTCCAAACGAATTCTTTTTTTAAGTCATTCTTTCTGTAGCTCAGCTTAATTTGATGATATATAAATAGATAGAAGGCAAATATGAAAATATAGACAGATGGACAAGTTTCTACTCATTACTTGCTGCTCACCTGAATTCTTGTTTTTGTTTTTTGTTTTTTTTTTTCAGCATTGGGGATTGAACCCAATTATGAAAAAGTGGAACAAAAATCAAGATGACAGGTCAATAGCATCTAGGTGGATAGATAGGTAAACAGATAGAACAAAAGTTGTCAGTACCAAATCAGAGTGAGGGTCATTCTACCTCTGAGCTACTCCCCTAACCCTATTTTTTTAATCTTTATTTTTAAACAGGGTCTCACCAAGTTGCAGAGGGCCTCACTAAGTAGCTGAGGCTGGCCACGAACCTGTGATCCTTCTGGTCTCAGCCTCCCAAGTACTGGAATTACAAGTGTACACCACCACACCTGGCTTGAATTCTTGTTGTTTTTTTTTTTTAATGTAGCCTTTTATTTGTTATTGCATCCTTTCAAGTAGACTCTTTTGCAACTCAGTATGTCTTGACTATAACACTATGGGTCAAGTCGTCTATCTAATTGATGTTTTCTGTCTTACATCATCTCCAAAAGACTCTACTACAGTCGTACTACATATGGTCAATAAGAATCCCAGGTGATCTATTTCAGCAAGCTGAAGGTGATCATATTGCAGAGAAATCCATACCACAATCAGAAACTTTGAACTCACATATGTATGTTCCTCATTTCCGGGTTGGCCTGACATAAAGGGTCAAGTCTATCTCCTGGATTAGGAAATTGTATGGCACTTAATCTAATTCACCTCGGAGAAAGCCAAGAAATCACATCATGAAGCACATACTTCTGCTTTTGCTCTCAAACCCTTGTAAGACAATGCCATATACAGTTTAATAAAGACAACCGACACATCAAGGAACATAAAATGGAGTGGGCTTGGAAACAAGAGTCACATAATGATTTCACATTTTCCAGGTCCCATATAGTATTCCAAATGTTTATTAATCTTTGAGGACAGGTGGGGAGGAGGAAACACACCCAGTGCTGTGTGTATGTGTACTTCTATCAATTTGAATCTCGCTATGAGGCATAATTACATTGCAGCAATGAAAGTCTAATAAATAAAAAAGAGCCTAACTACCTTCTTAGGCCATTTTTTCCTGTGTTTTCTGAGTGGTAACCAAGAATCTCAAATATGCTATTAACTAAAAACTTTAACACAGAAATTTTGTTTGATTTATCTACCAATCCCATGGGACAGTCGGCCTGGTACTAAGCCAGATCACTAATTTATCTCCTAGTAATCAAATGTATATGACAGGTGTCAGTTTTCTATTTACCTGTTTATGGGATGTGATAGATAATATGCTGTCATCAATCACAGAATGCCTAGTGTTTTATAAATCATGCTTTTTACTAAGAACTTTGCCAATTAAACACAAATACATCTTTGGTTCACATGAAAGAACCCATTCCATTGCTTGGAACTAGGATTTGAGAGGGCAAAAGAAGCCATGGGGGTTCATGTCTTTGGGATAAGAATATCACTGAGCATCGAGCTATGGGAATTTAAAGTTATAAGAGGTCAAGAAACCGGCTCTCCTAGGACATGGGGCATGGCAACTGTGAAACACAAGAAAATAAACTTCACAAAAAAAGAAATTAAAAATACAAGTGCATATCTATGAAACTTTCATATAAAATTCCAACTAATTATCATAGTTTTACTATGTGAAGGCTATTATTAAATTTTTTTAAAATTCCACTAATAATGATGTAATATTGCTAATTCAAATTATAATCCTCAGTGGGTCTTTGTCATGGATGTTATTAAGAGTTGCATTTTTTTAGCCTGGAACATTCTATCTCAGGGATTTTTAAATCTCAGAGGAAATATGTGAGTCCAAAAAATACATTATAACTAGGTCTATTCTGTTTAGTATAATTAACTATAATTTAAAAAGCAAGATACCTAGAGTGCTGCCCACATAAGGCTCGGTCCCTGATACCTGATAATGAGAGCTGTGCAGTGCTTTCTGTGCATATATGTAGACACTGTTTTAGACAATGATACTAGCTCTTTTGAAACATCTTCTTCTGTTCTATAACTAGATAAGATCTACGTCACTTTCAAAGGCCACTGAGAAATGGGTGGGCAGGTGGCCCATGCTTTTATGATCATGTCATCATATGGCTGGCCTGAACTTTGGGGAATAGGAAACTGTAGAACACTTATTCCTTGTATGCATTAAGGAATGTCAGAAATAAAACATTCCAGAAGGTAGAATTGCTCTAGTTCAGGAAGCTCTTGGACTTAATGATGGTCTTAATATAGTCATTCAAGATGAAGACTATCTTCATCTTGATCATTTGATCATTTCTCAAATAGAATACCCTCGCTTTCAGCTCTGGGAAAGCCCCTATTCTGACTTTCAAAAATTATGCCAGGATAGGTTCCTTGGATATGCAGGAGCAAGGAAGCCTTTTGGGGGGCATTTCCCCCCTCTTAGATGGGCATTGTTATGCTTTATAAGCATAACAATGCAACACCCTTTATCTAGTTTGTTCTAATCTATTATCCAGAATTACTAGTATCCAGAATACATGGCACTAATAAAGCATTCATTGCCAAAGTTATCAAGACAATTCATTGTATATTCCATTGTATATTCATTGTATATTCCATTTCTTTCTCTTTATAACACTTGCATGGTTTGAAATGTAGCACATTAAACTGGCAGAAATTTAAGAACATAACCATATAAATGATAGTCAATATAACAGACACTATCAAGAGAAGATTTTATTTGCCTTTCTTTATGACTACATCTAACAGCAATATGTAACTTTAAGCTAAGACAGGTGCAAATCTACATGTGCATAACAATTTCCCCCCAAGGGCTATGCTTCAGTTATTTATGTGATGACATCAATAATAGTCTTAAATCCCACAATTCAAGCGGGCCACACAATTCCAAGTCATTGATCATTTAGTTCCTGACAGGCAATAAGAAGACACTGAAACGGAATCATTATCACTTCAAACTTAATGGTTCTAATCATGAATCATGAGTTCTCCTTGTAAAGATATTTTATTATCCTATATTTAACTGATACATGTGTGAAGGAAATGAAGAACAAAATAAATCAACACTCAACATTTATTTCCTCTAGCATTCTCTTCCATTAGGCCTAGATAGGCAATTTAAGTCTCTTTGTATTAAGAAATTTGAAAATGTAATTATTACAGTCAGGATTGAGGGGAGGGGCTGTCTTTTAATTGAATGATTTAAATGGGTTAAAGAATAAGATTTCCTCTGTCCTTTTTTTTTTTTTTTTGATACTGATGGTTAAACCTGGAGGCATGCTACCTCTAAGCTACACTACCCAGTCCTTTATTAATTTATTTATTAGGTAATTTTGAAACAAGTTCTTGCAAAGGTGCTGAGGCTGGCCTCAAATCTGTGGTCCTCCTGTCCCAAACTCTCAAGTCCTGGAATTACAGGAATGGGCCACCACACCCAGGTGATTTCCTCTGTCTTAACACTGGAGCCATGGAGAAAGACTAGACCATGCTGAGAGACTGCTGATCATCTACATTCAAGCAGGAGGATCTCTCTCGCTCACTCTTGTAGGCCGATTTGTGAGGGAGGACTTGTAAGCACTACTGGAACATCTGTCACTTTATATCACTATTGTTTGCTTATAAGTCATTTCAGGGCAGGAAGCTGAATGTGCCGAGCAAAGGAAGCAAGGAATTTTCCAGCAATTATTTTTCTGTAAATATTTCTTTCATTACCATCTATTTTCAAAAAATACTTGTTTCATGACTCAAAGGGGTAAATGAGGCAAAGATGAGAAAGAAAGAATATCATCATACTGTTTTGGTGTTGGTTTATTGCTTTTCCAAATTAGGTATTTTTATGTAGACAAGGCAGGGAACTCCTTTAGGTCACTCTTGTGTTCCCTCAAGTACCCAGTACAGTTTCTGATACAGGGTAGTTTTATTGAAACAAAGTGATTAGAAAAATAAACTTTGACTTTCTATGTGTGTGTGGGGGGGTATATACATATATTTGTGTGTTACAAAGTACATACTTATTTGCTATACATATTTACTTGCTATATATACTATATAGTACATTTATTTATTTTAGATTATACATTGCATATAATATATATCTGAGATTATATACCTGCATATATATTTTATGCATGTGTCACAAATGTGTGTGTCAATGACAGTAGTGATGGCCAACACAAAGATTTGTGGAGTAGTGTGCTAGTGAATGTTTAACAACCAGTCTGGGGGAGTATTGTTGATTTAAAGGGTCTGTCAATTTCCATGGTGTAAATACTTCTGTCATGACCAAGCTCAATCTCCCACCTTGCCATCAACCAGCCTGCAAAATTCACGCAATTCAACAGTAGGTTCTTATGCAGCACAGCAGTAGCTATGAATGTGGATGTCTGTTTATGGATATAGGTACATAGAATAGAAAGTACCTGTCTATGTCAAAGTGGTTTCTGTACCCCAGAATAATTTTTATGGCACTTTGGACATCTGCACGCTAAATAGCCATTTTTTTGTGACCTGTGTCACTACTGCACCAGATTGAGATAAAAACACAGCACATTTCCAACAAAGGACTAGTATCCAGAATACATAAAGAATCGGGAGGAAGCTCACCGAGTGCCGTGTGCACGTATGTCATGATCACTCTGAAGGACATTATGATATGTGACTACAATGCACCAATGAAAGTATGTAACAAACAAATAAGAGCTTTAAAATAGAAACAGTGAAAAGACATATAGTCCAGTTCAAAGATGGAAAAAGCGCATGAACAGTCATTCCACTGAAAAGGTATGTAGATGGAAAATAAGCATATGAAATATGTGCATTAAAGAAATAGCCACTCAATCAAAAGTAAGTTATCACTAAGTGCCTCTCAGAATGGTGGCAACGCCATAGGCTGCTAAGGGTTCAGAAAAACTTGGATCATTTAAACATTGCTGACGAAAATATATAATGGTGCTGCCACACCAGAAAATAGTTTGAAATTTCCTAAAACACTGGATGGGCAGCTACCACTTTTGATACATACAATAACCATAATTCTCCAGAGCATTATAAAGATGAAAGAAAAGGCTTTCCTAAATGGCTGCATACTGCATGGTTCTATTTATATGACATTTCCAAAATGATACAATTATAGATAATGACAACAGATCAGTAGTTTCTGGCATTTAAGGATGGACAGGGGTGGGTCAGAAGTGCATATGGCTATAGCAGAGATCTATGAGGGACCCTGTGGTATAGGAAATGCCCTGCATCAGTGTCAGTATCTTAATCGTGATGTAGTAGTATCATTTTGCAATGTCTTACCACTAGGGGAAAGTAGATGAAGACGACGTGAGAGCTCTCTGTATTATTTCTTATATTAACTTGTAACTTCGCAATTATTCTAAATGAATATTTAATTAAAACATTACAGTGTGCCTGAATCAGAAAGTATGAAACACAAATATTCTTACATAAATTAAAACACATTTGTGAGCAATATTCATATTATTTGTCTTCCTACCCTGACTAGGTAGACACTCTTTCCCGGACTCTCATTAGTCTTTTCTCTGTATCTATGATATCCTTCCTATTTCATGCTGTACAACTGATTCTTTGTTCTCTATATTTCTGTCTAATAGTAAATATTATATTACTGGCTTTCATGCCAGATAATTATAACTTTATTATTTTTTAATTTCTAGGACTAAAATTCATAAGTGTCTTCTGAAAATTTAGTACTTTGTATTATACAGCACCTATACATAAGCTGTAGAAATTTTGATGAGCGAATATTTGCAACATTTGTGAGCCAAGATAAACAAACTAAAACTAACCAAAAAAGCATATAAATTCTGACAAAATCTTTTCCATCTGTGTGAATAAAATTGGGCAACTATAAGGCTTACCAAGGAATCAAACTGTCTTTATTAAAATAAATATGTAACTGACCCAGTTAAGGGGAAAGTAGGCCACATTCTTTGAAATTTATTTATTTATTTATTTATTTATTTATTTATTTATTTATTTAGGTACTGGAGGTTAAGCTACAATCCCCAGCCTTTTTTATTTTTATTTTTAAAACAGGGAATTGCTAAATTTCTAAGGCTAGCCTTGAACCTGTGATCCTCCCATCTCAGCCCCCTAAGTATTAACAGGCATGCACTAACACTGTCAACTGAAATTGATTAATTTTTAAAATCAGCAGGCAGAAAAGTTATTGCTTTCTCTAGGTGAGGTACTTGTTCTTCTCATAAATTCTCATTCTCTGACCTCGGCATGCACGTATCTGTGCTTTCAAACATCAAATAGTCTCCATATGCCAGCACCACGCTCTGATTTTCTGGACTCCAGGAAAATAATCTCCCTCTTCTTTTCTGTGATTTGGTTTTCTTCTTCATTCTCATCCTTCGTTTGCACAGCATGATGCTGTGTGATAGACGGTTCCTCTCTGTGTTCCCGCCCCACAGATATTCCCAGTGGCTGGGTTTTTACTTCTCTTGGAAACAATATTTGGAAGCTTTCTCTTGCCCCTGGTTCTATATGATAATTCTTCCTACTATTTATAAGGAAGTGTACATGACCAGGTGTGATGGAGCATACCTGTAATCCCAGTGCCTGGGAGGCCGAGACAGGTAGATCACAGGTTCAAGACCAGACTCAGCAACTTAGAGAGACTCAGCAAACTAGTGAGATCTTGTTTTAAAACAAAAATTTAAAGGGCTGGGGTGATTCTTGGGTTCAATCTCTGATACCACAATATATATATATATGAAGGGATATCTTAAATGTAGAGGTGGACAACATTCTTCCATTAGTCAGCAAACCACATATGACAAAAAATAAACTGTGACGATTTCATGTGTTAAGTAGCACATGGATGCCCAGAGTGCTTAAAGATGGAACTTATTTCATATGAGTCTGGATATAACTATAAAGATTATACAAGAATAATGACTGAAACACTGATCCACATGTTATTTAGATCCTGATATTTTGCAATGAGTCTGAAGCAGTGGATAATTATAAAAACAACTTCAGTTTGATAAAACCATTGAATCCAGAGTAAATGACTCTGGTTAATATATTAATTATGGTCAAACTCATAGCCTGGAGGTTTCCAGGGGCTCAGGACAACAAGGAATCGTGAAACAGCAGCAGACATTGGAGAAAAACAAATGCTCGGCACTCCATCTTTAACAAGTTTTCCTATGGTAGAATCAGATACTTTAAATCCAAATGAAAACTCCTTCTATTCAGATCATGATCTACCCAAAGTGACACCTTTAATTGGTGAGGGTTCCTGGAGCACTGTATTGAGAAATATTCTGAGATTTTGAGATCAGGTCTGGGTGCAGCAGAAGCAGTAGTATGCTTGATAAAAACAAAAAGAGGTGAGAGAAGCAGCCCTTATGCCTTTTTTTTTTTTTAATTTTCGGCCATCTATAAATCAGAATTTGGTTTATATATGTGGCAATTGGGACATAATGATATAAAAGTTTCAAAGTCACGAATTGAATTGTATTTGACTTAATAATAAATCAACAAAAGGGGATATTGTCAGCTAGAGATCATGGAAAGGTTGGCTACTTAACAGACCATATTATAAATTTAGTCTTCTAGGGTTCAAATAATAATGATTTGTAGACAAGCTGAAGAGATGTGGAATGCAAAGAGAAGTTTTATATGTGATAAGATTTGTTGAGAACGTTAAAAGGATTTGAGTATAAAAGGTCTTAAATTCTTTATTTTTCATTTTTATTTTTAAAATTTGTTTTATTTATTTATGTATTTATTTTGCAATACTGGGGATGGAACCTGGACCACTCTACCTCTGAACTACACTCCTATTTTTTATTACTTATTTTATTTTATTTTTTATTTTATTTCATTTTATTTTATTTTATTTTATTTTTATTTCATTTTATTTTATTTTATTTTATTTTTATTTCATTTTATTTTATTTTATTTTTTATTTTATTTTATTATTTTTTTTGCTGGTCTGGAGATAGAACTCAGGGGCATTTGACCTCTGAGCTATACCCCCTGCCCTATTTTTTATTCTTTATTTTGAAACAGGGTCTCACTAAGTTGCAGAGGGCCTCACTAAGTAGCTGAGGCTGTCTGCGAACCGTGATCCTCCAGTCTCAGCCTCCCGAATGCTGGGATTAAAAGCGTGCACCACCACACCCAGATCTTTATTACTTATTTTAAAACAGGATCTTACTGAGTGTCACGGGGCCTAAGTAGCTGAGGCTTTTTGCAAAACATGATCCTCTTGTCTCAGCCTCCCAAATGCTGAAATTACAAGCTTGCATCATCACACCTGGCTTTAAAAAAAGGTCTTAAATTCTATGGGGTCAGTTTTTAATGCCTACTTACCCTTTATTTCCACCATGACTTGAATCAAAAAGAAGGTAAGATTTGGGCACACAATAAAACATTAGTGTCTGAGTTGCAATGAAGTAGAAATCAGAAGGCAAGAGAAATAGCTGAAGGATTTTTCTAATCCCTAATTCTTTTCCTCCTCTTCTAATATTTGATAATAAGCCACCCAAAACTAATGTCATTGAAAAAATTTTAATTCATTGCCATTTTCCTTGTAGTGTACTTTCTGCCATAGATAAGCATAGTACCATTTCTAGTTTCTGATTAAGATATGCACACATTAAAAGAACAATCTGGTGTAGGGTGCATGCCTGGAATCTCAGTACTTTGGAGGCCGAAATAGGAGAATTTCAGGTTCAAGGGCACCCTTAGCAACTTAGCAAGGCCCTGTTTCAAAGTAAAAAGTAAAGAGGACTGGGGGTCTACCTCAAGGGTACAATTCCCCTGGGCTCAATCCCTTATAACAAACAAACGGACAAAAATGTTGAACAAAGGACAGAGGAATGGTAAGATAAGGGGCATGGGCAATTTTTATTCAAAACGTTTTTAAGAAGTTTGAGAGTTATGGGCCATGTCAGTATGAAATAAATGGGTGCCACTGTTGTATTTCACTGTGCTCACAGCCAGCAAACACACAGGTTTCTTCAGACTGAAGGGCCTTTTAGCACCAGCTTTTGTGTCTTGAGGTCCTTTGGCAGTGAGAAGGTGTTGGTGATCTCCGGATTCCTCAGATCCCTCTCTGAAGATGAAGCCAGGGGGCCAGTCAAACTGGGAGCCTCCCTCTCAAGCTTGCTGTTATTTCTTTGTTAATAATTAAAGTAGACAATGGCAAGCCCTAGTCTAGGGATGGATCAGAGAGAGGTTTTCTTTTCTTCCAGCAGGAAATGGCATGCCTATGGCTCTCAGGGAGGGCTCCCTACCACGCACTCGCTCTGTCTTCAGCTCAGGCTCTCAGATCTCCACTGTGTCCTGGATTGGTCCTAAAGCCAGCCTTCCTCAGTGGGAACTCTCCTATCTATGCTGAGTCCACATGTCCTCCTCCTGATGACGAAAGAGCACAAAACAATGATTTCTAAGCTCTCTTCCAGTTCTAATGCCCAAGCTAAGGAGCTAGGGCCAGCCAAGGTTCTTTCTAATAATACCAGTGATATCAGGATTTTAAATTAGGTTACTGGGGGAAAATAATACTTACAGATGCATAAACAATCCCTATAGGGTGAGGAGAGCTCTTAAAAGCTAGCAATGGAAGCATCTTAAAATATTTTACATTGCTTAATTGTGTTGTCAAAATTGCTAGTCTGAAAATTCTTCATTTAGATCATTACAATATTGACCTACTGGGAAGTCAAATTTTATTAATTTTGCAGTATAATAAATCAGCATAAAATATAACTTTAAATGTAATACCTGCATTAATGAGTATGTTGTAAAGGTAAAGATGCCAATGTAAGAGAATTCTTGCCACTAAACACTTTAATGGGGACATTTACTTTCCTTTACTTAATTCATAATGCAGTCACAAAGCACTTAGCTCGCTTAATGAACATAATTCTTACACTCTTGGGAATTTTGAAAACCTTTCAATTTGATGACTAGCTTATTGTTTTTTATTCCAAGGGCAAATTATATATTAGAGCAAGCAAGATAGAGGATAGTTAATGAGTAGCCAATTGAAAGTATGTAAAAATAATGAATGAGCTACTTTTTGTTTTTGTAAATAATGCGAAATATTACACAAATCAAGCAACTTTGTATAGATTAGGGTAGATACGAACTGGGAAAGACTGAGTAGTTGAGTATCTCATGAGCAAATGAATTAATTGCTTCAAAATTTCAGACAAACTCATTGTTAATCTAAAAGACTATACATTGGTCAGTGGCTAAGAATAAAATTTGTCTCGCAAAAGTCACAAAATTAATGAATTTCAATATCTTTATTTCTATCAGAGAAGCAAGAACACATTATTTTTTATAAAGAAACATTTTTTATTAAGTTGCTACACAATTCATTTAAAAATTGCTTACTTGGCCGGGCATGGTGGCGCACACTTGGAATCCCCACGCTTGGGAGGTGGATACAGGAGGATCCCGCACATTTGAAGCCAGTCTCTCTGGCTTAACAGACTCTGTTTCCAAATAAAAATATATCTGGGAGTGTAGCCTGGAGGTAGAAGGGCTTCCAGGAACCCCAGTGCCACACACACACACAAAAAAAAATTGCTTAGTTGTTGGAATCTGAGAATAAACTAAAAGAGACGGTTTTAGCTATAAGCCAGATAACTTTTTACAAATAATGTGTTTTAATTTATCAAAAAACATTTTTTGAGTTATTCCCAGTACTAGTGGATAAAACATATGTTCCCAGTTGTGTGATAAAAATAAGTCAAAATTTTACATTATGAATATAATTCTTAAATGAAAGGGATTTTTACTTTTAGAAGAAATATATTATTTTGCTTCAGCTTGAATGCCAATCTTGAATAGTCCATATTCCTTGGGAACGTAAGTTTGTTTCATAGAATGAGCTTAATTTCTACAAGCTGGAGAATTTAGAGACAAGCACAAACACCCCCTACTGTGTTTTTCTTTTATTGTTCTCTTTATTTTTGTCCTTCATACTCCATTATTTGAGTAGAGAAATAATCATGTCATCTTGGTTAGAGCTACCTAGTACAAATCACCAAAATATCCCCCTCAGAAATATTGGTTTGATTCAGTCCTTTTGAGTTGTTATTGTGATTGATTCCCTGGAAGGGTTTAGAGGAAATTCCTTGACTTGATTAATTATCCTCCTCCTGCCCTGCTCGTGATTCCTTGAAGATTCGTGTGACCCTCAGACTAGTGTGTTTTCCATACAAATTATTTGTGCTGTGGAAAGAAATGTGTCTTGTAAACATTCCCAGAGATGCTGCTAGAAGTATCATCCCATAAACACTTTAATGATTTATTTTTGAGTCTGTTTTTTTTTATTTAAAATGGTCTACTATTTTTTTTTTTTTTTTTTTTGGTGGTACTGGGTTCCTGGAAACCCTTCTACCTCCGGGTTACACTCCCAGACCTAGTTTTATATTTTTTATTTGGAAACAGGTTCTCTTAAGCCAGCGAGGCTGGCTTTCAACCTGCGCGATCCTGTCTCTGCCTCCCAAGCACGGGGATTACAAGCATGCGCTACCACGCCCGCCTGGTCTACTATTATTGATGGATTAAATACATAAATTTGATAACCAGTAACTATTATAACTATAATTAAATTTGGTATTACTTTTAGTTTGTTGGAGTAAACCATGTAAGTCGCCATTTTTAAGGTCAAATTATTCAATATCAGTCATCTTCTGTTTTGACTTAATAGTTTCTTCTTTACTGTGAGGTGGGCAGAACAATGTTCAAAAGCTTAAGCTGAGGACTCACAGAGTCTCAAGCTGTTGCATGGTCATTTATTGGCCATATAGCTGTGGATAAACTGATTACTCTCCATTACAACTCAGTTTCTTCATCTGAGCATTAGGATATTAACTGCATGCGATGCATAAAATTCTCGTAATTATTAAAGGAATTTGGGCATAAATGAAGTGCTTGAAAGATGTTAGTAGAAGTCATTAATAGTAGTATTAGATTTAATTAGTATTTTGACTATCTTTTACATTTTTCTTCCCCTCTGGAATTTCCTGGTTACTGGTTCTAATTTCCATGAACTGCTTTTGTATTTTTGAATATTATTTCATTTGATACTCTGAGCTTAAGTGAATGTTTCTGGTCAGAAAGTATTCTAACATTGATGGGCTTGAATAAAAATGATCATTCAGAAGGATATCTTCTCAGTTATTATAAATTTCCATAAGAGCCAATATTTATTTAGCAACCAAGATGAATCACATACTGTGGGGTGGGTATACACGCTGTGCACTTTTATTGCATGCATACCAGCTTCCTGAGGTTGTCCCTCTCATTCCTCTCATGTAGATGAGAAAATTGAAGACAGACTTTGAGGTCAGGACTGGAGGGGAGACCTGCAGGGACCTGTGCTCTTAACCACCATGCTGCGCTGCCCTTTGGATAACAAGTTTTACTGCAAACTCTCCTTCCCCTCAAATCTCCATGGTGCCTCCAGCCAGAAACTTCATCATGTTATGTTGCCTCTAAAACTGTAGAAAGTAAAACCCAACAACTTTGCTCCACTGAAATTTTCTCTGCTATTTGCAAATCATTTCCTGGAAGACCTGTCCTCTCGCATGCTGAGCTGCCAATACCATATGCAGATCCCAGTGCAAAAGGAAAGCTTAGAGTCTTTTATTACAAAATGCCGGAGAACTTCAAATAAGAATGTCACTGTAAAGCATTAAATCAAGTGAGTGGGCCGTGAGTGGGAAGCCCTGGGAGCCCACACCAGCAAACGGGCACACCAGCCCTGCATCTGAGCAGATCCTTTGAGGAGCCCTGCATGAAGCTTCATGGTATTCCATGAAGCTGGAGACTTTCCTTTAAGTCTTTCTCCCAAATCTCTCTAGTTCTGAAGCTAGAGCGTGCTGAGACAAGGCACCCTTGGCAGGGCGGGCCCTGGTGGGGAAGCAAGGCTGCCAGCCTGCAGTCCAGATTAGTGGCCCTAAGGAAAAAGAAGAAGTGTAGACCACTTTGGTGGTAGTCAGGAAGTAGGGAAAAGAAAGAGGAAGCCCTGGGAACTCCTAGCTCCCCACAGAGGGAATCACCCTCCTCTTCTCTCAGAATAGAGGCTGAAACCTAGAGAATACCTCCAGGTGCCTTTGTTGCTTAGAGGGGGGGCTCACGCAAACTGATGTCCCAAATTAAGTAGCCTGATATTTCAAAAGTATTCACATGGTGTCTGCCCTTTCAATATATATATAGACAAAATAATGTTTTAGGACATCTTTACTTCAAGCCTGCTAAAAGTAGAAAAGTACCTGCCATTAATTCTCAGACCTTACCATGTAAGTCGAGAGTCCTCTCATTCTGTCTGATGGGTGGTCCAGATTCAGAGGGAGTACTTCCAGGATGGATGGATGTAGACTCACACTCCAGTCTCTCTCCTTACTATTCTGTGACTCTAGGGAAATGAATTGACTTCTCTGAGCCTCCATTTTTAACTTGTAGAATGAAAACGATTAATAATCTGAGGGTGTCTGAGATTACATTACTGATTACATAACTTTATACATAAATACTTCTAGATACAAAAAGACATTTTATTTTATACATGTATATGCTTTTAAGTATATGATATATACGCACACCTATTTGTGTGTGTACGTGTGTGTATATTTTGAAACTTCTCAGTTTAAGGCTCTTTCACATTAGGAGGAGGGAAAACGCTTGGCTAGGAGGAGGATGACAGTTCTTTTGGGGTTTCCACTTGTTACTGCTAACTCTAAATTCAACTTACATGACATTCAGATTAAATCTCTATTACCTGCAGAGTTAGAGACTTCCTCGTGTGTAATCCCTGTGCTTTAAATCAAGAAGACCAAGTGTTTATTTGAATAGAAATCTAATATCATGCCCAGAAAAAGCCAGCTGTGCTTCCTGTTTGAAATGTCAGTGATGCGCTTTAGTGCAATTCAGAGCGTGGATTGGGTTGTATAAATCTCCACCTTTAGAGATTATCTTACTTAGACTTATCTTTCTTACTTCTTACCCTAAGCCCTAGCCACCTGATGTACTTTTTATGTGTCTCTCAAAGTGAATCACAGAAAATAAGATGGAAAAAATCTAAATTTCTAGTATCCCATCACTAATACACTGACAGGTTATGTATCAAGATTTCCCTTTAAACTTTAGTTTCATAGTTTCCTCAACATGTTTATAACAGTAGTTTAGTTATTGAATATCCAATGTAGTATTCACCAAAAACTGAAAAAAATCAAGGAAAAACAAATACAACTGTACAACCAACATGAAGCATATACTATTCCTTATTGTCTAATTATGTAAATAAACATGAAAATAAGGAATATTTTTTGTTGTCTGGGCAGTGAGTAGAATAATTTCAACTCTAATGTTCTTGAAATCTGTTTGTTGAATGTGTTTTCTGTAAGATCAGACATTTAGTTTGTGTCTCCATTCTGCAAAAAGTTCCATGAGTGCAGGTCTCTGAGAAATTTGACTGAATAAATTATTCCTGGACTTTTGAATGATTAATCGTGGCTGCATGATATGCAAATTGGACAGCTCTAGGCACATCTCTCAGCACAGCACTAGGTCAGAAGCTGAATCCGGTCGCTGGCAGAGTTTCTGAGAAAGGAAGAGCTTCCGGCAGCATGGTAAGCTGTGTGCAACTCACGTCTCCCAGAGACATACAAGTTATTGCTGGGCTGCTTGCTGGGGGCTTCTTTTAAATGGGTCTGTGAGTAATAAAATTTGAGTAATGTTTAAGTGAAGTGCTCTTAAGTTGTTGTAAAACAGCAAAAGAAACTGAAAGCTATAATTATTACTTTTACACTCATTTTTAATAAAATTAACTATCTTGTCTTAATTGCCAAGTACTAAATGTATTTGATTTCAAAAGGCTTATTGTATTTGCTAATGTCTCAGTAACATATTTCGATAAAAAATAGTAATTGTACTCACTTGAGTAAATGTGACTATTTACAGAAAAATTGAAGCTCCTAAGTCATCTAAGATAATCTCTAATATGTAATGTTTTCATGTTTAGAACATAATGTATGAAATAGGATGTTAAGGAATCCTAGAATTAAATTTAGCATTTATGTGTGACAAAATGAGATGGTTCAAAATGTAATTTACTGAAGAAAAATGGAAAATTTTAGAGACCATTGCTTTTAACTTTCCAGGGCTTTTCCAGCTTTATGGGAGAGTATTAAAGAAGTAATACAAATACAATTTGATGATGCCATTTTATAACTTTTTAACAACTTAGTTTTTTATATAATTTATAGGATCCATAAAAATGAAGTAATCATTTAAATCATTGTACCTTTTTCAGAGTGAATATATATTCATAGTCAAACTATTTTGAATTGAAAAAAGAAATTTGTTTTAAAAAACTTCCTATTATTAACTATATAAATTTTCCTTGCAGTAGCAGTTAAAATTAAAATTCTACAATAATCTCTTATTGTGATGGTTATAAGAAAAAATAAAGTTTAAGAAACTATCAAATATATATGTTTAAATTTGGTTTTGAAAAAATGTACATTTCCAAAAGAATGAACATATTTAGATCAAAGACACATTATACCCAGTTAAATAAAAGTACTGATATCCTTTTGTGACTAAATTAGATACTTCTTTTACTTTATTAATTCTAACAGCTTTAGATATATTTTAGGACTAGGAACCAATGCTTTTACTTTAATATATTCAATACTTTTTAAAGAAAAATATGTTTTCAAAGTAATTCATCCAAATCAGTTATATGCAATTTATCACTACTTTCCTTTCCTATAATTAAGACTGTAACTACTATTTCTCTTCTTTTATGAAAAGATTCCCCCTTTAGTTGGGAATGTCGGGAGTTTTGCTTAAAAGAACAACTTACTTCTCCAATTTGTACGAATGTGATAGCTAAACTAAAAATTTGCATATGAATATCATTCAATTTAGAATCCCCTCAACACTGTGGCTACTTGTGAAGTTAAACTGGCTTGCAGATATCGAATAGCCTGCCTTTATAAAACCATAGTTTTTAATATCATGCATTTAGAAATATGTTTTCAAGAATAAAACCAAGGTATTAAAAAGGTGAATTAAAAACATGAATAAAAGCATATTCTTTTTTTTATAAATACAATTTTAAGTAAATATTAAAGTGTAACAGGATACCCAAATATCAGGAATGACTGCTTTAAATTATGTTTTTCTTACTTTTGCCTCTTTGTATCTATTAGCTATTACACAGCTAATATGTATTTTGAGAATACATTTTTAAAAGTTAAAAGTTTTTTTTTTTTTTTTTTAAGAATCAAGCAACCATTCTATGAGAAGCAAGACAAAGGTTTGGAGTAGTGAATTAGAGGGATGAATGAATTTCGTGGCTCATTTTCCTTATTCCAGCATCTTTGGATAACTGGCAGGACTCCCCAACACATTCATGTGTTCCCCTCACTGGCCTCAGTGGTAGCTATTGGCAATCTGGCTTCAAATTGTACAAGTCTTCATGAACATGTTTTCTGTTCATGGCTGCATAAATTGCATAAGCCACTGGCATCAGCAGCACTTATTAGGCAGAAATATGACCCGATTATGACTGCAAAAAGAGGAAATCTAAAAGTGAAACACTCGAGTCTCTGGGCTCAAGGAAACTTTCTTTGTCTTCATTTAGACTCCAGCATATGCACCAGCTTTTGAGTGCCCCCACCACGAGAAGGCAGAGGGACCCAGAACTGAGCCTTAAGGATATCCAACATTTAAAGCTTGTACAAAGGACATCTCACAAAAGTCTGCAAACAGAGAGAGAAGGGAAACAAGGAGACCTGCATGTCACTGTAGACAAGAAAGAGGGCATTTCAGGAAGGAAAGATCAAAAGCTGTACTAAATAGATTGGAGAATAAGAGTGATAAAAAAAAAACCCCACTGGCCTAAAAATAAAATATATTAACTTGAAAAATTGTAGCCCTTTTGCCATATTTCAAGGAGTTTAAAACTTTTAATATTACATAATACGTGCTGCCCTTAAGGGCAAAAGACTAGGAAGTCTAGATCAACCAAAAAGATAAATGTCACAATAAAAAACCCATCTGGAATCTCATCGCCAGGGATGAAACTATTAATACTTTGGTACATTTATTTTTTTTGGCTGTTGTATGTTTATTAATTTCAAGTGTGAGTTCTTAAGAGCTTTAATTTCTCAAAGTGATGTAGAAGATATACGTCACATTTTACTTTATCTGAATCTTTTTCTAAGTCACAGCTTTCTCTACTAACTAAAGCTGCTGATTTTGAGTAGTGACTATATTATTCACAGGATCATCTTTTATAATGAAATCAAACAGCTTGGTGGACTTGCTACTGACCTGATCTTAGGAGAAGCATTCATAAAACTGTTTTGTGTCAGATATTGAAAGTTATGTCTTCACTCAATAAGCATTTTCCAAACACCTACTCTTTTCCGGTCACTCGGCCATATGTAAACA
Organism: Muscardinus avellanarius; assembly: GCF_963383645.1. Lineage (NCBI taxonomy): Eukaryota > Metazoa > Chordata > Mammalia > Rodentia > Gliridae > Muscardinus > Muscardinus avellanarius. Next base: position 117,131,012 of record NC_137790.1, read on the forward strand.
ATAAGCCATGAGTACAATGAAGTTACAAATGCTGAAAAAAGCAGTACATATGATAAAATCAAGATTGTTTGGCTTTTGTTGGCAAAAATGAATTGAATGAGGGTCAGAGAAAAGATGGGAAGGCTCAATAAAAAGTTATGATGCAGAGTGCAAGATGATGGTAGCCTGGGCTGGAATAGCAATGAGGGATAAGGAGCAATAGTGTCAGATTTGGGAAATAGACAGAAATCAGATCTAACAAGACTTGGTAGTTTGTTCATTATTGGTGTTAAATTTTGGGTGACTTTGTGGATGTTGCTTGAGTTTCTGTAAGAGGCAGCCAGGAAGATGGTGGATGTCACTTGGGTTTCTGTAGTGTACACCTTGGGCTTCTGTGGTGTGTACCTGAGTAGATGATGAATGTTGCTTGAGTTTCTGTAGTGCACACCTGGGCAGATGGTGGATGTTGCCTGGGTTTCTGTAGTGTGTACCTGGATAGATAGTGCAATCATTTTCCTGAGACAGATGGATATGCTGTGGGACTGGTAAGAAAGTTAAAGAATCTCATAAAGGATTTCAAAATGCAGAGATGCCTGTGCAAATCAATCAATAAAAATGGTATAAACATCTAGACTTTATAAGATAGGTCTAAGCTAGACTAGAAATCTGAAGCTTGATGTAAGAATTAGATCATACTTGTAGAATAAAGAGAAAGGGCCCAGGACTGAGCCTTGAAGAACTGGACATTTAACACTTGAGCCATGCTATGGTTTGGATCTTGAATGTGGCCCAACATCTCATGTGTTGAAGGCTGGACTTTGAGGTGGCAAGGTTAAGAAGTGGGGTGTGGCTAGAGGAGTTAGCTTTGGGGGGATGATGGCCTTGAAGACCCTATCTGTCTCTGGCCTTCTTTCTCTTTCTTCTGCCATGAATTAAGCAGTTATTCTTTACCATGCCTGGCTGCCAGGATGTCCAACCTTGGGGCCTGCCAACCATGAAGTTAACCTCTGAAACTTTGAGTAAAAATAAAACAATCTTTCTCTAAGGTGTTCTTGTCAGGTATTTCGGTCATAGCAATGAAAAACTGACATATGCAAACCACAACAGAGACTATCCGGGGAGAAAGAAAGAAAAATAGAATACCATCTTGGACCAAAAAGGCCAAAGAAGAATGTTTGTAGAAATCGCAGGATGAAAAAGAGCTAAGAAGTCAAATCAGAAGAGTAGTGAAAAATGCGCATTGGATTGAGCAGCGTGGAGGCTGGTTTGGTGGAGTGATGGGTCAGAAGTCAAATTGGAGACTGTCAGAAAGCAAATGGTGTCAAGATGTCAAAACTCTTAGAGAGACGGGCCTTTTCAGAAGTCAGTTTAGGACGAGGAGAGGAATGTGTGGAATAAAGGAGTCATGTTTTTGTCTGCTCCTTATGGTTGAACCTGATGAGATAATAGTGTTTAAATGCAGATGCAAATGGTGCAGTTGGGATGGAGAGGAAGGCTGAAGAGACAGAGGAAAAGGATCCCATGAATGGCATGGGAATTTTGAGAACCTGAGAATTAGTTGGACCTGGAGTAGGGTTACTATCTCGGCGTGGTAGGAGGCGAGACCCTCCACTGGACATTCGTGATGATGATGAATAGGACAGAGTAAGTGGAAGAGGGGTGAAAAGATTGGGGAAAACCTAAAACTGAGCTATGTGCTCAATTGCTGGTGATGTGAGAGAGCAGTGGAGTCGGATAACTCCAAAGACAGTGTGGACCCGGTCTGCCCAGCTTTCCCGCAGGACTCCTATGTCTTCTGGCTGAAGTTCCCATCCGCCTGCCTCTAGTGTTAGACTCAGTGGCAGGTCTCCAGGCACAGATTTGACAGGCTCAGAGGGACTTATGGTATTTTGAAGTAAGTTATTAAAAATAACTTAATAAAAGATTAAGCTTATCTCCAATTCCAGGGCTTATTTTCATAGAACACTCTCAAAATACCAGCACCCTTTAGCTTAAGTAAACCACTTGAATTTGAAAACAAAACAAAACAAAAGGCGATTTGACTTTCCAGATGTGTTCTCCAGAGAAAGTTTTACTGACTGCTTGCATGCTTCTCAGTAAAAGCAGTTCCGGTGAGATTGTTCTTACTTTGCTTTACTTACCAAAATACTATATGGAAAGAATCATTTGGTTGCGATTAAAACTCACAAGTCTCTTTGATGAAGAGGTTTTTAGAAAATTTTATTTTCAGTCTTGTTCTCCTCACCAGAAATAAGTAAGCTTTACTATGTAACATGAAAAATCTAGCACTTTTGTTGGGGGGGGGGCGGGTCTGGGGATGGAACCCAGAGGCATTTGACCTCTGAGCTACATCCCCTTTCCTATTTTTTTTATTCTTTATTTTGAAACAGGGTCTCACTAAGTTGCAGAGGGCCTCACTAAGTAGCTGAGGCTGTCTGTGAACCGCGATCCTCAGGTCTCAGCCTCCCGAATTCTGGGATTACAAGTGTGTGCCACCACGCCCATCTCACATTTTTCAAATAACTCGATTTCTTGAAAAATCCTGTCCAAATACAGTCTAGCCTCATGACAGGAGAGGAAATGACAAGCAAGCCGGACATCTGAGGTTCGAATGAATCAGATGCTTGTTTCATAACCCCTATGTGTAGGTATTACATTGAAGGTCTTTTACTAAGATATATGACCTCAACAAGTGCTATTGCCTAAATATTGGTGGCCCCCCAAATGCATATGTTGGGAATGAACAGTCGTAAGAGGTAGCCTCTAGGGAAGTAATTAAGTCACAGAGCCTCTGCCCTCATGAGTGAAATCAGTACCCTTCTAAGGAGATGGGAAGAGCTGCTCAGCCCCTTCCACCATTGCTGTGAGGAGCCAGAAGTGAACAGACGCTAAACCTGCCACATCTTGATCTTGGACTTCTCTAGCCAGCAGAACTGTGGGGAAAAAAAGTATTTCTATTATTTATTAAGTACCCAGCTTAAGATATTTTGTGGTAGCCACAGGATCAGACTAACACAGCAAGGTATTTAATTTTCCAAGCAGCACTGAAATCAAGTGTTAAAGGAAAAGCAGTTCCCACTTGACTGGGTCATCGTGAGCATCAGGGGAGGTCTTCGTGGGAAGCGGCCAGTGAGCACAGAACCTGGTTCGCTATCTGCCTTCGATGAATACTGGACCCTGGTATTATCACTAAGATTCTCATTTTCTTATTTTAAATTTTAAAAACTATCATGCATCAATAAAAACATAAAAATATGTTTTAAAACAGAAGCCATATATCCTAAATGTAATAAAATAAGCAAAATTCCTTGACAATATGGAAGCAGGTTAAAGCAATATCAGGGTTGGAATTCTAACAGTCTTTATTTCCTCCTCTAGGTTATGGTCCAATTCAGTTTAACTCAGCAGAGTTTGCTGAACAACTACAATATGTTGGAGACTACAACAGGCTCTGCAGACACAAAGGTGAGTTCAACTCCTCTTCAATTTCTTTGCCACACTGTCCCTTGGCCTCTGTTATTTGTCAAGCCCGCTGTGAGTTTCCAACCCAAGGCCCGTGCGCATGCGCTTTCTGTGTCTGCCCCACTCTTCCTCCAGATGTACATATAGCTCCTTCTCTCTCTTTATTGAAGCCTCTGTTTAAATGCCAGCTTATAAGGAAAGCATCTCCTTGATCATCATATGCAAAAAATAGCTCTTTGTCACCCTCTAGTCCCAAACTGTTTAACATCTTTACCCTTCCTTGCTTTTATTCAAAGCATCTATCATTATATGACATCCTTTACCTATTTTCAGAGAAAGAGAGAGAGAGAGAGAGAGAGAGAGAGAGAGAGAGAGAGAGAGAGAGAGAGAGAAAGAGAGAGAGAGAGAGAGAGAGGAGAAAAGAATGTTACTGGGAACTGAACCCAGAGGCATTCTATCTATGAGCTATATGCCCACTCCTTTTTAAATGTTGTTTTGTTTTGAAACCGGGTATTTCTAGGTTTCTGGAGTTTTCCTAAATTGCTGATGTTGGTCTTGAGCCTGTAATCCTCCTGTCTCAGCCTCCCAAGTACTAGGATTTCAAGTGTGGGCTACCACACTGGGCTATTTCCTGATTCTTTTGAAGAGAGTATACCTTGAGATTAGAAATTTTATTTTTCTCACAGCAATCATCCCCAGTGCCTAGTACATAGTTCGAAAGTAATAAATATTTGTTGAAATAATATATTAGCATACCTATATTAACATACAGATATATAGGTATGTTCATGCACACTCCTTCCTAATGTAGCCTACTCTCCATAGTTCATCTTTCATGTGTTATTTTTTAATTATTGCACTCAGAACAATTTTGTCCCTGGTCACATTCTAGTGACCTGTCCTTATCTTTCTTTTCTTCTCTAGGAGTGGAATTCGACCTGCAGAAACTGGCTGGCCCTGCAGGCTGCTTTGGAAAAGTATTACCTTTCCATTTTCTATGGGCTGGAGTTCACCGTGGGCATGCTTGGGAATACTGCTGTTGTTTTCGGCTACCTCTTCTGCCTGAAGAACTGGAACGGTAGTAACATTTACCTCTTCAATCTCTCCATCTCTGACCTGGCTTTTCTCTGTACCCTCCCCATGCTGATGAGAAGTTACGCCAACGGGAACTGGATATACGGAGATGTGCTGTGCATCACCAACCGGTACGTGCTCCACGCCAACCTGTACACCAGCATCCTTTTCCTCACGTTCATCAGCATCGACCGATACATGCTCATGAAGCATCCCTTCCGGGAGCACCTTTGGCAAAAGAAAGAATTCGCTGTCTTAATCTCTTTGGCGATCTGGGTTTTGGTCACCTTAGAGCTGCTACCCATCCTTCCTCTCATAAATCCTGTAACCACAGACAAGGGCACCAGCTGCAATGATTATGCAAGTTCCGGAGACCCGCGATACAACCTCATTTACAGCTTGTGCCTAACCCTGGTGGGGTTCCTGATTCCCCTCTTTGTGATGTGCTTCTTCTACTTTAAGATGGCTGTCTTCCTGAAGCAGAGGAGCAGGCAGCTGGCCACAGCCCTGCCACTGGAAAAGCCGCTGCACCTGGTCATCTCTGCGGTGGTGATCTTCTCCGTGCTATTTACACCGTACCACATCATGAGAAACGTGAGGATCGCCTCGCGCCTAAGTAGCTGGCCACAGCATCCCTGCGCCTCATCCATCATCAACGCCCTGTACACCATGACCCGGCCTTTGGCCTTCCTGAACAGTGCCATCAACCCTGTCTTCTACTTCCTGATGGGCGACCACTTCAGGGAGATGTTGACAAGTAAACTGAGGCACCACTTCAAATCTCTTACCACTTTCAGAAGATGAGCTGGTGAACTTGTATTTTCTTTCTGCAAGAAGCCAGGCACCTGAGCAGCTGGCGGTTTCCAGGCATGCACTGTGAACGGGTTCCTTTGGAGGCATAGAACTAAGTCAGAGAGGTGCGCAGATATGACCCTGAGAAGGTTGGACCCAGAGTACGGAAAAGAAGAGGCTGATAGCATTTGATTTCTTCACCTAAGAATGGAGACGAGTTAGACCACCACTGTCTGATGTTTGGGTGCATACATCCAAAACCCTAGATGTTAAAAGACTTCAACCAGTGCAAAAGGAAGTAAAAGAGAGAAAGGACATCAAGCTGTGTGCACTTAATCATTGATCAGAGTGGGAAATAAAATTGTTTGGGTAGAGTTCTCTATGTGACTCATATTCATGCAATTCTAAAACTCTTGAGAACTGAAGGGCAGATTAGATGGATTGTTGTACATATCCCATAGTTTTGTAATCCATTCATCAGTTGATGGAAATCTTGGCTTATTCCATAATTTGGCAATGGTGAATTGTGTAGTTATAAACATAGATAAGATATGTATGCATTAGTTGGGTTGTTTGGTTTCTTTTCTTTCAGGTAGATACCCAGAAGTGGTATTGCTGGATCACATGGTAAGTTTGTTCCCATTCTTCTGAGGATCCTCCATACTGTTTTCCAAAGTGGTTACGCTAATTTTCAATCCCACCAACAATATTTTAGAGTTCCCACTTCTCCACATCCTCACCAGCATTTGCTGTTGTGTTTTGAATGAGTTCCATTCTAGTTGGAGTTAGGTGAAATCTCAGGGTAGATTTGCATCTCTCTGATTGATAATGATGTTGAACATTTTTCATGCATTTGTTGGCCATTTGAATTTCTTCTTTCATGAAGTGTCTATTTAATTCACTTGCCCATTTTTTGATGGTTTACTTGTTTTCTGAGTGCTGAGTTTCTTGAGTTCTCGGTATATTCTAGATATTAGTCCTCTATTGGAGGAGTAGTTGGCAAAAATCTTCTACCATTCTGTTGACTCTCAGTTGAGAGTTCTTGATAGTTTCCTTTGCTGTGCATGTACTTTCCTTTCATGCAATCCCACGTATTGATTTGCCTTTTAGTTTCTGTGCCTTTGGAGTCTTGTTAAGAAAGTTTTTATCTGTGCCTCTGTGTTACAAACTGTGTGCTATCTACATAATGGAATTTTACTCACTATAAACAAAAACACAATTACATCATTTACAGAGAAATGGATGGAACTGGAGGACATTATGGTAAGTGAGATTAGTCAGTAACAAAAAAAAATTAGATGCTCTCCATAATATGCGAAAGCTAGGGCGAAATGGGTCATAGGAGGAACTCTAGATGAAGAAGGAGATTCTATAGATGAGCAAATAAGGCGGCCTGAGGGGATGGGAGAGGGGAAGAGGGAAATTCTCTAATGCACATGATGTACTTTAACAAACATATCAAAGTCAATCACTAAGCCAAGCATGAGAAGGAGGGATGGGGAGGGAATGGGGCAGGATTAAGTAAGGGCTAATTGGGTGATGTGTGCATGTATGTCTCCACCATGTTGTATCTCATTAAGATGTATGACTACAATGAAACAATAAAAAATTTAAAAAGAGAGAGAATAGAAATAAACTTCCTGTAAAGGTGCAAAACTATTGTTTATAGAAGTTTATAGAAGTTTGTATACTTTATTCGGGTACTGCAATCATGCATTATAGTGAGGTTCAACATGATATACACATACCTCACATTAGTAAAATTGATAACAATACCCTTGTATATTATGGTCCTAGCATTATTTGAACTATTTTCCTCCTCAGTCTTCTTTTTCTCCTCCCTAGTCTCCCCCAATCCCTTTCCACTATTCTACTTGTGTCCCTCCACATATTTAAAAATCCCTTATGCTTCCTATTTTCTCTAGTTTCTGCATATGAGAGAAAACATATAACCCTTGGCTTTCCCAGACTTTCTGATCTCACTAAGTATAATAATCTTTAGTTTCATCCATTTTCCTGCAAATGACATTTTGTTCTTTATGGCTCAGTATAATCCAATTGTGTGTATAACCACATTTTCCTTATCTATTCATCTGTTAATGTACACCTGGGTTGGGTCCATAATTTAGCTATTGTGAACTTGTCAATGATCTCACCACCATGAATGCCCACTCTTGTCTAAAAATTATATTTTAAAAATATTTAAACAGTAGCAACAGTAAGTAAAAAAGCAATACAGTGAGTTACAGAATATTTTTATATCGATCATGTATTGAGGATGGCATGTAATTTATCAGTCCTTTTTTGTTGTACAGAAGAATCTTTATTAAGGTTAAAGTTTAAAGAAAGAATTCAACAAAAGAAGAGAATATGTTTGAGCTCTGCTGTCAGGAAATTTAGGTGATATAGGAAACTTTATTTGATGAAATTTCATGACATCAAAATGCTTTAAAGATATGCCAAGTACCTCCAGTATTTTGCAAAAATTTCAAATTTATCAAGCACAAAATGACTATCAGGAAAAAAAGCAAAATAAAACACAACAAAAATGAGTACATTAAAGCCGGGCATGGTGGCGCATGCTTGTAATCCCAGCATTTGGGAGGCTGAGACTGGAGGATCTTGGTTTGAGGACAACCTCAACTACTTAGTGAGGCCCTCCACAACTTAGTGAGATCCTGTTTCAAAATAAAGAATAAAAAATAGAAAGCCGGGCGTGGTGACAAACGCTTGTAATCCCAGCATTTGGGAGGCTGAGACAGAAGGATCACGGTTCGTGGACAGCCTCAGCTATTTAGTGAGGCCCTCTGCAACTCAGTGAGACCCGGTTTCAAAATAAAGAATAAAAAAATAGGGCAGGGGGTGTAGCTTGGAGGTCAAATGCCCCTGGTTTCTATTCCCAGACCTGCAAAAAAAAAAAAAGTACTCTTTTTTATTATTTAAACAGCAATCCCCCAGAAAATTTCAACCTCATCCAACAATTTATGTCTTATCTTAGAGTTTGAACTGATTTCTCTGCTTCCTACACGGGCTTTTACCTGATTTTCTGTGCATCCCTGTGTGAAGATAAATCAGTGAGTCCCAATCTAAACTCCCTGTCTTCTTCAATTCATTCTGTGCCGTCTGCACAATTCCCCCTGTTCCTCTTCTGCACACCCATGACTTCTCGTTTCTAAACTCCACTGGATTCCACCTCTAATTTAGCTTTTGTATCCAAAATCCAATTCTTTGTCATCCCTCACCTGGACCATTATTCTTTTATCAAATAAACATTCATATACATTTGTTTATCTACTATCCACAGCTCAGGAGCCATACTAAGAACTGGGAAAGCAGGTGATCAAAGAGAAACAATTCATGTAAGAAGTTGGAAAATCTCGACTGGGGCATTGGAAAGATTTCTACTGACCCTTTATGAGAATCAGTAAAAAACAAACGCTCTGGAGAATGGACGCCCACAGTGGGGCCAGGCAGGGCTTGCAGAACACCTGCTAGCCTCCAGCCCCGCTTACCACCTCTGAGTATGCTCAGTTTAAACTGTAAAGCTCCAAGCATAGGCTGCAGTGGCAGCCCTGGGAAGGGGCACTTTCTGTAACTTCTGGATGTAAAAGAGGTGACTTAATCTTTATGCATTATTTCAAAACCTTATAGATATTCTGTTAGTAAAGAAAAATACTTCATCCTGTCAATTATGGCATCTGATTGATAAGTTAATAGTTAAGTCCATGAGCATCCCACTTTAAGTGTTAATAGCACACTGTTAGGTGTTGAGATAGTGCTATGTCTACATATGAAGGTATCACTACTAATCTCACTAACATTTACAGGAAGGGAAGAGAGGGGAGTGGGTGGGATATGGAGAAAAAGACACCAAGTGATGTGTGCATGTATGAATATTTCATTTTGAACCTCACTATGATGCATAGTTGCAAGGCACTCATAAAAATATAAAACAATAGCACAGGCCAGGCGTGGTGGCACACGCTTGTAATCCCAGCATTTGGGAGGCTAAGACAGGAGGATCCGGGTTCGCGGCCAGCCTCAGCTACTTAGTGAGGCCCTTTGCAACTCAGTGAGACCCTGTTTCAAAATAAAGAATGAAAATAGGGCTGGGAGTGTAGCTCAGAGGTAGAATGCTCCTGGGTTCCATCCCTTGTACAGCAAAAAATAAAACAATAAAACAATAGCACGGTGTTTCTTGAGGTATGTGAAAGAGGCTTGAGGTCCACATCAATTGCAAATTGCTCAGACTACTTTCTCCAGACTTCTGAAAATTGTTGTGCCCCATTCAAGGGGAATTATATTTACAGCTTTTTCAAGACACCCTCAGTATGCAGCTTCGAAATGTTGAATGCAAAATATAGAAGTATATACCTCATTATCAATTGTTGCAAAAAATCTTATAGCTAATGGCCTTTTTTTGCATTGAGATCTTGAAATATTCACAAACCATTGATGATAGATTAAATATTCCGTACATTGCACACTTACCTTGACTTATTGGTATATGCAAATAGCAGTAAAATTAGTATTTCATACAAAGTAGGTACTTTTTTTTACTAATTATTGTTTATAACTCTTTAATATTTAAAAGATATGTGTTATGGTCTGTAAACTAAAGACTCAGGGCTTTAGCTTTCATTACTTTGGAGTCACTTAGTTCAGATTAGCTATTGGGAAATGCAGTTATTTAAATTATACAGTGTCTAAATATTTTTAAATGCTTTTAAATCAGTCTCACTGATTTAAAAAGTCTTACCATTTTTAAGATTTATTAATATTTTCAAGATTGTGAGCCCTCCACTCTTACCTGCCAGGCAGGTGGAGCTAGGGTGTGTCAAGAGTAGCTTTCCAGGCCTGTCCTCTCATGGACAGACTCTCTGAATCCAAGTAACAAATAGACGAGGTTTCTAAGGAAGTCTTCAGGTGGTTTGAGCATTTAGGTTGTGATAAACTGACATTTAACGCCTCAGATAGTTTCTAGGAAGCCAGGTTTCACGAAGCTAGGTTAAAGCGTTATTTATCAGCGCATCAATCTTAAACCATGGAAATTCTGCTAAAAATATTTCATTGATAAGAGCTCTCTAACACATATCATTAATCTATTTGCCAGGATAGATTATTTGTCCAATTGCCATGTGTACAGAATTAGACCAGACTGTCCCTAGCCTTTCTTCTTCCTCCCTAAACAGGAGATAAGTTAAATTGCAGGCAGCTACAGATCTCTTTTCTTCCCAGTCACTTTTAAACAAGTTAAAAACAGCACGAAATGAGCTGACTTGTTTACAAACTCGATTCTAGTACTTTCCAACAGAGTCAGTTGCAATCTGTAAATATCACCAAAACCATGTTCAGTTAGTTGTCTCTAGATATGAATCAATATTTGCATAGTCAAATCATATATGGAATCAAGGAGTCAAGGTTTCAATTTCTTTTCTTTCTCCTTCCTTCTCTCTCTCTCTCTCTCTCTCTCTCTCTCTCTCTCTCTCTCTCTCTCTCTCTCTTCATTCCTTTCTTCCTTTCTTTCTTTCCTTTTTGCAGTCCTGACAATGAAACCCAAGGGCATCTGCCTCTGAGCTGCACCCCCAACCCTACTTTTTTGTATTCTTTATTTTGAAACAGGGTCTCACTGGGCTGCAAAGGGCCTCACTAAGTAGTTGAGGCTGCCTGCGAACCGTGATCCTCTTGTCTCAGCCTCTCAAATGCTGGGATTACAAGTGTGTGCCACCACGCCCAGCTTTTATTTTCAACTCAGTATTATTTATAATTTCCAATATGAAAATACTCCTGACTTTGAATATGCTAATTTTTTTTAATATTGTGGTCATAATGGCACCTAGTACAGAAACTAATCCTAACCTTCTTGCACCTGAGGTCAATTTGGAGTGTTTTAAAAAAAATTCTAATTTCTGCTCAAATTGCCATTGATCTGTGAGGAGCTTATCTACATCATTTGGAATTATATATTTGAGGGGTTCTTTTATTTTGTCTTTTTTGGAACCGGGAATCGAACCCAGATGAAATTATATATTTGAGATATCAGCTAACATTGGTAACTGCTGACTACAGGATCTAGCGATTCTAATAGAATTAAGTCGTTGGATTAAGTTACTGTATTCTCATAAGGAAATACAAGCTGGGTATTATCATCTTCATTTTACAGATGAAGGCGTGGCGGTCCTTCCAGGGCAAATATCCTGTGAAGGTTTTCAGAGCTGATCATTGAAGGAGCAGAATAGTAGGGAGGGGCCTGGATCTGGCAGCCCCATGCAAATCAGCACCTATGGATGTGAGCGGTGACTCTGACTCCTGGGCTCCATCACACCTCCCTGCTCCGCTCCTCTCCGCATCTTTGTACCAAGTGTTTGTGGCTGCCTTCCAGGGAGAGTTCCCTGCATTCATTAGAGTATGAAACTCTAGAAGGGAGAACAAAGATGATGTGAGATTGTTGTAGGCAGGAGTTGATGTTTTATTTTTGCAAATTTCAAGAAGATGGTGTGAGATTTTAGGCAGGAGATGATTTCTTATTTTCTTTTTCTTTTTTATGTATACGCTTTAAAAAAATTGTATTGGTGCATTATAGTCTTACATCTCAGAGGAGTACAAGATGGTAGAGGCATGCATGCACACATATTTTTGCAAATTGTCGAATTTGTAACAGATTAGTATAGAGACAAGCCTGTATATCAATCTCGCTCTAACTGTAAGATTGCTTTCCCTGCGACCTTCATGAGACTTGAGATCTATTAAATCTCCCGTTGGTTTTCCTTCTTCATTCTTCAGCACTCTGGAAGAGCCAAAGCTTAATCGAGTTAACCAAACAGCTTACTATACACAAGTCTCACTGAATGAACAACAATAAAGAAAACAGCGCTCCCACTTCTTTCTCTGGGTGATTCTGGATAGCCTTTGCCACTGCGTCAGCCATGCTAAGTGAGACAATGAGGGAGAGCTTTGATCGGCTTTCTGTTTTGCCTGTTAGCACTTGTCACTTAACAAAAAGTGGTGTAAGCAATGATATGTTGTCACCCATATGGTTCTTCTTGAATTTCTTTGCTGAATTAACTCTTCAAGGTCACAGCTAATGACTTTCTCATGACCCTGAACTTCCTGGACTTGTTTACTTAAGGCAACTGAACAGGTCATTTCTATACATATCTTAGATTCTCAATAACCAAAATTGTCTCGATATACAGGGCCAAAGGTTAGGAACGAAACTATATGCGATATACCATCTGTGCCACTAGGTGAAGCCATGCCACAGGCAGTGTTATTCAAGGTGATATACAAATGAAATTTGAATTATAGGGCATTTTAGCAACAGATTTTCCCTCCTTGCAAATGCCTTACTCCAATATTAAAATTAATTTGCATTATTTAAAAATAAACAGACTGGTGGAAGTAGCAACACATATGCTAGATAGGGCTGAGAAATTGCTTCAAAATTTAAAACTTATTTTGAATGACACATATATACTTTATGAAAATAAAGAATCGCTATATTGATTTTTCTTGGTTTATACTCCATGTATCTTAATTTCAGCATCATTCTAGAAGCCCAAATTAAACTGGGAATTGAATCCAGCATTATTTCATCTCCAAGCTAGACCCCCAGCCCTTACTATTTTTATTTTATTATTTAATTTTATGTATGTATGTATGTATGTATGTATGTATGTATGTATTTTACTCTTGGAAATTGAACCTAGGGGCATACTACCTTCAAGCTACATTCCTTTTTTTTTTTTTAAACAAAGTCTTGCTAAGTTATTAAGGTTTTCATTAAGTTTCTGAGGTTGGCCTTCAACCTATGATCCTCCTATATCAGCCTCCCAAGTACTGGGATGATGGGTGTAGGCCATCATGCCCAACTAAAGCAATTTTTCTATATACATTAAAAACTTGAGCAGTACACACCATGTCAAGAGCATGGTTAGCAGTAAATCACAGGTCTCAGGCTCTGGTTCAAGATGGGAGGAACCGTGTCCCAGTACTAAAGAACAGCTGGGGCTGGGGTAGAAGGAACCTAGCCAGCATTGAGCGAAATGAGCTCAAAGTGGGAGAGTGACTCCGCTCCAGCCTGGGAGTAAGCTATATTTTACAGGCTCTAGACTCAGAGTCTGGCTCACAGACTCTGAGAAAGCTGGGTTGCTGAAAGTAGCTTGTCCTGTCTAGATCAGTTCTGAAAGTAATGCCAGTGGGCAGTGGAGCCTGGACCCGTGCAGAGCACAAAGGCCTGACGTGTGGCTCATCTGCCATAGACTGTCCTCAGCTCAGGAACAACTTGCATCTCCATGAAGTAACACTAGTCTATCAGTTAGATCCTGAGGGCTAACCCACACCTTTTAAGTCAAGATAAAGGAAAAGCTGAAATGAGAAAGTTGTTCTCAGGTTATGTAACAAGGGTCTCTGACATAAAGAGCAATAAAATGTGATCCAGTCTTATAACATCATAGAAACACAAAACTTTAAAGGCATTAAACATTACTGTTGTTGTGTGACAAGCGAGAGAAACGTTTGATTAAAATGATGAATTATTATTCCTTTAAAATTTAGAATAACTGAAAAATTGTGAAGATGTAAATTAACGAGAACCCCAAAAATTTGCTGCATATAAATTAATTATTAAGGCTCTCTGCTCTGCCCAAACTAAGACTGTATTTTCACTTTTGTTCTTCTCTTGTTAAACTTTTATTTTAATTCAGATATAAAATTTTTGAAATTAGTGGGAAGTCTGCCTCTGAAAAGGAGTTTGTGGCTTCCCTAGAAAGGGGGTGTCTGGCTCTTCAGTGACTTCAACCAGCAAGTCCAGGTAAGGCTCCTTCATCTGTGATTTGTTTAAGAGGAAGGCTTTCCTTTTTTCCTTCCTTCCCTTCTTTTTTCTTTTTGTTTCCACTGGGGATTGAACCCAGAAGCATTCTACCTCCAGCCTTATATATTTTTTAATTTTTATTTTGAAACAGGGTCTTGCTAGGTTGGCAAGAATCTCACGATTTTCTGTGGCTGTCCTTGAACTTGTGATCCTCCTGTCCCAGCCTCCCAAGTACTAGGATTACAGGCATGTGCCACTACTGACTTTTACATGAAAAAACTACAGTCCCGGGTTCAGCCCCAGCCCAGGTTTACCCAGCCTCAAACCCAGACCCAGATTTCAATCATGCTCCAGTCCCATCCATCCCAGTCCAAAGCCCAACCCAGCACCCGGGCCAGGTCTGTGCCCCAGTCTCAACTCTATTTGCAGGCACAGATCCAGCCCTAGTCCTATTTGCAGGGCTAATCTTACCCTAATTCTACTTCCTGTCTAAAGCCCAACCCAACTCCAGGACTTCAGGGCTGATCCAGCCCAGCCCAGTCTGCAGGCCAAGCCCAATGCAGAGCTAATCACCATCCTACACCCAGGCTCAGAACTATGACTCTTGGCAGCCTCAATCCCCAGGTCCAACCCAAGACCCAGGGGCAGGCCCATGTCACTCCCAAGCTCAGGTCTCTTCTTGTGCCCTCCTGTTCAAGACCTGCATTTACGCAAAGGCAAACACAATTGTGTTTTTAAGAGAGGAACAGAGTGGTGTGGAGTAGGAGTATCATCAAATTACTTATATTTAACTTTTTTTTAATCCAGTAAAAATAAGGCAAATTTCTAGTTTGGGGTAAGTGATAGCACAAGGTACACTAGTGTCTGTTCGTTCTCTGTATTTTTCTACGTGTGAAAACTTCATAATTGAACCATAACCACAGTTTTTTAGTATTTTTATTTAACTTCCCCAGTGCATCTCTATATAGGTGTGGCCATCGCAGTACGTGTCTCACACAGTGGTGGCAGTGCTGATCTTTCTGCTGATCTGAAGTCTTGGGGTCAGTAGAGCAGGGAGGAAGGCTGAAGGTTTCCAGCTTCAGACACAAAGCCAAAAAGTGTCCTGTGTGGTATGAGGCTCCTACTCCTGGCTGCTGGTTCAAATTCTTTTGGCTGATTAAACCACCCTAAAATAGCCATGTGGTCTTCCTCTTGTGGTTGTTAAATTCAGGGTGTGGTAGTTTTTGCTCTTTAAAAGTTTGCTTCTTAAATATCCTGTGCTTCTCAGAACTCTGGATCTTTTTCTGATAAACCTTGGTTTTCAATATCCCGTTTGTAACATAAGATTCTCTTTAACCATATGTATGCACCCACTGACATTTTTTTTTTCTGACTCCATCTACTCGCCCTGCTGAGGAAGGCTGTACTCAGTCTCCATGATTGGATTACGATCTTTTGATAAGATGGTGGAAAGCTTCAGAAGCCATCCACAAAATTATCCCACCATATATCCATCCCCCTATCCCATGCCCTCTTCAATAAACATTTACTTTAATACAATTTTAACTCGGAATTTGGAAACTACTGTCTTTGTACAGAATACGTTTTTGCAAAATCTGTCACTAGCCAAAGGTTTGTAGATGACGGGAGGATTCCGCACCTCTCTTTACTGGGGGCCATTGTGTATGTATGTGGAAGGACGCCTTTCTTGCTTTCGCTGCACCCCAAACTCTTCCCTACCTCATCCCAACCTCAACATGTTTAGCCTGGGCTCGATTTTGCAAAGCAAGTTGGATTATTCGCCTGTTTATTGTCCTTCTCTCAGGGCTGGTCACTGAAAGCAAGTCTTTCTTTATACAACAATCCCCGTCTATCGGCAGTTTTTGCTTTCCACAGTTTCAATTTCTTGAAGGCAACTTCAGTCCCCAAATTCTAAATGGCAAATTCCCGAATTAAATGACTCATCCATTTTGAATCGTGTGCTGTTCTGTACAGTGTGATGAGATCTCTCTGCATCTTGCCTGGGATAAGAATCATCACTGTCGAGTGTATACATGCTGTATGAACCACCTCCCGTGAGTCCTTGAGCAGCCCTCTGGGCTATGAAACCAACCATGACCACGGCTTGTGTTCCAGTAGCTAATGCTAGTATG
This sequence comes from Muscardinus avellanarius, assembly GCF_963383645.1. Lineage (NCBI taxonomy): Eukaryota > Metazoa > Chordata > Mammalia > Rodentia > Gliridae > Muscardinus > Muscardinus avellanarius. The sequence goes on from NC_137790.1 coordinate 117,147,263, forward strand.
CAGCACTCATACCACTCACCTCCCTCTATCTCATCCTTTAGCCCAACATCCTCTCACATCATTGAAGGAAGGATGAGCCCAGTACAGTAGGCGTGCTGAGTGAGAGAAAGAGAATGAGATAGAGATTACATTCATGTAATTTTATTATAGTATATCATTATAATTGTTCTATTTTTATTATTAGCTACTATTGTTAATCTCTCATTATATCTAATTTATAAGTTAAACAGTATGTTTGCATAGGAAAATTTTTGAGACAGGAAATCATCAGCCTCTAGCTCCTGGGTACCTGCTGCCATATATATTTAGGGTTCGATTGTATCTATGTTCTCAAGTACCCAGTGGCGGGCTTGGAATGAACCCCCAGGGATAACAGAGAGCTACGGTGCTCTGTTTGGTTTACACTTATGACTATGGACATTACAGCCAAAATTTGTCATCTTATACTTTTTTAAAATGTTCTAAGCCAGGCATGGTGGTACACACTTGTAATCCCCGTGCTTGTTAGGTGGAGACAGGAGGATCATGCAGGTTCGAAGCCAGGCATGCTGGCTTTAGAGACCCTGTTTCTAAATAAAAAAAGTATAAAATAGGTCTGGGAGTGTAGCCCGGAGTTAGGAAGGTTCCCAGGAACCCCAAGTTCTAGCATATCTGGCATTCTCATTTCATGCTCTGAGCATGAAAATGCACTCCTGTACCTCCTTTTTTTTTTGCCTAGGACATCTTTCATATCCAAAGTAAGTTTGCTGTAAGCAAAGTGCAAGGCACATTGCAGGTATGTGTGGCATGAGGATTCTTTGGTATTCTGGTCAGATGACACACATGGGAAGTTTGAACTTTCAGTAGCAGGGGTGCAAATGGGCATTTTACAGATTTTTTTCATAGCCGGTAACCTGCCTACAGCTTTACCCTTTCTATCTGCTCTCCAGTTTCTGCTGAGGGGCATGAATACAATCAGAACAATTAAAACTCAGCTGATTCTGAGATTTTTTGTCTCTTGGAGTACATAGCCAATTCTGGATTTGTTTCACTCCCTTCAGCTTTTCTTTTCTCCAGGGATGACATGCGTTACTTGGGGGGTAAGGGATTCAGTTTCCACTGCTATCAGCAGTTAGATGCCTCTGCTATTCCTCTTTACTTTCCCTGGGTCCTGTACTGGAGTCTACAGGAAATCATCAGCCTCTAGCTCCTGGGTACCTGCTGCTATGGCAACCACTTTCCCATCCACCTTTCCTCCATGTGTCTAAACAGGTCGCCCTGCACACTGCTTACCCTGGAGTCCCTGGTCAGCTCTGTGTACTTCTCAAGGACACAGGAAAACTCTTTCTTTCTTTCTTTCTTTCTTTCTTTCTTTCTTTCTTTCTTTCTTTCTTTCTTTCTTTTTTTTTGTGGTACTGGAGATGGAACACCTCCAGGAAGCACCCCAGCCCTATTTTTCATTCTTTATTTTGAAACAGGGTCTCAAAATAAAGGGCCTCACTAAGTAGCTGAGGCTTTTCATGAACCATGATTCTCCTGTCTCAGCCTCTCACAGTTATGAGAAACTTAGAATAGACTGCACGTAGCCATCTTTTTTTTTTTTTTTTTTTTTTTGGTACTGGGGTTTCTGGAAACCCTTCTACCTCCGGGCTACACTCCCAGACCCATTTTTATACTTTTTTTTATTTGGAAACAGGGTCTCTTAAGCCAGCACGACTGGCTTCGAACCTGTACGATCCTCCTGTCTCTGCCTCCAAGCGTGGGGATTACAAGTGTGCACCACCATACCCCTCACTTTTTAAAATTTATTTTTATTTAATTAATTTATTTTTATTTATATTTATTTATTTATTTATTTATTTATTTATTTATTTATTTATTTTGGTGGTACTGGGGTTCCTGGAAACCCTTCTACCTCCGGTTATACTCCCAGACCTATTTTTATACTTTTTAATTTGGAAACAGGGTCTCTTAAGCTAGTGTGGCTGGCTTCAAATATGCACGATCCTCCTGTCTCCGCCTCCCAAGCGCGGAATTACAAGAGTGTGCCACCATACCCGGCACATGTGTCCATCTTTGATTAGGCATCTCTGAGTCTACTCTTGCTAAACAGTATTGACTTTGAACACATGTACACTGAGAAGATTTGTCTTCAAGGTTTGCTCTCCCTCTGCTTCATAGAAAACCTGTATCTTTTGTTCCCACCAGATCCTTCTGCACTCTGCCTCTAACAGATCAGAATATGGGACTCGGCATGCCATCTCAGTTTCCCTCTGTTTTTAATCTCTAGCTCCCTGTAATAAGACTCTTCCCTCTCACTTTTAAACTTCATCTCTTCCTGTGTGGGAAAAATACCCTTATCTCAGCTAGCATTCCCCCACCCCCAACTTTATCCTCAGAACTCCCTGTTCAGTTGTCTCCAGAGACCTAGCCTTTTGTAACTCAAAAGTCCTTTGTGATTTCCTAAAGCTTGGCTCTTGTACCACTTGGCTTTAAACATGCCTGGCTTGTGTGAGTTTGAGCATATCTCCTCAGGCAATTAGTTGATGTCCTCTTCCTCAGCTGCCTCTGTCCTCCCTGCAGAGGAGGAAAGTCTTTGTTTGATAGGTAAAACCAGGGCAACAACCTGAGGGTATAAGAGGAAAATAGAGATTATCTCTTATAAGTTGGGTCCCTCCCCAAAGTGAGGTCAGAGGGAACAGGAGGCGGAACCCTGGAAGCCAGAAGCATCATGAGAATCCAGGTGCCTCCAGACTCCAAACATCGCAAGACTACAGATGTCGTGAGAGAATCTGCATGCCTATAAAACATAGGTGCCTCCGATCTGCCACGTGACTCAGCCGGCCAATCAGGACTATGCTCAACTCTCCAGACTCGTGACTCTCCGGAGGGGCCGGGTCCAAATAAAGCAGTGGTCTCGGATAACCCAGTTGGTGTTTTTACCTCCCTCCTAAACCCCCTAACTCTATTTTCAACCATTCAATCTCCTCCACAATAAAGAGAGACAGCTGGTGTTTGATGTCAGTCAAAGATTATACCTGCGTCCTCAGTGATTTGACTGGGGAGAATTTGGTGAGCACTTGGCTCCCTCCCACCTGTGGGCAGATGTTCACAAGGGGCTGGGAGAGATCAGGCTGAACCTACCAGCCCAAGGAAGCACTGAGCGGTATCCTAACCCCTGGACTGAGAGTCCCCACCTTGGGTGGCCATGAGAACCACCTGGCCAGACCTTTCAAAATGAGAACTTCTTATTGGAGTTAGCTGTTTCCCTTTCAAAAGTTTTCCAAGCGACTCTAGTATTTAGTTAGGGTTCAGAACCTCTTTTAATCATAACATCTCCATCTGAATTCTGCTGATGTCAGTAGTACACATCAAACATTGATGTTGGCTGAAATGTCTTAGAAGCAGTAATACTTTTTGTTTGTTTGCTTGTTTGTGGTACTACGGACTGAATCTAGGGGTTTCATCTATATGAAATTCTCAGAAAAATACGATACTGGGGATGGAACCTAGTGAACACCTCTGAGCTACACCTCAAGACTGAGTGTGTGTGTGTGTGTGTGTGTGTGTGTGTGTGTGTGTGTGTTACTAGGGATTGAACCGAGAAGCACTTTATCTCTAAACTACTACCCCAGCCTGATTGACTCACTGATTGACTGATTTTTTCTTTCTCTTTCTTTTTTATTTTTATAGTACTGGGGATGGATCCCAGGGGCATTCCACCTCTGAGCTACACCCCCCAGCCCTATCTTTTATTATTTTTTTGTTTGTTTTTGTGGTACTGAGGTTCCTGGAAGCCCTTCTTCCTCCGAGCTACACTCCCAGACCTATTTTTATTTTTGGAAACAGGGTCTCTTAAGCCAGCGCGGCTGGCTTTGAAACTGCGTGATCCTCCTGTCTCCGCCTCCCAAACGCGGGAATTACAAGCGTGCGCCACCACGCCTGGCTTTTATTCTTTATTTGAAGAATTTATTATTTATTGAAATAGGATCTCACTGAGCTGCAAAGGGCCTCACTAGGTAGCTGATGCTGTCTGCGAACTGAGATCCTCCTGGGATTACAAGTGTGCGCCACCGCGCCTGGCTTCTCAAGCCCTATTTTATTTTATTTTTTATTTTGCAACAGGGTCTTGGTAAGTTGCTGAGACTAGTCTAGAACCTTCAATCCTCCTGTCTCAGCCTCTCTGATACTGGGATTACAGGTGTGTCACCACACCCAGCCAGAGAGCATCTTAATATTAAAATGCAACACTTGGGGAGAGATAATAATAACTTGAAAACTTTTTTATCAACATCTGGAAAATTATGAGTCATGTCCAAGATTATATTACAGATGGTGAAAAAAAAAAAAAGAAGATAACACAGTATGGGTTTGTAGGACTGAGATGGGAGAAAGGAGAGAGGCACTTTATGAATGTGTTCGAAGGAACCCTTCTTGATCACTGTAATGGTTATAGCTCATTTTCTTTTCCTAAGCTTCTCAGAGTAAACACACACACACAACACACACATACACACACACACACACACACACACACACACACGAATGCCCACGTACATGAATGGATGTAGACATAAACTTTCACGAACCTAAAAGATTTATGAGGTGAAAAATTGAACTTGTAACTTAATTTCAGCTTTATCATTTGTCAGACACCACAAAAATACCACTAGTGAAATTTTAAAAAAAAGAGTTTATGTGTTACAACCTTTCATTATTTCACTTATATTGGAGAAACTCTAAGAATAAGTATCATAGATGTAGGGGATAATAAGTTTAGACAAAGGCAGAAGCACAGAAGCAGGCGTTCTGGCGAAACGCTTACTTAATTTTAGAGGTTATTGGTAAACACTCTGTGGGATGCTGGCAAGAAACGTGCTTTTACTGCCCTCGTGTGGTTGTAATATGTCACTGCAACATCTCAACAGTGAAGAAAAAATTAACTTCACCAACTGAAGTAAATTTAATGAAAACTTCACTATTTCCATTAAATTTACGTCACTGTAACTTTCACAGTGAAGTTTTCATCAAATTCTCAGCAGTGGACATCACACTTTAGAGTCCATTTGACAAAGAAATCTGAAATGATAATATTTTATTCTGGAATATTTTCTAAATCACAACTAAAATCTATCAGGTAATTTTATGTAGTTTATTGAAATATGCCCTCTATGTACTGACTTGCATTTTTTTTCTTTTAAAACTTAATCTGTAACTTCTTCCTGAGTTATAAGTTAGCTTGCTTTCCACCCACCTCTTCCCCAGGCTGAGGTCAGTGTTTGGGTAGGAAAAAGGTTTGTGGGGCATCTTTAAACAATTCATTTCATCTTTAAACAATTCATTTCATATCACACACACACATTACATATACATATATATACATATACATATACTTTTACATCATATACATATATGTGTGTATGTGTGTCTACACTGAATATGTCAATTTCTATATAATAATGATATATATAATATATACAATCATATATATGGAGAACAAGCTTCAACCTTTGTAAACACTGTTTTCTTCCTTCCCTTCCATCTTACTGGAGAGTGTCCGGGGACAGAAAGTGCCTCAGTGTGGCTAGAGCTTTGCTGGACTGGCTGGCTGGTCTCCTGTGTTGCTGTCTCAGACCCTATTTGGTTCTTTGGGATGCTGCCAATCCCTTGAACCTCAGCGATGCCCTCTTCCACCTCTCCCTGCTTCCAACCCGCACCCCAAGCTTAGGTGGTAGGTTGAGCTTCTGCCTCCGGGCTTTAGATTCCTCACCAGGACCTTGATGGTCCAGTTCAGGCCTCTTACTTCTCATCGACCCTTTTCTTCCCCAAGCAGAGAGAAGTACAAACAGATGTCTAGATATTTGCACATGGAAAGCCAGCCCATGAGGCTAAAGGGCATCTCAGTCCATTTTGTGCAGCTAAAAGAATACCCGAGAGTAAATAACTTATAATGAACAACGATTTGTTTTCTTCCAGTTCTGGAGGATGGGAAGGCCAAGACCCAGGGCTCCACATCTGGCAAGGACCAAAAGGGCAAGAATGCATACACAGTAGGAATGGGGAAGAGGCTGAACTCATCCTTTATCAGGACTCCCTACTGGGATAACTAGCCCACCTCCATGATAATGGCACTATCCCTCTGGTAAGGGCATCCCTCTGAAGCTTCTCCCCTCTGCTAGGACTACCTTTAAGATCATTTTCCTGACCTAATACTTCTAAATGTTCACATTGAGGTGCATGTAAAATATAACAAACTTTCTACTACACATATGGTAAACCTATAGACAGAGCGGGGCTTGTCAACAAAGGTCAGTATAAGTATTCCTCACATTTTTCTTTTTATATATCATTATGTTAACAATATAATGCTGAATATTAGGGTGACTTACATTGATTAATGTCAATGATAATTTTTATATAACTTATAATTAAAATACTCTCAACTCTCTTAGTGACTGGCTTTTGATACTATAATTCATAGATATCAAGTTTTATGTTTCAAATAGCTAAAGGATTCCTGATCAAGACTTCAAAACCCTTGATAGTTAACCTCAACAAACTCTTTATACCCACATGTAAGTGCTGAAAATTTTTCATTATCATTCAAGTATTTGACACAATGACATCTTGTTTCAAAGCTTTGAAGCCTTTTTCTATACTTAAACCGAGAAGATTTGTTTAGACATTTTTGTGTGCTAATGAAGATGAATTTCAAATACAAGGATACTTCTTGTATCCTATGACCCCAAATAAGAATGTATGCGTCTTGTTATTACAATGAGCTCCAGCCAACTCTGAAGACAGGGAAAGAGAGCTTCAGTTGCAAAGGGACAGCTGCTTTGGATTTACATAAAGGTAGAAATGCAAAGCCATCACTGGGGAGTACACCTGGCTCCTGCCAAGCTCCACACCTGACCCTCCCCACAGCCATATGCTGGACTTCCTGTCCCGCCCCTTGGCCACCTGGACTGCAGAACTTCTTGGCTGCTTTGCAGACTGCCTGTTCCCAGCAGGAAGCAGGGTCCTCCATCTGCTGAAGTAGGTACCCAGGTAGGGGAGAGCTTCCTCAAGAGCCCTGAGCTCATCGCCCTAGAAGAGGCCTGAGAGAAGGCTTCAGGGCTGAAGGCTGCTTCCATCCAGGGTCCAGGAGTCCCAGTAGCATCTCCGGGTACATTTGTAGCATATTCACAGCACAGGCGAGAGAAGCTTTAGCTTAAACAAGCAGCTCTGCCTTGTATCCAGGTGGCAGATTTTCCATGTTGATGATGATAGCTGCTCTGACCTCTGCTGTTGGCTTAATTTTCAGCCTATCTGGGCTCTTGTCTCTTCAACTTTGGCCTTCAAAAATGAGAGAAAGGCAGCCAGGCGTAATGGTGCATGCTTTTAATCCCCATACTTGGGAGGCTGAGACAGGAGGATCGCACAGGTTGGAAGCAGCCTCAGCTACTTAGTGAGGCTCACGGCAACTTAGTGAGACCCTGTTTCCAAATAAAACATAAAAAGAAATAGGTCTGGGAGTATAGCTCGAAGGTAGAAAGCCTCTGGATTCTAGCCCCAGTACCACCAAAAAGAAAAAGAAAAAAAAAGAGAGAGAAAGGCAATTTGTTGCAGAGACTTAAAATAATGATATCCTGCCTTTCTTTCTCCATTGTTTTCTCCCTCTTTAGTTAATATGGAAACAGAATGGTTGCTTTTACTTCTTTTTCCTATTTATCATGTTATATCTATCATAGATCATCTTGACTTTATTACCTTAGAGGGATTTTGTATTCCCCCTTCCCTGGTAGCAGGTTGGAATAATTCCAAGCTGAGAAAATTCATTAGGAAGTTGCTGGTGTTTTAAATCACATCTCTGCTAGTTACATAGATAATAATGTACATGCCATCCTCAAGAGGCATGTGGTGCACCCGCGGATAACTGTATGTAGCAGCCCTACCGCTAAAGAACCTCTTAGCTCTTCGGGTAAGTTGCCTCTCCTCCTAGTTTGCTGAAAGTGCTTATAATGAACGGATATTGAATGATGTCAGATAATGAATAGATACTGAATGATGTCAGATGCCTTTTCTGTACCTAGGGATAGTTTTCTTTAGGCCAGTTGAAGAGGCAAATTATCCTGAATGACTAAAGATTATATATATATATATATATATATATATATATATATATATATATATATTATATATATTATATATATATTATATATTTTTTTTTCTAAATTGCTAGATTTAATCTGCGATATTTTTTGAAGATTTTTGGCATTTATATTCAAGAGAGATATTGGCCTGTAGTTTTATATTTGTTATGTCTTTATCTGGTTTGGATATTAAGTTAATGATGAACTTATAGAATGAGTTGGAAAATAGTCGTTCTAGTTCCTGGATAATTCACATAATTTTTTTCCTCAGTGTTTGATAGGATTCTCCAGAAAAACCATTTTGTCCTGGTGCTTTTCTTTTTTAAGGTTACTAATTATTAAATTAATTTAACATACAAAATAGAAATAAAGTATTATATGTTATGATATTACAGTTACAATTATGTAGTAAATACTTATAACTTACATATGATATATTACATACCCTAAATAGTTATTTATATATGCATGCATATACAATGTCTATATTTCTTCAAATTATCTATTTTTCTGTGAGTGTGTTGGTTTGTGCCATTGAAGGAATTGTTCTATTTTATCTGTTATCAAATGTGTAGGCTTCTTATTGTCCTTTTAATATCTCTGGGAACAATAGTGATGATTTCTTTCTTGTTTCTGATACAATTATATTCTTTTTTCTGTCCTTGGTTAGCTCAGCAGAAGGTTCATCAATTTTATTAACCTTTTCAAAAAGCAGCTTTTGATTTTGTTACTATTCTCTATTGTTTTCCTGTTTTCAAATATCACTAGTTTCTACTTTAATCTTTATTTCCTTTCTTTTGTTTCCTTGTGGCTTAAGACCTTCTTCTTTGTCTAGTTTTCCAGGTATAAGCTTAGGATTACCTGATTTTAGATCTTTCTTTTTTCATTTCTGATCTATGTATTTAATCCTGTGATTTTTCTTCTACAAACTATTTTCCCTGCATTCTACACATTTTGTGTAGTGGTATTTTTCTTTTAATTTAATTCAAAACATGTTTTGCTTTCTTCTGAGTCTTTTTTGACTTGTGTTATTTATATCTGTGTTGTTTACTTTTTAATTTTGGGGGAGATTTCCAGCTACCATTCTGTTATTAATTTCTAGTTTATTTCATGGTGTAAGATCATGCCGTATTTGATTTCTATTCTTATAAACTTGTGAAGGTGTTTCATGACCCATGATGTGAACTTTCCTGGTGAAAGTTGCATGTGAGTTTGAGAAGACTGTGTGTTCTGTTTTTTGATGAAGCTTTTTATAATTTTCTATGCTACTGCTTTGGTTTTTAATGCTATGCAGGTCACCTATATCCTTGTAGTTTTTGTCTTCTTGGTCTATCAGTTAATGTAGTAATGATGTTGAAGTTTCCATAGTGTGTGTGTCTTCTTTCCATGTTATCACTTTTACTTCATGTATTTTGACACTCTTTTAGTAGGTGTGAACACACTTAAGATCCTTATGTCTTCTAGGAGAACGCAATCCTTTGTCATTATGCAATTGCTCTGGACTAAATGCTGCTTCTACAAATAAAAATGCTGAAGTCCTAACCCGCCATGGGGATGGGGTCCTAGGAGATATGAAAGGTTAAATATGGACCTATGAGTGGGGCTTGATCTAATTGTACTTTGACCTAAGAAGGAGAAGAATGAGAAGTAAGAAGAGACAGAAGAAAAGAGGCGAGGGTCAAAGAAGGAAGGGAAGGGGAGTAGAAGGAAGGGGAACAGAAGGGAGAGGAAGGAAGAGAGCCCTTCCCACCATCTGAGCACACAGAGGAAGATAGACATCTACCAGGTAGCCAGGAAGCCTTCACCAGAAACCAAATTACTAAGTTCATCCATCTTAAACTTCTCAGCATTCAAAACTATGGAAAAGATAAATTTCTGTTATTGAAATCACCAAATCTACAGGAAGGATCTTGTTTAGAAGCTTAATCTGACATAATTAGGGGTCTCTTCAGTCCTGAACATTGTCCAGGTTTGAATCAGCATCGTCCGAACTTCATGTACCTAATTCAACATGTTATAACTAGCATTAGCATGATATTTCTTTTTTCATTCTACCTTTAAACTATCAGTCTTCACATTTAAAGTGATTTTGTTGGTAGACAACATACCAGCCAAGTCTTGTACGTATTTTGCACACTCTGACAAACTCTGATTGTTAATTGGCGTATTTAGACTACTTACATATAAAGTAATTGTTGTTTTCATTGGATTAATATCTACCATGTTTATAACAGCTTTAAATTAATGAATTTTTTTTTTTTGGTGGTACTGGGGTTCCTAGAAACCCTTCTACTTCCAGGCTACACTCCCAGACCTATTTTATATATTTTTTATTTGGAAACAGGGTCTCTTAAGCCAGTACGGCTGGCTTCGAACCTGCGCGATCCTCCTGTCTCCGCCTCCCAAGTGCGGGGATTACAAGCGTGCGCCACCACGCCCGGCATGAATTTGTTTTTTATTCACCTTGTTCATACTTATCTTCTGTTTTCTCTGGTTTCTATTTTATATGATTCAATATAATCTCTATATAAATCACTTTTCGAAAACTTGTTTATTAGTTGCCTTAGTTTCCAATATCCATTTTTAACTCATCTTTATGTTAAAATCACAACTTATCATTTCCCATGTAGTGCAGTACCTTATAAGACAGACTTCCCAATTTCTTCTTGCCTGGCCCTTCTGAAATTCCTTTATTCACTGTAGTTACAATACGCATTGCATCTCCAATTCATTGTGGCTGTTATTACTTTAAACTGCTATTTTTCTCCATTAAGAATAAGAGATATAAAAGATTTTGCTTTACTTTCATTTATTCCTTCTGTGACTCATTTCCTTTACTGATGTAGATTTGAATTTCTCAGCTAAATTATTGCCCTTCTCATTGAAGAATTTCTTTAAGGATTTCTTATAGAACAGATCTGCTGGAGATAAATTCTCCTAATTTGTTTGCTTGAGGAAAATCTTTAATTCTTTAATCTTGAGTATATATTTGCTACATACAGAATTTCTAGTTCATTCTCTCTCAGTCTGTGGCTCTTTATTACAGCAACCCTAGAAAACGAATATATAGCCCTTAGTATTTTTATGATAATTATTTCAAGTTCTCTGTCTAAAATGCAAACACCTGTGTCATACCTGAGTGTGGCTGTTTCTTCAGACTACCTAAGAGTGTGTGTGTGTGTGTGTGTGTGTCTCACAGGGGAGGGGATGCTTGTTCTTATTTATGTTTTTTTGTCTCTTTGTATACATTGTAATTTTCATTTGAATCCAGCTATATTGTGTTGAGTGATTAGACCTTGGGCACATGGTCCCTTCCTGAGAACTTATCCTGACCTGGCTGGGGTTTGGGCTGGGCTGTAGGTACCAGGGTCTTGATGCTCTGGTCTCCTTCTTTTTTGGCCCTATCTTGATCTGGGCTCCCCTGAAGACTTCGCTCACAGCATCTACGTCCTGCAGCTCTTCCAGATGTGATGCGCTCCTTCTACCTTGGAGTCTTGGGGGGATGGTGCTAAGGAGTGGGTGAAAAAAGCCTTCCAATACTCAAGTTGCAGCCTTTTCTCAGCCTGTGTCTCTGGGCTGTGATCTTCACAAGCACTTCCCAGCGGTGTGGCCCTTGGGGAACTGGGGTGGAAGGAGAACTGTTCTCTAGCAGGGATGGGGCTCAGCTGACGTCTCTTTCTCTAGGAAGTGTCTGTTATCATGGGGACCTCTGTGGGTACATTTCATAGTGACTAGACTTCCCCTCCTCTTTCCAGAACCGCAAGGGCTCTCTCCTGAATCGTCACCTGATAACCCCAAGGGATTCTAGGATACATACACAGCTGGGCTAAACCCCAGCAGTAGGGTGTATTCATTTGAGTCACCCCTCCATGCCAGTCTGGTATGGAGCTGTACCTATCCTCTGTATTTCTATCTTTTAATAAACTTCTTTAAATCTTAAAAAAAAATAAACCCCAGCAGTAGTAAGCCTTCTTTCACAATAGACCCAGTATTCTCCAATAACAGAGACTTGGTTTATCTCCAGCATTAGACAAATGAGTTTTAAGAGACAGTGTGTGGAATGAAGGTAGTCTCTCCACTGAAATTTTAACTTAAATTTGAAGAACTTAGAGCAAAAGACAGAATATAATAGACTTAGAAGAATCTAAGTAGTCATTTGGAAAGAAGTCAGAGTACAACTGCAGCAGATATAAAACTCTTCTAAATGATAATTGGAAAACCATTGTTTTTGTCCTTTGAAGTTTCTTTTTAAGGGACATTTTGCACTGGGAACCAAACCAAACCAAAACCTACTTAACCCTATGTCAATTAATTAAGTCAGTCTTGAAAATTAAAAGAAAAAAAAAACCCGGAAAGACCTACAGCTCATTATTCCAAGAAAATTAAAATTTGCATATATTATTTAAACTACTTTCTTTTCATAGTCAAAGAGTATGCTTAAACACAGCTCCAAAAGCCACGACTAATACTAATCCATCAGGAATTTGGGGTAATGTTTTGAAAATTGCCTGCATAGCATGACTTTCTGGACAGGGGTGCTGAAATATAGATGGGAGGGTAGACAATGCCAAATGAGATACAAAGTTTCTTAAGGGAGTCAACATGATTTTACCCCAATATACACATGCATTATTAACCACCAGGATCCATAATTCATGATAATTATGTGAACTGTTTTTTGAATATTTTGAACAAATGTGGATGTGACTTTTTCTCATTTCCTTCTGGCAGCGACTCTCAAAATAAAGTCTCTTCCCACTTGTCTTTTGAGAGTACAACCACAGAACTGAATGTGGATTTTAGGAAATGTGATAAATTTTGAGGCATCCGGTTCCTGACCAAAGCATCTTTCCCAGGCTATTATATCAGAGGGAAGAACTGGCTGCCTCAGATAAGTTTGGTTTTCAGACATATTTTCTCTGGACCGTGTGTGTGTGTGTGTGTGTGTGTGTGTGTGTGTGTGTGTGTGTGTGTTACTGGGAATTTAACCCTGGGGCAGTCTACCTCCCAGCTATACTCCCAGCCCTATTTTATTTAATTAATTAATTAATTAATTATTTTCAGGTCTGGGGATGGAACCCAGAGGCATTTGACTTCCGAGCTGCACCCCCTGCCCAATTTTTTATTCTTTATTTGAAACAGGGTCTCACTGAGTTGCAGAGGGCCTCACTAAGTAGCTGAGGCTGTCTGTGAACTGCGATCCTCCTGTCTTAGCCTCCCGAATGCTGGGATTACAAGTGTGCGCCACCACGCCTGACCTTCTTATTTTGAAACAGGTTCTCACTCAGTTGCGGATGGCTATGCTGAGTTACTGAGGCTGGCCTCGAACCTATAATCCTCCTGTCTCAGCCTCCTAAGTACTGGAATTACAAGCATATTCTACCATGTCCAACTGAATCATATCTTTTTTATTTATTAAATTAGTGTGTGCGTGTGTGTGTGTGTGTGTGTGTGGTACTGCGGGTTGCACCTAGAGGCATTCTCCCTCTGAGCTATAACCCCAGCCCTTTAAAAATATTTCTTTGTTTGTTTTGAAACAGAATTTTGCTAGGCTGCTAAGAGTATCGATAATTTGCTGAGACTGGTCTTGAACCTGTGATTCTCCTGCCTCCGCCTTCCAAATATTGGGATGACAGGTATGTGCCACCATGTCATTCCCATTCACCATGTAAGTAATAATAGGGGGAATCTATTCATTTCCTTCAATCAGTAGAACTCTGGTTGTAAGAGCAATGTCTGTCTTGAGGAGGGACATGAGAATCACATAAGCACAACATTCTTGTATAGTTTGACAGAATTCCCTCCACTCTATCATATCACACCCTCGCTAGAATTCCCTCCACTCTATCATATTACACCCTCGCTGTGCATGAATGTCCCCTGCAGGCACAGGAGTTTGCAATTTCTGACTCATTGGCTCAGGTGACTGACACCCAGCATCACCCTATAGTGGACTAGAGGATAGAACTGCAGAGGGTGGCCTAGCCACAGAACTCCCAATGTTCATAGAAGGCTCAAGCCTGTGTTTGGATTCATTGCTATGCCCTAAAATTCTTAAACCACATGGGAAAGTAGGTCTTGCAGCCAGGTGATATCTGATATTTTTGTACGATGATTAATTGTGTTATAAAATGCATTTTCAAAACCCAGTCAAGGTTCTTTGGGCTCAAGAAACATTAAGAACACTCAACCTCCAATGAATTTTAAAGAAAAAGCAAAGGATAAAGATTGAACTAGAGGAAACATTTAAAAAACCCGGAGTGACCTGAGCGTGATGGTGCATGCCTGAAATCCCAGTCATTGGGGGGCTGAGAAAGGAGGATCACAGTCATGAGGTCAACCTTAGCAGTTTATTGAGACCTTTAACAACTGAGTGAGCTTGGAGGTAGAATGCCCTTGGGTTCATCCCTAGTAACACACACACACACACACACACACACACACACACACACACAGAAAGGAAGGCTAAGAATGAGAATGAGACTCACACAATTAAAAGACAGGTGGGGGAGGGGAGGGCTGGGCACTCAGGGTTTTCTTTCATTCTCTTTCAAAGTGTCTCTGTTTCATCGTGCATTTCTTATGCATTTGCAACATATTTCCTATCAGATTTCAATGCTCCTCTTTCACTTATACTTCTTTCAATTAGATTTTCTATTCTACTTTTCTCTTTTTTTTTTTTCTTTTTGGCACTGGGGATTGAGCCCTGATGCATTCTACCTCCAAGTTATATATCTCCAAGCTACACCCCTAGCCCTTTTTAATTTTATTTCTATTTTTTTTTTTAATTTTGAAACAGAGTCTTACTAAGTAGCTGAGGCTGGCCTTGAACCTGTGATCCTCCTGTCTCTGCCGCCCACGTACTGGGATTACAGGCCTGTGCCGCCATGCCTGAGTCTCTTCCCACTTTTAACTTGCGTAGTACCACACAGTGGCTATCCCAGCCTGTGATACTTATTAGGGACCCGGTGTTGGTTCTCTGAGAAAAGACTGGCTGACCCCGCCTTTTGAAACCAACAGCAGAAACCATAACAGAGCTGACAGCCATACCTTGTAGCTTTTGGTTTGGCATTTTGGGGTAAAAGTGCTTCTCGTCCTAATCAGTTGCTGCTAGGGATGGGCTATCTAATGATCCTCACTGTGAATATTGCTGTTAACGTTTCTCCCATGCTTAGCATGCACCAAACAATCTCCTGAACACTCCAGACATGATTCATTTAATCCCAATTACAATTTATGAGGCAAGCTCTGTTTTGAAGGCAGTTTATGGGTAAGGACGATTATGAGCATGTCCCCGTGTACTCGGCAGGGATATGAAGGGAAGGGCAGCTTCCCGACCTCCACCCAGGGGTGGGACAGGCAATAATAGATGTGTCTAGAACAAACTATTTCCCTTTGGGCTTGCAAAACAGGAGTTTACAGAGAATGGCACAGTAATCCCTTCATTGAGGAATTACTAACATGGGTTTGTGATCTGCTTTGTTCATGGCTGTGTGTCTCGCTAAATGTTTCCCACGCGGGTACAGTCAGCATTCAGGATAAGACAAATCCAGCAACAGGCTTTGAAGTATACAGAATGTTTCAGTCCCATCCCCCTTCTCTTGTGACCATATCCCATGGACATCTTCCTTTCTACATCCCTAGGTCCTCACTACTGATCCTTCTGCTCCTTCCTCCGAAGACTCATTCTCACACTCGGTTATAGACCCCCCGTCATGAACACAAGACTCTAGATGGCCAGAAAGAGGCCAGACCTGGGCATTCTTGAGCATGAGCGCTAGCTGCCAGCCTGAGGTGCCTGGGTAGTCACAGGTTTTGCATGGATTTGGAGCTAGAGGGCAGTCACCAGCCCCGTGCCAAGTTGCAGCAGTAAGTGTAGGACCTTGGTTGAAGACCAGCAGCTATGCACCACACAGGTACAGGGGACGCAGCGATGAGTAAAAAATTGGCACTCCCTCGAGTCTAAGGGTAACATGTAGGGCAAAGCAGACACGGCTAGGTAGTCCAAGAGGGGAACTTTGGGGAAAGTGACAAGGACAAAGTTACTTGAACTATTGTGAAACCACAATCCCTTGGGTCATGGGAATCCATCTGCACACAGCACTCAGAGTCCTGAAACATCCAGACGGGACGACTGAAAACCGTACATCCCAGATCTCCTTCCAGCAAGGGTCTCTGTGGGACTCTGCTCCCTCTTCCTCCCTTCCTCTCTTCTCTTGAGAGGTGCCTCTTGAGTTCTTCCCCTGTGTCTGGTTGCGTAGGTAAAACAGTTACCTCCAAGAGTTCACGCACTATAGGTGGGAAGAGGCCATCAACACAAGTTCCACTGTGATGTTTATTGCTGACATTTACCTGATACTGTCCTTGTCCATCAAGCTGAGCCTGACAAAGGAGTCTCCATGGAAACCAATGTTGCCTTCCAGCCTCCACCAGTCTGGTGCACAAGTCTCAATCCGGCTCACAACTCCCTGCTCAATGCCTTTCTTTTATTTTTGATATTAGGACTTGAACTCGGGGGTGTTGTATCTCTGAGCTACACCCCCCAGCACTTTTATTTATTTATTTTTATTTTGAAACAAGGTCTTGCTAAAGTTTCTGAGCATCTCACTAGGTTCCTGAGGGTCTTGCTAATTTGCTGAGGTTGGCCTCAAACCTGTAATCCTCCTGTTTCAGCCTCCCAAACACTGGGATTACTGGTGTGCATAACCACATCTGGCTGTAAATGCCTTCTTGACCCACATTTCTGTGTGGGTGAATTATTATTATTATTATTATTATTATTGTTGTTGTTGTTGTTGTTGTTGTTATTGTTATTATTGTTATTTGTAGTACTAGGGATAGAATCCAGGAACATTCTACCTCCGAGCTACATCCCCAGCCCTAGTTTTTTTATTCTTTATTTTGAAACAGGGTCTCACAGAGTTGCAGAGGGCCTTACTATGTAATTGAAGCTGTCTGTGAACTGCAATCCTCCTGTCTCAGCCTCTCAAATGCTGGGATTACAAATGTGTACCGTCACGCCCAGCTAGATGAATTATATTTCTTGCCAAGCTTACAAGATTGCTTTTAAAAATAACTCTTATTTTAATGTTCTTTTCTTCTTTTTCCCCTTTTCCTCCTAGCTTCATCTGCCTTCAGAAAATAATGGGAGTCAGGCATGAGTACCTTCATGTGAGTCTAAATGTTCCGTCTCTCCCGACCATGATCATTTTACTTCTTGGTTTAAAAAGTTGAATGAAGCTGGGTGTGGTGGCCCACGCTTGTAATCCCTGTGCTTGGGAGGCTGAGACAGGAGGATCGCACAGGTTCAAAGCCAGCCTCAGCTACTTAGTGAGGCTCTCAGCAACTTAGTGAGACCCTGTTTCCAAATAAAATATAAAAATGGTCTGGGAGTATAGCCCGGAGGTAGAAAGCTTCTGGGTTCCACCTCCAGTACCACCAAAAAAAAAAAAAAAAAAAAAGTTGAATGAAAGGAGTTTTTCCTTACTAAAGTAATTTAAAAAGTTAGGACTTAAGTGAAGTAACTACTGGGAATAAAGCCAATCCAAATACATACCTTCTTCATTTTATATATAAAGCTGGCCTTCATTCAATGTTTTTCCTGGTTTTAATAAGAAGCCAAAAGTACCTCATGCCTTCTAAATATGCTCAAGGGTAAGGAGGAACTAAGCTGTCTCTTCCTAGCAGTCTAAGCTTAAATTTCTTAATTATAGCTGTTTGCCCCAGTTTTTATTAGTTCAGTGTCCCTCTGCAAGAAAGAGTAGGGTCAGGTGGTATCATGGTCGGCTTGCTGGGGGGGAGACAGCTGGAAGTCCCTTGACTGGCTCTCAGGAGGGGACGTTCAAGAGGAAGGAAAAGAGTCCAAAGTAAACTTAAATAGCTGAAAAGAACAGCGTCTTCCAGTGCCCCATGTTGAAACAAGAGCAGAGCTCACCTACGTATTCCTGATGACTTAAGAACTCCTTAAGTAGATACTGCTTAGGGCACATTAATTGTTCAAAGAGGAAATACCCATCAATACTTTTTATTAAGTATGTCCCTATTATTAGACTCTTTACATTTTATATTCTGCATGGGGGAGGTGGGAGACAGGAATCTTCCTCTATAAATTATTAGAAGGGTTTTTTTTTATGTGTGTGTGTGTGTGTGTGTGTGTGTGCATGTGTGTTTGTGACAGACTCAAATGTGTCCAACTATGTACTAATGGTAACCCAGTCTCTAAAAATAAATTATGTGTCTGTTACTTACAATTATGGCTTCATTGAGAGTCTATTTTACATGGTTTTTCCATGCCCAGAAAAAGAAAAAGGTGTGGTTCTCACTGCCAACACTTTTGAAAATCTATTTGATGATTTTGTAGGGCCCATAAAGAACCTTAACATTGCTCATATTGCTGGCTTCAGAGTAACTGAAATGATCGCAGTGATTGTTTTTTAATTCCCTACAGATGTTGGAAAATTACAAGCCTGTTGCTTCATAAAAATATCATTCTACCTAAGCCCGGCTCCTGCCTTTATTTTAATGAATGGATTCCTTAAAACTTTAAAATCATGTATGTTTGGCTTCTCTAGGAAATGATTAAGGATTAACTAATTGATTGTGCAAAGCCTTAGAAAATTTAGATTGAGTTACTGTATTTCATGAGTTCTACTAAAAACAAAAACAAGGGTTTGCTTTTTCTCCCCTTTCTGCTTTCATTTCCCTTTTTGATCCATGTGTTTTATTGAAAAATGGATAATGACACTTATTTTGTGGATTGGGGAGCAGAGAACAGGGCAAGTTTTCCCACTTCCCTTCCCTACATTTTATGCATGGGGAGCTAGCGATGTGCTGAACGACTCGGTGACCTGCAAAGGCAGCAAATCAGTCAGGTGAAAGAAAAAAAAGGCTGGATCTATGCTACCCAGACTTCTGATTAATATCCTTGAACAGTGAATTTCTGATGCAGCATTCTTAGAGGGAAGGAATATAAGAAAATAGCAACATTTTAGTAAATTAAAGAAAAATCTTTGACACACACAATTTTACACTAAAACCTTTGGAAAGTTTGTCTAAAGGACCAAGAAGCAAACATATTCACCGGACATTCCCAGATCCAGAGGCTAAGCCCATGTTTTCTATTAAAACTGTGTAACAACCACCCATCTTTTTCAATAGGAGCAACCAAAGCTAATCCAAAATGAGTTAAATCCAAAAGGAACTCTCAAAAAAAAAAAGTGTTTCCAGAAAAAAATAATGGAATGTTAGGCTTGAAAAATATAGGCTGAGTACAAGAAGCATATTTAAAATTATTCTTCAGGAAGCAACGTGAGGAAGGTGGTAGCCATAGCTTCAGGATGGCAGATATCATCATGGCCAACCCTGGGTGTCGCCGCCCTGGGCAGTGTTGCCAGTGCTGACTGTGGTCTCTGCTGCCCGTGTGAGGAGACTTTCCTTTGTACCTGTGGCTCTGCAACCCTTACTCCAGGGTGACATTGGCAATGTCAAGGTTATATGCTTTTATCCTTGCTGCTGCAAAAGCAAGTGTCTGTCATTCCTTATTTTTCCAGACATTGAGAAAAATGAAGAATGGAGCCTTTGGTGGCCCACTTCTGTAATCCAAGCTTCTCAGAAGTGAGAGGCAGGAGAAATGTAAGTTCAA
Source organism: Muscardinus avellanarius (assembly GCF_963383645.1). NCBI lineage: Eukaryota > Metazoa > Chordata > Mammalia > Rodentia > Gliridae > Muscardinus > Muscardinus avellanarius. Next base: position 117,167,018 of record NC_137790.1, read on the forward strand.
GGTGACCCTGGATAACTTATCAAGACCCTGTTCAAAAATAAAGTTAAAAGTTGGGGGTGTGGGGGTTGCTAGTGATATAACTAATTGGTAAAGCTCTTGCCTAGCATGCACAAGGTTCTTGGTTCAATCCACAGCATTAGAAAATCAAAACAAAAAATAACAATGAGTAATTATTTACCCCATCCCTTGCTCAAAAAAACAATCAAGGACAAGTGACAGCCATCCAGCATCCCCAATGATACCAGCTGACAAGTCTTATTTACATTATTTACTTAGGAGAGGAGAAAAGACTCCTTTTAAGCAGTGTCTGCATGCTACAAGATTAAAATATAAAGAACAGAAAAAGAAGCTTCATAACCCAATAAATGTATACAAAGACACCCCCCCCCAATCTAAACCAAGCCTTCCACTGCCCAGATGTGCTACCTTGAACAGTCCTTCTTCCTCTGGAATCCTGTTCTATCAGATGAGAGTTGGGCAGAGTGACCATAAGGTCTGTTTTCCTGAGAGTTCTCTAATTCACCCACAAGAGTATTAAGGCAAGTGGCTCTTCTGTCTTGTGGCTTTGTCAATTGGATCCCAATTAGAAGGAACAATCATGAGGTTCAAGGCAGATTTGTGAAGACAGACAAAAGATAAAACCAAGGCTGCTTGTTATTAATTGCATGATTCATCATCTGATCTAGAAAGGGAAAATATTTTAAAAAAATCTTTCTCAAGGATTAAGCCTGGCATGGTGGCCCACACCTATAATCTCAGTACTTGGGAGGCTGAGATAAGAAGGTCTCAGGTTCAAAGCCAGCCTCAGCAATTTAGTGAGATCCTCAGTAACTTGGCAAGATCCTATTTCATAATAAAAAATAGAGGTTTGGAGGTAGACTGTCCCTGGATTCAATATCCAGTCTCTCTCTCTGTCTCTCTCTCTGTGTCTCTCTCTCTCTGTCTCTGTCTCTGTCTCTCTCTCTCTCTCTCTCTCTCTCTCTCACACACACACACACATACACACACACACACACACACACACACAATTTCAAGAATTAAAATATTTCTGTCACCAACTAGAAAGCAGGAAATCAAATTCTGGAAAGGCAATAGAAATAGCCATCTGGATTCACTGGTAAGAATTTGTTCTGGTAGAGAAAGTGGATGCAGGAGCACTCGATAAGCCAAAAAGTATTGTGTCTACATCATTAAGACTATGACTGTCAGCTGGGCGTGGTGGCACCCGCTTGTAATCCCAGTGCTTAGCAGGCTGAGACAGAAAGATCATGCAGGTTCAAAGCGAGCCTCAGCTACTTCATGAGGCTCTCAGCAACTTAGTGAGACCCTGTTTCCAAATAAAGTATAAAATAGTTCTGGGAGTATAGCCCGGAGGTAGAAAAGCCCCTGGGTTCTATCCCCAGTACCACACACACACAAAAGACTATGACTGTCACATCCATGAATATTGTTGGTACCACCTGGCAGGCTTTGATTTTTAATGCCCAATTTACTACCTACTTCCTGTAACTGGGGGGCTTTTATTTTTCAACACCAAGAAGCTCTGACATATCCGAGTGCCTGCCTATGACATAATATCAGAGGTTATGTGTTTTGCCTTCTTAGCTCTGCTCCTTGTCATTGTTTACTACATGAATCCCATGACACATGGAAACACAGCCCTGGCAGCCTGCCCCTCTCTACTTTCATAGAGAAAATGTAATTGGGAGACTGAACTCAATTTCACCTTTGCCTCAAAGCCTGAGTCTAGTTGCTTTTCCTGTTTGTTTGTGGTGTGGGGGATTTAGCTTAGGGTTATGGCATACTACAGAAGTGCTCTTCTACTGAGCTACACCCCATTCCTAGAGTTTGATTTAAAAGACAACTTATTGTGAGTCAAACAAAAGAAGAAAAGTGAAGCCAGACCTTGGTGACAGCGATGCCACTCTGTCCTCTAGAAAGATAACCAGCCTCCCTGTTACTGAAGGGCCTTCATTATTAGGGAGTAGGAAATAACTTTCATATCATTATATTATTTACAAAACTCACTTCTAGATGATAAAATATTGTGTAGAATATTTGAGTAGAGTTCTAATGAGAAAAAACTTATCATCTTTATCATCAAAACATATTTCACTAGGACTCCATTTACCCACATGTAAAATCTACAAGTTGGACTGAACTGTCAGTACATACCAGTTCTTGCTATAAGTCCATGATCATGTTGTTAGCATATTAATGATCAATTTCATAACTGCATACACAAATCAACCTCATAAAAAGAAACCCTGAAACATTTACATAAATTAGTAAATATGTACAGATAATGATTTTATCTTCATATCAACATTAAAACATTCAAAAAGACTTGAAGTGTACATAGTCACGCTGCAGATTCCCTCAGGTCCCTTCCTGGGTGTTCTCAGGGTCATGCTCTTAATGAAAGATGATAAGAAAGAATTATGAGTGGTCGTCAAAATGTGTGCTAGTATTTCAGGGAAAGAAGCTAAATAGCGTCAAATAATACTTTAATGAAAATGACTGTACTTTCTCACACCATTAGTCATAGGGCAAGGAATGAGAACACTAAGGAGAATTATTTAAACAGCACTTTATATTCAAACATTTTAATTAAAAATCCATTAAATATTCAAAACCAAAGAGGTCAAGCAACTGGCAGCCTAAGCTCTAGGCAACTGAAATCTAGCCGTCGTGTTTCACAAACCTGTCAAACGGTGGATAAAAGTTATAGCTCCATTTTCTCCTTTTTTTTTTTGTCTATTCATCTTTGGCATTCAGATAGATTAGTTAATTATTGGGTGTGGATGTCTGCGGCTTGAGATTTTCTCCTGAAAAAAAAAATCAGTATTTATTTAACAAAAATTTTTTAAGGATAAAATTATCATTTGTTTGTTTTTCAGGGTGGTCCTGGTACTTTCCAGTTATAAAATAAAATCAGCTGAGACTCAAGAAGTTCACATGGGTTAAGGTTAAACAGAGAACTTTGGTTCTTTTTAGGAGTTGAAACTAGGGCTAGTCAGAGCCTCTAATACTTATTTTTCTTTTCAAAACACAGGGTCCTTTTATTTTGCAAGGTGATCATTAGTGAATGTATGAGTCACTCCAAGGCAAGTCTTAACAGGACTATTTCTTTTTCTTCCTAATAAACTCAAAGGATGTCCTTAGTTCCCCAACTCTCTTCCACACACATTACTCTGTATCTCAAACCAAGATTAAGAAGGTGAACAAATTTAGCACTGACAGAGTGGTCCCTTGGTCTTTGCAAAATCAAGCCAATTCATCCTGGGCCAATATGAAGAATATATTGTAGCATTGTTCTGATGTATTAAGCCAGCTTGATTCAATTATTTTTTAAAATGCTCCTTTAATTAGAAAAGTATAAAATTCAACTTTAAAACATTTTCTTTAAACAGCCAGTTCATCTTAGAAAAGCCTAAGAAAACATAAATAAAGATTACCATCTTTTATTTTACAGAGGAAAGTGATAATCTTCATCCGCTGACCATCGACACTATAAAATAAAGCCCTGGAGGAAAGGTTAGCATTTAGGCAATCCTGGCATCTGGGGTAAGTTTAGAAAAATAGGAAAGCCACATTAAAACAAAAAGAAAGAAAAAAATTAAAAACTAAAGAAGGAACAGATGTTGATCACTGGATGTCAGTGGCAACAAGAGAAAACAAGACATGTGGATTCAATGTTCTTTCCACAGACAGAATCGCAGAAAAACATATTCTCTGAGAGATCAGACCAATTATGTCTGACTGTAAACCACTGCCTAACACACCCTGCTACATTCCTAGGCCTTCAGAAATAGGAGGATGGAGAGGAAAAAGACCAAAGGACAGTCCCAGACTTCAAGGAGAAGAGTCAACGGATAGCCAGGGAAGGAAACACAGCAATTCTTATCTTATTTCCAGGGGGCATGTTCCAACATTCCCGTGGATGCCTGAGACCACAGATAGTGACAACCCCTATAGATACTAGAGTTTATAGCCACCGATGATAACATTTAATTTATAAAGTAGGCATAGCACTAAGTACTAATAGCACAACAATAACTACTAATAAAAGGGTAATTATAAAACAATGTTAAAAGTTATTTGAAACTGGCAAAATGTTTGTTCCTGGAATTTTCCACTTAATATCTTTGGTTCTTGGTTGACTGTGAGTAACTCAAACTATGGGAAGAAAACCACGGGACCGAGACAGGGAGGAGGAGTGACTACAAATGAGAGCTCACACTTGGTGAAGTCTCTCAACGTTAGCATTACACCACATTTTAATCTGCTCGGAGGAAAGTCAACCTGCTCATAACCAAGGCCAGCTATCAGGGGCAGTAATAAAGAAATGAGTCTTGTGTTGGTGCAACTGCCATAGAATCACCCAGCTGGAAGATTAAAAATGGGTTCCAAGCCAAGTGCGGGGTGATGCATGCTTATAACCCCAGGACTTGGGAGGCCAAGAGAGGAGAATTGCAGGTTCAAGACCAGCCTCAGCAACTTAGCAAGATTCAGCAACCTAGTGAGATCCTGCTTCATTACAAAAAAAATTAAAAGGGCTGGAGGTATGGCTCAAAGGTAGATATGCCCCTGGGTTCACCAAGTCCAAAAAAAAAAAAAAAGGAATCCACACTGGCTTGTTTATTTCCATTTTCTACAGTCCTCTTTCCTCTTGTGTGATCCTTAGCTTAACTAAGTTCACTCACAACAACCAAATTCTAAAATCCTTCTTGGAGCTATAAAAGGAAAAGTAGAAAATGGATTTCTGAGCCCAAGACGCTTTGTTATATTGTTGTATTTGCTCCCTCCTAACCAATGATACTGAATTTCCATTTTCTGGGCCTTTTTTTTTTGCCTCGAGTATTTCAATAGTTGGTAGTTAAGTCACAGGATTATGGTGACTTAATACAATAAAGAAGAGCGGGAACATAGAGTCCTTTCTTGGGAGGATTTCCTAGTCTAATGCATGAATATAGAAAGGTAACTAGCTAGAACAATAAGGTAGACATACGTGCCAAGAGGCAGGAATTCACAGGAAACTCTGGATACGCACTTAGTCCTTGGGGTACAGAAGGGGAGATGGGGCCACAGAAGTTTCCCTTAAAGATGTGACAGTCAGCTAAATCCCAGATCCCTGAGATAAGTAAACCAGGTAAAGAAGAAAGAAAACACATTCAGAGAGCATGAATGGCGGAGCCAGGGGAACTGCAGGGACCGTGAGCTGCTCTTGAGAACAGGAACTGTTTTTATTTATTTTCTACTGATGTATTTCTAGTGCCTTGACTAAGGCCAGATCAGAGGAGGTTCAAGGCCCTGAAGATGGGTTAAATGACTCAAATCACAGATGAACAAACATCATTGACTATTGATAGAAGAGTCAATTTTAGAAGAATAGCAGTAGGTGGGAGGAGGGGTCAGTTGATGTGCTACAAGATGGGACAAGGGCAGAGACAGATGTGTGGAGGATGGGAGAGAGCTTGAGAGAGAAGCTCTGTATTTAGGAGAATAAAGGGATCAAGGCAACACTACTCTGTGTTTTTGTTTGTTTGTTCCTGGTTCTAGGGATTGAACCCAGGTGCATTTTATCTCCAAGCTGCCCTTCAAGCCTTTCTCATTTTTTTATTTTGAAACAAGATCTTGCTAAGTTGCAGAAGGTCTCACTAAGTTTCTGAAGCTAGCTTTGAACCTGCGATACTCCTATCTCTGCTTCCTGAATTCTCACCACCACACTTGGCTTGACACTACTGTTGAAGGCACCCAGGGAGTTGTATGAAAGCTGGAAGCTGGACTAGGTCAGGTTTAAACAAGCAGCATTTCAGGAGGTTTTTTGTTTTTTTTTTGTGGTACTGGGGTTCCTGGAAGCCCTTCCACCTCTGGGCTACACTCCCAGACCTATTTTATATTTTTATTTGGAAACAGGGTCTCTTAAGCCAGCATGGCTGGCTTCGAACCAGTCGATCCTCCTGTCTCCTCCTCCCAAGTGCGGGGATTACAAGAGTGCACCACCACGCCCGGCAGTTCAGGAGGTTTAATCTTCAAGTGCTGAGGAACTTACCTGACGCCAATATCCTTCTAACCTTAGGATAATTCTGTATCATAAAGTAAATAAACATAAAGTAATATCTTGCTTAATTATTTTAGCTTTTTTCAAGTAAAGATAATAATATCTTGGTGGCTTAGTCAATGACTTTCACTTTTTTTCTTTATATGTTTGGATTGTCTGAATAGCTCCCAATGATTATATAATTAGAGTTGGTCACGGTTTACACAATACATGCATCTCTGAAACTATTGCATCATAAATACTTGCAAATCCAAGTCTCAGTCCAACAAAACAGAGCTAGAATTCCTGTTAACACTCAGAGTGATGTGGAGATGTCACCATTAAGCACCATTGCAAACATAATTCCCATTTCACTACCCTTTCCAAGTTAATATCATTTTAAAGTTGATACATAAGCGTAGACACATTATTTTTCTTATAAAAATGCATGAGCCCAATATACATCAAAAGCAACCATAATGGACTTTTTCAGGATTCTTTCTTAATTCTTATTGCACAACTGTATGTATTTGGTGTTTCATTCCTCTGTTCAAGAGAGGACTCCATAACCATAATCCTGTTGACTGACAGCTAAGTGTGAGTGAATTGCGAGAGAGAGAGAGAGAGAGAGAGAGAGAGAGAGAGAGAGAGAGAAGAAGCCCCAAATCTGCTTGGTGTACATGTTACAGATATTTATCTAAATTTCTACATATTAAATAACACATAAATTATGTTCATTTTGTATAATTTTCTTTAAATGATAAGAGGAATGTAGTTGTTCTTCCAAATATCTATGTGGTTTTCATCTCATTCAGTCTTTAAGAAGCCTAAGAAATGGAGAGTGTAGCCAGGCGTAGTGATGCACACCTGTCAATCCCAGTATAATGGAGGCTGAGGCAGAAGGATCTCAGTTCTCAGATAACTTAGTGAGAGATCCTGTTTCCAAATAAAAATTAAAAAAGGACTGGAGGTGGAGCTCAGTTGTAGAACATCCCTGTATTCAAACCTCAGTACCAGAAAAGAAGAGGGCAGGGAGAGAGAGAGAGGGAGGGAGGAAGGAAGGAAGGAAGGAAGGAAGGAAGGAAGGAAGGAAGGAAGGAAGGAAAGAGGGAAGGGAAGGAGCTGGAAAGATGGAAAGATGCCAGGGTCGCTTGAGTGAGCATCTGAAGATCCATGGCATCCTTTTTGTCCAAGAAAGGCTCTGAGAGCTCTGTTTGTCCACCTGAGTTGTGTATGAGGTTGAGTTAAGAGATGGCTTATCTGCTTTTACTCATTACATTGTCCATAACTGAAGGAATCCAAAAACTAGATGCTGAATGATACAAGAGAGATATCGAGAAGTCAGACACTTCCTGACTGACCACCACAACACCTGACCCAGAGCATACCATACTGGTTTCTCCTTCTCCTTTCTCATCCTTTCTCATTAATCAAACACAGAAACCTTCTTTCTCATCCCAGTTCACAATCATCAAAGCCCTATTTGGTTCTTTCCACTGGCAAGAAGCATCTACAATCCTGATAAACCAAGAGCACTTACTCTTTCTTCTTCCAACAAAATGTTACTGTGCTGAGGGGCATCTCGAGACAATGCATGCTCTGCTTTCTAAAGTTTCTTATTCTGGTCTCAGTGAGGATGGGATCAGAGCCTGCTGTGAGGCAAGGCAAGTTTGGGGGCCTCCGAGGCCAGGATCGGAGCCTGCCGAGGGGTGAGGCTGGTGCCGGGGCCAGTGAGGCCAGGATTGGAGCCTGGCATGAGGCAAGGCCAGTGCTGGGGCCTCTGAGGCTGGGATTGGAGCCTGCTGAGGGGTTGGGCCAGCGATGCCGGGATCGGGGCCTGCTATGAGGCAAGGTTGGTGCTGGAGCCAGTGAGGCCAGGATCAGAGTCTGCTGAGTGGCCAGGCCAGTGCGGGGGCCTTCAAGAGTGGGATAGGAACTTGCAATGCGGCATACACACAGAAATATCACAGCAAATAAAAAACCAGATGCTTTCCCTAATATGCAAAAACTAGGAAGAAATAGGTAATAGGAGATCTAGTTGAAGAAAGGGTCCTATAGAGGAGCAATTAAAGTGACCAATCAGAGGTGATGGGATGGGGGAGGATGGAATCTCTTTAAAACTCATGATGTACGTAAACAAATGTATCAAAGTTAATCACCAATCAAGCATGGGATTGAGGGAGGGGGAGGGAATGGGATGGGGATTGGATAAAGGCTAATTGGATGATGTGTGCTTGTATATCCTCACAAGTCTTGTATTCTGATGGGGTGTGTCTGTACAGCGCCTAAGAAGATTTGGCCTGAGCGGCCTATGGCCTAAGGCAAAGCTTTAAGTAATAGGGTGTGTCTATATAGCGCCTAAGCCTAAGAAGATTAGGGTGTGTCTATATAGCGCCTAAGCCTAAGAAGATTCGGCCTGATAGCGATCCTTATCCCGGATAGGCTAGGCTAAATTCCCCTCGTGGCTTGGTGCTATATAAAGAACTGCTTGGAGAGAAATAAGGGAGATCTCGCTTGACTTGACTCCCGGCTCGTGGGTTTGTGTTCGAGTCGTCCGGTACTCATCATCTCGCCAAGCCCCGTCAGCTGTCGGGCAGGATTCCCGACAGTCTGGTGCCCCGTGTGAGGCCCCCCTCTTCACCCCCTAACGAAAGAAATCGCTGGCGAGCAATCGGTCTTCGGGTGAGTATCCCCCCGTATATTAATATGGGTATTAATATGGGGAAGTCCAGTTCTAAACCTGACCCTGCCCTAGAATCCCTTCGACTCGTTCTCAAGAGCCGAGGACTTAATCTTGCTGATAACCAAGCCACCCAGGCCTGGGGGTACCTTCTAAAAACTGCCCCATGGCTCCCTGAAAGTAATCTTTATGATTGGGATACCTGGAATCAAGTTGAGGGGCTGGTTAGGAGAGCCCAGACAGAGCAAGGGGAGATCCCCCCGCTTGCGGTTCTCCCCACCGTCTCCGCGCTTAAAAGTTGTTTTCCCCCGCGACTCCTGGAGAAACTCGCTGACCGTATCCCCAAGCCAGCGAAAAAGGGGGCTGCCGAGGATACACCCCCCTCTGGTCCCGAAGCCCCTAAAAAACCTCCCGATCCCTCCGATCACTTTGGGGACGCCAAGGACTCCTCACAGTCCCTTTCCCTGACAAATTCCTTCTCCATACCCTCTGCTCTGCCGCTCTATGCTGACGTAGGGAGAGCCGGAGGAACTGTGGGCCTCTTTCCCATCAACGTCAACCCGGGAACAAACCATCCAGCCACCTGGTACCCCTGGGAACCGCAGGATCTTAAAGAGCTCCGAAAGGCAGTGGCGGAGGATGGTCCCAATTCCCCCTGGGCAGATACCCTAGTGGAAGGGCTGGCCCATCAGGCTTTAGTCCCCCGGGACTGGAGAAACCTAACCAAGGCAGTTCTCCCTGGGCCGCTCTTTATGAAATGGATGGCCTATTACCAGGAGGAATGCCGAATCTTGGGGGAAAGAAATCAGAACGCCAATCCCGCCATCCCCTTAACCTACGGCATGCTTACGGGGACGGCCGAGCCACATACCACAGGCCTACAACAGGCGGCCTTGCCCCCCCCATACCAGGATCAGGTTAGAGCAGCGGCACTGGCGGCATGGAGGAAATTAGATGATGGGCCCACTGAGACCCCTATTGCGGCAATCACTCAAAAGCCCGGTGAGGATCTACCTACATTTATAGAGAGAGTGTATAACAGCCTTAAGAGGAAGTTTCTGGCTGGTCCATTAAGAGACAAATTTGTTAAAATGCTTGTGTGGGACGGGATGACAGCCGACCATAGGCTGGCCTGCGCGGGTTTGAAGGGGCATACTTTAGAGAGATGGATCGTGGCCTCTCGGAACGTTGGCTCTATGAGCCATCAACTTCAAACTATCAGAGTTGCGGTAAAGGAAGGGCAACGGGAGGGCCTACAGACTCTGATACAGGCAATGCAGCAATCAAGGGTTGCCCCCCCCACGTGTTTCAAATGCGGAAGGGAGGGCCATTTCCGCCGAGAGTGCCCGTCCCAGGCTACGCCTCCTATGGGAGGCGGGAAGAAAGGGGAAACTCCCCGGAAGCCCTGCCCCAAATGCCCTAAGGGTTTTCATTGGGCCCGGGACTGCCAGTCCAAATTTAACTTAAAAGGAGGAGCTTTTAACCTCCCAAGGGGGCTTCCCCCAGTCCCGGTAAAAAATGGGTTAAGACCCAAGATTGTCGTCACAATTGGAGATAAAAATTCTAAATATTTAATTGATACTAGAGCCGATCGAAAGCGAATCGGGTTCAGATCCCCAAATCCGAAGTGGCAGAGATGGTCGCCGCGAGGCATCCAGTGCGGTAACGCGACCGATCCCGGAGAAGCCGGCGGGAGCACCGCGGAGAGTTCTCTTTTCTTTCTAAAGAGCAGGGCGCCCTGGAATGGGCTCGCCCCAAGAGAGGGTCCTGTGCCTTGGAAAGCATCGCGGTTCCGGTGGCGTCCAGCGAGCTCTCTCAGGCCCTTGAAAATCAGGGGGAAAGAGTGTAAATTTTGCACTGGGCCTCAGCAGGTCTCCAAGATAAATAGCCTCTGGCATGCTGGAACAACAGCAGTCGCACATGGGACAGTAGGTCCTAAGGAGATGGGCGAGTGCCGTTCAAAAAGGATGGGCGTTCAGAAGGGACGGGCAATGGCCTGCACAAAAGTTCAAGCCCTATCTATAAAAGAGGCCATGGATTTTCATAGATTAACCCATGTAAATTGGAGGGGATTAAAACACAAATATCCTCAAATCCCTAATAAGGATTTGAAAAGAATTGTTCGCACTTGTAAATCATGTCAACCCATCTTGCAACTACCCCCCCCTTCAATCGTCCAGAGTTAATATGAGAGGCCTACGCCCCAATGGATTATGGCAAGTGGATATAACTCATTTTCAACCATTTGGAAAACTTAAGTATATTTTTGTTTTTATAGATACCTATTCCAGGGCTAATTGGGCCTCAGCTCATTCGGGAGAAAAGACAAAACATGCTATAAATTAGTTTCTTCATTGTTTTGCTATTCTTGATATTCCTAAACAAATCAACTGATAATGGCCCTTGTTTTATTAGTCAACATTCCATCTCCTTCCTACAATTATGGAAAATTATTCATACTACGGGCATTCCATATAACCCAAAAGGACAAGCTTTAATAGAAAAAATATAATCATACCCTAAAGGTTCAATTACAAAAACAAAAGGGGGAGTTACTACCCCCACATGATCAATTAAGAAAAGCATTATTAACCCTAAATATTTTAAATTTTTCAAAGGACTCCAACCTGTCCCCTTTTCATAGGCATTGGACCACAGAGATTCCCTTTTCCTCCATCAAAGTAAAATGGAGAGATCCCCTGACGGGAATGTGGAGGGGCCCAGATCCCCTCATAACTGCAGGAAGGGGCTTTGGGTGTGTCTTCCCCTATGATGATAAAAGACCACTTTGGGTCCCAGCAAGAGATATCAAACACCTGCCTATAATAACTGGTAATTATGATTCCAGGGAAGAGGAAATCCCTGAAATTAGTCCTTTGTTTTTTATTTTAAAAGAAGATAGTCATGAAAACCCTAATGTTCGTCATCCTGTCCCTGCAAATACGGTATAGTATGCCAGGCTTTGGAGACGCAGGTAAGGCAAGGGAAATATTAAATGCAGGCCTTTGCACCCTTGCCTCCCTGCTCTCCAATATAAATATTATCCTTGAGGAGAAATCAATGCCCATCCCCCCTTTTTTTGATTGGGGAGGGCGGAAAAAGGAGAGCAGTACAAGCCATTCTGCTCTTAATCGGCCTGGAGATTACTGCCAGAACTGCCATGGGTGTGGTAGGCCTGAAGATTATTGCCAGAACTGCCATGGGTGTGGTTGGCCTTGGGATGGCCTTTGAGTTACATAGGAGACTCCCTCCGAATAATTGATGGTGTTAAGTCTATCTCAGAAATTGTCTGAGACTTACAAGCCCAATTAGATTCCCTAGCCTATGTGATATCACAAAAAGATGGATATTAGATTTATTAATAGCCGAAAAAGAGAGGCATCTGCTTGTTTTTGCAGGAACAAGATAAGATTAAGCAGCTCCAACATGATCTGGAGAGGTGGCGAGGAGATCTTCAGGAGGATCCGTTCTGGACCGGCTTTCATGGACCTTTGCCCTATTTTCTTCCTTTGTTGGGCCCCTTGCTATTTATCATAGTTTTGTGCATCGTAGACCCCTGTGATTTTAATAGAAGTGCATTACCAAAGACTTGCCAGCACAGAAAATAAATCTTAGTATTGGCGCTCTGAATACGACCACCCCTCTCCCACCTTACAATTTCCCCAGATGGGGAAAATCAAAGCATGTTGAAGGGCTGGTAGCCAATGACGGGTAAGATTCCCAGGGGCCATGGAAACCTAAGACAGGAAGTACAGCATGATCTGTACTATCCAATGACGGGTAATTCATGGTACTCGATGGGAACGACCTAAGACAGGCACAGTCCCGATAAAATAAAAGAAAAAGGGGGATATGATGGGGTGTGTCTGTACAGCGCCTAAGAAGATTTGGCCTGAGCGGCCTATGGCCTAAGGCAAAGCTTTAAGTAATAGGGTGTGTCTATATAGCGCCTAAGCCTAAGAAGATTAGGGTGTGTCTATATAGCGCCTAAGCCTAAGAAGATTCGGCCTGATAGCGATCCTTATCCCGGATAGGCTAGGCTAAATTCCCCTCGTGGCTTGGTGCTATATAAAGAACTGCTTGGAGAGAAATAAGGGAGATCTCGCTTGACTTGACTCCCGGCTCGTGGGTTTGTGTTCGAGTCGTCCGGTACTCATCATCTCGCCAAGCCCCGTCAGCTGTCGGGCAGGATTCCCGACAGTATTCCGTTGTGATGTATGACTACAATGCACCAACAATAAATATATATACATATATACATATATATATATACATACATTCATATATATATAAAAGTTATAGACAACAGTTCTTTTAATAAGCATTAAAATGATATTTTGTAAAGATGGTCAAGTTTAAGAAACTCCTTTGAAGTTGAATGCATTTTTAGTCAAGTTCCTTTTTTCGTCATTTGTGATCATTGTCTTTTGATACAACTTTCAGAGAACTGAAATGATTGCCATTGCTTCTGTCTATTGTAGAAAATAACTTTATATAATAGAAAACTCCAAAGGATAAAAAAAAATTAAAATAAAGTTTCTTATGCTGGTCTCAAGACAGGGACACTTAATTAGGCCCCTTTCATGAAGAGCTACCCCTTCTGTGTGTGTCACACACACACACACACACACATACACCTTCATAAAATGTGAGAAGTAGGAGGCAGGAGAGGACTTCAGAAACCTTTTTGTGAGATGGTTTATGGAATGGAGTATAGGTACACATAAACCTAGACAGACTTATAAATATATACTTGTTTACCTGGGTTGAAATTCTGAACCTTCTGAAGTCTGCCATTCATGAGAAGGCATTTTATTATTCATAGACTGGTTACAAAGTATGTGCTTATTTTCCAGGAAATGTAAGTAGAAAAAGACATGCCCACGGGGGTTAAATAAAACCTATCTGTGCAGCAGACATTCGTTTCGTTGTTCTAAACAAATTCATGCCTCCACAAACACAACTCCTGTTTAGGTGCCAGAGGTGGTCAGAAACTGGCTCCCTGCCCATAGAGCTTTCTCCTCACATCCTGCAGGATAAGTCTAGGGAATGCCCCTGCGTGTTCATGGGTCTAGCTAGATCACAATTAGTCATTTGGAAAATGTGCGTAATTTGAGCGTATTTAAATTGCATAAGAGATTTTACTTTCCTGTTCATCTCCCTAAATATATGAGAACTCTGAAATTCTAATATCATTTGAAAATGCACATTGAAAAGAAGACTAATTTGGAACTATTGGTGCCTTCCCTTAGTTTATAATCAGTGGTTTATAAGAAGAATAAATACTCATAATTTACCATTTGGAGCTTTTCTGAGAAACAGTTGTCATCATTTTTATGCCACAATGAGATTTTTAGTTTGTGAATGAGGTCCATTAAAATAGTTTAGACTGATGAGAAGCAGGAGATTGGAGTATCCAGAGATTTTTTTTATTCCTTCAACTTCATAAATGCCATACAATTATTATTTTCTTGCCTTATATAAAAGAATATAAAATCTCATTAATTGGGCCTTTAATTATATAAAACCAGTGTTTCTTCAAGGAAGACAAACAAGATCTTTATGCATTTTTCTTGTGGTTTCTCAACTTCTCTTCTGAAACATTACTAACAAGGAAGTTTGAGGACAGTATTTCTGGCTGCAATGTCTAGACCAATGCAGCATAGCACATGGTATTATCACAAACACAAGAAATACAAGTTGTTCGTAAAATTCTACATTACACAATAAGCTCCAATGCTCAAAGGCACTGAAATATGTCCACCTAAATTTTTTAAATTTGCTCACCTAATTTGAAGATATGAGTTTCTTTCTTTAAGTCAAAAGAAAATGTCTTAAAACCAAACTTATTGTGACCTAGATGCAGACATAGAAAACCAGTAAGTAAGAGATGTTTGGTACAAATAATAATTACCTATAAATAAAAGAGAGATGAGTTTTCAACAGGAAGAACAAAGGGAGAACAAACTTATAAATGTTCTTGGACTTCCAACTCCACCTTCCTCCCTCAGAATCCTAACCTCCAAACCAGAGATCAAAAGTCTGTGGGAAACCTTTATTTTAATGAGTCAACAAACCATTTTATTACTATGATCACAGTAGTCTATACCACTTTGAAGGAAGATGCAAAAAACTATTTCTGTTACCAGCAGCTTAAGAGTCATGTTTGAAGACTATTGACTTCTAGGGATCTCTATTGAGCAATTTGCAGAATCCCTACTGGATCTGCAGGGGCCCGAGTAGTAAGTTATTTGAATGTTTTTTCAAGTTAGACTACAATAGCAAGAAATTCAGAGTATGTTTAAAGAAACCAGACATCTCAAAGAATTTCAAGTGGTTAATATATCAGCAGAACTCATTTGTTGACTAGACATCCAATTTCACCGTGGCTGTTCAAGAACTCAGTGTAAAATGCAATATAGTTCCCAGCAAGATTCTTCAAATGCGCATTTCTCTCTTAAGATGAATCAGATATCAGATACACTTTTTAGCTACACTAATAGAAAACTCCAATATTGATATTAAGTCATGAAGATATTTCTATTTTTACTTAACAATGAGTTTAAAATTGGTTTAGTGCCACAAAGATATAATCAAATTTCTGACTATCGCAATACTTGGCCTCCACCACTTAGATGTAGAGCCTTTCACTTTCATGCTTTTAACTTCACAGCCAGGGCTGCTAAGGCCCTAGAAGTCACCAAAAGTAAGATAGAAGGAGATTAATACCTCTCTTCTTTTGCCTATCACATTAATAACAGACAGCCAACCCAGCGATCTACTAACATAGGAGTAAGGCAAATGCCAACAGTCTGATAATAGAGGCTTGATATTTGAGCTGAAGAATAAGTTGACTTTTTTTTCTTCCTCATATGATGGAAAAGTTAAAAAGAACTGCTGCTATTAACTTTTCTCTAGCTTTTCCAATCCTTTTAATGCCCTGTTCAGCCACTAGGTTTAAGCCAGTGTTCCTCGAATTAGTATTTTTTTCCAAAGGCGTTGAAATCAGAGAACTACATTAACATATGCATACCCATGTTCATAGCAGTACAGTTTGTAATAGCCAAAATATGGAACCAACCTAGATCTCCATCAACAGATGAATTGATTGCAAAATTATGGGAAATACACACGATGGAATTCTATTCAGCTATAAAGAAGAATAAAATAATAGCATTTGCAAGAAGATGGAAAGAACTAGAGAACATTATGTTAAGTGAGAATAGTCAAGCACAGAAAGAGAAGGGACATATGTTTTCTCTAATATGTTCAAACTAGGGAGCAGTGGTAATACCAGAGGGATTCCAGATGATGGAGGGGAAATCTCAGCAAAGCTTGAATGGAAGGATAGGAGAGGAAGAAGGCTGAGGTTGTTCAATAGAGGAGCTACATACAAATATGTGTAGTGGCATAAATACAACATGGTTATCCTGGACACTCTATATTGGAAGGGGAAAGGGAAGTGGAGGGGGAAGGGCATGAAGCACAATCTAAATGTATACCACTTTCAATATGTTCCACTTATAAAAAATAAAAATTAAAAATTAAAAAAATTGAAAAATAAATGTTATGATTTTAGTATAGTATATATAATCATGATAGATCATGTCTTAAAATCATTATTTTGTACTAAATACCAATGTATATGAGCAAAATAAATATACATATGTAAAAACACAAAGCATCATAGATAAATTTCAAACATAATGCTGAGTGGGAAAAAAAACACAGCAAGTATGAGTCATGGTTTTGTTTATGTAGAGTCCAAAGGCAAGCAGAATTAATCTATGGTATAAAAGTCAGAGGGTGACTTCTTTGGGGGACAGAGCAGTGACAAGAAGGTATGATGAACAGGATATGCTACTATTTTACCTCTGGATGTAGGCCCTGGTTGTACAAATATTTTTTGTGTAAAAGTTTAAGTTATATATGAATGGTCTATATATACTTTTATGTGTGCACAGGTGTGTTTGCATACATATATATATAATATGAATATATGTGTTATACAATATATTTATAACTGTAATATATTTCAATAAAATGTATTCAAAGAATACATATGTAATAATAAAATCATTTTATTTGAATTACATGGTTAGTAATGCTACAATATGATACAGAGATCCTGATTGGTAGGCTGTTTTTTCTGAGACCTGCCTTCATATATCAAATGTGTCCTATTTCTGGTTTTCTCAGAATCAGACTGGCTCCATCACAATTGATTGAGGTGAATCATTTGGAGAAAGAAAAATAAATCAGTAAATGCACATGTGCATACACATACATCCACATGTTTATAGGTGTCTGTGCACGAATTGTTCAAGGCTTGCTGTATTTTTTAATTTCCCCAGAGTATTCACAGAAGACTATCCAGTTTTGGTTGTATGTTTCAAAGTTGGCTCCAAGAAGTATATGTGCACATTCTTCTATGTAAATTTTTATACATAGTAATGTATCGTCCATAGAAGGAATGACTTTTTTTTGCCAAGTTGAAATAAGTGCACGGAACATGACTTTTCAGTGAACACTGTAAGTATTGTATTATATGGCGAAAACACTGCTACTTATATATTCACTGCAGAACAGTCTTAAAGTATATTCATGGCTTACATAGAAAGGGGCTAGAGTTCAGGAGCCTTAGCTAGCGTCAAAATAAAAGTACATTTTTTACTGTTCTATGAAGTAGTGATTAATTCAGACCTGCAGATAAATGTGCCTATTCATAAATGTATAAAGTAGCAAAAAAAAATGTGTGCTTTACAGGATGTAGCAAGAGAAGCCAAACTTCTACAAACTAGGTTTAATTCTGTAATCTGCACAGGATCTTGTACGAATTAACTATTTATCTAGGGAAAAAAGTCAAAGCTACGTTTCTAGTTTTAAAAAATAGAACAGTCTTTGGGATGACAAGAAAGAAGAAAATGTTGAGATATAGATCATATTGGGCTAAGGAGTTTTCTGCAAGAGGCAATGTATCAGAAAACAAATAGAATTCTAATTCTAGAACATATGTTTTAAGCAACTAGACAGGGATCTTTTCTTCAGCATAGCCCATGCATATCTTTTACATCTACACAACTGCAAAAAATAATCAATAATGTATTGACAATTCTGGCTTCAAAAACTGAATATCTTATGCCTGGAGTATTTCTTGAAGTAAAGGAGCAGCATTCTGCAGGCAATCACTTGGCTTCTGTCCAAAACTGTAATTCACTTCTAACCTGTTAGACCCCTGTGAGTGTTTGGTAGAATAAGGATAGCCTTCTAACATGACATAAACCTATGAAATAAAGAGCAGTTCTCAGTAGGAGCAAATACACACCATGAAATTATATTCTCTATCTCTGGCAGTTGGAAAACATTACCCACTACCACGATTCAACAGTGACCTTCTAATTGCACATGCTTAAACAAAATACCACATTATAATTGCATTTGGCATTTTGAAGAGTCAAGAGTTCAAAACTGGAATGTGTTAAACTGAGAAAAATTATAACCAAATACCCCATATCTGAATGCAGCTTATAAACAAGCACAAGTAATTCAGTTTGGAGATTTCATTCAAAGTGAAACTATTTATTTTATCAAGAAATATCTTCTACACAGAAGGATGTATAAATCCTGAAAAAACATACTCTATATGAAGAGTGCCTATATGTTGGCTTAAAGAATGCTAGTAGAATATATATTCATGTGTCCACTGTTGTTAAAAAGAGACTAGCTGGTTTTTGCCAAGACCCCTCTCTCTTTCCCCAATCACATGAAATTCTCATTCTTCACCCAGAAATTTCTATCATTCTATCTTTTATGATGACCATCCCATTCTTTTTTGGTTTTAAATAATTATATAACTTATGGGAAATATTTCTGCTGCTTTTTAACTTTATGAGTTTAAACTGCTATTTTATTAGAACTGCTTTGTTTTCCTGTGTTTGATTCAATGTAGGGTTTTAGTAGAATCATTGGGTGAAGCTTGCATATAACAGTCCTTTTATCTCATTTTCCTGCTGAATATTATTCCATTTTAAGATTTTTTTCTACCATGTTTGGCTGGCTATACCTTGCTATAATTTGTTGCTAATATCCTTATATTTTTAGTTCAGGAATGGAATCCTTGGATCAAATGTTACATGCATGTTCAACTTTCCTATGGATGCCAATCAAATTTTAAGTGTGTTTGGGCCAAATTGTCCACCATACTGTCAATGTATAGAAGTTTCTGTGCTTTATGTATATGCTAGCATGTGATAGTGTCAGATTTAAAATATTTTGTCTGATGGTTGTTTGAAGTCTGGTAGTCATAGTGTTTTTAACTTGTTTTTTTATTGCTAATGAAGTTGAGCATCTTTTCATGATAATTGGCTTATTTGCATTTTATGATATGCTGCCAAAAGCCTTTGTCCAATTTTCTACTGGTTGTCATTTTCTTAGCGATTTCTGTGAGATGTTTGTATAATCTGAGTATCAGTTTTTCATTGATTATAAGGAGTAAAAACTATCTTCTCCAATAAAAAGGAAACCTTCTTCTTCATGGTGTTTTGGTGAACAAATTTTAAAACTTAATATAGGTTAATGTTCCCAATTTTTCCTGTGGTACTTGTATATTTTGTAGTGTTTTTTGGAGACTTTCAAATAATTTTTTAAAATTCTTTATGAAAGCTTCAAAAATTTTCTTCTAAAATATTTTTTTATTTTCTCCTTTTACATTTATATCCTTACTGTATTTGAGGATAAATGTCCTTAAATAAAATGAGCTAGGGATTCAGTTTCTCTTTTTCTTCTGGTGGAATAGACATACAATACAAATCTTTAAAATATATTAAGTGCATAGATAACTAGGATTTTTCTAGGTTTCTTATTTAGCTCTATTGGTATATTGCTATTACCCCAGGCACATACCACACTACCAGGATAGAACTATTATTATTATTTGTTGGACAACCCTCTTGTTTTATCATTTTCTTCAAAGTTTTCATGGGTATTCTTGACTCTTTGACTACCAAATAATATTTGATAAAAGGACTCACAATTCAGCAATGCCTCTTATTTATGGATCCAAATTTTATACCATATTAGCAACTGCAAATTCTGAGCTATGATAATTAGAATATGGAATTACTTATGGGGTATTCTGACCTTATTAATGTCAATTATTTGTAATATTTCTTTGTTTCTTCTTCTTTTTCTTCTTATTTTATTATGCAAGATTACTTCTTAACTTCTTAGAGTTAAACAGGGAAAGTTGAGAGTAATTTAATGAAGACAAAGTAATCATAAACCCCAAAGAGAGATCTTATACTTTAAGTATATATGATCAACAAAAATAGATCTTTAGAGCTTAAGGAGCCAGTAATATGGATAATTTTTAAACATTGCTATGAAAAGTGACTTTGAGCACAAACAGGGTTTTGGTCAAAAGCACTAGATGTTAACCTGATTAATGTTAATATTATTCTCTTACTTAACTATAGCTCTTGTTCCAAAGACGGAAGTATGCATTGTATTAAAGAAAAAAGAAGGGACCTGTATGTTTGTTAATGACTGGGAATTCACTGATTTTGAAGGAAAAAAAAAGCTTGAGGCAAATATAGGGGAGAAAAGCACTAATGCTAATAGCAATAAACTGAAAGTAGTAAATTAATGTTGTGATCATTTCAAGATTGCTGTGATTAATTACTATATAATTTCCTATCACTTTCTAAATTTCTTCCTTGTATAAAATAATCAATGCTATTTATTAGGATAATTTGTCCATCACAATATGTCTAATTTTATAATAAAAACCAGAGAGTAAATTTCATATACACTCATACCTAACTTAAATTTACAGATTAATAGAATATATATCCAGCCAGGTGTACCTGCTTTGAGAAGACAGAGCATTTTACCACATGTTTTAGAGATTGGCATTGTTCGCTTTCTGTATGTTTCTTCATTTTCAATTATCTGATCCCTGAAAAGTTTACTCAGTTGAAGCACAAATTGCATGGAAGGCTTGGTTTAATAGTTTTTTTAATCTTTTGATTTCCAACAATAAAATGAGAAAGTGGTTTGTGTGATATGTGCAGAGTATTCTTCTTGTTATATAAAATGCCTTAGTTGGTAAGTTAATCCAGTCTGTCTATCTCAGAACATGTTTTGCAAATATTGTTTGAATTAGCTACTTGTGCAGAAGCAGTTACTCTTTTGACTGGCATCCAAAGCTTTTCAATACCTGCCATGAGCAGAGAGGCTTAGGCAAATGTGTATTTCTCATAGAAAGATGTTTTGACTGCAAATGTAGAGACTGGCCACAGCTTAGTTGAATAAATCTGTATTTTTCAGTTTATCTAGATTTTTTGTTTTTGGATTTAAAAAAAATTTAAATTTATTTTTAAGTTATACCAAAAATTTGAAGACTTCACATATTAATAGAGCAACCTGTAATGTTTTTATACCTGTATACACTGGAACGTTTAAATAAAGTTAAACATATTTGTCTCCTCAAACCTTATTTTATTTGTATGATAAAGTGGGACACCAATGTGTTGTTTTTTTTTTTCTCTTGAATCCTTGACAATCTTCTTACATTTTTTAACCTTTGAGAACTTGATTGTAAAATGTCTTGAGATAGACTTGGTTAAATTAAAATTGATGAAGCTCTTTGACCTTCCTATACCTGGATATTTGTATATATCTCTATATTCTGATATTATTTCCTTGAATAAGTTTTCTACCCCTTTGGTATTTTCAAGTCCTTCTTCAATCCCAATCAATATTTGCTCTTATATGTCCTCAATATTCCTGTAAATTTTCCTTATTCCTTTTTATTTTTTTTTCTTGTCCTCCAACTCTGTATTTTCAAATACTGTCTTTAAACTCACTAATTCTTCTGGTTTTCTGTTTGATCTATTCTTCTACGGATGCCCTCTACTGCATTTTTAATTTTGCTGAATGTGTTTTTCAGTTCAAGGATTCTGTTTGATTTAAAAAATTGCTTCTATCTCTTTTGAAGTTTCTCTGTTATTGTATTAAAATGCTTCTTTTTGTTTTATTCCAACTCATTGAGTTTTCTTAAAATAATTGTTTTAAATATTCTGAGAGTTATACTGATCATTGTCTTGTCAATTTCTGGTACCCGACTTTGACTATTAGTTAAGGGCATGGTTCCTGAAGGATCTTGGTGCTTGTTAGCAAGTGACGTCATCTAGACATTGAAGAATAAGATATTTATTCTAGTCTTACAAATCTGGATTTGTTTGTGTCAGTCTTCTCAGAAATTCTAAGCAGGCTGCTTATTTTTCTAGGAGCTCATAACCACTTCCATTTTATCAATTCTGGATAACATCCAGGTTTGCCAGAAGTCAGCTGTTGAAGAGTTGTCACTGTTTCAGTACCAGAGGGCAGACCAAGCCCACCTTTGACCCAAATATACTTAGTGAGATATTTAGAATGAACAAGAGCTCTAGACAGGGTAGTCCATCCCCACCAACCTCTTCCTTGGGCCAGGTAGGCCTAGGTGCCTCATCTTCCATTATAGGCCTGTGGTCAGGTACCACAAGATTCTTCTCAGAGTAGGATCACCATGGATGGACAAACCCCTGATGTATATGTCACAACTGTTGCACCAATGCCACCAAGCTGTTTAACACCCCCGAGCCTGTATCCCACCAAGACCAACACCATAATGGGAATAGGACAACGGTGACCTATTGTTGAGGGGGACTTGAGGCCTAAGATTGCTGAAAGTAGCTACAGGGGATGCTGACTGGAATAGAAGCCTGACTGACAGGGGCCATGTCTTTCCCCCACACTGAAGCTACTCAGAGGCAGATCTGGGGATGGAAACCTTTATCTGTTTTACTTTTACTCACTTTACCCTTTTTTTGTTTTGTTTTGTTTTTTGGTGGTACTGGGGTTCCTGGAAGCCCTTCTACCTCCAGGCTACACTCCCAGACCTATTTTTACATTTTTATTTGGAAACAGGTTCTCCTAAGCCAGCACGCGGCTGGCTTCGAACCTGCGTGATCCTCCTGTCTCTGCCTTCCAAGTGCAGGGATTACAAGCGTGCGCCACCACGCCTGGCTTTAGCCTATGTTTTAGGAAAAATTCTTGAGCTAACACTGTCCTGCCTCCATCAAGTGGCTCCTTGGACCACGCTATGCCTCCTGAGGTTGTGATAGGAGAAGGCAATCTTTCGGCCCCCTAGGCTGACATAAATCTGGGTTGCAGCTGAGTTTTACAACTGCAATGACTGGTGCAGTCTTATCAGTACACTGAGATCGATGGTATACTAGAGGTTATGCAGGCCAAACATGAGTCCATCCCACTGGGGAACAGGTCTCTCCCTGGTGCTGAAGAAGTACTAGAGGCCCAGCTGTGCAAGGTGGCTTAGAAATAGCTGTGCTTTCTGAGGCTGGAGAATGAGCAGTGGAGACAGACCCTTGGACACCATGTGTGATGTAAGGGAGTGGCTGCATCTCACAGCTGCAGGGCCTGCACAGTTTCAAGCAGAGGAAGGCTTTTCCCAGGACCCACTGCAAGGCTAGAAGTGGTGCAGGCTGAAACTCGAGTAAGTGCCCCTGACACCCAGGTCTCTCTGCTTGATGATAGGATTTCTAGAGGTTTGTCTGTGCATTTTGGCCTATGGAAGGGGCCCCCAGTTCTACCAGGAGCCAGATCTCCCCACAATAGGCCTGGCACCGATCTCTAAGACAAAGTGCTGTGGTAGCTTGATGCTGTCCAGTGGAGGAGGGGCGGGGTACAGTCAGCCATCTGGCCTATTGAAATTCCAGTGGCTCAGTCTGTGGGTATCAGCTTGGTGGGCGGAGTCATGAGGCTTTGTCCCGCACTGGGTTTCACCTTGGCAGGCTTGGTACTAGCTTTCAAGCCTACAGTCTATTCTTTCACTCTCCCCCAAGTGAGAGGCATCTCCATGAGTTTCTTTTCTTCCTGCCTTTGTTCACACATATTTTATTTTACTTCTTATACTAGAAATAGTTTTTATGGTCTCTCAACTCACTCCTTTAGTTCTTGTAAAGGTAGTTTGGTGAGTGAGTGTGCCCACAGGAAAATGATCATAGATGGAGCCTACTCGGCCACCATCTTGCTCTGCCTGTTTAGCTATATGGATTCCAAAACCAGTGGGGTAAAAAACTACACAATCTCAATTTCATCTTATAGTTTATTCCAAATACCAAACATTTATATTGACCACTGGCTATTTTCATCTTCATTTTCCATTTTTCCACGTAAGGTATCCTATCCACCTGTGATATGCTACCCAATTTAGCACGCTGCCCTTTTCTTCTTTTTAATGTGGCTTAATTTCCCTTCATTGGAAATGTAACTCCGTCTAGGGATTGGAAATTATCCCTTCATTGCCCAAGATGCTAATTCATTGCATCATTTTATAACCCAAACTCTGCCAACGAGCCAGACGTGTGGATCTCTATCGGTTTTCTTGCAAGAGGAATTGTTTTCAATATGACTAAGCTTTTGCATCCTGAAAGTAAGTTTGCTGCTCGGCCTCATTTTACATAAAAATGATCTCTTTTCCTCTCTATAACTATTATCACCTCATCAAATATATCTTCCCAGATGCAGTAACAGAATTAAATGTCTTTTATCTGCACTTTCAGAAGGTTCCTCTAGGTCCTAAGAGAGCTCCCCAGACCAATTAAGGAAACAGCTTCAGTTTCTAACTCGTCTCTTCTAGAGCAGTATTTTTTCCCTACACAAGTCCTTCTGAGTCCCTTATGAAATCACCTCTCAAATGTCTTCACTGAATTTCTTTTCTGGAATTTAATCCCTAACACTGAATCATTAACAGATGCAAAGAATGGGGAGAATATAAACTGAGTCACAGATCTCCTGCAAAACAGATAGTATCCCTAAGCTGTGCACTGGAGCCAACTTGTTATATTTGTCCTAAGGATTTACATCCTTCAATTTCACTTTCCTTCACCCTTGATATTTTCCTCATTCCTGTGAAATGAGTTGAGAAGCTTCACTGGTTCCTCTCCTTCTCTCCTTTCTTTCCAGGGTCATTATTTCTCCAGTCAGCAGCATCCTTTTCAATTTCCCTTTCATTGTACTTCTTGTATCCAAACCTGATTTTTTTTTTTTTTTTTTTTTTTTTTTGGTGGTACTGGGGTTCCTGGAAACCCTTCTACTTCCGGGCTACACTCCCAGACCTATTTTTTATACTTTTTTAAAATTTGGAAACAGGGTCTCTTAAGCCAGCGCCGCTGGCTTCAAATCTGTGTGATCCTCCTGTCTCTGCCTCCCAAGCGCGGGGATTACAAGCGTGCGCCACCACGCCCGGCCTCCAATTGCTTCTAAATGCCCTACCTGACCTAAATTTGACACTGGAAAAAGTGGCCTTGGGTTTCAGTGGCTCTTTTAAACATGAAATATGATTTCCTGTTGGAGCATAGTTATAGAGTCACTTTCACTATTGACAGTTCTCTCTCTCTCTCTCTCTCTCTCTCTCTCTCTCTCTCTCCCTCCCTCCCTCCCTCCCTCCCTCCTCCTTCTCTCTTTCCCTCTGGGAAAGAAAGAATTTCTCATGGCAAAAGCCTAAGGATTCATTTTGTACCTCACAGAAAGCTTTCTGATGTAAGAATACTCTTTGGATGGTCATGGGTTATGTGAGCAATTATAAACAACTCAGCCCCTTCCTTCCCCTTCTAAGCATCCATGCCACACTGCACCTTGTACTGTGAGGAGTCTTAGATGCATATGCATAGCCAAGCGTGCATGTCAGCCTCCCTTTCTCAACAGTATCCCCTATCAAAACCAGCAGTGCTATCAAACCCAGATAGGACAGACCTGGAGAAAAGACCCATGCAACAAGGCTTAAGGCTGCTCAGGAAAGAAACTCTGTTCTGAAAATCAATCTTGAAAGAAACCTCACAGATTTTTCCACCGGTGCACTTAAATAAGGATAGTCATCCACGGTTAATGACAGTACTCACTAGTTTACGTATTCTGATGCAATGAGTTATAAATAGAGTAAAACCCCATTCATGAAATTTTAACAGAAAAGAAAAAAATAAATGAGAAAGTAATTGATTTCAGGTCATGTGCAACTCAGGGTGGATGTAGAGATGCTTCATCCCAAGTCCGAGGGAGTTATCCATTTCACAGCTTTACCATTTGGTACTGGTCCCAGTCTCAAGTGGAGCATCTGCAGGCCTCGTGCTTTCTCTTTTAAAGTCTTGGGAAACCAAGTTGGCTGGGAAGAAGGTAAGATAGAGGTACACAGTACTGGTCAGCTCCCTCATAGGACTGAAACAAGAAAATTGGTTTGTAACTGCTGGAAGACATGAGTGGCTCCGGGTGTGTGGTGGACAAGGACAGCCAAGAAAGTGCTGTGGTAAAATGTAGAGACTGGGAGGGCAGCAAAGCAAGAGAGCTGTGTTACCTTAGCACCTGGCACTGGGCTCCTAGGTCTGTTGAGGAAAGGGAGCTCTGCCCTCCGCAGGGATGAAGGATAATGCTACAAAAGGCTGCTCCCATTGGGGGAACAGCTTAAGTAAATAAGTGAGCTGGATTCTGCACAATAAGCTAATTAGAGAGGAGAAATTTCACAGAGACTCTCAGAAAACTTCCAGAGTGCTTTGGCCAGGAGCCACCTTGAGAAGGGTCCTATAGTCTGAGATTGTACTGCTCTGGGGGTGTCAGAGGATCTGACATAATCATGTCTCAGGGTCCTAGTGGCATCCTGCTGCATTAACTGAGCAAGAAGCAGCCACAGGAGACACGTGAGCTTGGAGGGGTATCTCTCACCCAGCTCACTGAGGAAGCAAGGCTGTTACGGGGACGAAGCGGAGGGCACCGTCCTCAGGAATCAGCACTTTCAGGGAGCTACCCTCTGTGATTGGGGGCCACATCAGTCTATGTGGTTTCATGCAGAGGCCTGGTCGGAAGGTGTTAGGGTCAAGGGTATTCAGTGCTTGGTTCCTGCAACCCCCACTCTAGTATAGAACTCAGGGCTTAAGTATTTTCCCATCCACCAAAAATTTGCCATTTGCCATGCCCTCAGGTACACACTCAAAATCTCTGGAGAAGGTATACCCTTGGCAGGGCCAACATTCTGCCCTAACCCGTTGGGTGAGATATACATGGTGCAGCCCTTCATTCTCCCGAGACCAGTTTGGCAAGAGCTGAGAGGAATTGAAACAGGCCAAGGCTTCAACCTGGTACCACCCAGACCTGGCAGACTCCAACCTCAGAAGACCTAGAGAGAACATGAGATCAGTACAGCCTACGACTCTTTGCCCTCCCCTGTGTTTTCTAAGTGTCTTGCCTAGGGGAAACTTCTGACTCCTTTTTTTTTCCTGTCTATTCTTTTTTTCCCCCCTAAGCTTTAAATTATTTTTTAATTTTAAAATTATTTAAATTAATTAATTAATTAATTAATTTTTGGTGATACTGGGGCTCCTGGAAACCCTTCTATCTCCGAGCTACACTCCCAGACCTATTTTATATTTTTATTTGGAAACAGGGTCTCTTAAGCCAACAAGGCTGGCTTCAAATCAGTGAGATCCTCCTGTCTCCGCCTTCCAAGCGCAGGGATTACAAGAGTACGCCATCACACCCGGCTAAATTTTCTTTTTATTTCTATTTTTTAAACTTTTCCTCTTAATTCTCTTTCTTTTTTATTTTTTTAGTTATCTATATTTAGTTATTTGTTTATTTTTTGGCCTTGGGTATCGAATCCAGTGGCATTCTACCTCTGAGCTACAAACCCAGATCTTTTTAATTTTTTATTTTGAAACGTGGTCTCATTAAGTTGATATGGCTGGCCTGGGAACTGTGATTCCCCCGTCAGCCTGCCAACTCCTGGGATTATAGGTGTGGGCCACCACACAATGCTTATTTTTATTTTTTTTTAAATATCTTTTTCTCATCCCCTGCTCCCATTACTTCCTTCTGGTGATGGGTTTAATCCGGACCTATGGCATATCAAGAAGATATTCAGCCTCTGAGCTACACTCCCAACTCACCTGAGACAAATTAAGCCCAACTCCACAATAGCCCAGTGCTGCCCAAAGCCTCACAGATACTTCTATCTAAGGAAAAGAGATGACATAAGCTCCCAATTGTTGACCCATCCCTGTGGGGCATAGCACCAGGGGGAGGTTGAGGTCTGGTTCATGAGCAGACCCCCCACACAGTCCTTGAAGAGAGAAAAACACAATGGTCACTAACCACATTCACCCAGGTCTCTACATCCATCACAGCAGCACCCGGTTTGATAGTGTAGAGCTGATAAGACTGAAGATGAATCCAACCAAGGGAGAGCTGTAACTATAACAATAGTTCCTGCCCCTTAAAATGAAGCCCCTAAAACCTGCACCAGTCTCAAAGCAGAAGACAATAGCTTCAAGACCTCCAACATGACTGGAGTGCCCAGCATCAGAATGGACTTCAAGCAGCAGACACTACTATCAGCAATGCCTGTGGATGTCCCCAGTACCTGAGAGGAACAGCCACAGACTGCACAGACCTTCTGCTCACATTACATTCGCTCGAAGTGCTGGAGCATCGCCACTCTTGCAGCACTTGTAGATATGGTGGGTCTTTTCAACTTCAACATGGTACACTTTGTGCCCAAGCACATGAATCACTCCAAAGAAGCTACAGGAAGATTATGTGATGGAGTCCATTTGGAAATAAACTCAACCATAGGCAACAAACTGATATCTCAAGTCACCCTGGCAGGAGAAAGTCACATACCAAGACAGATACTATGTAAAAGTGCAAGAGATATTTATTTCAATATATATGCCAATCCTAAAACAGTAACACAAGAAATGTGTAAAAATAAGGGAATATGTCACTGTGTCACCTCCTAAACTTCATAGTTTTGTAGTAACAGATTTAAAAGATGTCAAAGTGGACTAAATGCTGCACAAAGAATTCAAAAGGATGATTTTTATGAAGTTCAATTAAACCCAAGTTAATACAAATAAACAGCTGTGTGAATTGAGAAAGAATACAAAACATGTATGAGAAATTTAATAGAAATTCTAAAAAAGAGCTAAACAAAAATCTTAGAAATGAAAAGCTCTAATATATTATATATAAAACTCAGTTGAGAGCCTCAACAACAGATTTTTTTTTTTTTTTTGCCAGTTCCTTTGTGGGGCTGTTGTTTCAGGCCCTTCTTTTTTTTTAATATTTTATTGGTGCACTGTATTCATACATCATAGTGAGATACAAACTTTTGTAGACATACATGCACACATCACCCAGTCAGCCCCCACCCAATCCCCACCCCATTCCCTCCCCATCCCTCCCTCCCATGCTTGGCTTAGTGGTTGACATTTAGTATTATAGCAATTTATCCAAAATTAACAATGATAATCTCACATAACAGTTTAATTTGTCTGATACAAAGCTTTTGATGACTTAAAGATAACATTTCAATATTTCTTTTTACTTTCTTACCTGAGAATATTTTTTTTCTATTTTTTAGGTGAAACTATCATATATTTATATATTTATTTTTCAGAAAAAAAATCTATCCTAATATGGAATATGGACTCTAGATACCCACAACGATCTTGAAAAAGAACAAAGCTAGAAGATATATATTTTCTGATTTCAAACCATATAAAGCTACAATAATTGAAACAGTGTAGTACTATTCTAAAGGCAGATATATAAACCATTGGAGTTAAATAAAAGCCTAGAGCTAAATTCTTCCCTATATTGTCAAGTTATTTTTGACAAGGTTTCCATGAACATTTGGTGGTAGAAATAATAATCTTTTAACTAAATATTGTTGAAAAATAATAATTACATGGAAAAGAATAAAATTGGACCCTTACCTAATCCCATATACAAATATTAACTCAAAATAGATAAAAGACCTAAATATAAATCTTAAGACTATAAACTTTTAGGAGAAAATCTGGGTCATAAAACCTCACAACATTGAAATTGGCAGTGATTTCTTGGTTATGATTTCAATGGCACAGGCAACAGAAGAGTATACAAACTCCCTAAAAAAAAAATATTGTATATCCAAAGACAATGTAAACAGTGTTAAAAGTTACTAATAGAATGGGATAAAATAATTCTAAATGCTATATCTGAAGGTATATTAATATTCCAACTAGACATCCTAAAAATTAACAACAATAAAGGCAAACAATACCATTTAGAGATAGGTAAAAAACTAACATAAATAATGAATCTCCACAGATAACCAATCTTAGTTGTCTGTTGGATGGAAAATCTTGTTTCTCTGGTTCTGGTGTGTGTTACCTATTTCTTCTTTGTAGTTAATCTCTTTGAATATTTTCTCTATAATTGAGGCCTTTACTTCATTAATTGCATCCTTTATCTCTTTTTGGCTCTCTCTGAGTTCTTTTCGAAGCACCTCTATTATTTCTACAGTTATTTTCCTGATTTGATCTTCTAGAAATCTCTGATTTTCTGTTTTATCGGGTTCTGATGTTGTGGGGTTGTGGGCATTCATTGCTCCAGCATTATTCCTCTTTCCCGTGATTTTGGAAGTTTGTGCCTTCTCTGGGTTCTTCCCTTGGGTCACTCTGACTTCACTTAAGGTGTTCTGGATCTCGAGTCAGTAGTATCTCAAACCCCACTACTCCTTTACTGGGTTGTATCACAGAGTCTCCGACCCAGAGAGTCGATAGAGGCTGCTTTAGACTGTGGGGGGTGCCAGATTGCACATTCTCCTATGGTGTGATATCTCTGCCACCGCCACTCCCCCACTGGGTCAAGTCCCAGGGAGTACAGTACTGGGATTTCTCCTCTGTGGCCCGCAATTTGACTCACTGTTCTTGAGTACACAGATGTAGCTGTACTGGTCTCGGTGAATTCGCTGCTGCTGCCGCCGGTGGCAATATGGCGCCGCTGCTACGCCCTCGGCCGTGAGGCTGGCGTATTTCTTCTTGGTTTTTAGTTCCACTCTGAATCCCTGCAGCGTGTGCTGAGCTCAGCCACTGGGAGCTTTAGATGCTCTCTGCGCCAAGAAATCCCGCCTGGCTCTTCTGCAGCAGCTCACCTCAGCTTGCTGTAGCCATCCGGTGAACTCACCGCTGCCGCCGGCAGTATGGCACCGCTGCCGCGTCCTCGGGCGTGAGGCCTGTGTATCTCCTCTGTGGCTCTGAGCTCTGTTCTCAGTCCGCTCTCTCTCTCTGGAGCCTGGTGATTTTTTTGTTTCTCTGGTGATGGTGTTTTCTGGCTATGAAAGGCGCTGATTTTGTGGTAATGGAGATTGGTTGTTAGCGGGGCTTTTAAGCCCCGCTTTTCTCGGTCGCCATCTTCCCGGAAGTTCAGTCAACAACAGTTTAGATCCATCAGAAGTAACATTGAAAATTGAAGGCGAGTCTACAGTAATATTACACTGAGGAAGTGATAAATAAAAATGAAATAAAGAACACAGATCTCAAAGAAACTCATTTAAAAAAACAAATGTGCAGGTAAATAATTGGTATACCAGAGGGATAAGAGCTGTATGAAGAGGGAATAGAAAACATACTCTGTACAAAATAGCAGAAAGTTGCCCAAATCACGGGAAAGACATGAACATTGAGGTGCAGGAGGTATGTCGAGCCCCCAACAGACAGGAGCAGAAAGGAAATTCTCCACCACACATTATAAATTGCTAAAAGTACAGAACAAAAAAAAAATTCAAAGCTGCAAGAAAGAAGATTCAAGTTACATTTGAAGGAAAATCCATTAGTCTAACAGCAAGTTTCTCAGCAGAATCTCTGAAGGCCATAGGCCATGGAATAATGTATTTCACGTTGTGAAAGAAAACAATCGCCAACCAAGGTTACTATTTCCAGCAAGGATATTCTTCAGAACTGAAGGAGAATTAAAGACCTCTCAAGATTAAGCATAAGCTCTGAGAATTCATGGCTAGAACAGCACCCTAAAAGTTGATTGGTGGGATCTTACAGCCACACAAAGAAGAAAGATGAAATTATAAGAGCTGATGAAAGTATAAATCCCAATAGAAGAGTAGACACACAAATGACAGATAGAAAAGAATCAGACATCATCAATATGGTAAATGGTTAAACTTTGAAGATAATAAAAAAGAAACACACAGAGAATATTAAACAACCAGAAGAAAGCCAACAAAATGACAAGGACAACACATACCTTTTAAAAATAATTCTGATTTTTTGAGGGGGTACAAGAATTGAACCCCTGAGAGACATCCCCAGTCCTATTTTTAATTTTTTTAAATTTTGAAATAGGGTTTCTCGCCGGGCATGGTGGTGCACGCTTGTAATCCCCACGCTTGGGAGGCGGAGACAGGAGGATCGCGCAGGTTCGAAGCTAGCAGCGCTGGCTTAAGAGACCCTGTTTCCAAACAAAAAGTATATATATATATGTAAAAAATAGGGTTTCTCTAAGTAACTGTACAATGAACCTGGAATCCTCCTGTCTCGGCTTTTCAAGTATTGGAATTACAAGCATGTGAATTTTTTTTAAATTTTTATTTTGAAACAGGGTCTCATTAGGTTGATGATTCTCACTACTTGCTGGGGCTCTCTTCAAACTTGCAATCCTCTGTGTCAGCCTCCCAAGTAATGGGAATATAAATATGTGCTACCGTACCCAGCTCCAAAATTTCCACTTCTTTATTGGAACTGTTTTTCTAATTCGAAGTTTTTTCAGATTCTAAATTTCATCTAAACCTACAGCCAACCAATCATAGGATTGGGAACATTGCTTTTGAGGCCCATTCTCCAGCATAGAATGTTCAATTTCAATTGGGGAAAGTTACCTGAGTCAAAGCCTTTTCAGTGAAACACTATGCCCATCACCTAGAAAAATAAATCAAATGTCCAAGTACCCATCTTGGGTGGAAGACAAAGTCATTTATGCTTCTTATAAAAAAAAGTAATTATGTAATACAAAATGTCAAAAAGTCATATGGCGCTACAAAAGATATTTTTGCTTCTTCTTCTTAGGAGAAAGGAGTTATATGGAAACTTTCCTCTATTCCTGTGTGTCCAATGTTGAAGGCAGGGTATTTTATAGCTCTATCACATCTTCTTAACTGAAAAAAACACTTTTGCCATTTTTCTTCCAGCCTTGATACATGGAAAGTAAAGTCTCATGTGCTATATAGGACTCCTCAGAAAGGAGCAAGAACTGTGCACTACAGCAGCCTCTCAGCTCAGGGAGGTCAACAGGGTTTCATCACTGGACGCAAAACTGTGTTTTCTTTAACCACGCTTTCAACTAAATACAAACATGCATTCATAGGGTTCGCTGCTGCATAATCTATCTGGTGCTTCTAGAAGAATGAAAAAAACTTAAGAGCAAATGCCCCCCAAGACTTCTGAAAAAGAAATTAACAAAAGCTTCCTTCTCCAAGAGAAAAATTCCTCCTTTGATCCAAAAATGTAGAGTTATCCAGTTAAAAATGTGAATCTGTACAGCCGCTGTGATGGCTCATTCAGATATGAAATCAGTCTTGATAGCTCGTCTTTAGGCTTCTGTCCAGTAAATCTTTGTCACAGGATTTAGAGATCCAGGTAACTTTTTAACATCTCTTTCAAATTGTAATCAATATTTACAATTTACTGCTGCAGCTTCAACTGTGCTCATGATAATAATCGCCAAAACTGGAAGACATTTTTTTAAACACCTCGAAGCCGTCCATACTTGCCATTTATTAAATCTTCTTGTTTGGAAAAAAGGAAGGAATTCACACATACCACAATCCCAGCACCTATCTCAAATTTTAAATATTGGTCTTCAACTTACAAAACAAATTTCTTATAATTAAGCAAACTGCGGCAGAAGACCCAAGTGAGTTGCTTTTTTCTCCTTGGAGATGTCAGCAGGATAACTGCATCTTAAGGGCTTTTCTGTGTTGAATCTGAGAGATGGAAGAAAAAGAAAAGCAGTCTTTTCTCTTCCAAATCATGGAAGTAATGTGTAGAAAGATAACCACATTTCAGTAGGGAAAGTGGCTGAATACAAGAAGCGGATCCATCCACTCTAGAAGACAACAAAGAAATACCTGCCAAATCCTGAGTTTATAATTTTGTCTTGAGATGACTATAAAAGCACCTGAAGGTGAAGGAAATGTTCTTCCTATGTGTTAAGGATCCTCGCACGTTCCAGAAGACGAACTGGGCCTCCTCGGGGCGGCCTTCCCCGGGCAGAGAGGCCAGATGGCCCACAAGTGCCTCACTCTGCCATCTTCACTCCTCCAAGCATGTGAATTTAAGTGGATCTAATTCTCTGATTAAAAGACACAGACTGGCTGAATGGATTTAAAAGCAAGACCAAAGATTATGCTGTTTTGGTTATAAGACACTCACCTCACCTGCAAAGACATACACAGAATAAAAGTAAAAGGATGGCAGACTATATTCCAAGCAGAATGTGATAGCAGGTAGAAGGTGCTTCATACTGATTAAGAGAACAATACATCAAAAAGCTATAACAATTTAAAAATACATGTGCCAAATATCAAAACACCCAGTTTTATGAAAGAAATGCTACTAGACATAAAGGGCGGGCTGAGCCCCAATTTATTAATAGTAGGGACTTCAATACTCCACCATCACCAATAGAAAGATCATCCAGAAATCAACAAGAATCACCCGAGTTAAATTACAGTACATATCCAGTGGACTACAGAATTAAAAATTATACTAAATTATAGTAAAATCTAATAGACCTATAAACATCTGCAGAATATTCCATTCTACAGCTGAAAAATATTCTTTTCATCAACACATGGAACTTTTTCCAAAATAGATCATATATGAGGCTACAAAGCAAGTGTTAACAAATTCAAAAATATTGAAATAATTTCTTCCGTCTTACCAGATCACAATGCAATGAAACTAGAAATCTAGAGAAACTACCCAAGCCAGGCGTGGTGGTGCACACTTGTAATCCCAGCATTCGGGAGGCTGAGACCAGAGGATCGTGGTTCGCGGACAGCCTCAGCTACTTAGGCCCTCTGCAACTCAGTGAAACCCGGTTTCAAAATAAAGAATAAAACACAGGGCAGTGGGTATGTATAGCTTGGAAGTCAAATGCTCCTAGGTTCCATCCCCAGACCCGCAAAAAAAAAAAAAAAAAGAAAAAATGAAAAAAAAGAAAATATCCAAATGTGGATATTGAACAATACACTATTGACTGGACACTGGGTAATTGATGAAGTCAGAAGGGGAGTTTAAAAATTCCTTCAATTAAACAGAAATGGAAACACAACATACCCAAACCTGTGGGACACAGAAAAAGCAGTACTAAGAAAAGTGTGTGTGTATATGTGTGTCTGTCTATCTGTGTGTGTGGTACTGGGGGTGAAACCCAGGGGCCTTCTACTATAGAGCTACATCTCCAGTTCTATTTTTATTCTTTGTTTAGAAACAGGGTCTCACTAACTTGTGAGAGTTTCAGTAGAAGTAGCTGAGGCTGGCTGTGAACCTGCGATCCTCCTGTCTCAGCCTCCCAAGTACTGGGGTAACAAGTGTGTGCCACCACGCCTGGCTCTAAGACAAGTTTATGGCACCTACATTAAAAAAAAAAAAAAAAAACAGAGAGATTGCAAATAAATAACCTAATAATGCATTTTAAGTTTTTAGAAAAAAAAAAGACTCCAAATCAGTAGAAAGAAAGAACTTATAAAGACCAGAGGAAAACATATGAAATAAAGGCTAAAAGAACAGCACAAAGAATCAAAGAAACAAAGTGTTGATTCTTTGAAGAGGTAAACAAACTAGGTAAACCCGAAATAAACCCATGCGTCTCTTACCATCTGATTCTCAACAAAGGAGAGATGCAGAGTCTAAAGAAAAGTAAAAATTTTAAAATACTTTGTGAAGATTCATACTGATCACATTTAATGACTGATTTCACAGGCTGCGTTTAAAATCAACGCAACACAAATCTAACGAATATGACACAAATCTCATAGGAAAGACTAAGAATTGCTCTAAAAGTTTAATCTTTTCTTCTCAATCTCCTCTAGTTCCTAACCTTCTTTCTTTTTAATAACATACAAAGAAAAGTATTCAGATGCAAATATTGTGAGAGCTCAGAAGTCAACCTTTAAGATATCCAGATAGTCATTTTAGGGACAAGCAAACATAATTCTGTTAAACTTGTGAATTCCTTAATGGAAATTCTTTAATCAACAACAACAACAACAACAACAACAACAAAAGTTTCTCTATGAAGGGTAGAATTATTTTCTACATTTAAAAAAGTAAAGTCAAAATATGTCACACATGCACCTAACAAGACTTCTGTAACATCCACAGTGGTGCTAACTCAGAAATAAACATTGCTTAATTATTCAACAGCTATAAAATTCTATGTTGACTTATGGTCCAAAGAGCAAAGAGAATCTCCAAGTTAATAAACTACCCAGTGATCTCTACAAAGGGATTTGTTGCACCTGTTTTCCCGTTTTCCCCTTTAACCTCTGCAAGTACAAAAGAATAGTAGGAAATGCTGTAGAAGCCACTATTGTGATTCTCCTCTCCTCTCCTCTCCTCTCCTCTCCTCTCCTCTCCTCTCCTCTCCTCTCCTCTCCTCTCCTCTCCTCTCCTCTCCTCTCCTCTCCCCTCCCCTCCCCTCCCCTCCCCTCCCCTCCCCTCCCCTCCCCTCCCCTCTCTCTCTCTCTCTCTCTCTCTCTCTCCATGCTCTTCCTCTCCTAACCGCCATCAGTCAAATTCTTCCCATTCTCCAAGGCTTATTGTAAATTCCTGGGGACCAGTTCCTGGGGACTAACTTTTCTTTGATGCTACCCCAATGTTGAATTATTGCACTTAAACCCTATGCCTTTCCACACCTTGGTTCTCCTTCTTCACATTTCTCAGAATATCACCCACATCAGCCTGGCGTGGTGGCACATGCTTGTAATCTCAGTATTTGGGAAGCTGAGTTAAGAGGATCACAGGTTCGAGGCCAGCTTCTGCTACTTAAGTAAGGCCCTTCACAACTTTGTGAGGCCCTGATTCTAAAAAAGAATAAAAAATTAGGGCTGGGGGTGTAGCTCAGAGGTAAAATGCCCCTGAGTTCCATTCCCAGTACCGAAAAAAAGTATATCACCCCTATCAACTTGGTCTCAACTATACTGTGAAGCGCTCCCAGTCATGCCCCTCTTAGGTTCGCAATGCCTTTAATTGTGGCCTCGCTTTTCCCTGCAAGCTGAGAGAACATGTAAGTTGTCTTTTTGGTGACAATCTTGGTTACAGCTAGTAGAAGGAAGTCAAGGTCAGAAATCAAGGTCTCCAACTTCCAGACCAACAATAAAACAAGAGTTTTTAAGACAGCCATCTGGTAATTTTTAAATTTGCAGAGGGATGTGTGTGTGTGTGTGTGTGTGTGTGTGTGTGTGTGTTTGTGTGTGTGTGTGTGTGTGGTACTGGGGATGGAACCCAGGGGCCTTCTGCCTCCAGGCTACACTCCCAAACCTATTTTATAGTCTATTTGGAAACAGGGTCTCTTAAGCCAGCGTGGCTGGCTTCAAACTTGCTCAATCCTCCTGTCTCAGCCTCCCAAGAACGGGGATTACAAGCATGCGCCACCACGCCCAGTTTGCAGAGGATATTGAACATGAACAAATTCTAGCAAAACATCTATTCTTTCCCTATGATATTGGAGTTTGATTTTTTTTTACCTCATTCTATTTCATTTGCCTTCAACTCATTAAGGTCTGTGGTTTCTTTTCTTTGGGTGTGATTTTTCTCTCATTATTTACATAGGATGATTACATATTTACTCTAGAAGAGAAAGAAGTATATATTTTGAAAGACCTTTGTCATTGAACCAGCAATGAAGCTTTAATCTACTAAGAATAATCTTTTAGTCTTTTAATGCCACAAGGGCTTTTTTTTTTTTTTTAATCTTTGTGTGAACTGCATTTGGCATGCCAGGAGCAAGACATCAAAAGGGCCTCAAAGTTCTCCAACAGTTAAGTGGCCACACCTCTTTGGGGTTTCTAGAAATGAGCTGATAAAAGTCTGTCAAAGCCAATAACTGTGATTGTCCCAATGCCAGGATTGCCTATCCATGCCTTGTGGAAGGGGAAAGAGGTCTTCCCTGGCTGCAGGAACACCCTTCTCAGCTGGAGTTGAGTGATGTGATTACTGCACATTCTGGATGTTTTTTGTGTGTGGTACTGAGGGTTGAACCCAGGGACATTCTACCTCCAAGCTATACCTCCACCCCTATTTTTATTCTTTATTTTATCTCTCACTAAGTTGCAGAGGGTCTCATCAAATAGCTTAACTGGCTTCAAACCCTTAATCTTTTTATCTCAGCCTCACCCTGGTTTTAAATATTTTTCAGCATCTTGTTACTTTTGACTTCTTTATTTGCTTTTTTTTTTTTTTTTTGCAAAATCCTCATAAAGTACAATAAATGGGAGTTAGGAAGACCCGTACTCATTGATTCAGAAAACTGTTACCTAATCAGTGTTCTCTTTTCTGAGCATGTCAGACAAGCAAGTTTTCCCCTGGGGTCTATGCCTCCCCATGAAAGTCCTGTTCATACTCAATCTTTATCATATGTCTCTCGTGTCTTCTGCTTGAACATCAAACCACCAGGCTTCACTGTGTTACTAGAAGTCATCACTGTAGCTCCATTGAGCCAACTTCCAAACTCACGTTGTTAATAATAGCCACAAAACTGGACATAGTTCAGGATCTGACTACAGAAGACTGAACCAACAACCTGTAGTCCATTCATACAATGGAATACCACTCAGCAATAGAAAGGAATACAGTGCTGATACATGAAAAGAACCATTACCTTGAGTGAGTGAGTAAAGCCTCACCCCAAAGAGTACACACTGCATGGTTCTATTTATACAAAGTCTAGAACAGGTGAAACTAATCTAGGGCATAAGAAATCAAAACAGCACTTTCCTAGGAATGAGGATGGGGGATTAATGAACTGCAAAGTATAGAGTGAAATGTCTAGAGCAATGGCACCGTTCCAGATGTTAATAGGGTTATGAATTAGCCAGGTGTGTATATTTGTCAGAAGTGAACAAATGCACACTTAAAGACATGATCATTTCATTGTACATGGGATTTATACAAAAAGAAACTCCTATAGGTGGAGACACAATTCTGGTGAACAAGGAGTGCTGAAATAGGTAGAGAGGGACATGCCATCTGTTTTGAAATGCATCACAAAATAAGATCGATTGATGAATTTTAGGAGGATGGCTGGGAAAATTAGCCATATACTAAATTAAGTGTTAATGGCAAATAAGTTTATGTATATGAGTGTTCACTGCAATATACTTTTAATGTTATGGCTTGTTGGAAAGAATTCATAAAAGAATGTTGGAGAAACGGGCCCACTAATTCATTGTTCTTGTTGGTTTATACTCAGTAAACAAGCCTTAATAAATTTCCTAGAATTTGAGTGCACAGGGTGTTTTTTGACAACCAAAAATCTCCCACTATCTCTCAGGAGAACAAGGACAGTGAGTATAGAAATACAAGAATGCTAATTTTCTTAGAGGAGCCATCTTTTACTACTATTTAGAATTACTTCATTGAAAAATCAAAGGACTATTAAAATTAAAATCAAATGGGCTATGAATTAAGCCTAATTTGCATTATGAGTTAGAATTTACTAAATACTATGGGCTAGCCTCTACTCAAAACTTTTCTTTAAATGATGACCTAGTATTATTGAAGTCCTAGCACCACCTCGGGTAAGGACCAATTTCAGACATCTCTACCTTAGATGAGGGAGTAACAGGTTGATCATAATCTTCTTACCATAATCTCCCTTAATCTTTTATAATCTCATTAAAGCCTCCCCAATCTCTGAAACAGGCCAAATGTCAACTGTCTTTAAAGCATCTCTTTGCATTTCTTATCTGAAATAGAAATTTGACTGTTAGAAAATTTGGAAAATTTAGAAAAGAATAAGCAAGAAAACAAATTTAATATCTATTTTACCAAGAAAGAGCAACATTTTATCTGTTTCCTTTATAAAAGAACAAATTTTCACTTTGATAAAAATGAGACATTTTTGTGTGTAAATTGGTATCAATGTTCGATTTTTCTCCTCAGTGTGGTCTGAATATTTCAGCATGCTTATAATAACCATTATTATTTGTATTATTACTTAATTTTTTTTTTTGGTGTTACTGGGGTTCCTGGAAACCCTTCTACCTCTGGGCTACACTCCCAGACCTATTTTATACTTTTTTATTTGGAAACAGGTTCTCTTAAGCCAGCACGGCTGGCTTCAAACCTGCGTAATCTTCCTGTCTCCGCCTCCCAAGCACGGGGATTACAAGCGTGCGCCACCATGCCCGGCTTATTATTTTATTTCTTTATTTCTTTATTTATTTATTTTTGGTGGTACTGGGGGTGGAACCCAGAGGCTTCCTACCTCTGGGCTATACTCCCAGACCTATTTTTTATATTTTTATTTGGAAACAGGGGCTCACTAAGTTGCTGAGAGCCTCACTAAGTAGCTGAGGCTGGCTTCGAACCTGCACAATCCTCCTGTCTCAGCCTCCCAAGCGTGGGGATTACAAGCGTGCACCACCATGTCCGGCTTTACTTAATATTTTAAAAGTAAATGTATTGTCATGATTTTTCTGGCATTCAGTTATTGGATCCTTCTTTAGAAAGTGCTTCTGGAATGTTTCCATAAATACGTGCTATGCCAGGAGCTATGAAAACATAGCCCAGTAAAATATTGAGGACACTTGTCTTTTTGAGACTTATAGCCTAATAGGGGTGGTAGATATTTAAAAGAAACCTACAGAGCCAGGAGTGGTGGCACACACTTGTAATCCCAGCATTTGGGAGTCTGAGACCGAAGGATGGCAGTTTGTGCCCAGCCTCAGCTACTTAATGAGGCCCTCTGCAACTTAGTGAGACTCTGTTTCAAAATAAAGAACAAAATATAGGGCAGGGGGCATTGCTTGGAGGTAGAATGCCCCTGGATTCCATCCCCAGACCCGCAAAAAATCTGCATAATTCAAGAAATAAGCATGAATTATGTTGAGCACTATAAAAGGTAAAAAAAAATTAAGCTTTTTGAGATAGCATTTTGCATGGCCTAATAATTTATTCAGGTTTTAGGAGACATTACAACCAACACAGTATCCCTTAGGCTCTGTGTCTACACATTTATTTCTCTATGTTTCAAAAGAATTATAAAGCAAGAAGATGGAGACATTTAGTTTATCATGTTTATATTCCCAGACAGCAGTAAATGTAGAAAAATGAACACAGTATACTCAATAAATATATATTTAATGAATTAATAATTTTCTATGTGTGTTTGGTTTTCTCTCAAAGTTTTCCTGGTGTCTTGGATTTTGTTATTATACTTTAATTTCTTTCAACATATAGAATTCTCTATGAACTCAAAATCTGAATTCAGCACCTAAGAATAAATAAGAATAAAACCAAATGGGAAGGCCCCATATATTGCTAAAGTCCTATTTTTTTAAACCTCTCTACTTGTACATCTAATTTCCCTCCATTTAACATTCTGTTGAAGTTGATACAAGACTGCTGTCACTTAGAGAAGCATCAGGTCAGAGGTCTGCTCCTCCTCACTCAGTGTATCTACAAATAATGTTTTATCACCAAAATAACCTCCAAAATGTCTTACTTAATTCCAACAGGAAAAAAAAAAAACCTGGACTCTTATACCTTTCAAAAGAAACTGGAATCTTATGCCTTCTAACTTACATAAGTGCTTTTTTCCTTTGCTTTGGGGGTACTATAGATATAATCCTTAGTGGTAACAAGACTTTGAAGGAATTTGTGTACTAAAGAAATATGTAAGTAACAAGCAGAAGACAAATATGGCTGTCTTCATCACAAAATGTCACAATTTGATCTACGCATGCGCTACAGGGCACTACGAAAGTGATCTTTGAGAATAAAATTGGAATCATGCTTACAATGGGACCCACTTAAGTTTCTCTTCCCCTAAAAGCCTTATTTCAATTGGAATGGTTTCATGGACTTAAAGGTAATTCACAGTCCAAAATGGTCTTGGATAAATGGGAAATATTAAAGACATATTTCAGCAGTGTTGACTCACAAAGAAACTCTAGATTTCATTTCTTTAGTAATGCTCTGAAATATAAAGCAGTATGATTTGTAGATGTGATTTTTAAGCACATGGCAAAAGGCCTAAGGAAAAAGAAATGGCTAAATTTATATCTCACTATAGTTTGATATTCAAACCACACTTTTAGATTGAATGATGTTAGAAAAATATTTTGGGTAGTTTAGTGAGAGACTGAAATCTTGATTTATCTTTAGCATAAGGAAATAAATCCTGTTAGATATATACTCAAGGCACGGACTGTGCTGCGGGTTTGAATCTACAACCCCGATGCCTTATTAACAGAAGGCATCTGGTAATCAATACATGGTGAATTACTGAATGATTGAAGTAATGCAGGCGAAGTGTCCTTCTCCCTCTTCAAACTGATGCTACAAGGTTCCATCTTATCCGGGCCCCACCGTGTTTGATTTTGTTTTTTTAATGGCATTCCTAGCCTTTGAGCAGATGACCATAAAGATCATAAATTTAGCATGGAATACAAATTGGCCTTTTACTTCTATTTTAATGTTCTTGGAAAAACTGTGAACTCAGACTACAAACCGTCTGCCGATCACATGAAATTCTTTAATTTTCATTAGCCGATAGGTTTTCTCTTTATCGATAGTTCAGCATCTCAGATGTTTTCCTCATTGACATGGGGACTGTAGCCCCCAGAAAAAACCTATTTTTACCCATCTGAATGAACTGTAGCTTAAGCTGCTTCCTGAATGAGGGAGGCAGCTATTAAAATACTAACCAAGGGGAGGCTGGAACCTATCCGGTGGAAGTAAGTGTTCAGGAAAACAAGCAAACTCCTAGGGACAGAAGGTGCCCCTGGAGTTTTACAGGAGGCCAGCTGTGATGGGCAGCTGTCACTCAAGAAGGCCAGGATTCCATTTACTTTTCGGTGAGAGCCACTGTTTCAGAGGACTGAACCCTGCAGTGGTGGCGAAGTCACAGACTTCAGTGCGGAGAAAGATAAGATTGACGGCTTGAATTGAAGATAAGATTGACGGCTTGAATTGACTTTCATTTGGGCGACA
Source organism: Muscardinus avellanarius (assembly GCF_963383645.1). NCBI lineage: Eukaryota > Metazoa > Chordata > Mammalia > Rodentia > Gliridae > Muscardinus > Muscardinus avellanarius. The sequence goes on from NC_137790.1 coordinate 117,209,847, forward strand.
TGAGCATCGCCGGAGGGAATTCTACCTCTTTAGCTTTGTACCTCCTTCATCATGTGAAAATTGAGGAAGCTAGCCTTAGTGATTGACAGGCTCCAATGCAGGATGATCACTTTAAAAATCATGCTTTCCCTAATAGGTGAAAGCTAGAGAGAAACGGGTAACAGGAGGAACTCTAGATGAAGAAGGAGATTCTGTAGATGAGCAAATAAGGCGACCTAACTGAGGGGATGGGAGGGAAGAACTCTCTAAAACACGTGACATACTTAAACATATCAATCACTAAGCCGAGCTTGGGAAAGAGGGATGGGGAGGGAATGGGGTGGGCATTGGGTAAGGGCTAATTGGGTGATGTATGCATGTATGTCTCCACCATCTTGTATCCCACTAAGATGTATGACTACAATGCACCAATAAAAAATAAGTAAATAATGAAAAAAAATCAGGCTTCCCCAAAGAAGTTATTTTACTTGCATTCAGAGTACATCCAATTGACATCCAGGAAGTCCACGCGGTTTAGAAGACTCTACTTTCACACATGTCAAGGAAGGTTGATTCCCAAAAACCTCATAGTTTTCTGTATGGTAGAATCAGAACCACAACAAAAATATGTTTAAGCACAGGGAACCAGAGTTGTTTGACAGTTGGCTGACTTTCATTCTAATAATAACTTACATGGGTACAGTGGGGCTATCTCAGTGTAAAAATGTGACTATGTTGTTTTATTTTCCTTATGAAAATAGAGTCTCCAAAAATGAATTAATTATCAACAGTATAAATGGCCCATTAATAGTTCATTTATTTATTTGTTAGAAAAAATGGATTATAACATCCAACCAGGGACTACATTATTACCAATAAGTGATACTCACCCTGTTCAAACCCAGATCAATAATTGCCAACTCATTTTTTGGTTAGAGTTGTTTCTGGAAAACTTTCTTATTTTCTTGCTTTTTAAATATTACATGGATATATTTGTGTGTGTGTGTGTGTGTGATACTGGGGATGGAACCAGGGGCCTTCTACCTCTGGACTGCACTCCCAGACCTATTTTATATTTTATTTGGAAACAGGGTCTCTTAAGCCAGCTGAGGCTGGCTTCAAACCTACGCAATTCTCCTGTCTCAGCCTACCAAACACTAGGATTACAAGCGTGTGACACCACGCCCGGCTATATGTATGTTTTTATACACATATATTGAAAGAACATATTGTATATTTTTCATATATTCTATTCTTTGTCTTCTAAAATATTTTTATATTTAAGCTTGGTGTATTAAGATACTCACCTCCTACTGCTTTAGGATGTAGTTGATTGAGTTTTCAATGTTGTATAATGTTCTACTGCCAAAGTATTGCAAAATTCATTTATCCTCCATTCCCTACCAAAAGCATTTGGGCCAGTTTTAGAGGTGTTGTTTTCCGATGGAAGAAGACACTGTGATCAACATTCTTGAACAGGTATCCAAGTCTCCAGCATTACACTATAAGAACAATGACTGAGTCATAGGTTATGCAATGCTGAGCTTTATAGAAAAACAAAGCTGTTTTCCAAAGACGCTCTATCAATATGCATTTTCACTATTACTGGTGAAAAGATTATACTAAGCTCCATCTTCTCTAGCCCTTAGCAATGCAAGATTTCTTAATTTTTGCCAATCATATATCAGGTATATGTTATATATGCTTAATATTGATTTTAATCTTCTTTGGTTATTCTATGAGTTACAAATATATTCTTCTATGATGGCACACACCTGTAATCTCAGTACTTGGGAGGCTGAGGTAGGAGGATTGAAGGTTCCAGGATAGCTTCTGTATAGTAGTGAGACTCTCAATAATCTAGAGAAATCCTGTTTCAAAACAAAAACTTGAACTGGGCGTGGTGGTGCACGCTTGTAATCCCCGCGCTTGGGAGGTGGAGACAGGAGGATCGCACAGGTTAGAAACCAGGCTCTCTGGTTTAAGATACCCTGTTTCCAAATTTAAAAAATATAAAATAGATCTGGGAGTGTAGCCTGGAGGTAGAAGGGTTTCCAGGAACCCCAGTACCACCAAAAACAAACAAACAAACAAACAAACAACAACAACAAACTTAAAAAGACCAGTGGTATAGCTCAGAGATAGAAGATTCCTGGGTTCAACCTTTAGTACCACAAAAATGATAATAAATAAAATAAATAAAAATAAGCAAAAAAGGGTTTGGTGTGTGGCTCAGAGGTAGAATGCCCCTGTATTCAGTCCCCTAAACACACACACACACACACACACACACACACACACACACACACACACAGGTGCACACACATATATTTGTATGTATTTATATGTAAATGCATTTTGCTTCTATTTTTTAGTTTGTAGTTTGGTTTTGGGGTTGTTTGTATTTTCTTTTTTGATGAAAAAGATATTAATACTTGATATTGATGTAATATATAATAATTTAGTAGATTTATTTTCTTTCTTAGCACTTTTTTGTATTTTTTAAGAAAAGCTGTCTTATCTAAGACCAGAAATATTTTAGATATCATTTCTTCTAAACGTCTTGAATTTTGGTTTTTATTCTACTACGTGTGATGTCAATTTTTGTTGCTTTTTAAAAATTGAAGCTGAGGATTGGACTCAGGAGCATTCTACCTCCAAATTATACCCTTAGTCCTATTTTATTTTATTTTATTATTTTTTGTGGGTCTTGGGGTGGAACCCAGGGACATTCGACCTCCGAGCTACACTCCCTGCCTTATTTTTTATTCTTTTTATTTTGAAACCAGGTCTCACTAAGTTGCAGAAGGCCTCACTAAGTAGCCAAGGCTATCCGAGAACCGAGATCCTCCAGTCTCAGCCTCCCGAATACTGTAATTACAAGTGTGCGCCACCACACCTGGCCATTTTATTTATTTTTTATGTGAAAACAGGGTTTCACCAAATTACTGAGACCCTTGATAAATTGCTGAGTCTGGTTTCGAACCTGTGACCTTCCTATCTCAGCTTCCCAAGTAATGGGATTATAGAAGTGTGTCACCTAGCCCGGCTATGTATGTTGCATGTTACGAATGAAAGTCATCTGCACTCCTCATGTGGCTAATCATGTGTTTTAAGCTATATCTTTAATAGTCTATCATTTTCTGAGTGACCTATCGTGTCACCTCTTTTATATATCAGAGTTGCATGTATTCTGAGATCATTTTCTGCCTTCTCTTGATTGATTAGTCTATTCCTGCATCCACACTATGTTCTCAATTACTAAAGCTCCATTACAAGTGTTTACATCTGGTAAAACAAACTTTCTTTCTCATCTCTCATATTTAAAACCATCTTATTTTATTTATTTGTTTGTTTGTTTATTTTGAGGATGTGGGGATGGAACCAAGAGGCATTCGACCTCTGAGCTACACCCCCTGCCCAATTTTTTATTCTTTATTTTTTTAATTTTTTTAATTTTTTCTTTTTTGTCTATTCATAACTTATTTTTATTTTTATTGTAGTCATACATCACTTTGGAATACAAGACTTGAGAGGATATACAAGCACATATCATCCAATAAGCCCTTATCCAATCCCCATCCCATTCCCTCCCCCTCCCTCGATCCCATGCTTAATTGGTAATTATCTCTGATATAATTGTTTACACACCTCATGAGTTTTAAAGAGATTTCATCCTCCCCCATCCCCTCCCCTCTGAATGGTCACCTTAATTGATTCTCAATAGGGCCCTTTCTACTACTCGACCTCCTCCTGTTACCCCTTTCCTCCTAGTTCTTGCTAATTAGGGGAAGCATCTGGATTTTATTTTCTATGCTATTTCTCTGTGCATGCTGCATTGCAAGTTCCTATCCCACTCTTGGCGGCCCCAGTAGTGGCCTGGCCACACAGAGGACTCTGATCCCGACCTCGCTGGCTCCAGCACCAGCCTTACTTCATGGGAGGCCCCTGTACTGAACTAACCCCTCGGCTGGGTACGCTTCCAGCCTCAGAGGCCCCAGCACCAACCTAGCCTCTCGACAGGCTCTGATCCCAGCTTTACTGACCCTGGCACCAGCCTAAACCCTCGGCAGGCTCCGATCCCATCCTCAAAGGCCCCAGCACCAGCCATACCTCAAGGCAGATTCCGATCCTGGCCTCACTGGCCCCGGCACCAGCCTAAACCCACAGCAGGATCCAATCCTGGCCTTGGAGGCCCCAGCACCAGCCTTGCCTCACAGCAGGCTCTGATCCCAGCCTCGCTGGCCTTCGGACCGGCCCTAACCCCTTGGCAGGCTCCGATCCCGGCCTCAGAGGCCTCAGTAGCAGCTTTGCCTCACAGCAGGCTCTGTTCCCGGCCTCGCTGGTGCCAGCACCAGTCCAAACCCTCGACAGGCTCCAATCCAAGCACCTTCTTCACCCAGCAGGTTGTCCCACGTTCCCAAGGGTGCGTGGTGGTAGTATTCTGCCTCTGAGGTAATTTCTTCAAAAGTTCCAGGTGTATTGCATCAGATCTCTGCCTCCCCTGAGTACTTGCCGCTTCTAATGCGACTGCCTCCACCATTTCAAATCTTTCCCAAGCTCTTTTCCCATACCGTATAATGTCCAGTGTTCCTAAGCATGCGTGATAGTAGCATTCGGTCTTTGGTGTAATTTCTTCAGAGGATCAGGGAGGGTTGGATCAGATGTCTGCCTCTCCCAAATACAAGTTTCCACTGCCATCTAGGCCACTGCTGCTGCCACTGCCTTCCTCCTAGGTCTCCCCTAGACTCTCTCTTTACAGGTGATGTGCAATATTCTTAACGATGTAGAAAAGCAGCAGTCCTCCTTCGCGGGGAATTTTTCCAAAAGTTCCAGTCCAGATGGATATGTTTTGTCTGCATCTCCAATATTCTAGCTGCTGCTGCCGCCATCTTAACCCCTCTCAAATATTTTTACTTTTTCCTTTTTTTAAAAAAAAATAAGAGCCAGGCGTGGTGGCGCACGCTTGTAATCCCCGCGCTTGGGAGGCAGAGACAGGAGGATCGCGCAGGTTCGAAGCCAGCCGCGCGCGCTGGCTTGGGAGACCCTGTTTCCAAATTAAAAAAAAAAAAAATGTAAAAAGAGGTCTGGGAGTGTAGCCCGGAGGTAGAAGGGCTTCCAGGAACCCCAGTACCACCAAAAAATAAATAAATAAATAAGAGAAGATAGCATGTGTGGTTTGGGGAGGATGTGGGATTAGGCACTCAGTAGCGATAAAATTTTTTTTTCCTTTCCAGGTGGGAGGGGGGTCGCCTAAGGGTGCCCTGCCCTCACCCGCCCACCTGCCCAGGGTTGGGGCCATGGGGCCCGGACCTCCGGGCCCTTCCGGGTGGGGGGGTCGCCTAAGGGTGCCCCATCCGCGTCTGCTCACTTGCCCCTTTTATTTTTTATTTAGAGACAGGGTCTCACTGAATTGCAGAGGGCCTCACTAAGTAGCTGAGACTGTCCACAAACAGCCACCCTCTGGTCTCATTCTCCCAAATGCTGGGATTGCAAGTGTGCGCCACCACGCCTGGCAAAAACCATCTTAGAAATTTTTTTTTCCGAGTCTAGGGATGAAACCCAGCGGCATTCGACCTCCGAGCTACACCCTCCTGCCCTATTTTTTATTTTTTATTCCTTATTTTGAAACAGGGTCTCACTAAGTATCTGAGGCTGTCTTTGAGTCGCGAGCGATCCTCCAATCTCTGCCTCCCAAATGTTGGGATACAAGTGTGTGCCACCACGCCCAGCCTAGAATTTCTTAATCTTTTAATATTCTTTGTAAATTTTAGAATCGTACTGTCAATTTTCAAAAAATATCTCTGATTGGGTTTTTAACTGGAGTTGCAAAGGATCTTCATGTTGATTTAGAAAAACTGCCATTCTCACAATATTGTGTTTTCTATACTAGAACATAGTATGTTTGGCCAGTAATTTGAGTTTCTTTATAGTCTTGCATTAAAGCTTTACACTTTTTCCATGAACAATTCTTGCATATCTCTTATATGATTCTTTTTGGATTCTTTACACATTACACATTGTTACTATGAAAAATGCCCCAGCATAGTGGTACACATCTGTTATCCCAATGCTTTCGAGGCTGAGACAGGAGGATTACAGGTTCAAGGCCAGTGATCAGTAACTTACTGAGACCTAGTTTCATAATAAAAAATGAAATATGGCTGGAGGCATAGCTCAGAGGTAGAATGTTCTGGATTAAATGCCACAAAAATGATATTTTTAGATTATATCTTGCAATTATTTTAACCATATCTTCTCATCTTTATTTGCTCTCCCAATTCTGAATATTTCCTTTTTTTTTTTTTTTACTCCTCCAACTACCTTCTCAAAGTCTTTGATCAACGGCCACTTGTTAAATACTAACGACCACCTCACCAAGTTGACATTCTTGTTTTCTTTTCTTTTTTTTTGGGAAAATCTCAGAACACCAACATTTTTGTTAAATAAGGAAATGTCAACACTTGCTTATTCCACCTCTTTTGGGGAAACATAAAGATTTCTCTAGTTTCTTCATGGGCAGAATGCCAAACCCTCATCCATCCCAATTCCAAAGTGCTCTCTGTTCCAAAGGTGTTTTAATAGTGCTGAGATGATCTGGTGTAAGGGTGGGGGAGCATTAAAGCAAATAATTAAGTTTGAGAATTTATTTTTGTATCTTCCACTTGGAAAGATTAAGTACAAATTACTGCATACAGTGTCTAAGAATTTTAGTCATAAATACCATTGCTCACCTAATGCTTCCCAAGCTTATTAACAATCAAAATGCTTAAACTACACGTTAACATCCTTCAAAATATTATGTAAGAAATGCGAGAGTCAGCTGGGTGTGGGAGCATACATTTATAATTCCAGGATTTGGGAGGCTGAGACAGGAGGATTGGAGGTTCAAAGCCAGCCTCAGCAACTTAGCAAGGTTCTCAGCATCCTAATGAGATCTGTTTCCAAATAAAAAATAAAATTGGCTGGAGGAGTAGCTTGGAGGTAGAATGCCTCTGTGTTCCATCCACAGTGTAATAAAAGCAAAGCAAAGTAAAGCAAAAAGAAAAGAAAGAGTCAAGAATGAGAAGCTTGAATCTGGCACACTCTGGTGTGTATGGACAGTACTTTCTATGGTAAGTTATGTGTAAACTGTAGCATGTACTATGAAGACTATTGAATGTATTTTATACTAAAACAATAGAAGTGAAATTCTTCTTTAGATCCCATTGTTACTGTGGGAAAATCATTTACTTCCACTTTTTTATTACCTCAAGAATATTAATGCCAGTGTATCCAAGCAACACAATGAGAACACTCATTATCTTATCATCCTTGGATGATTAAATTTGCTGTCACACAAAAAAAGAGATACATGAATACCAAGAAGTAGCTTTCTTCTCTCTAAATGAAAAAAAAAAAGTCTATCAAATGGCCTCTAACCAAGTCCTGGGATTTGGGTACACAAGAGAGGAGGGAAGCGTGGCCAGGGGGTGTAGCTCAGTGGTACAGCGTGTTCAGCATGTGGGGGCCTGGGTTTGACCTCCAGCATCCTTCTCCATGCAAAGGAGAATGACAGGGGCCCAATATGACCAGATCTGCATAATTTCCATTCTACTAAAATCCAAGGTTATGGCTGAAGAAATAATAGTTAGAAATGAGAAAATCAGAGGGGCAGTCCAGGAGAAAATCTGATAATAAAACTGAAATCCCTGCTAGTGTTTATGGGGAGAAAAGGTGATAATTAGAATTTTAATTAGATAATTAGAACTTTCTAAGTGCATTTCTTACCGCAGGTCTCTATATTATATACACACACACACACGTGTGTGTGTGTGTGTGTGTGTGTGTGTATAAACACATACAATTTTTTAAATGCGCTGGGCATGGTGGTGCATACCTGTAATCCTAGTACTTGTGAGTCTAAGACAGGAAGTTTGCAGGTTTGAGACCAGCTTCAGCAACTAAGCAGGACTCTCAGCAACCTAGAAAGACTCTATTTTCTGCCGGGCATGGTGGCGCATGCTTGAAATCCCTGCTTCTATCTAAATGAAGTGAAGACAGGAGGATTGCGCTGGTTCAGAGCCAGCCTTGCCTTGCTGGCTTAAGAGACCCTGTTTCCACGTAAAAAAGTTAAAAAATAGGTCTGGGAGTGTAGCCCGTGGAAGTGTAGCCCGGAGGTAGAAGGGCTTCCAGGAACCCCAGTACCACCGAAAAAAATAAAAAATAAAAGACTCTATTTTCTAAAACAAAACAAAAAATTAAAAAGGGTAGGATTGTAGTTTGGAAGTAGAATGCTCTTAGGTTCAAACCCCAGTACCCCTAAAAAATATGAAAACCCCAATTATCAGAAACTTTGTCACTTCAATGCACCTTTTTATAAGTGCATATATTAAGCATTCACATTATGTTACCATCACCACCATCAACCTATGCAATGATTTTTACCTTGCAAAGCCGAAACTCTATTCTTATTGAATAGTACTATATATCCTCTTTTTCTCAAAACCTGACAATCACTATTTTGTCTTTATGGATTTGATAATTTTATTACTTGCCATAAGTGGAATTATGTAATTTTTGTCTTTTTGTGCCTGGCTTTTTTTTTTTTTTTTAGCATAATGTCTTCAAGATTCACCCATGTTGTAGCAGATGTCAGAATTTCCTTTTTTTTTTTTTCCTTTAACAGCATGGGGAATGGAACCCAGGGGGCATTCTACCTCCAAGCTACATCCCTAGCTCTAATTTTTATTCTTTATTTTTGAAACAGAGTCTCACTAAGTTGCAGAGGGCCTCACTAAGTAGCTGAGGCTGGCCATGAACCTGCAATACTCCTGTCTCAGCCTCCCAAGTACTGAGATTACAAAAATGCACCTACATGCCTGGCTTAGAATCTCCTTTTTATTTATTTATTTATTTATTTATTTATTTATTTAATTGAAAGTAAATGTTATACATTTAATCTGTATTTGGTGCCCTCTCCCCCTGCCTCGTTTCCCTTCCCCCCTCCTGATACTTAATACCCAGGCTAACCTTGCTATATTCGTACTTTTACACCTATTTGGAAATAGACGCTCATCAATCAAGTCCAGCCTCCTTCAAAATATGCATACCTATGTTCATAGCAGCACAATTTGCAACAGCCAAAATTTGGAAACAACCTAGGCCCCCATCAACAGATGAATGGTTTGCAAAGTTATGGGAAATACACACAATGGAATACTATTCAGCTATAAAGAAGAACAAAATCACGTCATTCGTAAGAAGATGGAAAGTGCTGGAAAGCATTATGTTAAGTGAGATCACTCAAACATAGAATCTCCTTTTTAAAGCTAATTAATATTCCACTGTACAGATAGGTCATGTTTCATTTATCCATTGATCTCAATGGACAAGTTGTTTGCTGCCACTTTTTGACTCTTGAGAATAACATTGTTAAGAACATCAATTAAATATGTTTGAGTTGCTGCTTTCAATTATTTTGGATATATACAGCCAGAAGTGGTATTGTTTGATCATGTTATGGTTCTGTGTTTAATTTTTGAGGACTCATGTTACCAGTTTCCACTGTGTCTTCAGTACTGTGCATTCTTACCAACGGTACGAAGGCTTCTGATTTATCCACATCTCTACCTACACTTTTTATTTTCTGTTAACAACCATCCTAATGGGTATGAGGTAGTGTCTCACTTGTGGTTTTGAGTTGCATTTATTTGATGGTTATGATGTTAAGCATCTTTTTATGTGCTTATTGGTAAATTGTATGTCTTTGAAGAAATGTCTATTCAAGTCTTTTGCCCATTTTTAAATGGGGTTATTTTTTGTTGCTGAGATGTATACATTCTTTGTATTGTTCAGTTACTAACCCCTTATGAGGTTCATGATGTGCAAACATTTGATTTCACAAATTGCTCTTTATTCAATTATGCATAGATATTTCAAATAATGACATAGTCTACTTTATTTTTCCTTTGTTGCCTGTGCTTTTGGTCCCATATCTGAGAAATCTTTGCCAAATCCAGCTTCTTGAGTCTTTGCCCCTAAGCTTTCTGCTAAGATTTTTGTTGATTTAGGCCTTTTATGGGTTGGACTATGTTTCTCTCAAATTCAAATATTGAAGACCTAACTCCTAGCACCTCAGGACATCACTATATTTGGAGACAAAGTCTGGATCTGATGTCTTTATGAAAAGAGAAAATTTGGATGCAAACATATACATGTACATAGGAAAGGATCATGTTAGAACCCAGCCAGAGGGCAGCATGGGCAAGTCAGGCAGAAAGGCCTCCAAACGGCAAGCACATTGATAAGGTGGTCTCAGACCTGGAGTTCTCAGAACTTCGAGAGGCCAGGTGTCTGTTGTTCCCTAGCATTTCTTACGGTGGTCCTAGAAAATTAATACCAGGGATATGGAGTTGTATGCTTTTACTTAAACTTTTGTTTGGAGATAACACAAATTTACATGCATTTGTGTAGCCTTCACCAATATTCCCCTAATGGTAGCATCTTAAAGAACCAAAGGCCAGCATCACAGGATATTCACATGGTCACATGCCACGAGTCTTTTCAGATTGATTGTTTTACTTTTACGTGTGTGTGTATGTGTGTGTGTGTGTGTGTGTGTGTGTGTGTGTGTAGTTCCATGAAATTTTATATCACGTTTTGTTTTATGTGTCAATCACCATAATCCAGCTCCTCAAATTGTTTCAGCGCAAGAATTCCTCATGGGGCCTTTTTATATCCACAGACACCTGTGGTAACCAGTACTGTGTTCTCCAGTTGGATAATTTTGTCATTTAAGAATGTTATAGAAATGGGATCATATAGCATACAGTCGTTAGGATTAGCTTTCTTCCCTCAGCACACGCTCTCGGGACACTTCCACGTTTTCTGTGTCAGTAACTCCTTTTTATTGCCCAGTACTATGCCATGGTCCACTTGCCAGTTGAAGGACAGGTCGGCTAGTTCAGTTTTGAGGCTGTTATGCTTGAGTCTGTGACTTTATTCCCCATTTCCTGTTTGTTATGCTGTCATTCTGCCCTTGCCTTCCTGTGGGTTAATTGAATATATTTTAGAATTCCCTTTTGATTCACATGTAGTATTTTTGTAGTGTATCTCTTTATAGACTTTTTCTAGTAGTTGCTCTCTATGGGATTTTTTTTAATTGATTTTCCCAATTGCCCTTCAGTTAACTGTTGCTATTCTGATATCACAGGTAAGAGACTGAGGCTCAGCATGGATGTGACGTGCACACGGTCCCACATCTAGCAACCACAGAGCGGTGTCTGAGCCTGTCTGCAGAAGCTCTGGTATTGCTCCCTCTACACGCCAGTGGCTGCTGGCTGCAGGTCAGGTTGGGAACGCCTCGCCCATGATGATTCATCCTTCTGGGAGGAAATCCACAAAATGAGGCAGCACTGTAAAAGGATCCAAAATATTGCTGTTAAGTTTGGGTGCTCGTTCTTCCCATGGTCGATGGTGTCTCTTCCTTAGCCCCTTTTGCCTGTTGGGACCTAAGTTCTGGAACATGGCCACCTTCACTAATCCTTCCCGCTGCTTACCTCTGAAGTAGAAAGCACAGTCGTCTCGTGCGCCCTGAGGTTTCACTTTCTGCACTTTCAGTTACCCATGACCAAAAGCAGTTTAAAAACATTAAATGGAAAGTTCCAGGAATAATTTCTGAGTTTTAAATGGAGCACCATTCCATGTGGTGAGATGGAATCTTGAGCTGTCTTGCTCCATCCCACCTAGGACATGAGTCATCTCCTTGTCCAGTGTGTCCACTCTGCATATCTACCTGCCTCCCGGGATGGCAGCCACCCAGGTCATCAGATCAGCTACGGCGGTATCCAGGCAAGCGCTTGTGTTCAAGTCACCTTTATGCTATTTAATAGCATAAAGAGTGGCCATGCCAGCAATTATAGAATGCCAAAGAGAAGCCCTTCCCTACTTTGCTTTTTTTAATTTAAGTGAAGAAGTGAAAGTTCTGGACTTAAAGAGAGAAAGAAAAATTGTACACAGAGGTTGCTAAGACTTACAGGACAAAAGATAATGAGAGAGAGACCACATTCATCTCAGTCTAATACAGTATTCCATTGTGGTTTTTCTGTTTTTATTTTTGTTGTTAATATCTTACTGTGCCTAATTTGCAAATTAAACTTTATGGTAGCTATGTAAGCACAGTAACAGCACATCACATACAGGAGTCAGTATTGCCTGCGGTTACGGGCAGCCTCTGAGGGTCTTGGAGCCTGTCCCCAGAGGATTAGGAAAGCAACTGTAATTGCTTTTCTTTGGTTTCTCCATAGCCGTTTGTTTGTATATTTCTTCTGGCCTGGATTCTGGATAGCTATTTATATATGTCTTGATTCCTGTCTTGATTGGCATCTCTTTGAGGAAACAAACCAAGATATAATCCATCTCTGTCATCTCTCCAGCTAGAACCATATGCAGCATGTAGTAGTTGACCTAGCAAAGATTTGTTGAGCTCAGAATGAAATTAGCACTCAGAACTGAGTAAATCTGCTGGGTGGTTTGGAAGAGGAGTGAAGAAGGACCTTCCCAAATAACACTCAAGTTACCTATTTGTTGGTAATGTCTTGGAAACATTTTACAGAGAATTTTTAGAAGCACACAAATCAGTTAAAAAAAAAAGGGGGGGGGATCATCTGGATTCATTAACAGTTACAAAATTCCTCAGGTGATGAAGTTATGAAGTTTCATCTTTATAATAATGTGGAACTCAAATTGTTGGCGCCAAAGAAAAAGGAAGAGTATGTTTAATTTTCATTTTAGTACTATTGATCAAAAGGTAAATTATTTCCTCCAGAATTGTCTCTCTAAATTCAAGACAAGGATAAGCTAGGAAGTGTTTACCGAATTCAGATATTTAAAACCTCCTCTAGGGGAAGAAAAGTCATTTAGTTGACATAACGACCCCTTTATACATTTAAGCAGAGCTTAGCTTTATGAAGCCATAAAAGTATATGTACAGTAATACACTCATCTCTTGTTCTAAAACAACTACTATAAACCATGATTTGTAAGAGTTTTAAACATAAATGCTTTCCTAGGAGGGCAGGTATACGATTTATATTGCTGTACAATCCCGTTCTAAGTGCTTCTCCAAGCCCATTTTCCCTGAGAGTTATGGCTTCTCAAGTAGAATGGAAATATTATTGAACATTCTTAATGCAGTTCTATTTTTAAAAGATGAATTAAGTTTGATTATTTGAACATGACCAGTCAGAAAAGGAACAATTACATGAACCTTTATTTTTAATTCAAGTAGGAATAAATTTTAAGCACAACACGAATTATTCATCTTTAAGCTGAAAAAAATCATCAATCCCTGCCCTAGGAGAAAGAACTTAACCAGAGCTCAGTGCTTCTGAGCTGAAATTGTCTGATCACATACTGCAGAGAACCGTAAAGTGATCTAAGATTCCTAAAGTGTGGACAGAAATTTACAGTTTACAAAATATACTTAATACTAATGATAGGTGAGTACAAATTTGAAGACTAAATTTAAGGAAGTTCTTCAGGATCTGAGTAATTGTATATCCCCCTTTTCTAGCAACTAATTGTCAACGACTCACTACATATAGGGCATCAAGATACAATTTCCCTTACGTGTCTTTCTCTCCTGTACCAGGACTCATGTCCTCTCTGCACACACCTTGGACTTTGTTACCCATTTTTCAACTCATACTATATTTTATGATAACCTTGCTTGGACTATTTACATCAAACAAAAAGCTACTTGTCTCCTATATGGCAGCCTGATCTCATCTCATGTCTTTTATAAAATCATCTAGACTATACCAACATTTCATATGATCTCTTTTCTGTACAAGCTTCCTATTCACCCAACAAGGACTAGAATGCATAGGTATTTTGCTGCCTCTGGCAATTTATACTCTCTGCCTATAGCATTTTCAATGATGACTCTTAATCTGTGCCCCCACGGAGTCCTGAAGGGTGACCTAAGAACATTTTAGTTGACCAGGAGGATGGTGACTTAAGAATCTTCCTTCTCAATTTAATCAAACTGTCTTACTTCTATTTGTTGTTGTTGTTGTTGCTGCTGTTGTTGTTGTTGTTGTTTTGGCACTGGGATATGAACCCAGGGACATTCTACCTGTGAGTGCCACCCCATTCCTGTTTTATTTTGAAACAAAGTTTTGCTAAGTTGCTAAGGATCTCACAAGTTGTTGAGGCTGGTCTCAAACATGTGATTCTTCTGTCACAGCCTTCCAAGTACTAGAATTTCAGGTGTGCAATACCACACCTGGCACATCTATCCATTTAATATGGAGAATTTCCATGCACAGATATACAACTTCCATTGATTTTATAAAATCCTAAAAATTGGGTAAGTTATTATAACATTATATAGTTAGGGAGTATCTGAGAAGTGTGTAACTTCTTATTTTCAGCTGCCTCTAGGGTAACTGTTTTCCTCTGAGTTTTCTTGAAAGCTCCCCAGGAACCAAGCATCATATCCATACACCATGAGAATATAAACCCATGAGGTTAGAGACTCTGTCTTTTTTGCTTGCAATTATCTTCCAGATATGTAGAATGGTTGTGGTGCAATGCAGACATTGCATTGTGTTGACTGAAAGCAGAAATTGTATAGTTAATTTGGTTGGCACATGCAAGGTACCTCAAAATCATCATTACATAGTTGATTAATTAGCAAATGAAGTTTATAAAGAGTGATATATCTTGGTTCTGAGGATTTCAATCTTTATAATTTTTTACCCTTTCCAACAAGAAGCAAAAAATGAGAAGTAGGTATTATTATTATTATTATTATTATTATTACTACTACTACTACTACTACTACTACTACTACTACTACTACTATTATTTGTGATACTGAAAATGTTACCCAGGGGCATTCTACCTCTGAGCTATACCCTCAGCCCTATTTTTTATTCTTTTTTTGAAACAGGCTCTCACTAAGTTTCAGAGGGCCTCACTAATTAGCTGAAGCTGGATACAAACCTGCGATCCTCCTGTGTCAGCCTCTCAAGTACTGGGATTACAAGCATGTACCACCGTACCAGGCAGAAGTAGGCTTTAAACTGAGAATATAGCACTCACAGAAAAAGGTAGGTCTTGGATAGCTGTGTTCCTTTTAAATGCCTATCTCAAAAAATTCAAAAGTAAATATTGAATTTAACACTCTTTTCATTAGTAATTTTTAAATTTTATACATTCTTTAGGTTAAATTATTAATCTTAAACTGGATGTGCTGGTGCCTACCTGTACTCCGTATTTGGAAGGCTCAGGCAGGAAGATCACAGGTTCAAGGTCAACCTCCGAAACTTAGTGTGGTTCCCAGAAACTTAGTGAGACCTGGTTTCAAAATAAAAAGTAATATAGGGCTAAAGGTGTAGCTCAGAGACAGAACACCCGTAGGTTCAATCCCCAGCACCACATACACACACACAAAAGATATTTTTTATCTTAGTTTTACTAATAAAAATGCATTTGATAGGCAAAAAATAAATAATATTTGCAAAATAATTTTAAGTAAAAATTTATAACAAATTACAAAGATTCCAAACGAATACTCAACAGAGTGGATTGTCACAAGAACAAGAAATGATATACTAAAAAGAAGCAAAACACAATTGGTTCATTCCTCTTGCTCAGTGTAGCTATGCAAGTCTACTGGCATTTTATCCTACAATCTTCAACCTGTGAATTTTGCTTTATATATTTATTTTTGTGGTGCCAGGGATCAAACCCAGGTCCTCATGCATGTCAGGCTAGCACTCTACCTCTGAGCTACATCCTTAGCCCAGCGTGTGTCTGCTTTAAACAATAAAAAAAAGACGTATTTATGCTAAGGTTGACATGAAGGATGAGTGAAATGGTCAAGAGTCCTCTCACTAATTTGCCTTCAGTGAACTAAGTAGAATGGTAGAGAAGAGGTGAAGTGAAAGAAAGGTGGAATTAGGAACTCCTCATTCCTGATACCTGGTGCTTATACAGATCTTCATTGCTTTCAGTGAGAAGGGGTATACAGTATTTTATGGGTGCAGCAGGCAAGAGACCACAAGGAAACAGGTAGCATTTTCAAGGGGCATTTATTGAGAAAGAATTAATGCAGAAGACCTTTCTAAAGAGTCAGAGATAAGAGAAATAAAAAAGCAGAAGCAAGGGGCCATCACCTGCTTAAGCCTGCAGTCAGCAAGCTAGGGGAGTTCGTTACCAGAATCTGCTGAAGTTAGTCCATGAAAGTTGCTGCCTCTGGTGGATGTGCTCAGTCAATTTGTCCTGTGCAAGAAGAGTGCTGGAGACATAAGAACTCAGCCCTCAGGAATCCCTGCCTTGCAGCCTCTCTAGCCTCCTTTCATGCATGTGTCAGTTCTGGGTGATTTCCATAGGAAATAGTCTTAAAATTAGAATTGGTAGGTCACAGGGTATGAATTTTAGTGATCTTACCCCACTGTCAAGTCCTCTGAAGGGATGGTTACACTAGCGTATGCCCTCCAATGTTACTAGGGCAGTAATATTTGCAATAACTAAACAGAACATTTTCTCTTCTACTTTAATTGATCATTTTCCTCCTTTATCTTCTCTATATAGTCTCTGCTCTTTTTATTACTAGATTTTTTCTGATTAATTCTTAAGAGCTCTAATCTATTAAGATTATCAGTACTCATTTGTCGAAGCTAAATCTATTACTCATTCAGAATGTTTCTACTGATTGAATGCTTAAGAAGTCGTCTCTCTTCCTGAAATCATTTAAAATTATATATTCCTATAATGATATTTTGATCATAACTTTTTAATCTATCTGCCATCTTTCATATATTTATATGACAGTGTAGCATTGGAAAACATGATTTGCCATCCATTTCTTTAAATCTAACATATGTCAATAAAACGCTGATATTGCTTGCTTGCTCTTCCCCTTTTTATTTTCATATGGATAGGATTAATTATACAATTTTTAGGGGTTTTTATGGTTTTTGTTGTAACATAGACAACAGTGGCATGCATGCTTGGGATTGGAAATAAAAGCCAAAGTATGGTACAAAGTAGAAGTCAACTTAGGAAATCCAAGAGGAAGGGATGTCACACATCGTGATCCTCTGATGAAAGTAGAATGGTGCCTTTTTAAAAAGATGTAAAAAGGCCAGGATGATTGGAAGAAGGAGATAACAGGAACAATCAAAGATGAACTGGAGAGGTAAGCAAAGGTCAGGAGGCAAAGGGCTATGGGTCAGTGTGAGGAGCCGGAGCTTTGTTCCAGGAGCAGTGAGAAGCCACCAAGGAGTTAAATGAGTAGATAATGACATACTCCAGGTGTGTGCGTGTGCGTGTGTGTGTGTGTGTGTGTGTGTGTGTGTGTGATTGAACCCAGAGGCATTCTGCCTCCAAGCTACACCCCCAGCATCCTCCATTTATTTATTTATTTATTTACTTATTTTTGAAACAAGGTCTTGCTAGTTGCTGAGAATCTGGCTAAATTGCCAAGGGAAGCTGATCTTAAACCTAAGATCCTCCTGTCTCAGCCTCCCAAATACTGGAATTACAGGCATACACCACTATGGTCTGCTCATATTCCAAATGTCTTTTTTTTTTTTTCAGTACTGGGAATTGAACCCAGGGGTATTCTACCTCCCAGCTACACTCCCAGCCTATTTATTTATTTATTTATTTATTTATTTATTTATTTATTTATTTATTTATTTATTGGTGGTACTGGGGTTCCTGGAAGCCCTTCTACCACCTCTGGGCTACACTCCCAGACCTATTTTATACTTATTTATTTTTGGAAACAGGATCTCTTAAGCCAGTGCTGCTGGCTTCAAACCTGCACGATCCTCCTGTCTCCGCCTCCCAAGTGCGGGGATTACAAGCGTGCGCCACCACACCCCGCCTGTTTTTTATTCTTTAATTTGAAATAAGGTCTCACTAAGTAGCTGAGGCTAGCCATGAACCTGCAATTCTCTTGTCTCAGACTTCCGAGCACTGGGATTACAAGCATGGGCCACCATGCCTGGCCTCATATTCTACCTTTTAAAAGAATTTTTACAGCCTGGTGTAGTGGTCCACACTTGTAATCTGAGTACTCGGGAGGCTGAGACCGGAGGATCGCAGGTTTGCAACCAGCCTCAGTGACTTGTGAGGCCCTCCACAACTTAGTGAAACCTTGTTTCAAAATAAAAAATAAAATAGGGTTGGAGGTATAGCTCAGAGGTAGAATGTCTGGTTCTCATCTTGCACCACACACACACATACACACACACACACACACACACACACACACACACACACACTCTTATTGCTGAGCTTCATCAAACTTTTTATTTTTTATTTTGGTGGGGATTTGGGGATTGAACTCAGAGGCATTCTACCTCTGAACTAGTCCCCCAGCCCTATTTTATTTTATTTTATTTTATTTTATTTATTTATTTTTTAACATGGGCTCAATAAGTTTCTGAAGGTCTTGCTAAATTGTTGAGGCTGGCCTCAAATTTTTGATCCACATGTCTCAGCCTTCCAAGTGGAGGGATTGCAGGCCTGCGCCACCATACCCAGCTCGCACTGAACTTTTGATAGTATAAAATATGGTGAGCCATATTAGCAGCAATTCCATAGGAGGGTTTAGGAAGGTGATAGCAGAGATTAAGTCAAATTAATGCTATTTTTTTGTTGACATGGATATAGGGGCTTAATAAGGTCGTAGATGTTGAACCCTTAAGCACATCCATGATTTCTTTGTACCTTTTCTTCATCCATGGGATATGTTCCAAGAGCTAGGTTTACTTGGCAAGT
Source organism: Muscardinus avellanarius (assembly GCF_963383645.1). NCBI lineage: Eukaryota > Metazoa > Chordata > Mammalia > Rodentia > Gliridae > Muscardinus > Muscardinus avellanarius. The sequence continues at coordinate 117,228,609 of NC_137790.1, forward strand.
TGTTGAAACCCATCTGGGCCTAGCCAGTCCCAGGTCCATTAGTATTAGGGTCTAACCCTCTGCTTCAAGGGGTCTGATTCTTGAACATTGCAGGTACTCCTGTGCCAGTTGACATAGATTGGGTTCTTTCTATAGAAGCCCTGAGGGGACTGACTGATGAATGGAAGAAAGGAGAAATTATTTTCCTCCTTTCTCTGCCTTGAATGATATCTTCGGTCATGGGTATGCCTCTTGTATCTGCAGTTCCCTGTAGATGGTTCTGATACGTTTCTGATTCTTCCAGGGACCTCTACCCTGAACTGTGCACAGTTGCTCTCTTTGACCCTGAAGCACAGGCTTGACATCATCTCCCCTACTGCTAACTTCAGGGCGCCTCTGTGTTCACTCTCTGACCTTTCAGCCCTCTATTTATTTCTGCCGTCAAATCTCGCTGTTCTCCATATTTCCAGGTGTCTCTTTTTCTGGTTGAACCTTGAGTGGGACAAGCCTCAAAGCCCCAATCTGTAATTATGACTTACGAGTGTTTAAGTTTTATATCACAGGCTTGGTTTTCTCTGTGCCTCCAGATCAATGCAGAGATATGTTTGATGGATTAAGAGAAATAGCAGTCTCATAAATTAAAGCATGTAAAAACTTTTGGTTCACCAGGCAGCCTTTTAGCTTATAGTTATTTCTAAAACTAAAATCTGTTTTAAAGTGTAAAAGAGTCATTTCTATGCACTCAAGCAGTAGAAAGGCCAGTTTTGATCTGGTATTCAGAATATGCTGGCTTTGGGTTTGTCCTCGATGAGATCTCAAGTCTGTACAGTGAACTTTCTGAAGCAAATGGGCACTTTTGCAAAGTTTTCATCTCTTTCAAGCTTCCCATTAAACGTTATAAATATTCACATAAAATAATTTTATCAGATGTATGTTACTTCGACAGTGAGGCATTTGTCAAATATTTGCTAAGTAAAAGACACCATCTCATAGCTTCTCACGCATAATATTTGATTTCATATACATTGTCTCAATAAAAAATTTAGAAACTGATATCCAGAGAGGTTGATTAAATTGCAGAAAAATAATTGTAATGGATTATAATGTTTCCCTTATGACCTATTAATTTACTTTTGGCATGGTTTAAACCAAATATATCTTTTGAAGGAGATATGTGTCTATGTGCACGCACATGTGTGTTCTCATCTAGTTAGGCCAGCTACTACCTAGACATCAAAAGGCAATGACATATTAGATCATGCAATTTGATGCATAATAGCAATATTATAATTAAAATATTTTAACATATGGAGGCAAAATGGAATTTGCCTAAGAGAATTAACATCACACTGAAAGATTAAGTCTTTCTCTGTTATATAGTCTAGCATACTGAGTCGGTTGAGAAAGTTTCTATAACAGCTTTCTAAGTTTCATTCAACAGAAAGCAATTCTGGCTAAATTATTAAAAGAATTTTGCAAGGAAACTGGTTTCATGCAATCATCTACAGTAAGTCTCTGTTTTAAAACCTGTGCAATTAGACCAGGATAAAGTTGATCCAAGGCCCTAGACAGGAAATGTGGCTTCTTTTGGAAAAGAACAGGGCCCGTTATTTTTCCCTAGCTACAAATTGCAATTATAGGGAGAATAACGTTTTAGGTCCTGAGAATCAGGGGACAGCAGGTTTATGTCTCATTTCAGCCATCTTAGTGACCATCTTGCCACCTCTGGAAAATGTTGATGTGACGGCATCTAAAAACCTTTGATGCTGTTGCAGTGCATTTATTGTGGGAGATGGTGGCCTTGGTGAAGATGGCCTACTGTCATGGCTGAGAGGCTGCACTGGCATGGTCTGAACACCTAGAGATTCTGTTTTTTGCAAATATATCTTTACCCTTCTTAGCTTGCTTATGTATATACTGAGTAGATTTTGCTTTTATCTGTGTCTCAAGTCAAACAAGAAAGTTATTTCTGAAGTCCTGTTGATAATTTTGTTGGACCTATCCATTCAAGCCATCTGACATTGGTTTCCAGAATTTTCTTTTGGAAACTCAGCTGTATTCTATTCTGAAAATTTCCCACACTTTATCATGTTATAAATATTTTTAAGAGTGGTAGTAACACATCTGAGAATTATTATAGTGACTTGAGATAAAGCCTGTCTGGAACTGTAATTCTTAACTAATTTAATGTGGGTAGGAGTCAATGCTTAGAAAATAACTTTGGTAGTAAAATAAGTGTAGCTTGTGAAAGAGGGACTGATCACTCTAGGGACAGTTAAACATTACTTCAACTCTCAGGGTTTGCAGCTGGACCAGAGATATGATCAATTATCAGGAGAAATACACTAGAACCCAATGGGAAAAGAAGACTCAAATATTTGGAGAAATCTAAGTGCTTATATAATAGATTAAAAAAGAGATTTGATTTTTAAAAAGTAAAATATATGTGGAGACCGAGGGAAGATGAGTTATTTTAATACAGTGTGTTTGCATAGAATTCTCTAGGCCTCTACATCTTGTTTCTGGAGGGCATTCTTCCCATGAAAGTTTTATCTTTTCCTTTTAGGAAGAAAGGGAAATCAGAATTTTTTTTTGTACTGACTTTTTGTTGTTATTTGTTTTGATACTGGAAATTGAAACCAAAGACATTCTACCTTCATGTTACACCCCCAGCCCCATTTTATTCTTTATTATGAAACAGGTTCTTACTGAGTTGCAGAGGGCCTCTTCACTAAGTAGCTGAGGCTGACCACAAACTTGCAATCTTCCTGTCTCAAGTACTGGGATTACAAGCATGTACCACCATGCCGGGCTTGCAGTAGCTTTTTTCAAGGTACTTAAGCTCAAAATATTCTTCTTCCCAAATGACCTGTTTGGGGATGGCACATTCTTTCACTGTCTTGATCAACATTCTTACTGCTGTAGTCTAAAACAACTGACCACCCAGTTTAGAAGAAGGAAGATATTTTTGCTCACAGATTTTGGAAGTTTGGGGTTTAGTCCATATGAGGTCAGGGTCTATAGAGCTGAGGCCATTGTGCTGAGAAGAGGGTTAAGCTTTCATATCATGGAGGCTAAGAGCAAAAGAACAAACAAGGGAATTCAAAGACAAAAAGCATATTCCCTATGGCCACACACCCAGGGACTCACCTTCTTCAGCCTCACCCTACCTGCCTAGGTTACAGCCCAGCAAACCCATCACAATGGATTTACACAGATGAGATTACAGACCTTATGACTTAATTACATCATCTCTAAACATTAATACATGAGCTCTTCAGGGGACATTTTATATCTAACCATAACAGCCCTTGTATACCATTTTCATAAGGACCTAGCTGATCACATTTGTCATGATGAATTCACCATTATTCAGTATCTGAACTTTGACCTTGGATACTAGGAAACACCATTAGTCAGCAAATCAAGACTAGCTCCAAGAACACCAGGTAACCATTAACCAGTTTCACAGAAGATGACCTGTCAAATCTTGCACTATCTGCCTCAGGGGAGATCAAACATGGACAGAGAAGAAACAATTCCCAGACAATTGAATAGAGCCAATAAGGGAGCCAAATGTGAGTTTCTGCAAGAACTTTGGAATTTGATTTAAAAAGACACCTAGACAGCAAAGTTAAAAACAGATTGGCAAAATCTCATCAGAAAGACCAAACGGCTAAGAGGCCAGCAAAACTAGATTCTCTTGAGCCATCTGACATCTTAAGGATGCTGACTCATGCTGCTTGATGCAGAAGTCTACTTGGCCTTTGTTCCTCTGTTTTTGGCTGAATTCTTCTCCCTGTCAATTAATGTGTTAATGTCTTAACCTCTAATACCACTGGAGATAGGATCTTCAGAAAGATAATTAAAGTTAAATGAGGTCATAAGGATGGACTCCTGATCCAATAAGACTGGTGTCCTCATAAGAAGAGAAAGAGATACCGGAGCACTTTGTTTTGAGCACACTTTTGTTTTCTCTCTTCCCACCCTCCCTTTCTTCTTCCGTCCATGGATGCACAGAGAAGAAGCTATGTAAGAACATAGCTGTCCACCAGCTTTAGAACTGTGAGGAAATAAATTGCTGTTGTTCAAGCCACACATCCTGTGCTTTTTGTTATGGCAGCCTGAACATACATATACACAGAGTTTGCTCAATCATCTCTTACAATTAAGGTTTGGGAGCAGTTGAGTTTTTCCGCTCCCTCTAATTTTTAAGATCTGTGTGGGTTCTTCCAAACTCTGCCAAGAAGCTGGCCGTCATTGGTTAAGCACATGTCTTTCTCGTGGCACAAGGCTATAGGCCACTGTGGTTCTTTACACTACTCTCCCACAACTAGTAAGTAATCTCTTAGTTGACCTAGGGTCAGTCCTCAAGATACTTCAATTGACAGTTTTAAGAAGTGTTTAGAGCCTGGCGTGCTTGTAACCCCAGCATTTGGGAGGCTGAGACCGGAGGATTGAAGTTCACGGACAGCCTCAGCTACTTAGTGAGGCCCTCCCTAACTTAGTGACACCCTGTTTCAAAATAAAGAATAAAAAATACAGCAGGGGTGTAGCTCAGAGGTAGAATGGCCCTGGGTTCCATCCCTAGTACCACACACACACAAAAGAAATGTTTAGCTCTTACACACCTGTTTGTTACGTTTTTACTTCTTTTGGGGCCTATAGCTAGACTATTTTCACATCTTTCTTGCAACTAAATGCAGCATGTGACTGAGGTCTAAGCAATAAAACATCAGGGTAAATGATGTGTGTTCTTGTACAGCCATAAAGTTCTCCCACACTCAGTCATCCATCCTCTCCTGCCTCTGAAAGAGCAGAGACAAACTCCAGAGCATGTTAGGAAAGCAGGTATTGAAGAAGAATGAGATTTGGTCCTAAGCTACTATTTAGAGAATTTCTGGCTAACCAGAACGTACAAAATGAACCACTGTGTATGTGAGAAGAATTTTTGTTTTGTGTTCAGCTACTGCCTTTTGGAAGTTTCATTGGTCCAGGAGCTAGTGTTAGTTGATAGGCAAGTGTACTGGAAATGGATGCTACTCATCTGGAATCCTGAAATATCTGGCATCAGTTTAGCAGACAGACTGTAAGCAATGAGAAGGCAGAGACTTCTGCTGGAAACTGACTCTCTGAACAGCACTTTTCCCCCAGAGAGCTCCTATTAGAAGTGTGGCGTGCACAAGGAGAAAAGATATGTCAAGCTGTCAAAATTTTGGAATTTTTATTTTCATACCCTGACCTAGCCACTTTGATTTATATAAATGCATGATTAGAAAAAATATACTTTAAAAGTAAAAACATAGGATATAGTATAAAAAGAAAAAAGTTAACAAAATATACAAAGCTTTCATTTTTAACATAATATTGAGCATCATATAAGCATGCTTGAACACATAGTAACAAATAATCTAGGGCTGAATAGAAAGACATTATGTTGAATATGTTTACCCTAGATCAATATACTTTTATTAAATCTGAGCCAAGTGAAATTATCCACAAATTTTCATAAATTTATTTTTAAAGGTTTTATTTCCAGAGAGGACAAAGACATAAAACAATCATAAAACCTAATGAAGAGAAAATATTGAAGAGAGGATAGTCCTACCATTGATTAGAATGCCTGTTTAAAATAAAAATGATTCTAATTGTTTAATATGAATAAATATTGAGATTATTAGGACTGATTTGAAATCTTACATTACTCACAAACTAAAAATACAACCCATCACTGTTTCTTGAAAGCTAGCAGTAGATATCATACTCTTTCCGTGTCAGACAGACTTTCTTACTCGAGTGACAGCAAGCAGCATCCACCTTAGCAGATTTGCAGTACTGACCCTCACCCCAAAATTCTTCCAGAACTGTGAACCTGGCCTAGATGACACCGGCATATGCAAAAGATTTATAAAAGAGAAAACACAGGACCAAGGTTCTGGCAATTTGGGAACAAACAGTAAACACTGTAACAGTCAGTACCTCCCAGCTAGACTCAAGATCAGTTAGAGGGTAGTATTTACCTGCTAAGCTGTCTATATAACTAACCGTGCAAACCAGCCGGAATCCCCAAATATCCCTGTACCACGCCTTGCAAGACAGTTTAAGTATGATCAAGACCCTCTCCGCACAGATCACTGGAAGCAACATATGATAAAGAACCCAAAGGTGCGATTTTTAAAAGTTCATGTAATTATTTACTAAATAATAAAGTGACATTTTTACATGCTAGCAACAAGGCAAATTATTTTTAAAAAAATGGTCAGGAAGGTACTAGTCAACTATGTGGTGAGTAAGAGGTAGATAGCAATCTCTGCTGTGATATCACAATTTGGGGTGGGCCAGAATGTAAATATTTTAAAAATATAAGCAAGAAAATTATTTTTTGGTCTCAAAAATATGGGGCTCTATCTTGGAGATATATAAAATACAACCACTGATACATTTGACAAAATAATATTTATAGTAGCTAAATATATGTACACACACACACACACACACACACACACACACACACATATGCAAAGACAAAATACAAACTAAAAATGTTTGCAAAACATACACATACACATACACAAAATGTAGAGAGAATTCAGGCGTGGTGGGCATGTTTGTATTCCCAGTATTTGGGAGCCTGAGACAGGAGTATCTGGATTCGTGGCCAGCCTCAGATACTTAGTGAAGTCTTCTGTAACTCAGTGAGACCCTGTTTCAAAATAAAAAATAAAAAATAGAGCTGGGGTGTAGCTAGAAGGGAAAATGCTTGTGGGTTCATTCCCCAGTACCACAAAAAAAATGTAGATAAAAAGTTCTTTTTTACATCTATTTTTTATTTTATTTTTTAAAAAATTTTATTGGTTCATTGTAGTCATACATCTTAATGGGATAAAAGATGGTAGAGACATACATGCACACATCACCCAATTAGCCCTTACCCAATTCCTACCCCATTCCTTCCCCCTCTCTCCTCCCCATGCTTGGCTTAGTGATTGACTTTGATATGTTTATTTAAGTACATTTTCTGCTTTAGAGTTTCCCTCTTCCCCCCTCCTATTCCCTCAGTGAGGTCGCTTTATTTGCTCATCTATAGAATCTCCTTCTTCATCTAGAGTTCCTTCTGTTAACCATTTCTCCCTAGCTTTTGCATATTAGGGAAAGCATCCATTTTTTTTCTTTTTTATCTTATACTGAAAAGAAGAAATAAGTAATACACCCCAGAACCAGAAAAACAAGAATTTCCATTCAGGTGACAACTAAGCAAAGAACAGAAGTAAAATCTCATCATGTTAGAAATTAAAAATCACCTCTCAATAATCATACTGTATGTAAATGGCCTTAACTCCCCAATAAAAAGACATAAAGTGGCAAACCAGAATCCCTCTATCTTCTGCCTGCAAGAAACACACCCTACAAGTAAAAAGTAGTGACAAACTTAAGATAAAGGGCTGGAGCAAGGTATTCCATGCCAATGGAACTAAAAGTTCTTAATACATAAAAAAATTTAAAAATAAGTACAGAAATCCCAAAACAAAAATATATCAAGACACAACAGACAATTTGCAGAATGACTATGGAAAATAGTATCTGAAGACTGCAATTCAAATTAAAACCACAATGAATTAGTATTTTTCACATATTATATAGATTAAATTGTTTTATGATGGATAAAAAAGATGCATTCTAATACTTTCATGGTAATATAAAATGAGCAATATTTTTGTAGGCCATGCTGATAATATTTAGTAAAACGTTACAGCACTCTCTCTAGTACACTAGTGAGTAGAATTGGTAAAAGCAAAACATCATGACTTGTGTCTATTTTAGTAGGAAAACATCCAGTCTTTTACCTATAAAACATTGTTAGCTATGGAACGTTCATATACGCCCTTTATCAGGTTGAAGATGCCCATGTACTTATCATGTGTTGAATATTTTTATCATGAATTAGTGACAAATTTTGTTAAATGTTTTTTCTGCATTTGTTTAGAGGATCATAAGTTTAAATTCTATTGATTAGATATAGTATATTAATTGATTTTCAGATGTTAAACATTGCCACAGTTAAAACCTTCAGTTGATCAAATCAGACCCTTTGAGGAGCATTTGACAGTTCAAGTTTTGGTTTTTCTTTGATTTGGGTTATTAGATACTTTTGATTCCTGAACAGGTGATAGCCTCTACTTCCTGACCTGCCTTTCCAGCTGTGAATCTCAGTACTAAGTTTGAATGGAGGTAACTGAGTTCTCTGTATTCTCACGTAGCTGGAACAGCTTCCTTCTATAGCAGGGGCTATGGCAAAGGGAACTTCTCTTTTCCCCTCTTGGCCACATTCGACATGAATTTAGCAGCTTCAATTTAATATTAGAGGGAATGAGACATGCTGGCCATTCCCCTGTATCCTAGGCAACCAATCACAGTAACCCTTGAAACTGGAAGAGAAACTTACCTCTGCTGAGTTGGGGTAGGAAGGGGGAAGGAAAAAGCCGTGACTCTCTATCTTGGAAAATGCAATGTTTGTGACTTTGTCTTCTGTGCTCTATGTTGTCCTCACTGCCCCTCATCACTCGAGCAGTAAGTGTAGATACGTGTGTGACTATTTTTCCCACTCGATCAAACTCCTTAAAGACTTGTTCACCTTGGGACCCCACTAGAGCCTCACATGCAGTAAATGAAGAAGAATGTTGTTTTAAATGACTAAAAGTGCCAGGATTTTCAAAGAATAAATACCTTACCTAGTGTCTTCGGTTGCCCTGAAAAGAACAAATTTACTTTCAGCTATGAAAATGAGCTCAAATAGATGGAATTTTTGAAGAATATAGAGAGAAATAAACTGAAGTAGATTATTACTGTTGAGTGCTATGAGAGAATGAACTGCAGAAATATAAAGATAATGCAAGTAAGTGGGAAAGTCAGCCAGTAATGACCAGGAATTGAAAATGTAAATTGTTCCTATCCTACCTTTAGAATATACCTGTCTTCATTCATAAAATCAATAAACAATCGATCCACATCTACTTCAATTGATTTCACAATCTAAGACACTGCATTAAGTTTAGAGCCAATGCTAATATCTTTCAAAATGAGAACTATTACTCATTCAAAATTGTCATAGAATAAAGCTATTAAGGTCTGTCATACCAAGTTAGTATTAAATCTGCTGAACTGCGTGTATGAGGCTTTGTAATTAAAATAAGATATTCTTGATCCAGAAATAAATACCTTTACAGAAGAATTACAAAGATAATAGGAGCAGTTTTTGAAAACAATTATTCTTTCTATGGATTCTAATTGAGTAATAAACATTTAAAATAGTCTTTATAAAATTTTAGAAAAGAACTTGGTGTTAAATCTTATAGCCCATTTAATTCAAAATCATTGTGAAGGCTCTGAATGAAGGAAATATTATTGTAATAGATAACTGAGAAAAATCCATGAAACTAGTATTAGAGCAACAGCACCAGAAATCATACATTTTTCAGTTTGGTGAAACTATTTTTACACCTTACCCAACGACGTTATGATTATTTTAATTTTTATTTATAGAATGCCTGGATGAGGTCAGACATATATACATATGTAATTTATAAATACATATATATATATAAATAAAATATTTTTGCCTTCATAAATCTGATGTCCCAATGGAAGAATACAGAAAATGAATAATGATCAAATAGAGATATAATAGATATAGACAAAGAAAACAGGAAAGAGGAAGAAGAGGTGATTGAAATGAGGAAGTATTGTTCTGATCCAAATTATTATAGCCCATAATGGAAATTATTACTCTTGCAATTAGTGAATCCAACACTCCAGTGTAAACCTGTCTACCTCCCTTCTCTGCTGCTTTCTCCCGTTTCTTTCTTCACCAGATTTTTCGTAATCCTTCTTCCTCTTCAAGCATTGCCACAATGCACTAGAAGTTACAAATAATATATTTTATTTATTTTGTGTTTCTCTAAGTTTTTCCATGAACTGTATTTAGATGTGTTTTTTTTAACAACTATACCCTCAAGAGATAAACATTGAGAGGGGATTTGTATAAAAGGTAAATGAAATACGATAAAACGAGACGCAAGCATACCATGAAGTCATGCACTATAGCTAAATCCCACCAATTTTGGTCTAAGTTTTCTAGCAAACAGAGGAGGGAAATTAGCTATGAACTGGAACAACCACAAAGCTAATCATTTGCTGGCATGAAGTGGCTGTTTCTGAAGGCACACCTAGTTTTTTCCCCGAAAGGACCTGCCACAGTTGTCAGTAGCATTCTTGGCATTTTTCTTCATCGAGTGCTTTCTTAGTGAAGACTGTTTAAGTGTAATGTAGAACCCCAATCTCCTGGAGCTCACTGTCTTTGAGAGAGTGCCCACCACACCCAGGAAAATAGGTCTATTTTAAGGGATTCTGCATCACAACATGTACTTTGGAACAAAGTAAAATTGCACAGAAAAGAGAGTTCACTGTGGGCTGACATCATAAAAATGTTTTCTTAGTATAACCTGATTTCAACATTGATTTGCTAAAAGTGGGGATATATATATATATATATATATATATATATATATATATATATGTATATGTATGTATATAATTTGGCAGCAGTTATTCAGGATCCAGTTATAAAAATGGCAGCATAGAGCTCAGGTGGATATTAATGTGACCTGTTTTGGAGATAGTAAAGAACCGATTTTGCAGAGAAGTTCTATGTTGTGAAATGGTGGGAGAAAAGACTGGGGCAGATAGAAAATGCTTTGCTTTTAGAGTTTAAGCTTGAAATGTATCAATTTTATTTTTTAAGCTTTGGATCCTAATTTGGGGTACATGGATATAGCTTAAGAGAGGCCAACAGCCAAACAACCACAAAAAGTCTACAAACATAGACCTACAGTCTCCAACTAAGATGCTCTTTAAGGAATGCCACTACACTGGAGTAGATTTTAGAGGTATTAGCATAAAATGTTTTTCACTTTTTTTTTTTTTTTGCGGTACTGGGGATGGAACCTAGGGGCATTCTACTTCCGAGGTACATCCCCAGCCCTATTTTTTATTCTTTATTTTTTGAAACAGGGTCTCACTAAGTTGCAGAGGGCCTCACTAAGTAGCTGAGGCTGTCCGCGAACCGCCATCCTCCTGTCTCAGCCTCCTGAATGCTGGGATTACAAGCGTGTGCCGTCATGCCTGGCTGTTTTCCACTTCTGACCAAACAAAATATGACTAATTTTTTTTTAAGAAACTGGGCTTGATGATTTGATGAAAAGCAGAGAGAATCCAGAGTTTTATTCATCTTGCTCATATGGTATCTAAAGCAACAATCTGAAATTTTTGGCAGTCCCCCCACCCTTCCTCTGCATAGCTTATTCTCCTAACTGATTGACAGAAGACTAAATTTAGCCCTTGTGTAGGGACTGCGCAGTCACACTGAAAGGCATTCTTCAGCTCAGATTTTCATTATTACATTTCTCACATAATGAGGTCACTGCAACATAATTTACAGATTACCAACGCCTTCTATCAGTAGAATTTAATTCTTCTAATGGAAATTCTCATGATCATAAGAGAAATGGTGAGGTGACTTTTTAAAGGCTTGGAAAGTTGCTAGCAATAAACAACAATAAAGTCAATATTAGGTAGACACAAAAAATTTAAAAAAAAACTAAAATTACTTTAGTATTCAAAAAGTTCCACTGCTTTCAAACCAAAATCTCTAGACATATAAAATTTCATGTAAATCAAAACTAATTTACTCCACCAACTGGGTTTGTTTACTTTGGGGTATTTTACGACATTCTTCTTATGTCTCCAGTTACAAAAGAAAAGGTAATTATCTTTAAATTAAGGCTTATCTGACAGCTGATTTCACAGTAAACTCATCAAAACAAATTTGTGTTTTCCCATAGCGTTTCTATAAGATATGGAAACATCATAATATTGGGCTTAAATATGACCACATGTTCTTGGAAGATGCAAAATTTCGTCCTTCTTGACTATACATCAACTGTGCAAATTTAATTGTAATCTGTAAAAAAAATCTAGAATTTGGAGGAACACGTTGTGTATGTTCAATGAAGACTACGGGCTCATTTGAAACTTTCTGGGTTGTTCCTGTTTCTACAGAAGCTTATGGAAACAGGATAACTGGATGTGTCTGTTAATTCCTCAGCTATCAGAAGCCCCAAGAAGTCTAGGAAGGAGCTCCTGGCCAGAGGTTTTATGAGAAATGACAGCTGAATTTTAGAACACTTACTCTAGATCCTGTCACTGTCAATACATCAGTGAGGTGACCCTAAAAGAGGTTCTACTCCCTCTTTGTGTGTGTGTTGGGCGGCTGGGGATGGAACCTAGGGGCAGTTTGCCTCTGACCTACCTCATCCCTATATTATTTTATTTTTTTATTTGAAACAGGGTTTTACTAAGTTGCGGAAGGTCTCACTAAGTTGCTGAGTCTGATCTCGAATCTGTGATTCTTCTATCTCAGCCTCCTAAGTACTGGAACGATAAGCGTATCGTTCCAATAAAATCACACCCAGTGGTTTTATTCGTACTTACAGAAAGATCTCATACAAACCTTTTCTATTCAGCCTGAAAGGTCCTTTTATATGGAAAGCTGTTATATTTCACGCTCAATGGGCAGCATTAGTGACCAAAGCCCTTCATGACTGGCGTCTAGGACGTCTTCCTAATGGAGTCACCTCCACCCCATCTATTCAGCCATATTCCTGCCTTAGCGTCTTCACTTTCTCAGACCTGTAGAAGTATGTGTATATGTGTGTGCCTGCTCTTGTGAGAGTAAATCTTGATCTAGAGAGACAACAAGGCAGAAGCATACAGGTCTGGTACAGAAGACCCATTTATTAAATCCTATTTACATCCGGGCGTGGTGGCACACGTTTATAATCCCCGCTCTTGGGAGGCAGAGACAGGAGGATCACACAGGTTCAAAGTCAGCCGCGTTGGCTTAGGAGACCCTGTCTCTAAATAAAAATATAAAAAAAATTAGGTCTGGGGGTGTAGACCAGAGGTAGAAGGGTTTCAAGGAACCCCAGAACCATAAAATATATATTTATTTCTCACCACTTACATAATATTTTTGTTTATATATATTATTATTATAGTTTTTATTAGTAAAAATTTGAGAAAGAGGTAAAGAGTGTTGTCTTTCAACATACTTCTCAAACATTGTTCAAAACCATTTGAACAAAATAACGACAATGTACATTAGCTGGAATGGTGTTCATGGCTCCCATAGCATGACCTTATTTATTTTATTTCTCTGAGATCCTACATCTGGCTACTTAAACTTGGGCTATTCAACTTCTTGACTTCCAAATATGTCATTTCCTTTCACGCTGACAACCTTAGCCAGCTCATGCTGTGCCTTCTTCCTGAAAATCCCTGTTCTCTTTCTTATAAAAATTGTTCTCATCTCCGAAGATTCAGGAAAAATGTTCCTTCTGCCCTGAATCCTGTGGAAGTTAGATTCCTCTACAAACGCCAGATGCTACCCGCAGAATGCCACGGGTAACACACCAAGCTTTCTTTTTCTCCTTTTCAAGGAGTCTTAGTAAATCTGGGTTATGCCTTACAGATACTCGAATTTGATGGAAAGCACAACCTCTCTCTACTATATTTAAAATATTTAAATATTAAAATATTTAAGTAATCTATATTTAAAATTCACATCATTCATATTATATATAAAATACATGATATACACTCACAAACATATCAAAGTCAATCGCTAAGCCAAACATGAGAGGGAGGGAGGGGGGGAAGCAATGGGGTGGGAATTGGGAAAGGGCTAAAAATGAGTGATACGTGCGTGTATGCCTCTACCATCTTGTACTCCATTAAGATGTATGACTACAATGCACCAACAAAAAAATTTTAAAAATAAAACAAAACATATTTGACATGTATATAGTATTAGTTCAGTATTATAACTATAACATTTATATAATTAGTTTATTTTAAAATGTACTTATATAATTAAACACAATTGTAATAATATTAATATTATTTTACTTAATTTAAAACATGTACAATATGTATTTTATATATAATATATGTATATATTTATCCATCTGTGTCTTTCTCTCTCCTAGCGGTGTTTTACAAATAGAAGACATACAATTGTTTGTTAACTTAGATAATTTGTCAAGAGTATAGCAACTTTAGCACCTGGATTATCTTAGGACATTATCTTGGAAAGATTTATATTACCACTCTTGTAATAGTACAACAAAGCACAATAAGAAGTAGCTGTGCTACCTAATAGGTAGCTGTGCTACCTAAAAGCATTTTAAAAATCACTAATTGAATGTCAAATTACAAAATAATACATTGAAGTGAAGAATCTGTCCATTTTAGAAAACTGAATACTATATTTAATAAATGTAGCATAATGACTCATTGAAGGAAAATTCCAGATCCACGGAAAGGGCTATAAAATATGAACCTCAAAAAAAATCAGCCAGACCACATGGTAAATAAATGGATTTGCTTTGGCTCTCGGCAGAAGTCCTCTGCTGCTGCCTTCCTGTGTGGCTCAACCTTGGGGCTGCGCAGGGGTATAATAAGCCAGCTTTTGTTAGAAATTCACACTTTACAGCCAGTAACGATTGGAAATTTTGGTTGGTCTCTGTGGAAACCAACGTATGAGACTGGCATGAGTGATGAGAATGGGAGCTATTGTGAAATTTGACATCTGGTGTGATTTTTCTGGCTGGACGTTAGCTGATTCTGTAACAGTTCCACTATGTCTTGCTTATCATTGTAAAAATGAAAATGGCAGCCTTCCCTTTCTTATCCCTGTCCCTTTGTGGCAGCAGGAGGAGGCACCACTTGTCTAGGTGAGAAGGCTGGGCAAAGGCCTTCAGAACGTGTCCGACTTTCCTTCTTTTCTACCCACTTTGATAAATCATAGGATCTAGCTTAGTCAGAAAATTGAGGCAGGATATTGACATTTATTTTTAAAATACTAATTTTATCTACTAGAATAGGTACGCGGTATTTTCCCTGTTTTAAGAGTCTAAAGTTACTGAGAGGCATTTGATAAAACAAATTCTTCCTCTCATATGGATGCTATTCTTCTGAGCAGCACCAGTCTGCAGGGCTTTGTGTACACATGGTCAATACAAGTAAGCAAATGTGCATTTAACTTTATTTTTCTCTTTTACTTACAGTGATCACAGAATTCTGTGTACTTTTTCTGTCCCTTCTTTTTTCCTCGAATTTATGTCGAAAGTTATTCCCTTTTACTATATAAAAGTCGCATTATAAGCCAGGCGTGGTGGAGCTTGCTTGCAATCCCAGCATTCATGAGGCTGAGACAGGAGGATCGCCACTTAAGGACAGTCTCAGCCACTCAGAGAGGCCCTAATGCAACTCAGTGAGACCCTGTTTCAAAAAATAAAGAATAAAAAATAGGGTTGGAGGTGTTGCTCAGAGGTAGAATGCTCCTGGGTTCCATCTCCAGTACTGCAAAATAAATAAAAATTTTAAATAATAAAAAAAATAGGGCTAGGGGTATAACTTGGAGGTAGAATGCTCCTAGGTTCCATCCCCATAACAGAAAAAAGAAAGGAAAGAAGGAAAGAAGGAAGGAAGAAAGGAAGGAAGGAAGGAAGGAAGGAAGGAAGGAAGGAAGGAAGGAAGGAAGGAAGGAGGGAAGGAGAAAGGAAGGAGGAAGGAAGGAAGGAAGGAAGGAAGGAAGGAAGGAAGGAAGGAAGGAAGGGTCATTCTATTCCTCATTTTTCTCTTTTCCATTAACTTTTTTAAACTAGGAACTGCATTTATAAGTCATGCCTGCATTCAAAAATTTACATATATATGTAGCATATATTTACATCTATACTGTGTATGTATATATGTATGCATATATAGCATGTATATCCATGAAGCATCTGAAAGATATATAGAATAATAATAAGATGACCACTCACAGCTACCTCATGGATAGAGAGAAAATTTTACCAATAATTTTGTAGCTTATTATGCATCACTCTTTATATTTTTTATTCAGCACCCAGAGTTTAAAACAATGTTTTAGCCAGATATGGTGGCCTGTGCTTGTAATCCTAGCATTTGGGAGGCTGAGACAGGAGGATCACAGTTCAGAGACAGCCTCAGTTACTTAGTGAGGCCCTTTGCAACTCAATGAGACCCTGTTTCAAAATAAAGAATAAAAAATAGGGCTAGGGGTGTAGCTTGGAGGTAGAATGCCCCTGGGTACTGGGCCCCAGTACCGCAAAAAAAAATTCTTTAGAATTATTAATGGTTCTATATATTGTTATTAGTGTCACTCTCGTTTTTTAAGTTCTCAAGGAAGGAACACTAGCTTTCTAAGGCATCTCCAACAACGTTCTATTTGCTGTTTTGAATTTGCCCAAGCCTGGAAATAACAGAAACAAAACAAGTTTGTTGATTTTTTTTTTTTTTTTTTTTTTGCCTTGGGGATAGAACCCAGGGGTATTCTACCTCCTAGCTATACCACTAGCCCTATTTTTTTATTCTTTTTTTTGAAACAGGGTCTCACTGAGTTGCAAAGGGCCTCACTAAGTAGGAGAGGCTGTCTGCAAAATGCCATCCTCCTGTCTCAGCCTCCCAAATGCTGGGATTACAAGTATGAGTCACCATGCCTGGTTTATATTTAGCTTCTGTTTTGTGTTTCAGTTTTGAACATATTTTCTTGGCTTGTGGTTCTAAAACAATTGTCCCATATTGTTATATAAGATTTTTAGTCACCTTCCATTTGGAAATTTTTTTTTTTTTATAAATTGATGCCAGGATAAAATGTCATCCTTTTATTGTCTCCAAGATTTGACATGTGACTTCCCATGCACATCTGACATGCATCCAGTGTCCATAACTTTTTGAGATTGAAGGCTTTCTGTCTTATTCCAGTAATTTATTTGTCTGCCCCTTGCCCGTCCTAGTCTTTATTGCTTAATAAAAACCATCATGATATCTATTCATGTCAAATTTCCCACTTCATTCTTCCCCAAGTGTGTTACCAATATCTTTTGCCTTTTTACTTTCACAAATTAATCAATAATTTTATAAAATAAAGCCATATAGAAATGAATATATATACTTAATTAAAATTAGTTTATTTTAATAAAATCTTTGATAAAATCGACATGAAATGTTTCATATATTTATTTTTATCATATTTCTGGGTTCTCTATTTTTCAAGTCTAAAATTTATTCTCTTTAAAGTTACGCACTTGTCAATGTTCAGAAATGCAAGTGATATTTTTACATGCTGGAGAGACAGAAAGTACTATGGGTGCCAAAGTATTCTAGAATTTTCAACCTAATTCCAATAATTTATGGGTCCCAATTTATATTTTATGCATGTATTAGAAAGCAGTGTGCTAACCATAAGCATTCAGGATTATGTGGGCATCCATCAACATGCGATATAGAAAGAATGAAGAATGATGGCTAATTGGGACTTATTTAAGCGGAATTAAATTAAGTACACTAATCTGCCCTGGAGAATGGTGGTTATTTCAGTGAGTTGAATAAGTAAAGTTAGATTAAGATGATTTAAATTGTACCTGCCATTTTTAACTTTTGACAGACATGTTTTCAAATCAATTCGTCCCTGGCTTTTAGTTTTTTGTTTTGTTTTGTTTTGTTTTGTTTTTAAGGCAGTTTGTAACACATTCGGACTGTGGATATAATCATGTTCTAGGAAGTAGATTTGAAACAATGATGGTGTCCCATCAAATCTTATAGCTTTTTTCCCCTCAGTCTAAAAGGGGAAAAAATGACAAAAACATTTTCCCCCTTATAGTACTGGCATCATTTGGATAAGCTTTTGTAAAACCTTTTCATGTCCTTAGCTGATCTTTAGTTATGAATAATTTACAGAAATTGACATAATGGTTCAGGTTCATAATTGAAATGCTACCTTTCCCTTGGTTTTGGTCTTATGAGGAGTCTGAGATAACACTACCTCCTGAGCAGCCGCAGACCATTGTTTCAACTGAAAAATATTTTAAAAAGGTCCAGCTGGTGACAGGTCATTCAGCATTATTAATAGAGGTGGGGAAATTCTACCTTATTAATATGATATAAAGGAGAATCTTGTCCCTGGAAAAGCAAGAGAAACCTCATAAAATGGTAAAGTCAAGACTACAAGACACCAAAATCTCTACTTTCTTTTGGGTATATGGTTGAACTAAATGCCCCACTAACTTTACAGTTAAATATAGCCAAGTGATGGCATTTCCTTCATACAACGTGACTGAAAATGATGTTTGCCAATTCCAGATGCAGATCTTATCAAACTCATTGTCCTCATGTTCTGTCTTTTAAGCCTGACCAGAATTGAGAGGTGGCCTAGGAAACCATATTTTGAAGTTGACGGAACTTTGCAACCTGAATATCTCTCTCTCTCTCTCTCTCTCTCTCTCTCTCTCTCTCTCTCTCTCTCTCTCTCTCTCTCTCTCTCTTTTCTTTCTCTCTCCCCTTCCTTCCTTCCTCCTTCCTTCCTTCCTTCCTTCCTTCCTTCCTTCCTTCCTTCCTTCCTTCCTTCTTTCCTTCCTTTCTTTCCCATACTGGAGATGAAACCTAGGGGCATTCTACCTCCGAGCTACACCCCCAACTTATTTTTTATTCTTTATTTTGAAACAGGGTCTCACGAAGTTGTATAGAGCCTCACTAACTAAGTAGCTGAGGCTGTGGCCTTAAACTTATGATTCTCTTGTCTCAGCCTCCCAAGTACTGGGGTTACAAGCATGCACCACCATGCCTGGCTGCAGCTGAACCTCTAAGGGGCCACAGTGAGCAGAGCTATGAGACCAAACTTTCAACTTATTCATTTCTGTTACCTGGAAAAAATTGAGTTCAGAATATTTGTGTAATACTTTGGGGGGGTCTAAATTTTGATAGCTTCCACCTACGAAAAAGAAACCTCATGGGTGGAGAAGACATTTTGGTATATATTTTCTATGTACCTCAAAACCATAAAGGATAAAGGAAAAAAATCACAGAGGGACTACAAATAGCTCATAATAACAAAATTTCTGTGAAGCTGTCTATTTAGTCTCAAAGAGTTATTTTACCATGCCCATGCAACTTTGTATACTACTTTCTCCCATGATGGTTATATCCTGATGTCTTCTGTTGAGACCCATTTTACTTGGTTGACCATCATTCATATATTGAAGGCATAGATTCTAGATGTTTTCTTTTTCTCCTTTAAGACATAATTTTCAGAGCCAGGCATGTTGGTGCAGGTTTATAATCCCAGTTCTGAGACAGGAGGATCACAGGATTGAGGATAACCTCAGCAATATTGCAAGATTCTCAGCAGCCTAGTGAAACCCTGTTTCAAAATAAGAAAAATAAAATGCAGCTGGGGGGTAACACTGTGATAGAACACCCATGGGTTCAATTCCAGCAAAACCCCTCCAAAAAAAATATACTTTTCAAAGATAGTTCATTATCAACATATATGAGATTGATGTATAAAATTGTTCCAAAATACTGAGCATATATTTTTAGACTTAATTCTGTGCTTACCAATAGAAATTCAAAGTGAATTTTCCTCAGCCATTGTCCCACAGGAAAGTTCTATCTAATTGAGTAAAAGAAACACTGCTACAATGATTAAATGGAATATAAAATATCTTAAATGCCAAACACAAATATTTTTCATGTATTCAGTCAAAAAAGATTTTAGAAACACATATTCTATCTCCAACTTCATTAAAATAAAGACCTTATTAGGTTTACTATATTAAAACCCTAAATATAACCCTTATATAAATAACAGAAGAATTAGTTTCTCAAATATTAATAGTGATTACATCATGGTAGTGGGATTACAAGTAACTTTAATGTTTTGTTTATTTCTATTCTCTAGTTTTCTTTTTTTTAAATTCACATTAAAGATATAGTCAAGAACATAATAATGGCAAGGGAGAAATTCTGCTGCTTGCCTACAAGTTACATCTAAAATATTTTTAAAAGAGAGGTCAGGGAAAATGTCAAGTGCCAAGCTGTGTTTATTTTGCAATAAAGCAAAGGAGTAAAGTGAGATAAGAAGGAAATTAATAGAACAACCACACCTAAGAGCTCCTCAAATATTTGAAAAGGACTACATTCTGTGAGAAGTTATCACACTCGTGAATACATCTAAGATTTGAATACCAAGTTAACCTACAGGATCCTTTTTACTTTTGGAACGTTTTGGAACTGAACCTTTTTATTTATTTACTAATTTTTACGAATCAAATGGATCTTTTGTATATGACTCTGGCCGCAGGGAGGGGAGACCACCACACATAAAGAAATTGAACTTGACCTTTTAAAGACATAATGCCTCCTGCATGACCAAGTTCTCATGGAAGGAAATGGGCAATTCATCTTCAAAATATGTGGTTTTCTTTTCCTCCAGTTTTTTTTTTTTTTTGTTTCTATTTGTGACCATTTTCAAATACAGATGTTCTTTCTGAATAAATGATTTCCTTGGTAAGTCTGATGTCTTGATTATTCTTTCTAAAAGAGGTCTGCATTTATTACATTAAACCTTTTTCTTCTTAATAATGGATCCCCTTTTAAAACCAAAATTTGCTGCTACTTATGAGGGAAAGAAACAAAAATAAGAAAAAATTCATTAGGTAAAAGAACGAATGTCAAACTTGTTTAATTAAAAGGAAAGAAGTGATGGTAAAATAGAAATAATTCATAATCCATTGAGATTAAATTCCTTGTAGGGAAAAGCTGAGCTTTTTAAAATAAACTATAGTGTATTTTAATATTTTTAAATATGCATTTTATTATTTTGAAAGATCGTGTATTTCTTTCAAATGTTTAAAAATTAAATTCTCATATGTTAATTTTTTTAAGAGCAAATGACTTAAGACTTTATTACGTGCACCACAGAAGAGAATTTAAATACTTGATAAACTGGTTAAATCACTACATCCTATTTTGAGTGTTCCACTAGGATTCACTAAGAATTCATCATAATCTATCGTGCCCTTTTGCCATCTGGTTTAAACCATGTTTGAGGCCAAACCCTCAAGCACAAAATGTCAGGTTGGTATTTAAGATAAGTCAAAGTTTGAAAAGTTATCTGAAAACTTATTTGCCTTTACTTTTCTCATGATGGTTAAATAATATGATATTAAAATGACCTGCCATTATTAAGGTAAAAGTTTAAAAATTACAGATACATGTGCAAATTAACTTAGAACCAAACCTTGACATTAGTGGATATCCAGGGAACACTGGTTGCCAGGACACTTATTTTTTTTGAAGTTTTTTTCTTTGCTTCTCCCCAAAGATATTTCATAGTAATTGAACAAATGAAAGAGTCCAAGTTATTTTATGATGAATAATTTTCAAAATCAAAAGAGAAACTTATCAGAACTAATATTCTCCTGAAGTCCAAAGAGATTAAAATGTGTTAGCATATTTAGGCAGGCCAATAGAAAGCTTTCAATCAGTCGTTACATTGACCAAAATTATCTTTTCAAAGTTGGAGTTTAAAAAGTGAGTTTTACTCATTATGTATCTAGAATTATTATCCATAGCTCTATCATTTATAGTGTACTAGACAAATTTCTAAAAACCTCATGCCCACAGGAGCTCACTTATTAAAGCAAACATTCCTAATTCTGAGATGGGAATTTTTTAAATAAACACCATTAACTTTGAACTTGAAATAGGAAAATAAGCCTCAGTTCAGCTATCCTCCACCTCTAGGTGTGGTTCAGAAGTCACATAAGCACAGCTAACTCAGAACCCTTGATTTTATGACCCACTTGATTGGTTTTTGGAGACTGGTTCAAAAGCAAAAGAAAAAATCCTTTTATTATCTTTTCATGCAGTTTGATAACTTTCAGAGTTGAAGGGGACAGAATGTGCTGCTGAGGCTCTGAACACTCTCAACAGTAGAGAACAAAGAAAGCTAAATAGCTGGTTACAGAAGATTTACAGCTTGTGAATTTAGCTAACATAAAATGTTTGCCTTATATGTTTATTCACGTAATTTGGAGCTGGATGGCTCTTTCTCTCTGCCCTGCCTCCATGGAATTTAAAACATGGCACCTGTTGTAGATTTTTAATCTTCCTGAATTTATCAGTTGGCAAACAACTGTATAATTGTAAACTTTGAAGGAATCTTAAAGGCAGGCTAGTCCCCCCCTTTTTTTTGTAGTACAGGGATGAAACCCAGGGTCATTCTACCTCCAAGCTACACCCCTAGTTTTATTTTGTTTTTATTTTGAAACAGTCTCCTTAGGTTGATGAGTCTCACTACTAGCTGAGGCTGTCCTTGAACCTGTGAATCTCTTGTCTCAGCCTCCCAAGTACTGGGATTACAGATATGGACCACCACACCCACCATTAATCCCTTCAGTAAGCTGCAGATAGAATCTAATGCCCTGGAAGAAAGAACAATCCCTTCTTTGGTTGGGAGCATGATTTATTCATACTAAAGTCAGACACACTAACTCATAGTCACTTGTCAATAAGAACAAATTCAAAGCACACTCTGTGGGCACAAGGACAGATATTCAAGCCCCAGGAAGGCAGATGTGGCCAGGCACTCTGGTGGACACCTAGCCCACAGGACTGTCCAAGCTCAGCTGCATTCCCTGAGCACTTGCCACTTCTTGTTTCATGATCAAAACCGTCTGTGTTCCTACAACTCAGCAGACTGGGCAAGGGCTGCGCTCAGCTACTTGTACTGGAAGTTTGACACAAATGCTACCCAACAGAATGCAATGTGAGTCTCAAAATAACTATAGAAATCCTTTTAGCCTCATTCAAAAGAAAGAAACTAGTAAAGTATGTTTTAGAATGTGTTGTCTTTAGCCCAATATACCCAAAATATTATTTCACTCATTTTTATGGCAATTATTATACAAATTATGAAAGAAATACTTGACATTTTTATCATAACTATTTTTTCAACCCTTTGTGTATTTTATACTTACAAGTAGAGCATGGACCTTTCTTCAATTTCTTGTCTCTACCTTCAAAATCTAAGACTTTATGTAGCTGGGAGGAGAGAGAGAAAGTAGTACTCATATAAATAATAAACTGCTTTAGCCTGGAAGCAACACGTTTTACTTATATCACACGTTGGAAATGAAACTAATCATAGGACCCTACTCAACCCAAAGGAGTGGAAAACCTTGGTTTTTACGTATTTGGAATGAAAAGAAAATCTAATGTCGGCAAAATCTAAAAATTTTCACCTTGCAGCATGTCTAATAGAGTAATGTCAGTTTGTTTGCTGGCTGTGTTCAATGTTACACTTCTTATCTGATGACCCTCTGAAATCTTCAGTAACATATGTACACTTAACAGTCTTCACATGGACTCTAACAGGTGCTAAACCCTATGTATCTATAGGGCACAGGCTAGATAAAGAAGGTCCGGTTCACTGAAAGAAACAGTGAGAAGAAGGCTTTAGCCTTCGATGGTAAATGAGAATGAGGCTGCTTCTCCTGGTGAAAAAGATCTCCTGGGGACATGCCTTCCAGCCAAAGCTACAGGCCGTGATTCAGAGAAGTTAGTGACTATCCCATCTATAAAATGAGGAAACTTGATTTGCCAACTAAAATTGTGTTGTACAGCACTGGAAATAGATGCAAAAATAATTAAAAACAGAGTAAGGAGTAACATTTTTTTGTCAAGTAACCTCATTTTTCAGCCTATCTGACCAATCTGTTACAACTGATGATGATCACATCTATTAGAGAGATTTTATTAGGTTAGATATATGAAAAAATCTAATTTTGTTGTGTCTTAAATTAGAACACAGAGTATAAAAAGTACTCTCCAGTCAAATAAAATAGGATAATACACTGACTTTCAGTACATTTCAGCTTTTGAAAATTCCACTAAGATGGGTAAAATTTGGTACAATATCTTTCACTGTTTGGCAGATGCGTTTAGAAATATGGCATATGTAAAGGTGATCATTCATCATGATTTGTCAAATTCACAGCATAATTATGAATAGTATCTCATTTCATTCCCCCCAAAAATCTCAGTTTGGAGAGGAAGTTATATGCCATCCTATGTATACGCTATAGGATTTTCAGCAAATGATTTTGTGTATGTTCAATAGCTAAGATCTTACTTGCCAGTATTAAAATCAGTGGCGATTTTAATACTATTATCTTTTACCTCTGTATTACGCACTCACCTCTGTATTCCACGTCATAAGTTACTGCGATCAGAATGAATGTTTTCTTCTGGACCATTTGTAAGAGGAAATTCTCTGCTTAGGGTGACAATCACTCCTAATTTCTCCAGGATAAGTAGGAGCCAGTAATAACAAGTGTTATCCTGTTGTTACATTTCGATATTGGCCTGAATAAAATACCTAACACATAGAATATTGAGAAACACAAATATCGTCTCAGGAGTTTGGGTCTTCTGACAAGAAGAAACTCAGACCATTCCTATAAGAACTTTTCCTAACACAAATTTTAAAGAGGTTACACTGCCCTCAATTTAAACCTGTCATGAATATTCCAAATGACCTTTTTATAATTACTATAAAAAGGAGTAAATTTTGCTGGGGATGGTGATGGATGCTTGTAATCCCAGTACTTGGAAGGCTGATATAGAAGGATCACAGGTTCACAGCCAGATAGTTAGGCCCTATACAATTTAGTGAGATCTTGGTTCAAAATAAAAAATAAAAATAGGGCTGGGAGCATAGCTCAAAGGTAGAGTGCTCCTGAGTTCAATCCCTAGTACCACCCTCCCCCCCAAAAAAATATTAATTTTAAATTTACTTTATAAGAATAGATATCTCCATTTTTATTTAAAAATTCAGTATGTGGGGAGGGCACTAGGGATTGAACAGAAGGATGTCCTGCCATTGAATTACCCCCCCCCAGACCTTATAGCCCTTTTTATGTATTTATTTCAAAACATGGTCTTACGGTGCTGGGGCCAGCGAGGCTGGCATCAGAGCCTGCCGTGAGGCAAGGCCAGTGCTGGGGCCACCGAGGCCGGTATCGGAGCCTGCCAAGGGGTTAGGCCAGTGCCAGGGCCAACAGCCGGCATTGGAGCCTGCCATGAGGCAAGGCCACTACTCGGGCCTTCGAGGCTGGGATCAGAGCCTGCTGAGAGGTTAGGCCAGTGCTGGGGCCAGCAAGGCCAGGATCGGACCCTGACTTGAGGCTAGGCTGGTGCTGGGGCCACCGAGGCTGGGAAAGGAGCCAGCTGAGGGGTTAGGCCGGTGTGGGGGCCAGTGAGGCCAGAATTGGGGCCTCCCATGAGTCAAGGCTGCTGCTTGAGCCAGCGAGGTCTGGGTCAGTCCACCAGGTGCCAGGCCACTACTGGGACCATCAAAAGTGGGATCAGTACTTGCAACGCGGCATGCACAGAGAAATATCACAGAAAATAAAAACCAGATGCTTTCCCTAATCAGCAATAACTAGGAGGAAAGGGGCAACAGGAAGAGGTTGAGTTATAGAAAGGGCCCTATAGTGAAGCAACTAAAGTGACCAATCAGAGGGTATGGAATAGGGGAGGATGGAATCTCTTTGAAATGCAGGAGGTACATAAACAAATGTATCAAAGTTAATCACCAAACAAGAATGAGATTGAGGGAGGTCCTCTCAAGAATCAATCTCAAGAATGAGATTGATTGAGGTCCTCTCAAGTCTTGTATTCCAATGTGATATATGATTACAATGCACCAATAAAAAAAATAATAATAAATAAAAGCATCCAGTCATCTAAATATGGCATGGCTTGAAATTAAAAAAACAAAAACAAAAACAAAAACAAAAACATGGTCTTACTAAGTTACTGAACACTGGCCTTGAACTTAAACTTCTCCTATCTCAGCCTTCCTAGTACTGGGATTACAGGTGTGTACCACCCTGCCCAGATAGAAATCCATCATATTTTAAAAATTTCTTTAATATATTGGTTTCTTTTTTCCCTATGGTACTAGTTAAATTGTGGCCTTCTAACTCACTCTTCTTTGAGGCTCAACAATCAAGTCATGACCACCAAAAGCTAGAAATAGAAACTAAAAAATGATAGTTACCAAGAATAAAAGTTACATCATCCCCCCCCCACACACACACACACATGCACCAGCTCTCACAGGTTAATCTGCACAGATTCTACAGAAATAGAGATTCTTATGACCCTTTTACAGACCTTAGTTTGTGGGAATACATGTTGGTTTAGCATGAGCCTGATGTAATCGTCCGTAAAGGCAGTGATAATCTTGATTATATACTTGAATCATATTAGTTTTATTCAAGAAAAGTTTGGGAAGGAGGGTGAACTACCAGCCAGTCATTAAATTTCACAAATATTTTGATGGCAAAATTGACCTGTTTGGATTATTTTGGTATCTATACATTGCTAATGGTTTTCTAGACAGTAGAAAAAAAGCTTCATTTTTAGACCTCTAATGTAGAGTTTGATATACTTCTTTTAGTACTGAATTTTGTTCTACCTATACCCAAAAGGTCTAATATGTTATCCCTGAATTCAGGAGAAGTTTGTTATGAATCAAGTGGGGACCTATCAGTAGTTTTCTAGGTTTTGAAAGAGCCCATGTTTCTTTCTTTACTGCTTCAATAGTTAATGGATACAAAAACGAGAGAGGGCCTAGGATATTTGTACTTAATTGGGCGAGTCATAGGAGTTTGTATGATTTTTAACCAAATCCCAGATAATACTTACCTGGAGCATCTGTGCTTGTATCTCTATAAAATAAGATCCTTTTTAAACCTAACCACAATTCCTTAATTATACCTTTAAAGTGACAATTATTCGCTAATTCTACCAAACTACTTAACTGGCTCATTAAAATTTTTAGGTTTTTTAAATCTAAATAAAGACCATACATTGTAACAAGCTTTTATGTCTTATATGTTCTCTGAATGCTCTCTCTCTCTCTCTCTCTCTCTCTCTCTCTCTCTCTCTCTCTCTCTCTCTCTCTCCTTCCCACCTCCACCCCATGCCATATTTGCTCTACTCCTTGATTTGAAAATTATTTGTTGACCCAAAGCAAATTCTCTGCATTATGCAGTCTGAATTTTGCTGATTTTATCTGACAGCACCATTTGACATATTTGTAGCTCTTCAACTTTAATGTTCAGTGGCTCTTTTATTAAAATTAAATTAAATTTTAGTAAGAAAAATAAAGTGCTTATTTTTGTTTTTTCCTTTATTCCTTTATGCTTATTCATTGGAAACTGAGAATTGTCCCCCAAATTCCTTATAACATTTGAGGGGTTCTTTCCAATACCATGTTAGACAGGCATAAGTTATTAACTTTTTATTCATTGTCTGGTTTTTATAGTGAGGTGACCCTGGTAGGCAGCTGGAAGAATGTAGTTTCAGAGAGGATAGACTTGTAGGCTGAGGGAATGTACACTCATTCTCCACTAAAACACATATAATGAGTTAATGATGAACTCTTGGTGACCACATCAGTGTTTTTCATCATGTTACAATAATATATAGAGACCACACCCAATAGCAGGCTGGATGACACCCCTGAAACAAGTATGTTGTTAACATAATATTGGCTGTTTAATTTCAGTGACTTTTTTCCCAGACATTATTTCATGAAATATGACCTCCTCAAATAATGACTTTTTTTTTTAACTGAATATCACTATCAAATATTGTCTTCAGGAAAATAAAGGTAAGGGTCTCAGGCCCCAGGTGATGCAAATATGCCATTTTTATAGGTGAATATCTATAATTAAAGTGTACAAATTCTGTGGGTTTTTTTTTTTTGTTGTTGTTGTTTTTGTTGTTTGGTGGTACTGGGATTCCTGGAAGCCCTTTACACTATTTTATACTTTTTTAAAATTTGGAAACAGGGTCTCTTAAGACAGCCTCAGCTGGCTTCAAACCTGTGCGATCCTTCTGTCTCTGCCTCCCAAGCGCGGGAATTGCAAGTGTGTGCCACCACGCCCGGCAAATTCTGTTTTCTTTTAAAGTCAAATGATTTTATGTTCTAACTTTCTCAAGTGGAAATAAAACAATACTTTATTTTACACTGCTTTCTTCTAGGTTTTAAAATTTTAGTATATCAAGATTTGACAGAAGATTTAAGCTTTATACATTAATATTATAATCTTTATTATTTTGAGGGGGGCAGGACTGGGGATGGAACCCAGGGGCATTTGACCTCCAAGCTATATCCCCAGCTTTATTTTTATTCTTTATTTTGAAACAGGGTCTCACTGAGTTGCAGAGGGCGTCACTAAGTAGCTTAGGCTGTCTGTGAACTGCCATCCTCCTGTCTCAGCCTCCCGAATGCTGGGATTACAAGCGTGCGCCACCATGCCCGGCTATAATCTTTATTATAGGATGTGTATAACCACAATATTAGAACCTTTAAAATATATCTTGGAAAGACCTTAATTGACATTAGCAGTGTTAAATCAATGAAACTAAAATAATAGCATGTCATTCCTTTTCTTTTTTATTAAAAAATGATTGAGTCATACACTAAATGACCTGAGTTGTAGTCTTGATAGCTACTAACTCTTGGAATGTGAAGTCACTTTAATTCTTGATGGTATGGGAAAGCAATTCTCATGGACCTTCTGAGTTTTTATATGTCTTAAGAGCAGCAACACTGATGGTCTGTGTTAAGAGTCAAAATACCATGTTTTTAAGAACATTTGTATAGTGAACAGCCCTGGCAGACAGAGTTAGAACATCCTCCCTAGTGCAGACGGCATTCACTATCTTGTACAGCAAAGATAATGTTGTGAACTGGAAATTGGGCAGGTTGCTTTTGCAATCCATTATAAAATAGTTGGGTCCCCACACATTGGACTTCTCAGCTGTGATGCAACATGTTGTCCAGTGAGACAGGAGAATTTGATGTAAACATGTAGCTCATGTTTCTTGTTTTG
Organism: Muscardinus avellanarius; assembly: GCF_963383645.1. Taxonomy (NCBI): domain Eukaryota; kingdom Metazoa; phylum Chordata; class Mammalia; order Rodentia; family Gliridae; genus Muscardinus; species Muscardinus avellanarius. The sequence continues at coordinate 117,257,480 of NC_137790.1, forward strand.
TTTTGAGTAATGAAGTGTTTTGTTTCTGATCCAGGAGTCTTGTAAGTTCTGCCAGTTTTCATAATACTGTGGTGAGCTATCTTGCCAGTTTATAAGTCAAGTAAAATTTCTACATTTTTTAACTGCTGCTATACTTTGCCTATTTATAGAATTAAGTGATTGGTTATGGGGTTTGTTTAAATTCATATTCTAGTTTTGATTCAGAGAGGAGAAGGAAAAGAGTTTTTAAAGTTCATATCCTCAAGGACTTACAAACTTCTGAAGCTGAAAATATCTATAGTGCTGCAGGCACTTGGACCGTGAGCCAAATGGCAGCCAGTCCTCTCTGATCATGTGCTATAGTTTGTATCTGGAATGTCCCCAGAAGGCAAATGAGTTAAAGGCTTAGGCATTGGTGTGACACTATTGGGAAATGGCAGAAATTTTAAAAGGTGAGGCCTAGCAGAGATCTTCCTGTCACTGGGAACATGCCATTGAAGGGGACTGCAGGACATTGGCCCTTTCTCTTCTCTCTCTCTCTCTTTTACTCCTGGTCATGAGGTGAATGGTCATCCTCTACCATGTATTACCAACATGAAGTGCTGCTCCTACCCAGCACAGATCCCAAATAAATAGTCCAACCAAACTGGACAGGAACCTCCAAAACGGTGAGCCAAAATAAACCTTCCTTCTTTTTAAGTTAATTATCTCAGGGGTTTTGTTACAGTAATTGAAAACTGACAGACACCATGTCTATTACCTGCTTGAAGAACTAGACAGGTTTGAGTGACTGGAGAGAGTAAGCATAGAAAAGCATAAATCCGTTTCTTTTTTTGGCTGAAAGAGATTGGACATTATTATCTTCCGTAACTTGGAAGACATGGGGATGAGGATAACTCTCATGGGATTTAATATGATCCCAGTGTAGAGAGGCTACATAAATTATTTTCATGGCAAATACCTGAAGTATAGGACCATTTGGAAGAGCTGTTCATATGCCCAGTGACAAAGCAGAGAGCAGGATAGAGAAGATAAAAATCCTTCCTTTTTCTACATAGTACATCCCTCTCCTCAGTACCATAAAAATTCAGCCTTGAACATGTTATTATTACATAGAGGAGCCACATGAGTAGCAGCAGTGATCATGGTTGTCAGGAAATCATGAACCCAGCAGTACACAGCATCAGCTGGTGTGGGACAGTGGATGTCACTGAAGCCAGCTTGTCAGTACACGTGGACCAACATCTATAATAAAGACAGGTAGTTTTCCCAGGGCACTGAGTTACTACTTAAGCAGGTTGGGGGAAAGTAAAGCAATTGGGGTTATCATCATTATAAGGACTCATTTGTAACTATGCCTCATGAGGCATGAGGAAACTCAGGTTACACAGTAAATAGAGTGAATTATGGTGAGCCTTTGACAGAGCCTACTGTTATGGAAACAAAATGGAAAATTTTTGAGCTAGAACTTAAGAGACCTTCAGGCTTTTTGCTAAGCAACTAATAAAAATAATTCTTATAGAAAAAAGAAAAGTATTGTAAAGGGATAGATAAACCCTAGTTTACCTATTTTAAAGCTGAGTTTTAAGATTTTGAATTGCAAGAGCCAAATTATCAACATTGCCATGATGAAATTGCAAGTATTCAACTAAAAGTTAAAGAATATATGTTCAAAACCATTTTATATATGAAAATTTGGAGAAAGAACATATTTGGGGTTAGGCATAACCAAGGGGTAATTTTGACACATCTTTGGAAATTCTGCTTGGAAATAATAAATAAAAAGAATCAAGCTAACAGACTTATAAACATTATGATACATGGTAGTAGGTTGAACTAGTCAGTCCATGTAAAAAGAAGAAAATGTACTTTTATATAATAATTATTTCAAGGCCAACTACAGTTTTTGTGTTTGTGTGTGTGTGGTACTGGGGATTGAACACAGGGGTATTCTACCTTCATGCTACACCCCCAGCTTTATTTTTTATTATTTATTTTTGAAACAGGGTCCCACTAAGTTGTGGAGGGCCTCACTAAGCACCTGAGGCTGGCTGTGAACCTGTGATCCTCCTATCTCAGCTTCTCAAGTACTGGAATTACAAGCATGCACCACCATGGCCAGCACCAACTACAGTTTTTCAGAGTGGGAATTACTTTGTTTTCTCTGTTCTACTGGAATCATATAAGACAATGGCTCCTAGTGGTTATCCTAGGAAGACAGGACCCCAACTTTTTCATTGTGGATACAAGAAGGGTGCCATTGTATAAACACAGCTGCTTTAGAACTATGTGAAGTGAGAAGAGACATTTTTCAAAAGCAGAGGTTGTATTTCTTGCTCTAGTTCCTCTCACTAATATATTGTCTTGAAGAGTAGAGCAAATCAAGACAACACTATTTCCGCGCAGTTATCTGTTGCATGCTTTCATTTTTATCAATTGAGTGTCCATTCTCTCTACCGTGCAGCAGTAGGATGATGAATAAGATGTACAGAGTGTGCAACAATCGAAAAAATATAAATAGGAATGTGTCAAGGTTGATTAACTATTACAAGCTTTTGGCGGATTTGTAATGCTGTTGAGAGGGGGTATTTGACATTGCTCAGGTTAGAAACCCTGGCTAGGTTATAAAATTGTAGATAGCGAGGAGCTATTTTTCAGTATCTGTGAGTAGTATATGGGTAATTCATAAACAGGAACCACCCCTCTAAAGAATTTTATTCTTGGCATCCTTTTATTGGAAAAATAGACACTAAGGGGTGTGCCCTTAAAAATACTAATATCTTCCATTTGTAGAAAGCTTAGTAGTGCTATTTGGAAATAATTACCCTAAATGAAGAAAAAAAGATATACATGTAGTTCTCCTTGCTGTTTTAAAAAATAAAACAAACAAAAGACTAATGATACTGGTGTAATTTAACTCAACCTGATTTTCTTTTCCTACAGACACAATGGCCACCATGTTAGCAGGACATTTAAGGCTGTCCATTACTTATGCTGCCCAGCTGTCATGTGAAAGAAGCAATTAACTCCTAAATGACAAAAAAGTAAAAACTGGCCTCAGACAGTTTATCCTCTTGTGGATTAGAGTGTGTCTGGGTAGTTGGCTTGCACATCCAGACAAACAACAAGCAGTTTTAAAGCAACTCAATTAGGTTTTTATTTTGTTTTTGGTTTTTGATGCTGGGGATTGAAGCCAGGGGCATTCTACCTCTTAATTGTACACCCAACCTTGTATTATTATTTTTCTTTTTTTTTGAAACAGGATCTCTCTAAGGCTGGCCTCCAACCTATGATGGTCCTGTTTCGATCTCCCAACTACTGGAATTACAGGCGTGGGCCATCAAACTCAGTTTTAATTTGCTTTTACGTTATAATATATGAGTTTCAACTTAAGCTGTTTGTGTGTGAGTGTGTGTGTGTGTGTGTGTGTGTGTGTGTGTGAACGCACATGCATGCACATACTCATGCAAACATACTTCCAGGCAAATGAACAGGCATAAGAAAATTGATGTGCTTTGACATTAAGTATGACATAAACATCACTGTTGAGGAGTTAAAGATTTATTTCTCTAGCTCTCTGTCACACCACCTTAGTTTATAAACTTTCCCCACTTGGCGATAAAGTCTTGTAGGCAGGAACTCTATCTACCTTAGCATTTAGCTTTGTTTAGTTACCTAGCACACAGTAGTAACTAAACATTTGTCAAATTAAACACAGCTGTTTTTTTTTCTCTTTTTCATACTAGGAATTAAACTCATGGACATTTTACCTCTGAGCTACACCCCCAGCCCTTTTTATTCTTTTATTTTTAATCAGGTTCTAAGTTCCCAAGGGTTTCACTAAATTGCCGATGCTGGCCTGGAACCTGTGATCCTCTGTCTCAGCCTCCCAAGTACTGGGATTACAGATATATGTCTCCAGGCCCAGCTGGCTGCTCCTTTTAATTACATTCTATTTCTTTTCCATCCCTTCGCACATCTTGCATGAGCAGTCTTCTCTCATTCATTATTTATCTTTATTTTTAGGCAACATCCTTCTTGTGTTGTTGACACTATTTATACCTAAGAAAAGTGAACCATCTGTCATCTATTTGCCTAATCTAATAGCTTTTTATCAGCCCTCATTCTGTTTGACCTTTCTGCAATATTTAGCAGAGTTATTCATGCCTCATATTTGAAATTCCTTTTTCTTCTTGGCTGTTGTCAACCTATTCCAATCTTTCCTCCTGTTCGCAAAATATATCTCCCTCTTCAGGTTTGCCATTGAATTTGGTAGGTACCAGGGATTTGCCCTTAGTCCTATCCTCTGGATCACTGTACTTTCTCTTTCTGGACATCTTCACCCCCTCCTAGGGCTTCAGCTCACACATCTATGTTGATCTATACTCAAGTCTCATTACCATTTTCTACATATTTTCTTAACAAGTGGATGGCTCCATTCATATGCAGTCTAAGACCACTTTAGTTTAAAAGCAAAAAAGCAATAAAAGTGGGTTCTAGATAGCTTAGGCAAAGTCCAAGGAAAGAAGGTCCTCACTGGAGAGATTACATAAAATGCAAGGGAGCCTGAGGGTCAGTGGGTGTGTATGGCTAAAGCAAGAAGCCAAACCCTGAGAGGAGCTGAGGAAATGTTCTTTCATCTCTAACCTGCCCCTCTCTCAGAGTATCTCTGGCTTCTCTCAAACAGACAACAAATTTTCTATACTCTACCTCACATGTTGGAACATGACAATCTGTGTTCTCCAAGTTGACATAGCCTCAGTTTGAGATGAGAGAGAGAGAGAGAGAGAGAGAGAGAGAGAGAGAGAGAGAGAGAGAGAGAGCGCTTATCTGCTTTAGTACAGTGAGACACAAGCTCCTAATGGTTCATCCTGGAGAGATGTGACCACAACATGTCCACTCCAGACACTAGAAAGAAGCTACCATACAAGTGGTAGCTGCTTCAAAACCACTTTAAGTGAGAGGAGATGTGTTTCAAGAAAAGGAAGCAAAAGAAATAAGACTTTCTTGGCTAGACTAAATAACAGGCTTCTGTTACCATGCCCATAGGCATAAGGGACTTGTGCCAAACTTGTGATTGTTCACAAAACCAGGCCCACCTCCTGAAAGAGAAATAGAAAACCCACATATCCCGAAAAAGAAACCCAGATCCCTTCATTAAAGGGTAATCCTGCCCATACGCTCCAGGTGAAAATCGCAGCATTATCTCCGACTCCATCCCTACTACCTAAATCCACTTTCCGGTCTGTCCCTTTCAACAGTGACAGCCTCGTGGCTCCATCTTCTGCCACCACATCCTCTGTTATAATAGTCTCCTGGCTCATCTCTGCCACTCCATCACCTATTTTTCCAACTTTGTCCATACTAGACCAGCAAATCATGCCATGTCCTTCTTTATTTAAAAACCATCCCAGTCTATAGAATGAACCACAGATGGCTCAGCTCTCTGCCATCCCTCCTCACCTAGAGAAAACCCCTGCTATCCACAGCATCCCTTGTTCTAGCCCATGAACTCTATTATTTGCTCACCGCCCTGGCCTTTTGTATATGTCAGTTTCTAACCCTGAAATGTCTGATTCTCTTGTTTATTTAACAAAATCTGGCCTGACCTTCTAGACTCAGTTTTGCGACTCAATTCAGATGTCATCTTCTCTGAGAAGCCTGTCCTGACGCCTCACGTAAGCAAAGAAAAGTCATCACATGTACTTTACCTTTACCTAGAACACTGCTTCAGCAACTCTCAGTTGTTTCTATACTTTGTGTGTGTGTGTGTGTGTGTGTGTGTGTGTGTGTGTGTGTGTGCGCGCCAGTATGTGGGCAATCTTCGGCACTTTATTCCCCTCCATTAGGACCGATCTCACATAGGATTTGGCACAGAGCAAGATTACATGAATATTTTAAGTGAAAAAATACAAATATTTTGTTGTCAACCCTAGAATTTAAAGACACTTCTTTTAGATATGTATATTTTTAAGTGGTGAAGAATCTCTTTTGAGAAGGCTGTCTTATAAAAGAGTTATTCAACTTTAAAACCGCTGCACTCTCCCTCTGTGATCTATAGCACTCTGAAATAGCACCACCATGAAACAATTTGCCCTGCAGTGCTGAGGATGACATATAAACAAATAATGGTATTGCAGTCAGAGTACAGAACTTAGAGGTTCAAGAAAAAGCATAAAGTTGGAAAGGGAGAGCATCGGTTTTGGTCATTAACTAGCATTGCAAAAGAAGCCACACAAAGCTGAGAGGGGCCTAGTTTTAAACAGCACCCAAAAATGTTCAACCAAACAAGCACTGTATTTTCTCCTACCTCTGAATAAATGTGGTACATTGTGTACACATTCTGTCCTCTAGCTGCTAAATTATTTTTGTTAATTTATAACCGCAGCCATGATTTATACTGCCTATAAAAAAAAACGGACTAAGAAAAACATTCTCAAATACACAGACACTCAGACATACATACACAACTGCCAAAGTTGATCATTTCATTGGCTGAACTTTCAGCCCTGCCTGTGAGCCGAAGGTGAAGATTAACGCGTGTTGAAGTGGGGGTTAGCTGAGGCTTAACTGTGGGTATCAGGTTGTCTGTACAAAGCGTCAAGTCAAATACCAAGCCAAGACAAAAGTGTTTGTTCTACATTCAGCCTTCCAACCTGGGGCATCAGGTATTTAAGAGCAAGCTTAGAGGCTAGCCTTTGGAGAACATAGCAGAAGGTTGGCCCCAGGAGTCATTGCCAATTAAACAAATGATTCCTGAGAACAAAACAACAATAACTGGTCAAAGAATGAGAGAGAGAGAGAGAGAGAGAGAGAGAGAGAGAGAGAGAGAGAGAGAGAGAGAGAGAGAGATGTATGATAACATCTTGTTTTTCTTGTTCTTCGGCTCTTTTTCCTAGCTCCTCATGAAGAACTGGCATTAAATGCTCTGTGGGATTTGATCAGGGATGGACTGAGCATTTAGAACTGCTGGAAGAGCACTTGTCTTGGTGTTCCCTTGGGTTTGGTAGCAGCTGTCTGAGCAGCCTCTATGATTTTAAGTAAAAAACAGAGAGACTTTGTTAGATGTCTTTCCCACTTCCCAAATCCATACGTTGAATCTCTAGTGATAGGATTAGGAGAGGGGGGTACTTATGCGAGGTGCATAGGATCAGCGCTGTCATAGAAGAGGCCCAAGAGAGTTCATTTGTCACTTCTACCAACTGAAGATACAGCAATATAGCAGCACCTATGAGTCAGAAAGCCACATCTCAGCAGGTACGGAACCCGCTGGTGCCTTAATCTTGGACTTCCCAGACTCCGGGGCTGCAAGAAATAAATTTCTGATTTTGCCCCCTTCAAAGAAGATCCAAGTGTCAGTATACTGTAGGAAAGAGGGTATTTTAAAAAATGTATTTAGTTTATCGCATAAACTGTGCTTCCAAGAACAGAAGAATGGCCTCTTTACACTTGTCCTGCCAGGAGGCGAGTGAGCTGGTTCGACTTGAAATTTTTTAATTTTATTTTAAAAGAAAAAATAAAATTGTCTTTTTGGGCTGTCAAAATTAGCTCCCAAAATATACAATTCCACTAGACCGATTTCGCCACCACACATTTGTTAAGTGACATTTCAATTTCTTATTCAGATTTCTCAAAGTTGGACTCTATTATTCTCAGTTGTATTATTTTGAAGATGCATTTTTAGTTCATCCATAATAAATGAGTGACTAATAATATACAGATATTTTCCTAAGTGCTTTCATCCTTGAATATTCATGACGTCTATTTCTTATTCATCTGGAAGGGTGAAGAACTCTAGGGAGGAAGATGACCTTTTCATCCGTGACCACAAAAAGATGGAAATGTGTTGCGTGCAAGCAATCTCTCCACTGATCAGGGTAATGTCGAGTATCATTCCCCAGGCGTAATTGCTATTTAGCCAGTATACATCAACAAGGGGTGGTGGACAGTACCAGTCTTCATTTCAGCACCCTGATAAGTACTTAGTTACAATGATCTGGATGGATACACATGTACAGCAGTTACTAAACTTGCATTATCAGGGTCTTTTCATTTTTTTTCAAATAAATTTTCAAGGAAGCCCTGGAAGCCATGTCCATATTGCAGTGGACACCAATGGCCTTCATTTTTTGTGCCTGTCCCTGTCCCCGCACCCCTTTCCCATTCATTCTGTTATCCAACGTCATGATTCTGTTCCTACTTATTAACAGAAGCTGACTTCATGTGCCATTTATATTTTTACTTGATCCATTAAAAATACCAATGTATTTGGCATATATCATAGCATCTTTTACACTTATACATTTTTCTTCAAGGAAGATTCAAGTGTCAGTGAGCTGAAGGGGAGGTTACATATTTTGTTATTCAAACAACATATGTGGAACCTCTACTCTGAGTCAGAGAAATTAAGTGAGAAGGAACCTGTTAGGTCCTACTGGTTTGGTTATAGAAAATGCTGAGTTATTGGATGGTCTTCTCCACTCTAATAAGATCATTGACCTGTTTGGAGAAACCAGGAAATGTTGGGTATAAACATGCCATCATGATTTTTCAAATTTAACACATCTTTTTATTTTTCATTCTCTTTCATACCCTTTCATAGGATGATAGATGTGATACCAGCCTGTTGGGGTTTTTTCCCCCCTAGGGCAATTCGGATGCTGCAGTGGACATTTAAGAGGTCCATGTCATTCTACAGTTCATGAATAAATAAAAACACCTAAATATAATTCTCACAGCCAAACACTAATTTACAGATAAAGTCACTCAGAATGCAGACTTGCCGATATCTCCAGAGTCACACAGGTATCAGCAGTAGACCTGATGTTTTTGTCCCAATTCTATCAGAGAAGTGACTGGACTGAGCTCAGAATTAATATCCAAAGGATCATTTGGGGGCTGATTTAGTTCATGTTAGGTAAGCTAATGTTAATTAATTGGGTAAACTAATGTTGATATCTTTTCATTGTTAGCACAAATTTTCATGAATTTTAATTTTTCCCATCACCAGAATTGCATGACCACTGAGCTGTAATTTTCAAGGGACAATATTTATCATATATATATGTGTATATCTCCCATGATCATATATTTGATGATTATATGATATCATATATATGATGATATATATGATGATATATATAATATATTATATATATTATATATAATATATATAATATATTATATATATTATATATAATATATATATATCTCCCATGATCATACTGATTTCCAGATATAGAAAATTAGTGGTCTTCTTCTATCATGGGGTTTATAGAAGACAAGATAAAAATTCTGTATCTTATTCCCAGAAACTAACAGTTGTAATCATTTGTATTTTAAGTGTCAAGAAGCAAAGTGACTGTGGTCAGATATTTAATATTCCCCCAGGATTTGAAGTCTGAGCTCAGAGGCTATTTCAGAATGAACACTAGTTCCATTTGCTTTTCTTACACTGTTTTTGTTTTTATTAATTACTTACCATCCTTTTGCCAGAAAATGTAGTGCTTTGTGTTAGAATAACAAACAAGAAGAACTGGTTTCAGCAACCGTTTATTATTGCCCAAAACATTATAATTAACCCTGCTCCATTTGCCCTGATACATAAACACAACAGAAGGGAGAACTAATGACATCTCACAAGAACAAATAATTCACCATCACACCTAATCTTTTATTGGTGTGCATGGCTTAGCTGCAAGGAACTAATGGCATTGAAAACTTGTTCAAAAATATTTAGCTTCTGGACTGCAGAGAAAGAGCACTAAAAGAGAGGATGATCCTGAGCTTGTAGGTATATTCTAAAAAGTGGGGTTTAGTGCCAGAGAAAATCATTCTTTAGGGAGATCTTACTGTTTCTATTAAATTTCTTTTTTCTTTCTTTCTCTCTTCCTTCCTTCCTTTCTTCCTTCCTTCTTTCATTTCCTGTGTGTGTGTGTGTGTGTGTGTGTGTGTGTGTGTGTGTGTGTGTGTGTACTAGGAATTGAACCCAGGGGCATTCTTCCTTCGAGCCACACCACCAGCCATTTTATTTTTTATTTTGAAACAGGGTCTGCTACATTGCTGAGGCTGGCCTCAAGCCTGCAATCCTTTTGTCTGAGCCTCCCAAGTGCTGGCATTTCAGGCATGTGCCACCACACCTAGCTTTAAATTTCTAAAACAACAGCAATAACAACAAAGCAGTGTTATCTTTCAACCCCCAGACATCTGCGTGGAAGTCACAAGCACCATTTGTAGTTGATTCCACGTGCCAGGGGGTTAACATCTGCCATTTTTCTATGCTTCCCTGCACACAGACTGGTCTCTCACTGCCCCAAATCAATCCAAAGACATGCCCTGATTCCTCTGCTTATGAAGGCCACACTCTGGGCTTCTCATTCCCATAAAACCCATGAATGTGTTCCATGGGACGAAAATTATTTTTAAGAAGGGTGCTTTTACAATCATAGAATTATTAGTAATCAAGGCAATCATAGAATAATAATAAAGATCTAAAAATGATAACACTATTCTCCAACACTATCTCACTATTTAAAATAAAACAGGAATCATTTTCTTTTTCAAAGACAGAACCATAAAATTATTCTTCTACCCAGATTAATTTCTATACTGATGGAGAATGTGCCGGTATTAGAAAATTGCTTTGGTAGTCATTTCAAAATATAAAAAATAGGCAGGACCTGGGTGCTGCCAGGCACTCAGCCAGCTTGTTATAATGCAGAGTTCCCTCACCAAAAGTTTACCAAGTTCACCTTCATATTTTAAAGACAAGTTTACATAATAAATAACTTCTAGCAGATAGGCTAAAATTCCCCAAGGATGCAAGAGGATGGTACAGGACTTTGTCAAAGGGGGCAGATACCATACGACCTGACTTTGTTAACCAAGTAACACATCTTGGTCATAACAAATGCGTGAGCTTGCAAGGGATATAATGGCCAGGCTCACACCTTCATCAGGGCAGAAAAGAGGCTTTTGGTCAAGCGGAAGGGGAGATAGTAAATCCTCATAATCATATCAAAAGGCTTGCACAGGAGATAATGGCTGACTCACACCTAGTTAGTCAGGAGCAGAAAAGACTATTGGTTAAGCAAGATGGGAAATAATGAATCTATAAAAAACTGTTCTATGTTCAAAAAATTCAGTGTTTTATTTTCAAGGCACTCTGCTATGTCCCTCTGATACAGTGCTTTATAATTCTGTCCCTTCTTTCTACTTTTGTAGTAATAAAAATTGCTTAAGCTTACAGCAGTATAGTTCTGGCTATGTTTTCTAAATTAGCTAAGAACAAGAACCCACGCTGTTACATCTCACACTGTTACAGTTTTGGTGCCCAACAGCGGGGCTCCGTTACATATACCTTTTAATTTATCATAACAAATAAGTGTAATAGGCAAGTGTTTACAATCATGTAAATTTTTTATAATGTGTGATTTTTATCAATAGGATCAAATGATCAAGAGACTAAAATAGGTTGTTTCAAGAACTGCTTTTGTAGGCTATTAGACGGTTATGTTTGTCATTTTTTTTTATTTCAAGCTATAATTTAGGTATGCATTGAAGCACATAAAATGAAGGAAGAAGAAAGGAAGTTTTAACACAACAAAGATCATATAAAAGAAAACAATTTTTTATGAAGTCAGTGTTTAAAACTCAGGGTCATACATTTTTGTGGGAATTCATATAAATTCCATGGGTAGAGCCGGGCGTGGTGGCGCACCCTTATAATCCCAGCATTCATTAAGGAGGCTGAAACTGGAGGATGGCGGTTCGCGGACAGCCTCAGCTACTTAGTGTGGCCCTCTACAACTTAGTGAGACCCTGTTTCAAAATAAAGAATTAAAAAAAAATTGGGGAGGGGGTGTGGCTCGGAGGTCAAATGGTCCTGGGTTCCATCCCCAGACCCATACACACAAAAAAAATTCCATGGGTAGATATGACAGTAGGTTACGTTGCTCATCTATGTTAACCATACATGATTATGAGATTCTGGTGTTCATAGTAAATTCATTGAGACTGGTCAAGTAGAATTTCAGGCCAGAAAAATTTATTATTTTAATATTGTTATTATTATCATTTATTAATCTTTATAATATTATTTTATTAACCCAGTTTAAGCATATTTTATTAAACATCTATGTGTGAGATACAGGGATTTTGCAGGGCTCTGGTGTGAATACAGTGTACTCTAACTCTTTACCAGTCAGTGGTCTCTTGTTGGGGCTGAGATACCCAGTAGAATCTTTATCTCGACCTGCTGGCTTCTTTATTCTCCTGCCCGGCTTCCCTGCCCACCCCTGTCTCCGCACCACAGTTCCTGACCCTGCAGGTTCTTGGGGGCATGGAGCAAATTTCCTCCCTGCATTTTTTCCCATGAAATATTCACTTCTGCATGCTTAGCTTGGTCAACTCCTGCTCATCCTCTGCTCTTAACCAGAAGACACTTCATCAAAACAACGTTTAGTCCTCAAAACCTGAATGGCACCAGGCGTGCAGGCACAGGCATGTATACCTAGCGTTTGGGAGGCTGAGACAAGAGGGTCACAGTTCACGGCCAGCCTCAGCTACTTAGTGAGGCCTTTTGCAACTCAGTGAGACCCTGTTCCAAAATAAAGAATAAAAAAACAGGGCTGGGAGTGTAGCTCAGAGGTAGAATGCCACTGAGTTGCACTCCCAGTATCGAAAAAACAAACAAACCAAAAAAAAAAACAAAAAAACCTGAATGGCATCTTCCTTGTAGATGCCTCATCAGGAAAAGTCTGGGTCTCTGATTGACAGACACCACATCTCTGCAATTATTTGGTAGAATCTCATAAACTCCATGAGTCCACAGATCATCTCCACTATAGTGATTGCCGTGTATAAAGAATTTAACAAAGCCTAACAAATATAATATAGATGTGAAATTAATAAATAAATGTTTGGTCCAACGAATATGGAACACACTGTGGTGTCTGTCTAGACACTGTAACTTCCTTTAAGTGAATCAAAATTAATCCACCAATTTTTTTTTTTTTTTTTTTTTTTTTTTTTGGTGGTACTGGGGTTCCTGGAAGCCCTCCTGGTAGGAAGTTCCTGGTAGGAACCTCCTCCTGGTAGGAAGTTCCTGGTAGGCCTCCGGCCTACCTTCCCAGGTACCTATTTTATATTTTTTTATTTGGAAACAGGGTCTCCTAAGCCAGTGCGGCTGGCTTCAAACCTGCGTGATCCTCCTGTCTCCGCCTCCCAAGTGCGGGGATTACAAGCGTACGCCACCACGCCCAGCTCACCAGTTTTTAAGCATCACGACTAATTTCTAAAATGAGATGTGTGAATTTGGCAACAAGAAGAGACTTTTTGGAAGAACTGGCATAAAGATCTCAGAACTTAAAGAAATTAAGTGAGGCAAAAGAAAGGCAAAAGTGAGAAAAAAACAAAGATTATTAGAGAAGGAAGATGAAAAGGAAATAAAGTACTGTTTTATTTTAATAGCCATGCTTGTAAATATTTGCATGTGTAATAGTATTTGTTAATCCCTTTAAAGTTTCTGGAAAACAGACTGCCTTGCCTACCAAAACATCAGACAGGATATAGCTCCTATTGTGCACTCTGCCTGGCAGGTCTGAGGCGAGGCCCGGGTTCTCCCTCTGGGCACTGAGCTCAGGATGGAAATCAGAGCCCCTCCACCCACGTGAGTTCATTTACTACTCGGTTCTAAATCCATTTTACTTTGGCAGTAAAAAGCAAGAGTTTCCTTTTTTATGGAACTTTTGAGAATCAAGGCACTTTCTTCTCATGTTCTATGTCGTGCAAAAGTGCACTAAAAAGATTAAATCGAAAAACCAAATTGTGTGGGCGTCCTCAGCGTGATGTGTTTTCTAGGTCTGATCTGAATTAAAAGGACTCCAGACTTGGAGCAAACGCACAACTACAAGTGCTACTCATACTAATACAGTTTTAATGGGAGACCCAAGAGATTACAATCATTAACACTTAAAATATGCAATTTGGGAAGCTTGGAGTGTAGCAAAGTGATGGAGGGCTTGCCGGGCATGTGCGAAGCCCTGGGTCCCCTCCCCAGCACATAAAAAATAATAAAATAAGACAAAACTTAAATGTATAATTTTATTTTCCAGACAGAAGCATACTTTTATAACATCTCTTATTTGTACATGCATTGAAATTGAGCTGGTTTTGCTATTATGACACCAAATCGATGTTGAAACCATATTTTTCTTAATAGTACATTTAAAGATTTCTAAAATGATTGTTAACAGGAATTCAACATCTTTGTTATGCAAATGTGTCTATCTTGTCATTGGCATTCACTAATGCCATGAAGTAATAATAATTTTAAAAGTATTTTATTCCTCAAAGATTTGTTTAAATGTATATGCTTTTTTAATCTGTATGCCACATGGCAAAGCAGGTAATTATTTCCAAAAATGTCATTTCACTACCTAAGAGGAAAAGTCCCCAAAAAAGAAAAAAAAAAAAGACAAGTAGTGTATAACCATTTCTTAACACAGATATATATGTAGGAGGAGCACAGGAGGGGATGATGCTCCCGAAGAGAAATGTAGAAAAAAAAGTAGAACAAAACAAAAGCAAAAATAAAAACTCTCTGAAACAAGTGAAGAGATCTTCTTTTAGTGATAGTCCATGAATATACAGATGTGCTTGTTTCCACATTTTTAAAAAATATAAAGACAGGAGACTTTTATAGCTTTTTTATATACTTGTTCTATATAACTAAGGATATATCATGGAACATTTATATTAGCAAAAGAATCTGCATGGTGGTTTTTAAGTGTTCATAGGATTCTATTTAATAATATGTATTTCTTTATTTACTTATGTAGCTCATTCTTGATATATCTTTTTTCTGTTTTCCTCTGCTTGTTATTACAAACAATATTATAAAGAAATCAGTGCAAATGTCTATTTGTACATTCAATTTTAAATACAGAATAAATTCCAAAAAGTGAAATTAAGGTGGCAAAGAGCATGAGTCTTTCATATTTTGAAATAAATCAGTAATGGCTCTCCAAAACACTCGCACTAAATTAAGCTTTTATCAAGAACCTGGTCCCGTGCAAATAGTCAATATCAGTTTTTCTACAATTGTTTTACCCTTATGCTATATTTTCAAAAAGTCATAATTAAGGGGCCAGGCATAGTGGCACATGCTTTTAATTTCAGCATTTGGGAGGCTGAGACAGGAGGATTGTGGTTCACGGACAGCCTCAGCTACTTACTGAGGCCCTCTGCAACTCAGTGAGACCCTGTTTCAAAAGAAAGAATAAGAAATAGGGCAGGGGGTGTAGCTCAGAGGTAGAATGCCCCTGGGTTCCATCCCCAGTACCACAAAATGTCATAATCATTTTAATTTTACTTAGTTCACAGAGACTTTAAACATATTTTAATCTCCTTCATTGTAATTGTGTTTGTATTAGCCATTCTGTTCTTTGTTGAGTCTTACTATTTGATGTGATTGTATGTATTAAGACAATTAGTCCTTCATGTGTTTACAGTGTTGGAAATTTACCCCCCCCCCTTACTATTGTATTTGGGCTTTGTTTTACGATGCTTTTGTCATAAGATCTCATGTGTATAGTCTAATTGTTAGCTTTTTTTCCATTACAAATTCTTGACTTTCTTCACTTAAAGATAATAAAAATATTCTTCCATTGGTTCTTGTAGTGTGTCTTAAAATTCCTTAGGGCCACATTGATATTTTCACTAACTCCACTGAGTGTGAGTTCCATACAAAAATATACATGCATTTTAGTTGAGATTTTATGAGTTTTGAGTCTATATCAACAAAGTCACTACCATAACCAAGCCACAACCAAGATATAGCACATTATCACCACTCCCTAAAGAATTTTGTTTTTGCCTTTCTGTTTAAAGAGCTTCTTTTGTCTCTCTACCATGTGATGACTGGTCTGCTTTTTGTCACTGTTTAGTTTACATTTTCTCTAATTTTATGTGAGTTGAAGTACACACCATGTCTTCCTTTGTGTCTTATGTTTTTACATCAGCCACATGATTTTGAAATTTATCCAGGTTCTTATATGCATCCTTTTTATTGCTGCATGCTGTTTAATTGTATAAAAACTACATTTGTTCATCCATTACCTACTCATTTGATATTTGGATTGTTTCCACTTTTGAGCTATTTTGAGTAAAGCCACTACAAGCATGTATGTGCAACCCTTTTGGCAGGTGTACAGTTTCATTTGTCTAAGGTCAATACCTATGTGGGAAATGTACTGGCAATGGCAAGTTAATTTTTTTAATAAACCACTAAAAATTCTCCATACTAATTACTCTATTTTACACTTCCACTAACCATCTATGAGACTTTTACTAGTGTTTGGATCATTTCATTTTAAATATTTGACACATCTTGAATTTACTTTGATACAAATAAAAACCGAGTGGTAGAAATGTTAAATGATTCTACAAACTTAGCAAATTTTCTCAGTCTGTTAAGTGAAGACCTATGTTTTTTTCCTGAAATGGGACTTGTTTTATATATGAGATTATTTCTGCAGTTGATATTCTGTTTCTGCCTCTTCACATTCCATTACAATATTGTTTTAATGGTAGGTTTTAGTAGAGATGTTCTGCTTACAAAATAATAAAAGCCGAAGTCAATATAGAAACAAAGGAAAATCCAAGGTATTATATACTTGCCGAGATTATTTTCTGCATCATTTCACCCAGTGATATCACCAGGCACCCAATTCTTTCCATTTCTCTGTTTGGACATGCCCACAGTTGGCTATGCTCTGGCAGGAAGTAAGGTGGTTGCAGTCAGACAAACTGACAGCTTATTCCCTGAGGAAGGGAGTGGACAGGATATGTTTCCCCAATAGCTCAAGCCAGGCTCTCCTCCCAGGACTTGGGTCCCAATGGCCAACATTTTGGTTTTTTTCTCTTCACCAATTACGGTGGTGATGGCATTGGCAATACCGTTATTGGCTTAAAATAAGTATCTGCAGATAGAATGAATGTGAGAGAAAAAACAGCCCCTCTAATTTGTCATGTTTATAAAGAATTTTAACATTGAGGGAGAAGAGTTTCCACCTCATTATTCTTTCTTTCACTAATTTTTTAGCTATTCTGATGTATATATTGCTCTATACGCTTTAGAATCAGGTTGTCACAATGTTTTAAAGTCTAATTGTATTTTTTATGGAATACTATTGCAATGTATTATAATTTGGGAAAAGTTAACATTCTTAAAATACTGAGGTATCGTCTCCAAGAAGAACATCATTTATCATTCATTCTGGTTTTGTAATTGGTCTTTTGGTAGAATTTTAGCATTTTCTTCATATAGTCTGTTAAGTAATATTTTATTATTATAAGAAATATATTATTTTATTATATACTGTTATATTTTCTCTTTATCTCTCCTTATACTTATATATGTATATATGAGCTATGGCTTTTTAATAATTAATTTTGTAAGCAACCATGTTAATAAAATACTATATCTTATAGTTTTTTCATGTATTTCATTTAAAACTTCCAAATATATAGTCATATTACCTGAAAATAATTTTAATTATATTTTCACCTTTCTACTCTTTATGTCACTTTTCTTAAATGGAATTTAACAATCTATCAGAGCAGCATTAAATCTATTTATGATATTCTGGCATTTTACAGTTAAGCACACAACACCGTATTTGTCAAAAATACCTTTTTCCCACAGTAAGAAAATTTTGTCTTGGCTAATTACCATGAAGAAAGTTGAATTCTCTCAAGTTCCTCTTCTGCTGTTATTTTTTTAATGGGAAATTCTGAAGAAAATGAGCATATTTTTCAAATATGAACCATCCTTGCATTTCTGAGATGAGATGACTATACCATGTAACCCAAATGATATGCTGCTGCATTCTATTGAGGATTCATTTCTTTAACATTTGATTTATTGTACTTGTAGCACCAATTAGATATCTCTCACCTATAGTAACTTTGGAAATTTTTTTCAGTAACAGACTATTAAATTGAAGATCTGTGCAAAGCATTAAGATGAAGCACCAGATATCCTTCTATTCCAAATGAGGTTTTATACCAGATATAGAATTTACAATGAAAATGATACTGAACTGTCTACATAACTTTTAAAGCCCTACTCATGCTTTAATTTTTTAAATGTTCGTGTATTGTCCTTAATGAGAAAGTTTTGTAAAAAGAAACTGAGAGCGTCTCCAGGATTCTAAGAATCCCAATCCCATGGTGGGGAGAGAAACACACAGTGTCAGAGTTCTCATATCATACAAGATGAGAGAGGTTTTAAAAGACTACTTACGAAGCTTTATTTGGGTTCCCCCAATGAGCTTTGGCAACAGAATAGAATTTTCTGGGATACTAAAAGGGGTCAAATGTGGGTTAATCATGGGATCAGATATGAATCCCAGTAGAAATGTCAGCCTGGGGTGATTTTAAGTGCAATCCAACTCAGGAGCATTGCCTTCAGGGTAGAGAACATCAACTGGAAAATATGCAGGGTGTATCGCCAGGGGAAGTTCTTGGAACATGGACAGGCCTGACAAAGAAAAAACACCTCCATTGCCCAGGAAGATTAGAAAAGACGACCGACAGAGAACATTCGGAGGATCCATGAACCTGTCCCAGAGTAAAATGTTGGCTCTCAAGCATTGCACTGCCCCAAAATCATGAAGATAGTTGTCAAATACAAACATTCTTGCCTGACTCACTTCTTCCATCGTTCTTAACCCTTCCTCTAATCTGGTCTCATTACTTTGACAATGTCAGTGTTAAATTAAGAGATAGTAGGTAGAATAAAAAGTGAGTATAAAGGAGAAAAAGAGAATCAAGGCTACCATCATGCCCTGCCAGTTAGTCAACTCAAAGGCAATTCCAGCTAGAAGGGAAAGGATTTAGTTTAAGTCAAATTCAAAGATTTTTGTTGTTACACAAGACTGGATGTTTTACAAATCTTCAACTTAAAAGCAGTGGTCCAAAATTAATGGTGCTCATCTCACTTTATCATCTAGGGACAGAGAAAGGTTGATGTTTCTCCATCATGTTTAAAAGAATGGTGAGAGTCAAAATACATTTGCTCCCACCCCTGCAACTCTATTAGTTTTGTTTTATTTAACTGAGGCACAAAAACATAAAAATTTACATATTAATGATGTGCCATGTTGTCTTGGTCAATATTCTTACTGCTGTAATCAAGGACAGCTGGCCACACAACTTGGAGGAAGAAGAGTTTATTCTTTCACAGTTTTGGGATTTGGGGGTTCAGTCCATGTGAGGCTGTGATCTGTGGAGCTTGGGGCATGGCAAAAAGAAACAGAGAGAGGGAGAGAGCAAGGGGTCTGCTCTCATGTCATGGAGAAAGCAAACAAGAGAGTGAATAAGCAAGGACATTCAAAGACAAAAGACAAAAGGACAGTCCCAGCCAGGCGTGGTGGCATGCACTTGTAATCCCAGCACTTGGGAGGCAGAGACAGGAGGATCACCCAGGTTCAAAGCCAGCCAAACTGGCTTAAGAGACCATTTCCAAAAACAAAAATGTATAAAATATGTCTGGGAGCGTAGCCCGGAGGTAGAAGGGCTTTCAGGAACCCCAGTACTGAGGAGATAGAAAGGAAATAGGCAGATAGGGAAAAGGCCTTGGTAGAAAAAAGCTAATTTCCTGAGTTCCCTGAGGGGCAACAAATGCCTGAAATTCCAAAGGCTCAGGAGATAAGAAGGTCAAAGCTTCACAAGGCCATCCTGAGTTTCCTAATCAACAAACCCACCCAGCAAGTCTGGCATTCCTGAAAGGAGACCCTTCAAAGAACTTGCAAATATCCTATGCAAATTCTCCTTGGAATCTCAAAGTCACCCTAACCACAAACGGACTTGCAAGCGGTCAGGCATTGGCCAGTCAGATGGCAAAAGTGGAGACTTCCCGCTCAGGACCCCCTCCCCTTCTGGGGAGCTGTTCTCTCTCTCTCGCAGGTCGTGTTGGCCCTGAGAGAAGGCAGAGTGCATCTGAGGGCACGTGGCTCGGGCAACTCTCGAGTAGTGACCTGAAGGCCTCTGCTGGACATCATGGCTGACCAGGCCCCTAGGGGTGACCTGCACCTCTTTTCTGGCAGATCGCGTGGACTCTGGGAGAAAGTAGCTTGCAACTGATGGGCACTTGGCTCGGGCGACACTCGGGTAGTGATCCTGAAGGCAGCTACTGGACCCCAGAGTTCCGACCGCCCCTATGGGGTGTTCGGCCACTTTTCTCTATTCCCTTCTGGCAGATCGTGCGGACTCCGGAAGAAAGCAGCCTGTACCTGAAGGCAATTGGCTTGGGCTACTCTCGAGTATTGTCCTGAAGGCAGCTGCTGGACCCAGAGTTCCAGACCCTTTGGGGGTGTTCAGCCACCCTTGCCCCATTCCCTGCTGCTTCCAATAAACCTTTTACTCCCCTTCCTGAGGTCTGCGGGTGTCATTCTTCGCTCTCCGTAGTAGACAAGAACTCGCCGGGGTTTTCTCGCAAGAAACCAACCCCCCCACCCCCCGTTTCATTACCACCATAAAAAAAAAAAAAAGAACATTCCCTAAGGCCACACCACACCCACAGGGACCACCTTCTCTAGCCACACCCCACATGCCTAGGTTACCACCCAGTTAATCCATTACAATGAATTTTTTCACCAATGAGATTACAACTCTCATGACTTAATTACATCAGTGCTGAGCATTAATACATGAGCTCTTCAGGGGACATCCTATATCTAACCATAACACATGTGATGTTCAAATATATACATGTATATATTAAACATGTATATATTATTTAACATTTAAATCAGGTTAAATATTATATTAGATAGAGAATTTCTCCTAAAGAGCTCATTTATTAATAGTCAGGCTTGATATAGTTAAGCCATGCGAATTGGAATTCCAGCAGTTGATAATGAATTTATCTGGGTGGTTGCCTAGGTGGCCTTGGGCTTATATATAGTTTCTCCTCCCCTCACTTTACCTTGTTTATTTCTCTCTTAGTCAGCATTCTTAGTGATATAATTGAAGATACTGATCACATAACTTAGAGGAAGGAAGGCTGATTTGCTCATGATTTTCCTTGGAGCCTTTGGAGTTTATTCCTTGTGAGGGCAGGGACTGTGAATCTCAGGACATGGCAGTGGGAGGTGAAACAAGGGAGTAGGCAAGGCTTCAATGTTACATCTTGGAGGCTAGAAGCAAGAGAGATCAAGGGGAAGAGGAACCACATATAATCCCCAAGGCTGCAGCCCCAGGGACCCACCTACTGTAGCCGCACCCTACCAGAAGAGGCACCACCCACATAATTCCATTATAATGGATTCATGCACTGTTGAGATTACAGCTCTCATGACTTAACTATATCAGTTCTGACTATTAATAAATGATCTCTTTGGAGATATTCTAAATCTAACTACAACAAATATATCTATCCCTTCTGATGTGTATAATTTATTTTTTATGAAAACATACATATATACATATATTCATATTTTTTCTTCTTTTTTTTTTTTTTGGTAGAAAACCCTCAAGGGGAGCCTTTATTTCATTTGCCTCCTGCTTACAAGGTCGAATTTCAACCTGTAACAATTGGTTCTGCTGGTTTAGTCAATGGCTGGGAATATCCCTTTGTGATTCCATCATCGGGACAGGTCCAAGGGCTGTGGATTTAGCGGGTGAACCCCTCCGCATATGGCTTCCCTAGCACCCCACAGCCTGGTTCCAGTTCAAGATCACCAAGGAAATGAGCTGTGCTCCTTTTCACTAGTTCAGAGATCAGACCTACCTCATTTACATGTAGAGGATACTTTCTCAAGTATATTTAAAAAGTTAATCATTTTCCTATTGTTCTTTAAAAATTGGGCGCCCATCTTTTCCCTACCTCTAAAATTCCTTTCTTGTTCACATTATCTCTCTCGATTGCTTATTATAAAAAAAAAAAAAAGATGTGGGTTCATTGTGCACATTAGCAGGTCCATACAGAAAAACGCACAGAAGTTTTATATACCACTTACAGTAACAGCTTAGAGTATAAAGCCATGAAAGAAGAATATGAAACATTAGACTTGCTCAGAAAGAAGGCTGCCTAAGACAATACCAATTTAGTTACATCAGAATTTTCCCTTCTCCAGCTGTTTAGCAGTGGCAATGTTTTTAACAAGTCTGATAGTTAAATATAAAGTGGTCATTCCGTATATCCCCATCCCCACCCATCTTCTGAAAAAACGTGTTTTTCAGGTTTTATTCCCCTTTTGTTTAAATTTAAGAGTCACATTGTAGCCATGTGTCCCCAAAGAGAATGACAACTTGCCAAGACCTTATTGTGTTTTGACAGAAATCTTACTGGAAAAATAGTGATGATTATTTTCCAATAAATATTGAGTGAAAAATAATTTTAACCCCAATCTGAGGCATAAAGTTGCTTTTCTGGGGACATGACTACTGTAAATTAGACAACTGTAGCAACCACCCAAGAGAGTAAAGAAAACCTACGACAGTCTGCCATGGTACAATGAGAGTCTATCAGAGCTCATCGTGGTTTTTTGTGAGATCTTCCCCGTAATTGGTAGCTTGGCTTCCAACAAACATGTTCCAGTTTTCCAGTATTTCCTCTTTTGTTAGCTTCTCATCCTTATTTTTGTCAGACTCATACACCAGGTGCCTGGCCTCGGCCTGCGCGTGGTCATAATCCTGAGGAAGGATCCAGTGGCGAATCTCATCTTTGTCCAGCTTCCCATCCTTGTTCAGATCCCGGAAATCACTGAACTGCTCCCGTTCCGACAAAACCCAGTCTGGCTCAGGGCCGTTTTCCTCGTGGGAAAACATATCTGCAATATACTCGTCCTGGTCCACGAACCCATCCCCATCCTTGTCAATGTCCTCTAGGGTCTCCAAAACCACAATTTCCTTCATATGCTCAAATTCTTCAGGATGCAGAAAGGCAGTGAACTCCTCCCGAGTGGCTGTCAGGTCCCCATTGAGGTCTGCAGCCTTGAACCTTCTCTCGTCACGTGGCAGCATCTTTTTGAAGGTGTGATGATCAGAACTATCTTGGAACTCTGCAGGGTTTCCTAGGTAGTAGCCATAGGTGGCTTGCTTATATTCTTCCCAGGAAATTTTATCATCTTTGTCTCTATCATAATTCTTCTAGACTTTAGCAACATTATCATAGATGTATCTTTTTTGCACCCGTTTGATCCAAGTTTTCAGCTCCTCGGTGGTGACAAAGCCATCCCCATCACTGTCAATCCGATCAACAATCTTCCCCAGCCGGTCCTGGCTCTCGGCGGGCGTGAGCTGGTCGAAGGTCTTGGAGTCCTCCTTGCCCAGGAAGGCCTCGTGGTCGTACTGGAAGCTCTGGTTGTCCTCGGGCGGCCGCTCGCCCAGCTCGGAGTCGGGCCGCACCACGCGCTCCTTGCGCACCGTGGGCTTGGCCCGCGGCGCCCGGGGCAGCAGCGCCAGCGCCAGCAGCAGGCCCGCTGCAGCCATGGTCCCGGCTGCAGGCTGCGGGGAGGGCGGCCGCGGGCCCTGCTCGCCGCCCATTGGCCGCGCGGCCCGGAGGCCGGGGCGCCAGCCACGTCCTTTTCTTCTAGATTTTTAAAATATACAGTACATAGTTATTTGTAACATTTGTGAGGTTTGGGGCTTTGTTATTTTGGAGCCAGGACCATTCTATCTCCAAGGTACAACCCCAGCACATGTGATTTTTTATTTTGAAACAGAGTATCACTAAGTTGCTTAGGGTCTCAATAAGTTTCTGAGGCTGCCCTCAAACTTTCAATTCTCCTGTTTCCATTTCCCAAGTGCTGGACTAATTTCACCAAGCTGGACTAATTTTCACTTTTGACAGAAGGAAAATACCTGTTATTGGGCAGAGTTCATGATATAATAGCTTTGCACTGGTGAACACTAATATTGAGACTGAGAAAAGATTCTTGAAACAAGACTTGATAACTAAGCTATGAATCTTGATTAATAAACTATATTTTAGTTAATGCTCTTTTTTATCAGAAATAAGACTTTTTTCCTGAAGCAAGTAGACAAATAATTTTGTATTATTCTTGGTATTGTATAAATATGACTAGGCAAGTATGCTTAATCACAGAATTTTTAAGATGGGTACAGAAAACATGTTTAGTTCATTCCAGTATTAAGGAATGCTAGATGCAGGATAAAGGCCTTTTCTAGTTCTCAGATTCAATTTCACACATTCAACTGATGAGAAACAAATCTTCTAAAGTTGACAGAACAACCATACGGCCTCCATGATGAAGCATCATTGCAACAAAATTTGGAAACATGAGGTAATATAGAAATTTGATAAGCTACAGATTGACAAGGCTTCATAATATCTGGGATACAAAAGTCCACAAAAAAAAAAAAAAAAGTTTAACACCACTAGCAGTCAGGGAGATGCAAATCAAAACTGCACTGAAGCTGGGTGTGGTGGTGCACGCTTGTAATCTCAGCGCTGGGAGGCTGAGACAGAAGGATCGCACAGGTTCAAAGCCAGCCTCAGCCACTTAGTGAGGCTCTCAGCAACTTAGTGAGGCCCTGTTTCCAAATAAAGTGTAAAAAATAGGTCTGGGAGTATAGCCCGGAGGTAGAAAAGCCCCTGGGTTCCACCCTCAGTACCACAAAGAAAAAAAAATCTGCACTGAAATTCCATCTAACCCCAATCAGAATGGTAATTATAAAAAAAAAAAATAAAACAACAATAAATGCTGGTGAAGATGTGGGAAAATAGGAACTCTTCTACACTGTTGGTAGGATTGCAAATTAGTACAGCTACAATGGAGATCAAAGTGGACTGTCCTTAGAAAACTGGGAAAGATACTACTCCTGGATATCTTTACAAAGAGACTGAAATCAAAATATTATAGTAATATATGCATATCCGTGTTTATAGCAGCAAAATTCACAATATCCAAATTATGGAGCCAACCTAAGTATCCATCAACAGATGAATGGGTTACAAAGTTATGGGATATACACACAATGGAATTCTACTCACCAATAAAAAAAACAAAATTAAGTCATTGCAGGAAAATGAGTGGCCCAAGAGAACATGTTAAGTGGAATTAGCCAGACACAGAAAGTGACGGGTCATATGCTTTCTCTCATAGGTGAAAGTTAGGGAGTAAATCAGATAGTGGATAAGAAACCTCAGTAGAGCCGGGAAGGTGGTCTAGGGGAAGGGATGGGAAAGAAGGAGAATCAATGAAGGACGTCTTCCCCACCATTACCCATTGCAATAACCAAAAATGTATCCAGATATTGCCAAACATACTGGAGCAGGAAAAGGATACAGAGAAGGAACCCTCCTTCCCACTTGAGGCTGTTCTGGAAGAACATTAGGCCTACCCAGTTTGTGTGTCTTACCACCTCAGTAGTAGGGAGACCATTGGTTATCATTAATTATGTCTAAGTTATTTGGTTGTTCGTTTACTTCCAACCTCTTCCATACCTAAGTGCATACAGCAGGAAAGAAATAAGAAGCCGAAATGTCTCTACGAGTATCCTTGTATTTGTTTCTTCAATTGCAAAGTCTTGTTTTCTTTCCAGAGGACTTAACTTGATACTTTTTTCTCCCATAAGAATCAACTATAAACCGGGCGTGGTGGCGCACGTTTGTAATCCCAGCATTTGGGAGGCTGAGACTGGAGGATCGTGGTTTGTGGACAGCCTCAGTTACTTAGTGAGGCCCTCTGAAACTCAGTGAGACCCAGTTTCAAAATAAAGAATAAAAAATTGGGCAGGGGTTGTAGCTCAGAGGTCAAATGCCCCTGGGTTCCATCCCCAGATCCTCAAAAAAAAAAAAAAAAAATCAACTATAGACTCTACATCCTAGACCCTGTCAATAGACAAACCAAGCTTTAAATATTTGCATAGAATGCTGTTAAGAGTGATCAATTTCATCACTTTAATAAACTGCATCTTAAGCAAAAAGAAGCATTTGGAATACAATCAAAGCATGATTTTTGAGTTGAAAGTTACCTTGGTTTCGTGACAAGCTGTTATTGGAAAGTCATGACTGCAGTTTGCTCTAGACTGAACCATTAGCCAGGAAGAGTCACGAATTTCCCGTTTCCTATTGTTTCGAGTGCTTCCCTGGCTCCCGGGGGCGAGTTATGCAGTGGCAAAGTTGGGCTGATTTTCTTCCTACTTCACTTTCAAATTGCAGCATGAATAATATTATGTGATCTTAATGGTAGTTCATGAGAACTGTGCTAGGTTTTTTATTTCAGGGAGCTCTTTCATTGAAATGTTTTTCTTTTTAAGCATATCTTTGCACATCTTCACACATTCAGCTCATTTAGTGGTATTCCTATACATAAAGAAAGGGGGGGAATTGGAGGGGAGAGAGAGAAAGGTGGCAGCTAAAAGTGCTGCCCTGCAGTCAGCAAGATGTGATAGAAAGAAGAAGAATCATGATAGGCCAGTCAAAAATATGAGTTGACTTCTTTTTAAGATATATAATGTCTCCTTATATTTATTTATTCATAATAGGGACAAGTGATTTCCATTCATTCATGCAAGAAGAATTTACTGAGAACTTCATATAGACCAAACGTGTGCTGAGATTACAAGGGTAAATGTGAACCGTTTGTCGTCCTCAGGGATTACATTAATATGGGCATGTTAATATTTATAAGGAACTCATCTGATAAGCAAAATATTATGTAAACAAAGATTTTTTCTTTTTAAAAATTTTTCTTTTCATACTTTTATTGGTGCATTATGCTTTCATATCATGAATGACAACATTTTTATTTTTGTATTTTTGTTTTGTATTTTTGTATTTTTGTTTTATAGTTTTGTGGTGCTCAGGGTTAAACCCCAAACTCCCTGTGTGTTCCACCAGTGCTCCCCCACTGAGCCACGCCCCAGCCCTTAGGCAGGGAACACACAGTGGAGAATATCATGTGAATTTATGTGCAAGGGTTCTATAGGCAACCCTTCCTCGAAATACATGAACGACAACCTAGACCACATCTTTGAATCAGATGGCTTAATATTACCTCTGCCCACATTAATTTATAATTGAAACAAAATTAAAGATTCTATAAAACAAGGAAAGGGGGTTTCTACTACTTTAGTTATATTCATTGAAATATCAATTCAATAACATTTTGGAAATATTTATTAAGTCTAAAACAATCAGATTTTTTGATACAGCACATTTCTAGATATTAATCATCCAGAAATAAAACTTCAAACTTTGAAAAATGCATAAACAAGGATATTGACTTCTGCTTTCTTTGGCAGTGAAGAAATCAAACTTCCTTTATTGGGGGAAAGCAATAATAGACCCATTTAATGAACTATTAAGAAGTTGTTAAATATAAAGAGACAGTGCTGGGTGTGCTGGCACATGCTTGTAATCCCAGCATTCGGGAGGCTGAGACAGGAGGATCGCAGTTGACAGCCTCAGCTACTTAGTGAGGCCCTCTGCAACTCAGTGAGACCCTGTTTCAAAATAAGGAATAAAAAATAGGGCTGGGGATATAGCTCGGAGGTAGAATGCCCCTTGGTACAATCTCTAGTACCAGACCATAATTAATTAATTAATTAACGAATACAAAGCTAGATGAAAATAGAATGAAAAAATGGTCAAGATATATCACTAAATGAAAACAATCCAGCCAGGTATGGTAGTGCACCCCTGTTACCCAGTTCTTGGGAGACTAAGACAGGAGAATTCTAAGTTTGAGGCCAACCTCAGCAAGTGAGTTTAATGAGATTCTGTTTCAAAATTAAAATAATAAGAAAAGGTTAGGGGTATAGCTCAGAGGTAGAATGTCCCTGGGTTCAATTCCCAGTATCCCCAAAATTTTCAATAAAAATAGAAAACGTTCATATTTTTACACTATTTAAAAACTATCAGTAAAGACAGGCGGGAGTGAAGGGGAAGGAGGTAAATGGAACTAAACCTAACTTAGGGACCCCTTGGTATAT
Source organism: Muscardinus avellanarius (assembly GCF_963383645.1). Taxonomy (NCBI): domain Eukaryota; kingdom Metazoa; phylum Chordata; class Mammalia; order Rodentia; family Gliridae; genus Muscardinus; species Muscardinus avellanarius. Next base: position 117,285,428 of record NC_137790.1, read on the forward strand.
CCACTCACTAAAAATGCCAAAATATACAGCTAGTATTAGTATTTACATATAGAAGAGAATTATATGATGAGCTTGCTCTTTAAAGAAACATTTAAAGCCGGGCATGGTGGTGCACGCTTGTAATTCCAGCATTTGGGAGGCTGAGATCCGAGGATCGCGGTTCGTGGGCAGCCTCAGCTACTTAGTGAGGCCCTCCGCAACTCAGTGAGACCCTGATTCAAAATAAAGAATAAAAAATACGGCAGGGGGTGTAGCTCAGAGGTCAAATGTTCCTAGGTTCCATCCTCAGACCCACAAAAAAAGAGAAACATTTAATTTTTTTATATTGATGAACTATAAATGATATGCTTTGAGTTGAAACAAAAAAAAAATCCCACAAACATAATAACTGACTGGCGAACAAAATTTTTCTCAGTGCTAAATAATAGAAATGAAAAGTTTGGATTTATATGGCTTTTTAATGTGTATTCTTTGAGTGCAAAGCAAAGACTGTTTTTAATTATGGTTTTTACAAACCATTTACCAAAGGGCCAAGTGCATGCATTGTTTAATAATGTCTCCAAATTGCCATTTTCTGATTTCAAAAAGGGCACATAAAAGATGTTAAACAAACAAGTAAATAGAAAAAAATAAAAATATAGGTAAAAAACAATAGTAGATTTTTATAAGTGGAAGAAATCAAAGTGTTGCTAGAATTTCTCAGGAAACCAGACCTAGATGATTTCAATGTGGCCTTCCGGGTCATCATGAAGATATATTTGCCTAAGTAGAAGGAGAATATGGATTTGAGGCATTATTATTATTGTTGTTGTTGTTGTTGTTGTTGTTGTTGTTGTTATGGTGCCGCGGATTGAACCCAGGGGCATTCTATCTACGAGCTACACTCCCAGCCCTATTTTTTATTCTTTATTTTGAAACAGGGTCTCACTAAGTTGCAGAGGGCCTCACTGAGTAGCTGAGGCTGGCCACGAACCCATGATCCTCCAGTCTCAGCCTGCCAAGTACTGGGGTTGTGAGCGTGCACCACCATGCCTGGCTGAATTATTATTTTTAAGTATTTATACACATAGAATAAGGTGAGTTTTGTTTGCTTGTTTTTGTCTGGGCCCCACAAAGACATGAAGTCAGGCCGCTATCAACACCAAAGAGCCCCAACACCACTCTTATCAGGGCTTCACGGGGACTTTGAATTTTCAGGAGATTCAGATACACACGCTGACTAAAGAAAAGCAGAGTTGGCTCGCTGAAGATTCAAAGACCTGAGGGCGGCACAAGGTAGAACATCGTCTTCACTTATGTCTCCGGTACCCCCAAAGCGGAACTTGAGACTAAAGAGTGTGTGAAGGCCGGGCGTGGTGGTGCACGCTTGTAATCCCCACGCTTGGGAAGCGGAGACAGGAGGATCGCGCAGGTTCGAAGCCAGCCGTGCTGGCGTAAGAGACCCTGTTTCAAAAAATATAAAAAATAGGTCTGGGAGTATAGCCCGGAGGAAGAAGGGCTTCCAGGAACCCCAGTACCACCAAAAAAAAAAAAAAAAAAAGAGTGTGTGAAACTGGTTTATTTCAGTCAGTGATCTCAGTAAGTAGAACAGTGGAAAGAAGAAAACGGGGTAGGAAAAAAAGTCAATCTAAACCTATGCTGGTGAGCTGGCTCCCCGTGGGATGTTAGCTCTGAGACCTGCTGGGTCCTGCTAGCTATGTACTACATGTAGAAAATGTTTCAGAATTGCCGCTCCAATTGTCATTACAAAGGGTGTTTATCTACCAGCTCTCACCCCGGACAGCATTTCCTCAGGTGTTAACTCTTTTGCTGTTTGAGGTCTGTGCATGTGTCGTCCTGGCTGAGTAATGTGAGCCGTCTGCAAAGGTCCCAACTGGGGCGGTAGAAAAAGCTAGAGGAACAGATAGTTATGCATCGTGGTGGAGGTGAGGTGCTGTCAGCTGCATCTGTGGGCAGCTGGTTTCCATGGCAATGACAAGAGCAGAAAGGCAGGCTGAGGAAAGATGTAAAGAAGGCACAGGCACATAAGGGCCTGGCAAACAACCCCTTCAGGGAAGAATCAGGGAAAATAGGGAACGCATTCCAATTCTGCTCCCCAGAATGGGTGGGTGTCAAGGTTGGAGTCGAGGATATAGTCATTTTGCTGGGGCTGACATAATGAAGTACCACGCGCTGGGTGGCTTAAAGCAATCAAAATGTATTCTTCTACACTTATGTGGGCTCAAAGTCCAAGATCAAAGTGTGTGTAGGGTTAGTTTCTTCTGAGGTCTCCCTCCTTCCCGTGGATGATGGCTTACCACTCTTGTGTAGACGTTGCTTCACCTTGAATTCTGTCTTCTATTGCACTCTGTGTGTGTGTGTGTGTGTGTGTGTGTGTGTGTGTGTGTGTGGGTGTGGGTGTTTGTGTGTGTGTGTTTCAAGTCACCATCTTCTTATACCTCACAGCAGCCAAATTGTATTAAGGGACCTCTCTACTGTAGTATGGCCTTGTCTTAACTGACTGGATTTCAAATAAGGTCTCATTCTTGAGTACCGAGAATTATGACTTCAACCTATCTATTTTGAGGAGCACATTTCAACCCGTAACCATGAGTAATCATTGTAGGCTGAGAAAATTCATATTTAAAAAAAATGGTGCTGATGCTTAAAACTAGTCAGAACATTGCAGTAAAATGTTATGACTGAAACATTAGTTGAGAAAGAGGGATATGAGAGGTTAAATAAGGCCGGGGTCAGGCTATCAGGGTTTAGATGCAATAGCAAAATGTGCCGGCTTGGCTGGGTGTGGTGGCCAGGCTTGGACTCCCAGCATTTGGGAAGATGAGACAGGAGGATGATAGTTCTTGGACAGCTTCAGCTACATAGCGAGGCCTTTTGCACCTCAGTGAGACCCTATCTCAAAATATAGAATAAAAAAATAGGGCTAATAGGGCTGGGGGTGTAGCTTGGAGGTAGAATACCCCTGGGTTCCATCCTCAGTACCATTAAAAAAAAAAAAAAAAAAAGTGCAGGCTTGGTTTTACAGGGAGCCATCAAGACTCCCTGTATACAAAGGAGAATGTGGTCTATATTTACTTTGGGAGGCTCAGAAGGTAGATATTAGAGAAAACTTAATTAATAATATATTGTCTTATGTTTATTTAATCTCACACACTTTCTGCATCCAGGCATGGTATAGCACACCTATAATCCAAGTTCTTGGGGGGCTGGGACAGGAAGATCACAGGTTTGAGGCCAGCCGCAGCAACTTAGTGAGATAGTATTTCAAAACAAAAAAAATGTAAAAGGGCTGAGGGTATAGCTCAGAATGCTCCTGGGTTCAATCTTCAGTACCAATACAACAAAACAAAACTTTCTCCAATCCTTTTGAGAACCTTTTAAAGTTCTGTAGTATATTTCCAATAGCATTAATATTTAATAAACTCCTCCTGAGCACACTCACTACAGAATCCTAGATCCCTTTTAATAAAAGAGCAATATAAAAGAGCAGGGCTTCTCTCACATTTCTGTTTCTTAAACATCAAAGTCAGTAACACAGAAAGAAAAAAATAAGACGAAAAATATTAAACTTTCTTGGCAAAATTTTTAGTATTATCTTTACTCAAATGTCATTAGTCACTTATGACTGAAAAATATGGTTATAATATGTAAGCAGACTTAAACCACAATGCCAATGTAACATACTATTTATTAATAGTATTGTTATGTCATTAGTACAATATTATATTTATCTTAAAAACTATTAGAGTTTTAAAATTCATTAATTATAATTTGAAGGAAAATCACTTTAAAAAAACTAAGAAATTTTCATGGAATATATTATCACTCCCAATTACTTCCAAGGATAGACATTTGGTAAATGATTCTGAGTGCCTTGAGTGTCTATTTAATGATCATTGGTAGCCAGGCATGGCAGCACACACTTAAAGTTCCCAGTAACTGGGAGGCTAAGACAGGAGGATCACAAGTTTAAGGACAGTCTCAGCAGTGTAGGGAGACTTCCAGCAAATTAAAGGGACCCTGTTTTAAATCCAAACAACAAGTGATCCTTTGTGCTAGGCAACCTGCAGGAATCTGAAGTCTCTTAGTTAAAAGACAAGAGATCAGGATCTAGCTGGGTTGACTGGCAGATGGGGATCTGGCTTTCCTGAGCTCTCAAGAGTTTCCTCTCCTGGCTCTCGGAGGCTGGTCTTCTCAGCTGGAAACAGGAAAGGCTGTGCTATATGCAAGGCCTGGTCTCCCCTTCCTCACAATAAGAGCAAAGAGATTGACTGGATGTTCCAAGAACTAATCCACAGGTAGCTGGGTCGCACTGTAGGAGGAGAGTCATTTCCATATTACCGCAGGTCCAGCCACAGCCAGCCTTCAAGGAGGCCCTGGAAACGTGGGGCCTCTTGCAGGCCCTCATTTTACTCTTGTCACCGACATTGAGGCCAGTGGGCTTGGATGAATGTGAACCTGGGCCTCATGCTGTGCTCTTCCATTACGCGTGTCAATACGTGGAGATCTCCGCCAAGAGGAAACAGTGAGAAATGAGCTGCCACATATGGCCAGTGCAGACTGCAAAAATCCTGGGGAGGAGTAAGTAGCCCATCCCGGTTTTCCAGAGGCCGCTTATGTAATTGCTTAATTGAAATTTTATTCCTGTCATGAACCACACAGCAGGAGTGAATCTTTAATTACAAAGCAAGTTTTGATATTTCATTCCAATGGGTGAAGAATAGCCATTAGTTAAGGGATCACGGCAAAACAAATTGTTTTGGAGAGGCAGGAAAAGGGAGAGATATAAGTGGGTGCGTGTCTATAAGCAGGTAGGAGAATTTTCTCCGTCATTTATAATTGCTCACGGCAATATGGGAAAATAATTCCAACCAAGAGTTTATGGGTAGGTAAAAAGCAACAATAATAGCCGGGTGTGGTGGCGCATGCTTGTAATCCCCACGCTTGGGAGGCTGAGACAGGAGGATCGCACAGGTTCCAAGCCAGCCTCAGATACTTAGTGAGGTTCTCAGCAACTTAGTGAGACCCTGTTTTCAAATAAAATATAAAATAGGTCTGGGAGTAAAGCCCAGAGGTAGAAAGCCCATGGGTTCCACCCCCAGTACCACACACACACACACAAAAGCAACAATAATTAAAGTGAAATTTATTTTAAATCAGTCATGATCTATATCGTGTTGTTGCAGACCAAGTCCTGGAGCAATGCACCTTACCCCTCAAAATGTCAGTCACCAAAAAGCCAGGAACAATAATCTCTTATTGTCTATTTTTTAGCATAATCACGACAATCAAGTGGACCAGGTGCCAAAGCACATTGTGACATGTAGGACTACCCCCTACTAGGAAACTGAATGACTTACCTGGATAACTAACTATTAATTTCTTTGCAAATAGTATGGGGACAGAAAACAGAAGCCAGAAAGCACCGATACACCTTGAATTAGCAGGCCATCAGACTCTACCTACACAAAGCCAATATGTAAAAGAGAAACTCAGCCCTACTACCAGTCATTAACCACAGGGAAGAATGAGACTTGGAAAACACATCAAGTATTCTGGACATTTATGTGCCTATCACTCTGCTCCTTATGATATATAATTACAACACACCAATAAAAGTATATTATAAAGAGGAATTATTAGTTCATGAGGATGAAAAAAGAAGACTGATGTCAATTTTCAGGATGCTTTTGGAACTTACTTGCATATGTTCTTAATATATGTAAGTGGAAATGGAGCTGATTGACTGTGTCATGCTTAGTCTCAGGAACTGAAATAGTTAAGAACATTAATTTATTATTTATATTTATAAATGATAAGATTATTGTGCCACTCTCATTAGTCTTATATTTTCACAGGCAACATCTTTAAATCTTCAACCAATCTTAGTTCTCGTGCTGACCATTGTAAATGTCCCTCCCCTTCTTATTCAGAAAAAAAGCCTACCCCAAAGAAAAATGGGCAAAATATAAATCCTAATATATCTTTTCTTGAGGGATCAGGTTGCTGGGCCACTCTATCATTCTTTAAGGATATTCTCACTTAAAAAAAAAAATTATACCTCTGTCCTTTTTTTTTTTTTTTTCTTTTGCAGTACTGAGAATGGAACCCAGAGGCATTCTACCTCCAAGTTATACTCTCAGCCCTATTTTTTATTCTTTATCTCGAAACAGGGTCTCACTGAGTTTCAAAGGGCCTCACTTAGTAGATGAGGCTGTCTGCAAACCATGATCCTCCTGTCTCAGCCGCCCAAATGCTGGGATTACAAGCATGCGCCACAATGCCCAGCACCTCTGTTTTTTTTTTTTTTAAGACAAAATAAATATTCCCTGAATCATTAGAAACATTTTCTAATGGAACTGTGATCCAAGTTTCATAGTTACTGTGACTTTAAGGACCTGAAGGTTTGTATACTGACTGCGTCAGTGGAGGATGGATTCACAAGAGGTGCTGAAAAGCTGCTAAAAACTTGAAAAACAGAGCTAGAGTAAAGAGTTGGCTCAAAAAATGAAAACTCCCAGTGGGTAGTGGTGGCGCACGCTTGTAATCCCAGCATTGGGGAGGCTGAGACAGGAGGATCGCAGTTCACAGACAACCTCAGCTACTTAGTGAGGCCCTCCACAACTTAATGAGACCCTGTTTCAAAATATATATATATATATATATATATATATATTGAATATATATATATATTTTGAATATATATATATATATATATATATATATATATATATATATATATATATATATGGCAGGGGTGTAGCTCAGAGGCAGAATGCCCCTGGGTTTCATCCCTAGACCTAAAAAAAAAAAAAAGGATGAAAATTCCCAACAATCCTGAAATAAGAGTCAATCCTTCACATCTGGAGTAAAAGTACAAATTGGAAAAGAGTTCATCCTAGGAAAAGAGGAAATGGGTTAGACATCTTCAAGCTACTTTTAAAAGCAATTCTCTTGTCATCAAACTATCTAAACCTAGGTATTCTTTGTTTTTGTTTTTGTTATCTTTTTTTCATCTGTAAAATGAGGGGTTATAGGAGGAGCTGAATAACTGAGTTACATTAGAAAAAATACTTCACAAGAAGGATATGAGAAAATGAGATTCCTTTGCTGCTGGTCTGATAATTCAAATAAAAATATTTTCTTTAATAGCTCTGTCTCTAGGACTTCAAAAGGAATTCTGGGAGCCACTCTCTTCTTGGGCTGTATGCCCACAACATGGCATGGCTAAAACCAGCAAATATCCCAACTGGAAAAAGCTGTTAAGAAAGTGCAGCCCCCCCTAATGTGTTTAGCTTCGCTCAGGAATCTGAACCTTGCAGCCTGCCTTCTCCACTTGCTCTTCAATGCCTAAATAAGCTGAACATTTTTTAACAGAGATTTTATAGTAGCTGTATTAGGAGGTTTGTGGGATGCGAACTATTCCATCAGAGTTGGGAGATTTTTTTTTAATTAATTTCTTGACCTTTAGTTTTCCCTCTAGGCCTGACTTTCTGTTATGCAGGTTATATTTTATCAAGTTAGAGATTTTTTTTTCTAACGCTAGAAAGAAGTTGTTTTTCTGTGAAATTTTAGAAACAGTGGCAAATCTACATGAAAAATGGGTTACTTGTTTGTTTTATTGCTGATCAAAGGGGAAGAAGGAATTGGGAAAGGGGACACAAATTCATCCCTGTGGATTAGATTGTTTTTGTTATTTATTTGCTCACAGAGGAATATATAAAAAAAAAACTGGTAAAACTTGAGCATTTTTATTTTGTTTTCCTTAAATAGCAATCTCAAAGGAATTAAATAATATTTTGGCTAGCCTCTTACATTTATTTGCCAATGGACAAGTCCAAATATGGACCTTTCTTTTTTATTTGGACTGATATAATTAGCCTGCCTATGAATAGTTTGTTTATAGCTGTGTATTTTAACTAATGACTTGTCTCGTCGTGTCCATGTAATACTCATCTATAGGAGATAAATCCACATTCAAAAAGATATACATATCCAGAGTGTCGAGGAGACAATCTAGAAGAATTAAAGTTTGTTCCTGCTAATGTAATGTGCCACCTATACAAGGAAAAATGGCGGGATAGGTACGGGGATAGAATACATGTATGTAGAGTAGAACCTCAAGCTGACGTGCATTACCCAGTGAGAAGTCATGAAGCAGGTATCAGAGAAAAGCTAGCCAGAAATATATTAAAAAAAAAAAAACTGTGGGAAAAGGGTATGAAACAGGATAAGAAACTGTAACTGGAATGCTAGAAGTAAAATTTTTATATATTTTTTGGTAAGACTTTAACTTAGATATAAAAATATAGTTCCATAATGTTACACAGTATGTATACTGCTTTACTGATACACTCACCCCGGGTGACATGTCAAATCTGGCATTTTGTGGCTTAACCTGAGAACATGATGACCATTATGGGTTTAGCCTCAGAAATCCTTTAGTGTTTCATGTTGTACTGACAATGCCAAGGTACTTGTCGGAAAGAACTGTCTCAGGCTGTGTTTATTGACCTTTCTCCTCGGTGATTATAGATGAAAAGATACAGAAATGAAAATTCTTTGTCCTTTGTTCTCATCTGATAGCTGTTAAGGTGAGACTGAAAGGGTGTTTTTAAAACAAAAACATATGGTCTTACGCATGAAGATAGCGATGCCCATCTTCATGGCAGCTATAAAATTATAGTTAAATGCAGCTTTAATTAAACAGTGGCACTAACTTGCAGTAGCATGAGAGAAGGTGTTGTATGTAAACATGCACATCTATTTTACATACTTAAAATATAGTTTAAAACTATTAGAGGAATTATTCATTTTGTGCTCTGGGCAACCTTAGAGGCTTGTTTTGTTCTTGCAACCTACCTGAAAATAAATGAGAATTGACTTGTTCATAGACACACACTATTAAGGAGGTAGCTTAGTTTTTTTTAAATTATACTCAGTTGTATTCTTTTTAATTCCCCAGGATATATTAATTAGCATTTGAAAATAATTAAGCAGAATAGATTTTATCTTTAACATCCCACTAGTTTAGTCAAACTCATGGTAAAACAGGAATATTAATGAAAATTACTGAAGATTTTATCTCTATTCATCTTCTACTAATGAGTTAGAATAATTCCTGATCAATAAGAGTATTTGTCCTCTTTGTACTCTGATTAGCTATTAGAGCCCATGGCTGATTAGCCACTGTAACACAGTTATCAATCTATATATGTTTTTCAAAGACTATCAGAAGGATATAATATATATCTAGACTAGTGAGAAACTGATTTTTTAAAAGAGATTATCATCCAGGCATGGTGCCGCATGCTTGTAATCCCAGCACTTGGGAGGCTGAGACAGGAGGATCGCAGCCAGCCTCAGCTACTTAGTGAGGCTCTCAGCAACTTATTGAGACCCTGTTTCCAAATAAAATATAAAATAGGTCTGGGAGTGTATCCCAGAGGTAGAAGGCCCCTGGGTTTCACCCCCAGTATAAATAATAATAATAATAATAATAATAATAATAATATATAAAAGAGATTATAAGAAACTATAAAATGCAAAATGAGTTACAACTGAGATGGATGTGAAGAAACACAGCAAAATCTTACAGTTCATTTTCAGCCTATGAGGAAGGCTACAGAGTATGGATAACAATGAAATTGACCAAATTATGTTATGTACATGTGGAAATATCGAACAATGAATCCAGCTATTATGTGGAGTGGAGTGATAATGCACCAATAAAAATAAAGTAGAATTTTAAAAAATAGATGACATTTTCTACAAGAGAGAAATAGGTGTTTTGATCATCTGGCAAAGAAAAGGCATTTTAAAAGCAATCTTTATTCACTCCTGGTGTGAGGCTCTCTTTGTATTTTTGTATTCACTGATAAAAAAAATAATTAGACATGAATGTGAATTTTCTCCTCCGCTTTAAGAAGCTTACTGTTTATTCCTTCACTGTAATAATAACTTTCATATGGTGTCACTTCCTTTAATAGTTATTATACTTTTTAAAATAATTTTCTTTCTTTTTTTTAGGATAAAAATGAAATGCAGTATTGTAATATCTGAAAATTTAAAGGTAACAAGGAAGTCCCTAGTGAGAGATAGTTAAGTATGCACCGAAGGAAGGTTGCTGACTGCTCCCAGGAAAAAATTAAATGATAGCTACAAAACTACAAATGGTTCAATGTGCATTATCTTTTGTTGATCCAGTAGCTTATTGCTGTAAAAACACTGACCATTCTAAGTAGAGTGCTTTTTTTTTTTTTTTCTGCAAATGGACCTATTCTACCTTCCTGTAAAAGCCGCAAGTGAGAGAAAATTTGATGTCTCACATAGGAAACTGAGCGGAGGCATGAAGTCAAGTAGAAATTCACATCTCCCCTTCTCTCGCAGGCACACGGGGCAATGGCTCCCACAATAACAGGGTTTTCTGAGCACATCCAATTCAAATTTTAAGAACATGTTCATTTCAATCAATGTGACTCAGGCAATTAACTTCAGGCTTTTTGAAAATAATGGATATCATCATCCCCAAAAGACTTAAGGTTATGATGTGTCCTAAAGATCAAAGAATAGGACAGGGAAAAGCCCTACAATTTAATTTTGTTACAAAATTCTTCCAGAGTTTCTTTGCTTAAAATTAAGATAACTTTATCCGTGTTATTTTTATAGTTATTGCCAAATTTTTACTGAATGTTTACCAAACTCTTAACGCTGTACAGCACAGAGTTAGCAGCACAGAGGTAGGACACCGTCTTTACCTGCAGGGCACACCATCTGGTTTCAATTGACAGATGTTCCTTTACCTCTTAGTATTCTCTGCCATCGTTGGAACTATACAATTCATATAACTCTTGGAACTTTGATTCAAGACCATTTCTTATTTCTTCATGGTACCTGGTAAGACAAGAAAAGGAAAGGAAAGCATATCTGGTCTCAGAATATCACATCCTACTCTATACCCTTAAGCCAGCACTTTGGCTATTAGTATTTCCCTACTGAGGAATGTAACATTTTGTTTTAAGTTGGTGCTTCAGTCTGAAAAGTTCCTGATTCAACAGTATTAGAGAAAATGAGAAACCACTTTAAGTAAACTAACATCTAATATTCCAACTCTTTTTACTGCTGTATCATTTACAGAATATACATCACACTTTGTAATTACCTATTTATTTCTTCTGAAAAAAATTTTTTGCCTGAAACAGACCTTCTCCCGTGATTAAATTCATTTCGAGTCTGTTGCATCTAATTAATTTTCATGTGGATGTCCCAGTTGGAACGATAAGAACTTAAACTAGGATAGTAAGTGGCAGATCTGCTGACAGTAGGGACAAAGCACTAGGTGATGCTCACTAGCTCAACATGCTAGGAATGTGACATCATGGTCTATGTTCAGAATTTGAAGATCAATTGAGAAAGCTACCAGGTTATAATTCACCATGGTACTGGCCTACATGGAAATTAAGTTTGTTATGTCCTTTACTTTTCTGGGATTCTATGTAATACAGAACTCTCCATATTTCATTGTATATTCATTTTCCCCAAAACTCAGCTGCAGACTTTTAAATGCATATAGCATATCTTTCTTACAAGAGGTGGGCAAAATACTGAGGTCATGGTAGATTTTTAAAATGTTTACTGAATGCAAGGGATGGGGATCTAAGGTGGTATGATATCTATCAGAGAAGCAATGAACAAATAATGAATAATGCTCCAGGATCTTGAGTATTAGGATTTCAAAATGCCTGGTAGACTTAAGGAACAAGAAGGCCGGAGACCTGGTATTCATCTAGGGATGGAAAATCACTGGCCACAATCTTGTGACTTGTTGGAAAAATATTTTGTGAATGCTGAAACACAGCATTAACAATTCCTAAGCAACCCTGGCACTCATAACTTAAAGAGTTGTATGAAATAACTTCTCTGTCCTGAATTTGAATCTCATGTTCTCTAGTAAACTGGTGATGGAGCCCTGCCCTAAACTTCCCAGGCAGGGTTATAGTACAGCCATAAACCTCAGATTTCGGCCCTTTCAGCGCTCAGGCTCTTGGTTCTGTGTGCACCAAGATCCAAGAAAGAGAAAAAGCACCAATTTAGCCAGCTGCTCCCTAACCACCTTTCAGTGCAACTGTGAATTATTATTATTTTTTTTATTCTCATTATTGCCTGCACAGTAGCCCTCACAAAGGGATTAAAAAACTATCTCTCGGTGTGAAAAATGCAGGACAGGGACACTTTTAATGAAAGTTGAAAAGGTTGTGAGTCGAATGACAGAGAAATAGATCACACTCTCTCTCTGGAAGTGTTATTTAGCAGAAGGCCAGTGCCTGCCTGCACCCACACTGCCGCATTCATACATTTCAAGTTTCAAGACCATTACAAGACTTATCATTCACAGATGCCACAATCTTACAGTGCATGAAGGAATAGAGAAAGAGACATTTTGCAAACAGAGGAGGTACATCTATCGAACACCCACCTCAAGGTCTCATATGAAGTACTTGTCTTGTAAAGGAAGTGGCAATTGAATGAAGTTCAGAAAATCTGACTCATTCTCCCAGGTACCATAATAAATTAAATTCGAAGTCCATTTCAGTTGAAATAAAATTAGATAGAGAAAACACAAAGATTGAATAAGCTGACACAAACAAAAACGCGAAAGCAAAAGGATCTAAAAAGAGAGGACATAAATTCAGAGATACATCGAAAGCAACAAAAGCTTAAATGAGAAATAGCGAGATATTTTTTAGCATTATCTCATGACAATTATGGCAGAAATTATCACTGGCATTGGATCCACACACCTATGTCCAATCAAGGGATAGAAATAATATACTTTCCTCAGAAAAGTAAACTTTATGCTTGTACTGCTCATTAATAATATTATGAAGGAGATGGCAATGTTAGTTATCCTGATTTGACTACTACCTATTGTATACATGTATCATAGTGAACCAAAATATAGATACACTTAAATAACAAGCCGGGTGTGGTGGCGCACACTTGTAATCTGAGCATTCGGGAGGCTAAGACTGGAGGATTGTGGTTCGCAGACAGCCCCAGCTACTTAGTGAGGTCCTCCGCAACTTAGTGAGACTCTTGTTTCAAGTTTTAAGAAAGAATAAAAAATAGGGTAAGGGGTGTAGCTCAGAGGTAGAATGCCCCTGGGTTCCATGCCTAGACCCGCAAAAAAAAAAGTAGTAACAAGTATAAATAAGATGGCTCTTCTATGTGGTGCCACAATTGTGCTTTTTATTTGAATGATTATTGATAGAATGGCAATTTTCCCAATGGACACAAAGCTATAGAGGTGAGTACTATATCTGGTTTGCTCACCACTGAATTCCCAGGTATCTATTATAGATCACATATGTGCATTACACTAGATCTAATAACCTATATTGTTTTCATATAAATAGTATATTACCAGTTCTTCCTAAAACCCACTTTGAGAATGTTCCTCAGGTTCCTTTTTCTTAACAGTATATCATATTATGAATGCATTTAAAGTATACAGTTTGATTCATTTTGACATAGATACACACCATAAATTAGCCCCCTCAATTAAGATAACAAATATGTTGTTCACAAGTCCCACTCAGTTTTTGTAATTATTTCCACCAAAAATATCATGTCTCTTTCCCACTTCCAGACACTCACCAATAAGTTTTATGTCAGTATAGACTAGCTTACATGTTATAGACTTTCTATAAATGGAATTACAAAGTATATATCCTTTCTTATCTGGATTTCTTCACTCAGCAATCCATCCATTTTTCAGCATGCATCACTATTTTATCCATTTTTTATTGCTGAGGAGTCTAGTATGTAGACATACCACAGTTTGTTGCCTTATTGATAGCTATTTGACTTATTTCCAGTTTGAAGATATTAAAAAATAAGGGGAATTTTGAATATATTTTCATTGGTGCATTGTAATTATACATTATACTGAGGTTCGTTATGATAGAAACATAGATTTACCATTTATTAGAAAAACATTATGGAGTATCATGACAGAATCATACCACAGGTATATGTTAAACTGTCTGATACTCATACAGGCATACTAGATTTATTTATTTTTTAGATTTTATTCGTGCATTATAAATATACATCTTAGTGAGGTTCAAAGTGATAAAAAAAAACGTATGTGCACGCAGCGCTTGGTGTTTTAGCTTTATTTTATATTTCTAATTTTTGCAGTGCTATGGATTGAACTGAGAACTTTGCATCTGATGGGTAATTGCTCTACCACTGAGCTACATTTCCAATTCTTTTTATTTTGAGACAGGGTCTTGGTTAATTGTCCAGGCTGTTCTTCTGCTCTCACCTCCCAACTTGCTGAGATGACAGGTTTTTATCACTATACCTAACTTCTAGCCTTCCTCTAGTTAGTATGTTATCATGGAATATCAGTTACGTGTGTGTGTGTGTGTGTGTGTGTGTGTGTGTGTGTGTGAGCACATGTGCTATAGATTGAATTTAGGGCCTTCTATATTCTCAGAGCTTGCCCTACCTCTAGCTGTACCTCCATCCTCTCTGTTTCAATTTCTTATTTTTTGAACTGTACTTCCTATATATAGTATATAGAAAAATGTTTTGCCTTTCTATTCAGTCTGGAATCTATCATTTACTAAGGCCATTTAGGTCTTTTATACACAATGTGATTATTGATATGGTTATGTTTAATTTTTTTGTGGTAGGAAGAATGGAACCCAGGAGCATTCTACCTCCAAGTTACACCTCAAGCCCCCATTTTTTTATTCTTTATTTTGAAACAGGGTCTCATTGAATTGCAAAGCGCCTCACTAAGTAGTAGCTGAGGCTGGCTGTGAACCACGATCCTCCTGTCTCAGCCTCTCAAATGCTGGGATTACAAGCATGTACCACCACACCCAGCTTCAATCTGGTATCATTTTACTTCTGTTAATATTTCTTATATTACATAATTTCGTGTGTGTGTGTGGGGGGGGGGGTGGTACTGGGGATTGAACCCAGGGGCATTTTACCTCTGATCTACACCCTCAGACTGATTTTTAATGTTTTATTTTGAAACAGGGTCTCACTGAATTTTGAAGGGCCTCACTAAGTAGCTGATACTGGCTGTGAACCCAGATCCTCCTGTCTCAGCTTCCCAATACTGGGATTACAAGTGTGTGTCACCAAGTCAGGCTTATATTGCATAATTTCTTATGATAATGTTTTTCATTCTATATACTTTACACAAAGTCTTCTTTCACTTTAATTTTTGAAAGAAATCTTTCTGGATATAGAATCATAGTTTTCAAGTATTCTGTTCCTTCAGTATTGAAATATGTTATTCCACATTTTTCGCATCTATCAATTTTATCATTTTAGAGAGATCTGCCTTCCTTAGCATTGCTTCTCTGTATACAATGTGGTTTTCTATGGTTTCTTTTAATATTTTATTTATCACTGATCTTGGATAATTTTATCATATATATATATATATATATATATATATATATATATATATATATATATATTGTGGGTCTGGGGGTGGAATCCAGGGGCATTCTACCTCTGAGCTACACCTCCTGTCCTATTTTTTATTCTTTATTTTGAAACCAGGTCTCACTGAGTTGCAGAGGGCCTCCCTAAGTAGCTGAGGCTGGCTGCGAGCCACGATGCTCCTGTCTCAGTCTCCCAAATGCTGGGATTACAAGCATGTGCCACCACGCCCAGCTAATTTGATTATAATTTACCTTGGTATTTTTTTAAATTATTTTTGGTGTTCATTCATTCTTGGTATTTGTTAACCTTGTATGGGTTCTGAAAAATTTTCAGTCAATTTTTTTTTCCAAATAATAGAATCCTCTTCAGAAGCTCTAATTACATAATAGTTGATTTTCATAAATTGTACCAAAGATTATTTTCTCCTCTGTAATTTCTTTAATATTATTAATCTTTTTTCAATTTTTCTTTATTCAAGTTCAGTAATATTTCCTTCCACAATTTTAAATGTTATCTTAACTAGCATACTTTTTATATCACACATTAGAGTGGTTTTATATCCAGAAGCTCAGATTCAGTGCTTTTTATATCTACCATGTCTTCACTTATCTTTTTGAACATTTCTAAGTGGTAACAATAATAATAAAGATAATGCCCTTGTATATGAATTTTAACATCCATGTCAGTTCTGGACTTATTTAATTGATTTCATTTTCTCCTTAACACAATTTGTATTTTCTAACTGTTTTGTAAGCCTATAATACTCAATTTTTTTTGTTTATTAGGTTGGATATTTTTGTTTTCCTGTAAAAACAAAAACATTGATCCTTATCCCATAACACTGTGAAGTTAGTTACAAATTTCCCTTTTCTGCTCTTTTGCTTTTATGATTTGCTTTGCTAAGATGACTGAAGCTCC
This sequence comes from Muscardinus avellanarius, assembly GCF_963383645.1. Lineage (NCBI taxonomy): Eukaryota > Metazoa > Chordata > Mammalia > Rodentia > Gliridae > Muscardinus > Muscardinus avellanarius. Next base: position 117,301,820 of record NC_137790.1, read on the forward strand.
TGTTTGGTATGTTCCAAAATGACCCCACTACTTACACAAGTCTCTTTTGTATATTCCACCCCATCCTCTAAGTCACTAGGTCTTCTAGTCTGTCTCGTGGACGGGAGCACTTCTCCTGTTCCTGCGTGAGTGATGGGCGCTATCCTCTGTAGTACTGTCAGCTAGGTCTGTTCTCAGCCTGGGCTGGATCCTTGCACATGCATTTTGGTTAATATTCTGCTTCATACTCAAGGACCTTGCCCATTTCTGGAGTTTTTCCTTCTCTTCTCTACAGTGCTCAGTTCTTTAAACTCTAGTTGCTTCTGTCTACCAAGACCCTCAGCTCGGTCTCCCCAGAGAAGGGAATGGGGTCCTGTGACATCTTCCTTTGTCTGGAAATCCTCTTAAGGAAGCATAGACATTCATAGGACTCGCTTTTGTTTGTTTGTTTTCTGTCCCTTAGGAAGGATAGATACTTCATTTTCTTTCCTCTTCATCCTTCCTCTCCTCCTCTTCCTCTTCCTCCTCCTTCTTTTTCTTCTTCTTCTTCGACTGGGGATAGAACACAGGAGCATTCTACCTCTGGGATATACCCCCCCCCCAGCTCGATATTTTTATTCTTTATTTTGAAATAGGGTCTCACTAAGTTGCAGAGGGCCTCACTAAGTAGCTGAGGCTGGCTGTGAACCGCGATTCTTCTGTTTTGGCCTCTCGAATGCTGAGATTACAAGCATGGGCCATCACGCCTGGCTCTCATTTTCTGATGTTTAGTGTTTTAAAATCTGTTGTTTGCCAGATGTGGTGGCGCACGCTTGTAATCCCCACGCTTGGAAGGCTGAGACAGGAGGATCGTGCAGGTTCGAAGCCAGCCTCAGCTACTCAGTGAGGCTCTCAGACCTCACTTATTTGGAGACCCTGTTTCCAAATAAAATATAAAATAGATCTGGGAGTATAGCCCAGAGGTAAAAAGCCCCTCAGTTCCACCCCAAGTACCACCAAAACCACAACCACAACCACAACAACAACAACAACTGTTGTTCAACATAATTTTCACTTTGAGATGACTGTTTTGGATGAGAAGATAAGCCTGTTCCTGTTACTTCATCTTAACTAGAAGTAGAAATAACTCATAGTTTTAAAGGCATATTTGGAATAAACGAAAAAGACCAATCCAGCTCTAAGACACAGTTTCTTTTACAGGACAGAATATCCATATATTCATAGCTGTGTGGATTTACAAGACTCTTTTTTTTTTTTTTCTGGCTACCCTGAGGTCCCCTCTAACTCCCCTTCTCTAGACCTCAACCACCTGCCTTTGACCTTGGCATGAAAAGCCCTAGTGATTGCTCTCACCATTTTTATCTTCTGCCATTACCACCACTGATCCCAGAGTTCCTAGACGGTAGGTAGAGGCCTAAGCCCCTGGCTAGGACATAGCTGAAGGGCTTGTGGCTTTTCTAATTGTAGCATGCAAGAGCTGGATCCTGTGGTAAGCTCAGGATTCCTGCAGTGGACTTCCTCCAATGAAAGGCAGTTGAACCACCAGGTAAGTTACCTTTGCATCTCTCCCAAGCTCAGAACCTCCTACAGCCTCACACATGGAGTGATTTCACAAGGCTTGTGATATCTCATATGCCCAGATAACTGACTGCATTTTCCTGAGAAATCCCACAGGGCTAGATTCAGTGCATAGATTTCTTTTGGTTCAAACTCTGTTCTAAGCCAACCAACCATGGTGGCTCACATTTGTAATCCCCTCATTTGGGAGGCTAAGACAAGAGGTTTACGGTTTGATGCAACTCAGTGAGACCCTGTTTTAAAATAAAGAATAGAAAATAGAGCTGGGGGTATAGTTTGGAGGTAGAATGCCCCTGAGTTCCATGCCCAGTACCGAAAAAACAAAAACAAAAACAAACAACTCTGTATTCTAGGGTGTTCTAGCAAAGACAGTAGGGAAATAAAATGTAAAAAATACAATCATCATTCCAATAGCTAATATCTACCCATTGCATTTTCTATGAAAAGTTCTGAAATCTGCTCTGGATATTTTAAATGAATAAACACAAATATTTTAATGTAACATGCTGAAAATCTAACCCAAATTTACAGACCCCAGAGAAATATGACTGGAAACCGTTAATGCTGCCAAAGGGAAAATAACAGAGCAGGGATCTCCAGTTCAAGAACATTTGCTAAACCCAGGCAGGCAGAATTTCACATACAAGGTGAAATGAAATGTCAGTGTGGGGGCTAGGATTTCAGAGCTCTTATTCAGCATACAGTTTGCAGGAGAATGAGAACCTAGCACTTCAAGCAGCTCACCAGCATTTGTAAACACCAGAATGGCTGCAAATGCAAGACACTCAAAGGTCTTTGCTTCCTTTGCTGCCCTGAGTCACAGCTTTGTGATTTGTTTAAACAGGGTCTTGTCAGCACAGTGGAGTGATACTGAACAGGTAATGCCTCTCCCAAATTACAGCCTATACAGTGGTAGAAAAAGATCATCTGGGTAAGCGTATATTAGAAAGTAGGTAAATAATTTCAACAGTTTATGTAGATGGCACATGTCTGAGGAGAAACACATGATAAATGTGAGTTTTCCTAATAACATGTTATATTAGCAGAGTGAGAATTATCATCAAATTATGATCCTTTTAAATTTTTATAAATTATTCTTGTTTATTCCTAGGAACTAACAAAATAAAATGATGGGAGCTTGAAAGAAACTCAACTCTCTCTCTCTTTTTTTTTTTTTTTTTTGGTTCTCGGGGTTGAATTTACGGGTGTTCTCCCTCCAAGCTACACCCCCAGTGCTTTATTTTTTGTGTAGAAACAGGATCTCACTAAGTTGCTGAGGCTGGCCTTGAACCTATTATATAACTTCCTGTTTCAGCCTCCCAAGTAATGGAATTGCACTGTATTCTCCAGTAAGAGATATTGAAATCATACACCCAGTATTGAAGAATGTGACTTTTTTTTTTTGGAAAGAGACTTTTGCAAACATAATCACATGAAAATGAACACATTTTAGATTAGAACATCAGTCATTAAATTTGGAAGGGAGGAAGAGATGATGTGATAAAGTTACAAGCCTAAGAGCACCCAGAATGACCGACAATGACCACAGCCCAGAAGGGCTCAAGCGAGAGGTTCCCCTCAGATTCTCCAGGAAGTACCAGCCCCATCCAAGCTTTCATTTTAGATTTCTGGCTCATGAGCTATGAAACAATAAGTTTCTATTGTTTTAAAACACTTTGTAGCAGGACATGGTGGTTCATGCCTGTAATCTCAGGACTCAAGAGACCAAGACAAGAATATTGCAGGTTTACTGCCAGCTTCAATAACTTAGTGAGGTCCTCTGCAACTTGGTCCCTGGTTCAACATAAAAAAATAAATTAAGGCTGGGAATATAGCTCAAAGGTAGAACACCCCTGGATTCTATCCCTAGTACAATAAATAAATAAATAAATAAATAAATAAATAAATAAATAAATAAAACAAAACCCCCCACTTGTGGTAATTTGTCATTGAACATGACAGGATTTTATGTATGGTAGAAAAATGTTCTCATAAATTATCAAAGCCAATGAGCTACATTTTTTATTATTTATTTATTTATTTTTCGGTACTGGGATGGAACCCAGGGCATTATATCCCCTAAGTACATCCCCAGCCCTCTTTTTTATTCTTTATTTTGAAACCAGCTCTCACTAGGTTGCAAAGGGCCTCACTAAGTAGCTGAGGCTGTCCTTGAACCGATCCTCCGGTCGCAGCCTCCCAAATGCTGGGATTACAAATGTGCACCAGCACGCCGAACGATCTACAATTTTTAAAACCAGATTTTAGAAGGTACTTCTCTACATAGTATAAAAATTTTGCTGGAAACATATAGGAATATCTGTTTTGTTGTGTGAATTGGTCTACTTGGGCTGCCATAACAAATTACCACAAGCTAAGCAACCAAGAGAACAGAAATCTGTTTTCTCAAAGTCCTGGAGGCTAGAATCTATGATCAGGGTTCTGGTCATTTCACTTGCTGGAGAGGGTTTCTCTTCCTGGTTTGCATTCACCTTTTAGGCTGCAATATATGAACTTGAAGGACTGAACCGTGGTTCAGTCCTTGACATTGTGGTTGCTTTTGTCTGTGTTTCATTTTTGTCTGTTCATGATAAGATCCCTTTGTCCTGGAACCTTTTCCTTTTTGGAGGCAAATCTCCATTTAACTCTTGATTTGCATGATTCAGGTAAAAGTAACCATGCTTCTACACCAGGGACAGCACATGATATGGTCTGAAGGAGTCAGAGGTTGGGCATGGTGGCCATGTATCAGTACTTGGAAGGCTGAGATAGGAGTATCACAGTGTTCAAAGATAGTTTCAGCAACTTAACAAGGCCCTGTTTCAAAATAAAAGATGGCTAGGGGTGTAGCTCAGAGGTAGAATGCCCCTGGGTGAAATCTCCAGTACAAAAAAAAAAAGGATTCAGAGAACTTTATCTTATTCAGAAAAGAGCATACAACCCAACAAAGGCATTTACTGGGACTCTTTACATCTTTACAAAGAGATATTGACCACTATAGATTATGTTCCCCCAGGACTACAAGAGTTAATCTTTCCACAATGTGGAGCTAGCCTGTCAAAAGACAAAGCCACACAGAAGAAAGTCAGGCCAAGGAGAAAACAGGCAGAATCCTATTAATCCTCATTCAACAATCTGTTAGAAGTCAGACCTAGTATATATGTTTTTGAAATACCCAAGGAAATAAATTTCCTATTTTTGCTTAGGTCATATTAAGTTGGAATTTTGTTATTTGATATTAGTTTCCTGACAGTAACAATTTCGGAGTTAAAGAAAACTTGCCAGTATATACTATAATCCTCTATTTCCAGAACAGTAATATTATATCATGTCAGAAGGAGTTTCTAAGATTACCCCTGATGATCATCACTTTCTACTGTTCATCCCCCTGTACTGTTTTCCCCTTAAATACAATCTGAATTTATTGATTCACTTTTACTGAATAGAATATAGCAGACAAGATGGGATGTTACATCTCAGATTAAGTCACAAAAGACTGAATCTTCTGTCTTCACTGATCTCTCATGTTCTCTTTGAGATCATTTGCCTTGGTTACAACCAGCTGTCATGAGAGGAGACTCCCCCAGTGGGGGACCACAGGAGAATGAAAGTAGATCTTCTCCTCACTCCTCAATACCAGTGAGCCTCCAGGACACCACAGCCCCAACCTCACAGCTGGACTGCGCCTTTATGAGCCAGAGGTACTGAGCTAAGCCAGGCTTGGATTTCTGATGTACAGAAACTGTGAGATTATAAATGTTTAAGCTTCCATAATTTGGAGTAATTTGTTACACAACAATCGATAACCAATGCAAACAATAATATTTCTTCAAATCTATTAAAAAGAAATAACATGCTATAAAATAGAAATAATACTATTTATCATCTATTGCTTTCTAGATAGGATGATGGTTTTCATTAACACTGTGAATCTCACTCTTATAAACTTAATAAAAGTAAGAAAACATGAAAGTCTACAGAGAACAATTTGTGCTTTAAAACTGAAGTTTTCATGCTGGGTTAGCCACTACTAACTGCATAGCTCTGGGCAAATAACTTTAAAATCCCTGTGACTCAGTTTCCTATTCTATACAACAGAGATTTAGAAAGTTAATCAAGGCTAGGCATGGTGACACATGATGGTTAATCCTAGCATGCGGGGGTTGGGGGGGGAACTCTAGGATTGCAGTTCCCAGACATCCTCAACTATTTAGTGAGGCCCTTCGCAACTCAGTAAGACTCTGTTTCCAAAATAAAAAATAAAAAATTAGGGCTGAGGGTGTCTCAGAGGTATAATGCCCCTGGGTTCCATCTCCAGTAGCGCAAAAAAAAAAAAAAAAAAAAAAGTTAAACAATTTTTAGAGATGGCATATAATGCATATTGATCATTGAATCCACAACTTGACACATAGGACAGATTTCAATAAAAGATGACTATTCCTTCTTTGACTACTACTTATCATCAAAATAAAAGGCCACAGTAGCAATAGGAACATATAGCTTAGATTTTAGCATGGGGCTTGGACCCTAGCTGTGACCAATGGCTTGTTATCATTAGGTTCTAATAATTAGCTTGCCAGACCATTGACCCTATCAGAATTTATGGAGAGCAAGCACAGGAAGAGCAATAGGTTATCACTCATTTCAGCTTCTCAAATTTGAGGTTCTTTGTAGCCCTCTATTAAAATTCATTGGGAAAATACAATATGGTGCAGAGAAGACATACATGTATTCAATGTGTGACCTAAGCTAGTTTTTTCCCATAGTGGGACTTTTCTATTGGTAATATTTAACCAAGTGTCCCCAACCCCTTCAATATGCACCTTTCTGTAAAGGCATCAAAGCACTCTACAGCTTTATCTGTTTATGTCATAGTCAACTCTGAAATTTTTTTGGTTCTATATTATACCTATTTTTACCTTCTTCACAGAGGCCATTTAGGTAGCCTTAGGAATTATCACTCTGCAAATGAAAAAAAATTAGTCCACATAGAGGTAAAAGGCGTTTATAGTCTAAACACACACACACACACACACACACACACACACACAAAAGCCTATTATTGAATTGGAAAACCCCTGGAGAATCATGTTTCTTATGTATTTTCATGGTTTGTGAAATCAGAATTGTGTATTATACCAACAGTATCATTGAAAGTCATAAATAAGATCATTTCTCAGTATCTTCAAGCTTGGAAAGATTCTTAATAAAATTAGTTCACCTTTTGGAAGTCCATGAATAAAGATGATCCCTAAATAGTAGTAGATAATAAAAGAAAAAAAATCAATAATTGAGTGTTAATAAGAAGCAAAGCCAGAGTTTTCATGAAAGAACATGTCTGAGTGCATTAAATATGAGGTACAAAAAAGATTTTGTGGTTTATAAAATCAGTGTTTTATATTTGATTTTATAGACTATAAATAGGAAGCTTAAATTATATTTTTTCTTATTTTATAATGCATGTCATTGTTGACAAAAGAAAAGACCTAGAAAGAATTGTCTAACTTATAACTTAGCCGGGCGTGGTGGCACAATCTTGTAGTCCCAGCACTTGGGAGGCTGAGACAGGAGGATCGCACAAGTTCAAAGCCAGCCTCAGCTACTGAGTGAGGCTCTCAGCAACTCAACGAGACCTGTTTCCAAATAAAATATAAAATATGTCCGGGAGTATAGCCCGGAGGTAGAAAAGCCCCTGGGTTCCACCCCCAGTACCACATAAATAAATAAATAAATAAATAAATAGTAACTATCATTCAGAGATAATTTATTACAAATTGGCATATATATTTATAATATTTCTAAATGAATACTACATATATTCACTGACACCCGTAATAGAGATTTAGAATTATGCCAAAATGTAGTTTGTGTCAGCTGGGCATGGTGGCGCACACTCGTAATCTCCACACTTGGGAGGCAGAGACAGGAGGATTGTGCAGGTTCGAAGCCAGCCCCGCTGGCTTAAGAGACCCTGTTTCCAAAAGTAAAAAAGTATAAAATAGGTCTGGGAGTATAGCCTGGAGGTAGAAGCGCTTCCAGAAACCCCAGTATTACACACACACACACACACACACACACACACACACACACACACACAAAATATATATATACATATAGTGATTGCTACATTTCTACTTAACAGTAATACAAACAAGTCAAAACCTGTCTCCATGTTTACTATGTCATTAAACCAGGGTATTATATACACAAATATAGTACAAACACCATACCATTCTAAGGGCTATCTTTCATATTGGCTATAACACACCTCTTGGAGCAGTGCAGTGTGGCAGCAATGGTCTCAGGAAGCATTTGAAATGATCACACAGTTGCTCATTAAATGGCTATGTCTTTCTTACTATTTTCCTCCTTGTTTAACTTGTTCCCATTTTTGTTATTAACAATGCTATGTCAAATAGCATGTGCAGAAATATTTATATTATCTCTTCTTTTATTTAAAGATATCTTTGGAAGTGGAACATCTAAGTCATAGGACATGCAATTCTGTAAGTTCTTGAGACAGAGAGAGAAATGATAGATTATAAATAGGTGATATTGATAGATGATAGATAGATAGATAGATAGATAGATAGATAGATAGATACTCGGATGTATAACAAATGCTTTACACTAACATTTGTGGACACATTTATTGAAAGTGTTTGAGTGATTGTGCCCAAACCACACAGAATTGGGTTGATAGTAGTGAGAGGGCGGTGAGTGGGTTTTGAATCTCCAATAATCATTTTATGTCACCTTGTATCACACCAGGGTCCCTCACTGCCCAGAGCCTGATAGGACTGTCACCCCCAGAAATGCCTGTTGAGAGCATATCATGGGCAACCCCTGTATCAAATGACTCTTCCACTTCTCTGAATTCCCGCAGTCTCCCTTGCTGGGTCACCTCCCTTCTTATGGTCTGGTTCGCTCTTTGGCTCTTTCACTAAAGCCACAGCTTTGTAATCAATCAGCAGCAGCCCTTCTGGTATCTTGCAGACTTCATAGTCCAGAGCTTTTCCTCAGAAAATGGTGGAGTACCTACTGGTTGCCTGGAAGAACGAAAGAAAATTAGAAAAATAATGGGACTTTCCATTTGGAGCTTTAATAGTACTTGTTTTGTGGTATCTAAAATCCAAGTACAGAATATTCTTTGAATCTATCTTTTCCTAAGAGAAACTGATTTTTCCCATTACCTTAATGTTGACTCTTTCATGTACACCAATACCCTGAGCTTGTTTTGTTAAAACCTATTTAGCTTGCAAGCCCTGAGTTACTTAAGAATGTATACTCCATTAACTTGCCAATGAAAACCATTATCTAATAAATTATTTCTCACTAAACTGGGAAGCCAAATATTATTTTCCTTCCTCAACAGGGGATAATTAATATGTTTAATATAGGCAGAAAAGACACTAAAATGAATCAACATTAAATTGAACCACAATATTATTTTTAAAGTAGAGAAAATTCTTTAATTAGACCTTTATCTTGAAAAAGGAAACTAAAATTGTTAAGATGTACTAAAATATAATCTAATATTTAACCAAATTTAGTTTACAATTACAAATGTGGTTCAAATCTTAGAAAAAATGAAGAGCATTGATTTTTTTTTCCCTTGGTGTAATTTACTGACAGATTTATAGTATTACATCTATACCACATTGTATAGAAAACATTTTATGAATGTGATGAGTAAGACTATTTTTGCAAATATTTATTATATATATATATATATATTTGTCATATATATGTATTCAAACAAATTTTAGCCAGCTTAGATTTCTGATTTAATCATTCCCTTTTGAAACTCTTTTTCTTGTTACCATGCTTACTAATTAATTTTTCTTTTCAATTGTTAGTCACTCATTTGCCAGTGCCTTTCAATGAGATCTAAGTATTTTTCCAGTAATCCCTACATAGGCATTCTATCTTTTTCAAAACTTGAAATCTGATTTGGCAATAGATTTTCATTGTATTGACTTTACCAACATCCATTTGGCTGAGTCACAAAGAGATAGGAAGTTTCAGGAGAGGGTTTGTAGACTCTCATATTAGAGTCAATGGGGATTAAAGGGTATACTAGGGGGATCTAAATTTTCATGTGGTTAATTCATTCATGATTTGTATATTCTCTAAGTAACCCGATAATGAAATTCTTGGAAAACAAACACACAGATAAAGAAAGACCTTGTGTTTAAGAAAAGCAAGGTACAATTCAATTGACCACCCCCAAGAACCCCTAGAGAGCTAAATAGAAAAAAGAGAATTTTACTCTTTCAAATTTAATCTTGCTTTACAAATCTTGATAGCTTTGTACGTGAGATGTAGTCAAATTTCTATGAAATCATTTGTACAATTAATAGACCAGGAACTTTAATGTGTCTGTACTGTACTCTATGTAATAACAGGAATGATTCCAAGTTAAGCTGTCACGGGAAAGAAGGCAATATTTGTGCCCACCTTCCCTCACATTAGGTAAAATTTCTTAAGTGCTTTTGTGCTTTCTTTCTTTTCTGTTTTCCCAATTCTACTCATCTGGTTATATATGATTACATAACAAAACACACCACGTGTGTGGCGCTGTTGACTTGTGCCTCTATGGGTTTCCTGAGTCCAGCTGTGCAGTATCACCTTGCAGTCTCCTATGTGGTTATAGGCTCAAGCCAGCTGAGGCTGCGGGTTTCTGGTATCCTCCGAAAGCATTTGCTCCTGTGGCTGGTAATCAGTGTCACTGACTGCTGGGTGCTCCAATGGGACAGTTAAGTTGAACACCTGCCGGGGCCTGCTTGAGTGGTGTGGGCTTCTCATAGGATGACAGCTGAATGCCCTAAGGGCCCCCAGTGAGCTCTCCAAGAGCCCCAGGCAGAGGCTGCGAGACTCTTGGTGACAGCGCTGGAAGCCACAGATTGTCACTTTCCTGATCTTTCTTGGCAAAGCAAGTCCAGTTCAGACACAAGAGGTCTGGAGGAAATTTGCCTATACCTCTTGAAGATGGTCACATTATGAACAGGCAGGTAGAACCAGAGCCTGCTCTTATGGCCTTCACTGGAAACCTTCTATGCCCAAACACCTCCAGAAATCAGGGCCTCCCCAGCATGTGACCTTGCTCCAAGCTGCCTTCTCTAAGTGTTCCCCTTGGTGAAGGCTTCATGTCTCCACATAAAGTTTTCATGTCTACAGCCTAATTAGACATGTTTTTCTCCCAGGAAACTGAAAAGCAATGCTAGTTAACCTGGTAATGACTTACCAGGTTGTTATCTGACACTGGTAAGTTGTCACATATATAACAACTCTTTCTATGTAACAACAAGTGATACATATGTAACACTGTTACTATGCAACAGTGATGTGACATAGTTTTCTCATGGCAAATCATTTAAGATAATTAAATGAAGATATAAATTTGGGGCACTTTCAAAAGGTACCACACGTGACAAAGGGCCACTTATGAGTCATGTGTTAAACTCGGTGGTTTATAAATAGTGATTCATTTAGCATTCATGGCAAGCCAGTGAGTTAGGAATTATTTGTACAACCATTCTCCAGGTGAGGTAATTCCTGGGGAAAGTAAAGAACTTGGAAATGAAGTGTTTTATCACCAGTAAAGCACAGAGCTTGGACTTTCTCCCAGATACATACAAGACCCAGTGGCCATTTTCAACCACGGAGAATATTGCCTCTAAGACTCACAAAGTCTGCATTCCCAAGAATGGAAAACCTCTTTTATTCCATTTTCTTTTAAATTTCCAACTTTTTGTGAGATTACCAAACGAGATACAAAATACAAATACAAAGTTCTGTACCTTATTACAGACAGCATGGAATCTGTAAGAGTGGAATGAGAAAAAAAATAGTGAAATGAGTTGATCCTGTCATATATGTATGTAACTTTAAAAAGGAGAGCCTTCTTTTTAAAGTTTGGAGAGTCTGATTCAGTCAGAACAGAAGTACCTGATTTTACTCAAACCATACCTTGTGTGTATTGGAACCAGGACTCAAAATTAGGTTCAAGTTGAAATATGAAGTGATCTCGCTAATGATATTTCCATATGAGGAAGTATAATGGAAAAATTGAGTTTTTTAAATGAATGATATATCCAGATTCTCTGTGCCTATATCTGGGAATGTCTCCGTTTTATCACTATTGTGCATATTTATTATTTTGGGGCAGAATTTCTTGGAGTTCGCTCTTCTTTCATTTTCAACACTATGATTAATTCATAGCTGGCACACCCTTCTGTTCTAGGAGTGAAACATGACCTAGAACCCTCCAGAAAAGTGACCATTCCCACAGCTACAGTAATCAGTCTAGAGGTATACATATAACCAAATCTCAACAATCAGTTTTAACAAATATAGAACTCTTAGGTAAAAGGCTCTCCTTCTTTGCTCTGGGGAAGCTAAGTCACTTATGTGACTTATGCCTAGGTTCATATGAGTTTACCTCTAGAGTGCATTGGTCTTGTGCAATAACTTTCATCTCTTCATACCCTCTGAGCTGTGACTTTGCTACTTTATCAAGAGCTAAAGTCTTTAAAAAATATGTAGAAAGAGGCTGACTTTGAATAAATTATTCAATAGAAAAGCAAAGAGATAAGGAGAAAGAGAAAGAAAATGTAGTTAAAGACCTCAAAGTTCCACTTCAGACCTTGGGTCTGGACACCCACAAGGTCCATTCCTATACTTTGTAGGCATGTTCATGAGTAGACAAAATTATATTCTCTTGTTTGAAATTAATTTTTGTCATATGCCCAAATTGATCTTATAGTTTCCAAATAGTGTGTTTTTACTCACTTGAATACAAGTTAAAATTGCAGAATTATATTAAGAAAAATAATGGAAAATATTTTAGATAATTTCAAGCAACAATTATTATAGTGTTAAATACTAAATATAAAAGTTAATCTTTATATGTAATATATGGATTAGACTTAAAATTTGTTTTACATATACTTTCTTATGATATTAAGAGATCAAATTATAAACTATATGGCTAGTATCCACAAATTTCAATCTCAAATTTTTGTAGTTACCATATGCCCAATATTTTGACCCATTCTCAACTATTAAATACATTTAAATTATTAAAATTCATACTTTGGCCAGGCATGGTGGAGCACGCTTGTAATCCCCGTGCTTGGGAGGTGGAGACAGGAGGATCACACAGGTTCGAAGCCAGCTGCACTGACTTAAGAGAACCTGTTTCCACATAAAAAAGTATAAAAATAGGTCTGGGAGTGTAGCCTGTGGGAGTATAGCCGGAGGTAGAAGGGCTTCCAGGAACCCCAGTACCACCAAAAAAAAAAAAAATCATACTTTATTAACTTGTATATTAATTATAGTTGTTTTCTGTTTTATATATCAATGTCACAGTATGCCTTTAATCATTCACTAAATACACTTTTTAAAAGTTTATTGAATATATAATATATCATATGCTAAACACAACTTCAAGATATTGAAAGCAGGATGTGGTGGCGCACGCTTGTAATCCCAGCATTTGGGAGGCTTAGACAGGAGGCTCTCAGTTCACAGACAGCCTCAGCTACTACTTAGTGAAGCCCTTTGCAACTCAGTGAGACTCTGTTTCAAAATAAAGAATTAAAAAAAATAGTGCTGGGAGAGTAGCTTGGAGTTCGAATGGGGGTTCCATCCCCAGTACCACAAAAAAAAAGATACTGAAAATAATAAAATGCATAAAGCACATTTTCTCACAGAGCTCACAACTTATTGGAAATGTAAACCATCAAATAACAATTTATAAATTATGATAGGCATCAGGACAGAAAGAGGGATGAACTGGCAGAAAGTTGATATTTCATGTGGCATAAAAGTCCTTTCTCAAGTGGTGACATTTAGCAGTAGACCGGAACGGTGGTCAGGAAACATCTACAGAAGTATCTAGTTAAAAGTATTTCAGGAGAGCTGGGTATGGTGGTGCACAGGAGGAATCCCAGTACTTGGGAGACTAAACCAGGAGGGTGGCAGCTTCACAGACAGCCTCAGCTACACAGTGAGGTCTTCTGTAACTTTGTGATCCCTTGTTTCAAATAAAGAATAATAATTATTTTTTTTAAAGGGGCTGGGAGTGTGGCTTGGAGGTAAAATGAAATGCACCTGGGGTCCAACTCCAGTACTAAAAAAAAAAAAAAGTACTTCAGGAGCCTGAAGTGATGGCGGCGGTTGCCTATAATCCTAGTACTTGTGAGGCTGACACAGTAGGATTTCAGGTGTAAAGCCAGTATGTGGTAACTTCAGTGTGACCCTGTTTCAAATTAAAAAATAAAATAGGGCTGGAGTGCAGCCCAGAGGTAGAGTACCTGTGGGTTCAATCCTCACTACCTCAAAAGAAAAAAGTATTTCAGGCAAAAGGAATAGAAAGTCATCATTTAAGTTAAAAGAGAAGAAATGTGTCACATGGATAAATCCTGCATACAGAAATACACAGATTTTTATCGCTTTTAACTTCTTTGTATTTTTTAGAATATACAACGTAGGATGTGATATTATTAGACAGTATTCTAAGTCACTACAACTAGGCTATGTTTAATGAAGTTACACAGAAGGCACAGGAGGATCTTTGTACTTTTATTGGTGCATTATAGTCTCACATCATAAGGTAAGTCATAGTGCTAGTGACATCGTGCACACCGCCCTTGGAGAGCTTCCACCCCTCCCTCCCTCTTGGGCAGCATCTCCCCACGGCGAGAGTGGCATCCTGGTGGGAGGCAGGGGAGATGGCGTGGGTGAGGAGGAGGCCGGTTACAACCAGGGCCCCGCATGTGGAATTGTTCCTTGGTATCCACAGGAAGTGGTTCCATGGTCTCTGTGGACACAAACGTCTGCAGAAGTCCAAGTCCCTTATATAAAATGTGTGGCACCTTCATCAAACCACATACAACTTCCCAGATACTTTCAATTATCTCTCCATGACTTATCATACCAAATACATTGTAAACGCCACACTGTATTGTTAGAAATTAATGAGAAAGTTTGTAGAATTTCAGTATAGATTACAATTTTTTTTTCGATACTGGGGATAGAACCCAGGGGCAGTCTATGTCCGAGCCACACCCCCAGCCCTATTTTTTTTATTATTTCTTTATTTTTTATTTAATTTCATTTTTTTGTGTGTGGTACTGGTGAACCTTCTACCTCTGGGCTACCCTCCCAGACCTATATTTTATATTTTTATTTGGAAACAGAGTCTCTTAAGCCAGAGAGGCTGGCTTCAAACCTGCATGATCCTCCTGTCTCAGCCTCCCAAGAGCGGGGATTACAAGCATGAGCCACCACGCCCAGCTATTCTTTATTTTTTAAAACAGGGTCTCACTGAGTTGCAAATGGCCTCACTAAGTAGTAATTGAGGCTGTCAGTGAATTGCGATCCTCCTGTCTCAGCCTCCCAAATGCTGGGATTACAAGCGTATGCCACTATGCCCAGTTCAGATTCTATTTTTAAGAAATACTATTAATCCCTGATTGAATCTGAGGGTCACAGATGTGAAACTTACTGATACAGAGGGCTGGTGCTCTTCCCACTCCCCATTATGCAAATATTTATGTGGCTATATTGTTCTATGGTGCTCTTTCTAAAATAATTACTGTAGTTATCCTAAGCCAACTATATAATATGTATACCTAGAATATCATAGAGGGCTCAGGAGTTTTAGAGATCACATGGAAATTTATATCTTTTTTTTTTTTTTCGTGGTACTGAGGGTGGAATCCAGGGGCTTTTTTATCTCCAGGATATACTCCCAGCCAGACCTGTTTTACACTTTATTTTGAAACAGGGTCTAAGTTGCTGAGAGCTTCACTAAGTAGCTGAGGCTGGCTTTGAACCTATATGATCATCCTTTCTCAGCCTCCCAAGGGCTGGGATTACAAGCATGTGTCACCACATCTTAATATAAATTTCTCAACCAAAGGGTCATGCTGAAACCCTGACTGGTAAAAAGGCAAGTAAATGGTTTCCCATAAAGAATTCTGTTTTATCACATACTAGTTGTTTCCAGATAAGCTGTTAATAATATTATGTTAGAAACTACTGAGCTAAGAGGAATATGCTATAAATATTTACATAATTACCAAATTATCTCTATAAAACTTAATTATAAATTAAGATTAAATGCAAATAGATTTTGATTTTTAGTGCAGAAGTAATGCTTTGATGTAAAATTAGGACTAAAAAGAAAGTAATTAGTAACAAATCATTCTATCCTCAAGAGTTATGTACCTAGATGCACTTTAAAGAATCTTCATTGTTACGAAATTATAATCTTATTTATTTATTTATTTATTTATTTATTTGGTAGTACTGGGGGTGGAACCCAGGGGCTTTCTACCTCTGGGCTATACCCCCAGACCTTTTTATATTTTATTTGGAAACAGGGTCTCACTGTCACTAAGTTGCTGAAAGCCTCACTAAATAGCTGAGGCTGGCTTTGAACCAGCGCTGTCTCAGCCTCCCAAGCGCTGGGATTACAAGTGTGTGCCACTATGCCCAGCAATAATCTTATTTATTTATTTATTTATTTATTTATTTATTTATGGTGTTACTGGAGTTCCTGGAAGCCCTTCTACCTCTGGGCTGCACTCCCAGACCTATTTTATATATATATTTTTTAATTTGGAAACAGGGTCTCTTAAGCCAGCACGGCTGGCTTCGAACCTGCACAATCCTTCTGTCTCCGCCTCCCAAGTGCGGGGATTACAAGCGTGTGCCACCATGCCCAGTGCAATAATCTTATTTTTTGAAAGTGACAAAATATATATGAAATAAAAGGATTAAGTCTCCTTGATTAATTTTGCTCTCTTCAAAAATGGAAGTTATCAGTTTCAACTGAGAACAAACTAAATGAAAAATTAGTTTCTATTATGTCTGGTCCTTCAAAGATTAAATATAACCCAAATGCAATATTAATATATTTATTAACCATTCTCAAGAACAAAGATTATTATAAGTACAAACTCAGTGTAATAGAACTTTTGTTTTTAAGTGGGATTAGATGAATTCTATGCACAAAGTTGAAATAACATGTAAGATTCCATCAAGTCCTCCAAAAGATATATTTCTATATAGTGTAGTTAGAAGCAATGATTGGGACACAAATATGCAAATAATTCCATGTTCTCTAGTGAATTACCTATAGTTATTATTAAGGTTATTATAAAGTTGCTGTCTCCTCATTTTATGTTTACATAATATCTTGTTGTATTACTAATTCTTCCATAAATACAAAATGATATTCTAAGCACAACTTCTTGAAGCTTTCAAAGTTCACATAAATTAATACAACTTTCCTTTTCAATTACATTTTTACCTTCCATCAGTTGAATTGGCTTAGAATTGACTTGGAACTATTGGAGGAAAATGTAAATGTCACAACTTTCAAAATTAATCCTTAAGTGTTTCTCCTGTCATAATTTTTCATGGTTTAACATATCAGTAAATAAAATTCCAAATTGAGTCATGGATCAAGTTGTAAATTTGGAATAATGCTAACAAATTTATCAAATAAACACGGGCCAACACTAAAGTAAGCATATGATGCCTCTTATTTTACTTTAAATGTTCATAGCACTGTATAAACTTAATAAAAAAATTATTTAATCTAGTACCAGAGTGACTTCTTGGCTCATTTTGATGGAATTTCATATAATATTTGAATACAATTGCTGTCTCTCAAGACAATCATGCAAATATTTTCTGCATATCTTTCATAATCTCAACTCAGCTGAATCTTGGGCAGAATAGAATTGAAAGCATACTACCACTCTGTTTCAAAAAAATTCCATTGCTTTACAAAGAGAAGTGGTTTTTTTTAAAAGAACCAAGTAAGTATGAATCAAAGATAAATTAAAAAGAAGAAAAATGAAAAATAAGAACATAGGATGTTACATAAGCAAATGCAAAGATAAACTTCCTCCCCAACTTCCCTCCCTGCAAGCATCTCCTGGTTCACACCCTGCGGTGACACCAACCCTACCTGCACACTTGCTAACTCTTGGAATTCCATCTCCCTTCTGCTGTGTTCCTCTCACCTGGAAAACTGTCTCAACTACAACTGTTAACCGTCCTCTTTTAGTGCCTTCGAAGCCTTCTTCAGTGTGGGAAATGATCATTTAGCTGATAGCTTATGTGTTCATCTTTTCTCAAGCCTAATAGGATGGTTGCTGCATAATCACAGGGACTCCCTTTTCTATGTCTGTGTCTTCTTACTCAGAGCAATGTCTAGCACACAGTAGTCACTCAGTAAGTAACTGTTACAATGTGCTAAATACACAAATGCACTATGTGTCTGTCTTAATACACTTGTATTATATACTCCATACGCTCCTTCTACCCTTCCTCTTTTTTTTTTTTAACCAACATTCTCCATGTAGGATCAATACTTTCTCCAGTAATTTCCCAACACATCTTGTATTTCCCCACAACATGACTTTTACTTATACTATCTCTGTTTTTTTTTAAATCTCTATCCATAAACATCATATTCACAAAAGTATTAAAACTACATTTCATGTTTGTGATTTTTTTTTTTTTCAGTACTGGGATGGAACCCAGGGACATTCTATCTCCGAGCGACACCCACAGTCCTATATTTTATTCTTTATTTTGAAACAGGGTCTCACTGAGTTGCAAAGGGCCTCACTGAGTTGCACTAAGTAGCTGAGGCTATCAGCAAACCATGATCCTCCTGTCCCAGCCTCCCAAATGCTGGGATCACAAGCGTGGGCCACCATGCCTGGCTATGTTTGTGTTCTGATGTCACAAAAGTATTAAAATTATTTTAGTGACTCTTTTGGTATATATAAAATACAAATATGGTTGTATTTGTTATTATTTATCCATTATTATTGCCTTCATTTTTATTTAAAAATTAAAATAAAGTATTTTTATGGGACCCTGAAGGTACTGTGAGTCCTGGGCCATACATCTATGGCTGTATTTATGGTGTCAGTTAGCTATTCTTCCAAGAACAATTTAAATGACATCTAATCTTGAGAAATTCTCCTGACCCCACCCCAAAAGTTCAGTTTTCTTCAGCTTTTGGTGAAATCCTACTTAAGCATTTGTAGTGAATTCATTCCTTTCCTAGCTTTAAGACAGGGAATTTTTAGTTGTCATTTTAAAAAGCCAATTCATTTGTTAACTGAACAGTCCTTGAGAGGCCAAGGGCAATAATTCTATGCTGAGAGAGGGAATGTATATTATACCATCTTTGGATATAATGTACATCTCAGAATCAGAAGCTAGACTCTAAATAAATTAATTTCCAACTAAAGTAGCCGTGATGCTTTGAGCCATAAATCAGGCTGATTTACAAGACTGTAAAAAAACAACAAACAAACAAACAAAAAAACAATTCCAAACATGGTTACAGAACAAAAGAGACTGCGATATTTTACTTTTCAAAGAAGTTATTCTTAATAGGATCTAATAAAGTTAATAGTTTTTACTATTGTTTCATGATTTGTATACATTGGCACTTGGGAAATGAAAGAAAACTCTAGTATTTGTGGTTTGAGTGCATGTATATCCTCCTGACTAAAATCATATTAAAAGTCCTTTTCAATTAAAAGTCTCCAAGAGAACAGAGTCATGATATTTTCTCTCGAAGCAATCAAATATAAGGAAATAATATTTTTATATTAGAAAAATATAAGCCAAACGCATCTGGTAATCCTAACATTTGGGAGGCTGAGATGGGAGGATTGTGGTTTGTGGACAGCCTCAACTACTTAGTGAGGCCCTTTGCAACTCAGTGAGACCCTGTTTCAAAATGAAGAATAAAAAATAGTGCTGAGGGTGTAGCTCGAAGGAAGAACGCCCCTGTGTCCCATCCCCAGTACTGCAAAAAAAAAAAAAAAAAAGAAAAGAAAAATATAGAAAAATAGCATATAGATAGATAAGTAGATAGATAGATTTTATGTGTCTATCAAAGACCTGCCTCTTCTAGTTGGGGATACTATTATTAGAATTGATTAGTAGCAATTCTCTTACCCCCACCCATTTAGCTATACAGGCATAGATAGGCCTCTAAGGCCCTCTCTTCCTTTGCATGAATCACCATATACAGACATGAGTAAATATATATTACTGTTAACCCTTCAACTCTCTGAGCCTCAGTTTCTTCACTGCAGTGTTGTTTTGGGGAGTAAATGAAAGAGGGTGATAAGAAATAATGTACTGGACACCGTACTAAGTCCTTTAACACATAAAATGAAAATAAAACTCCTTCAGGGGTATATTTTCCTCCCTTTTTTTCTTTTTTTGTTGTTGTTCCTTTGTGATGCTGGGGATTGAACCCAAACCTAGGCGCATCCTACCTCCAAACTACACTCCCAGCCTGATTTTCTATTCTTTACTTTGAAACAGGGTCTCACTAAGTTGCAGAGAGCCTGATTAAGAAGCTGAGGCTGGCCTAAAACCGGGATCTTCCTGTCTCAGCCTCCCTAGTACTGGGATTACAAGTGTGCACCACCATGCCCAGCCTATTTTCCTCCTTTTAAGTTAAGAAAATTAGGATTCAGAGAGATTAAACTGTGAGGAAAAATGGGTATCAGGATTCAATAGGTGGTGTATAGAGGGTCTACCAAAAGTTTACTCTTGTGTCATTATTATTGTTCCTGACCATTTTTGGTAATATAATCCTAAACTTCTGTAGAATGAATCATTTTAATAGTCAAACGTAAAAAAGTTGAGTGTAGTGGTACACATCTGTCTCAGTACTTGGGAGGCTGAGATAGGAGAATTGCAAGTTTGAGGTCAGCTTCTGCAATTTAGCAAGACCCTGTTTCAAAACAAATAAAATTAAAAGGGCTGAGGGTATAGCTTGAAGGTAGAATGCCTTTAAGTTTAATCTCTTCTGTAGAATGAATCATTTTAATAGTCAAACGTAAAAAAGTTGAGTGTAGTGGTACACATCTGTCTCAGTACTTGGGAGGCTGAGATAGGAGGATCGCAAGTTTGAGGTGATTTCATTTCCATCGTCAGGATTATTTTTAAAGAAAAAGTTTTGTGTTTCATGTAGTGTGGTTTTATACAAGTTAGGATGCCTTTAAACTTTGGAATTTTAGTATAAATAAAACATAAAATTGTTTGAGTATTGGCATATCCATCAGACTGTGAAAATTCACATTTAATGTTTCTACTTACACTTAATGTCTCAATTTACATACATATTGGTATTAATTGAGTCACATGGCTTTTGGATATAAGAATTTATGACTTTGCAAAGTGGAAGTCATATTCCAGAGGCCAAAATAAACTAAATTACTCCCCAGGATTTTTGGAAGTTAAGATAATTTAATGGAGATTTTCATTGCGCTTCTGAAATCATGAACATAAAAGGACTAAAAATAAAACTTTATGCAAAGAAAATGTTTCAAAAACTTTTCCTGCTTTAGTTTGCCCAGTCCTAGAACTTAAAATATTTTGGAATGCATACATATTCACCATAATAAGGAAAGATATTTAACTTGAATAAAGCTTCATGTCAACACTAACATTTCCAAGATCATTTCTGACCTCAAGTATTTTTTCTATTGAATTCATATATGCGATACTTTCTCTGTATACAAACTCCTTCTTCTGGTTCAGTTATCAATCTCCTTTCACCAGGTGTCCTTTCACTGTAGAGGACAGAGTATAAATATAGAAAAGAAAAGCAAAACAGAATTAGCCTTGGGATAGAATCGATGGTATCAATGTCATAAAATGTCTTTGATGTAGATAGAGACGTTTACATATGAACGTGCTTACGGTATGTATATGTATAAACTCGGTGTGCGTGTATGTGTGTGTGTGTGTGTGTGTGTGTGTGTGAGTGCACATGTGTGTTTGTGTGCAACACACACGCAAGCCTCCTAGCACTGTCCCCAGAGAGGTCTGGGAACATTGACAATGACTAGTCATGAGCGTAACTGCAACCCAGATCTTGACCTTCAAATACAATTCTCCACTAAAAGGAAATAGCATTCCTTGGAGGAAGGGCTGGCATTAGGACTGGGGGAGGACAGATACAAGAAGAACCTAGACTATCTTTTCCTGCCGGAGAATAAGGAAGAGCTTGGTACTTGGAGCAGCACGCATAAAGTAAGGATAGGTTTAAAGAAACAACTAGCCTCTCTTATAAAAGCATCATAACATTTTCAATTTTTGTCCCTTGATTTATTATTATCTGTGCCTTGTGATACCGAGGTAGGGAAGGTAAAATTAGCTGTTGATTGGCTAAGTCCATTTCTTCCTCAGGCCAGTCTTTTTCTATTACTGCTACAGTATATCCCGAGGAGGCTTAAATTCAATTTCCCATCAGTATCAGTATTATTACTGCAAAATAAAGTGTTCTATCGTATTGTAGCATGGCAGTGGATGTAACCTGAAAAATGAGAGGGAACAAGCACTGGTTAATTACTCAAGAGCCCTCAGTCACTGACAGGCCAGTCCACGGTCATGTTTTGTCACAACAACAGCTCTGCGAGTGATGGGCTCGGATGTGCGGTACCACTCAACAGTGCCAGGTTCCAAAGGCAGGGTCTCCCCGCCCTTGCCACCATCTGGTATCACTGAGCTAAGAGACAATATTGTCACTTTCTCTGAATCTTTCTTGAAAAAGTAACGTAATGTTTTTATGTTCCTCGTTGCAAACTCTAATTTTTTTCCCTTACCCCGTTACTATTACTTCCCATCTTACTGACTGCTTTGTTTTACCCCAAATTTTCCACATTTGGTTAAAAAATAAAAAGAGGCAATTTAGCCACTGTGTAGGTCCGGGTTGCCAATAGCAACTGTACTATAGCAAGCCCTTTAATTACATACGTGCGTAACTAGTGAGTTCTCTCAAACGCTAGGCAATACAGCTACATTTTCTACTAATTCAAATTTTATCAGACGGGATAAAGCTACAGCCCACCCTGCTAGTTCATTAGGACCTCTGACATACAGGCTTAAACATGTAGTTGTGGATTTTGTTTAGAAATTGCCCCTGCTTCTGGGACAGGCTTGGCCCTTGGACAGCAGCACTACATAGGAAAACAGAAAGTTGAAGTCATATGGAGAAAAAAGAAAATTATATAGTGTAAGCAACATCTTCCCCAGTCCTTCCTCCCCAGATTCCCCAGAAATGTGGAAGGATGTATCTTGCAATGAGTTTCCCTAGGATACATTCCATGAAGATGAGGAAGCCAACTTTTCTTGTTCTCATCAATTCCATTTTAGAAAGCACATGCTCCTGCTGCCCTTTCTAATTCTCTATCCTACCTCTTTTCTGAGGATTGCATCCCTGTACTCCTTGTTGGACAGTAAAAGCTGTGAAAAGTGTTCCTCAGTTTGAAGAAATGTGACTTGGCAGTCCGAACTGGTGCAGCATCTTCTGTTCCAGTCCTTTTATAGACTTTCACCCACCACTGTACATGCAAAGCCCAGCGCAGAGTGTCTATTCCTGTCTGGACTCATTTCTGGTCTCCAGGGGCTATCGGCACCAGTCCTGTTTGCTAGCAATGTGCAAGGCTTCCCCTGGGGAGTCGCACCCATATCTATCAGCAATCTCTGCCTTTCCTGTTACAAGACAGAACATTTCTTATTGACAATTTGTGCCTCAGAAGGTATAAGAGAAATATATCTGAGATTCAGTCCATTTCTGCTTTGCTGCAATTCCTAGCATTCCCCCATTTTATAAAGCCAAGTAACTATCAAAGAGGGCACCCAGGAGTCATAGCACTAAGAACAATTACATATATATGGTTATGATTTAAGCTAGAGAAAGGATACGTGGGAATTGGAAGCCATGCCCAACTAAGCTGCTTGTGACCCCATGACTTTATTTTTTGCTTCTTGTGTTTTTGGTTCCTGTAGTTTATATATGAACTTTAAAATATAAAGATTATTTTATAACCCTGGAAAAAACTTAGGCAATGGAAGAGATATACAAGGTAGAGTCTGGGACTCCCACTATTTCAGGAAATATTGTTCTCCGGGTATCAATGTATGACAATATGCTTAGAATACTGAGAACCCAGAGAGCTCACCTGAGCTTGTGACCAGACTGCTTATTAGGGATCCATTACTTAATGGTTGGGATTGGCTGATTGATCTCCCACAGGGCTGCATTCAGACCCTAGTACCCTACTCCCCAAAGCCCAGATTGGTATCACATGGCCCAAGAAGTATATCATGTGTAGCCTCATTAGCCTAAACAATTAGCTATGGTCACAGGGACCCACCAAACTGTCACCTGGTTAGCAAAGCCAGCAGATGCATTTCATAAGTGCTTCCCTTCCCACCCCCTGCAAAAAAAAAAAAAAAAAAAAATATATATATATATATATATATATATATATATATATATATGATCATTGGGTTATTCCCAAGGGTTCAGAGGTTACCTTCTGAGAGCCAGAAATAAGGGCTGAGGCCAATTATTTACTAAAACTATACAGTTTAAAACAGAATATACATGAAAAGTTACCTTTGGAATGTGCTATGTTCACTTTTCTTTAGCCCTGAAGGAAACACAGAGGCAGCAATAGCTGTTCTAACCCTCACCCAAACAGAACAGAAGAGGTGGTAGACAAGAAAGAGAAAACATCAGTACACACAATGAATCAACGAAGGCAAAAATAAATCACTAGTTTTTTGAGGAAACTATGGCAAGGTTGATGGGGAAGAGGCATGTGATGAAGTCGGAGGGGTAGTGGGAAAGAAGGGGAGGAGCTTAAAGTATTAACATTTACAATAAGCAGAGACAGGACAGATGCAAAAAAGTTTTAAAGATAAAAATATTATGAAAAAATTATGCCAGTAAATTTGAAAATATACATAATTTAATCAAATTTCAGGAACTAAATCAAAAAAGAAAAAGTACACACTGTATTTCCTTAGCCATGAAAGTATTAGAATCCCTGTTTTAAAAAAAATTCCCATAGGCCCAAAACAAAAGCAAAAGAAATCCAGCTATAGTGTTTCTAGCAAGCTCCACCAAATACTTCAAAAAACGTCTAGTCTTACCTACTCTGTTCCAAACTTATAGAAGAAGAAATATTCAGAAAGACTAGCCCAGATTCAAAGAAAGGGAAAGTAGACTTCTTTTGTAGATGGAATAGCAGAGGATTTTTGGCTCATCTTTAATCTACCATAGTAGTTTTATAAAATACTGGTGTAAGTAGGAGAGTGTCACTAGATCCTTTTGATTATTTCTAAGAAAATAGCAAAGTAGAAATATGTTTCTATTCAGTTATAGTCATTGCAATTGACCTTAAGGTAGAATTTGTTTTATTAATGGTGTTCTGTGTATGTGTTTGTGTGTGTGTGTTCCTGGGGTACTGGGATTTGAATTCAGAGATATTCTACCTCTGAAGGATACTCTTAGCCCTTTATTTATTTGTTTATATTTATTTATTTATTTACTTACTTACTTATTTATTTATGGTGTGAAACAGGATCTTGCTTGGGTACTGAGAGGCTTGCTAAATTGCTGAGGCTGGTTTTGAATCTGCAATCCTCCTGTGTTTGCCTCCCAAGTACTGGGATTACAGGTGTGTGCCACCACACCTGGCTCTTTTTTTTTTTTTTTTTTTGCGGGTTTGTGGATGGAACCCAGGGGCATTTCACCTCCAAGCTACATCCCCTGCCCTAATTTTTTTTTTCATTATTCTTTATTTTGAAACAGGGTCTCACTAAGTTGTGGAGAAACTCACTAAGTAGCTGAGGCTGTCCACAAACCGCGATCCTCCAGTCTCAGCCTCCAGAATGCTGGGATTACAAGGGTGCACCACCACGCCCAGCTACACCTGGCTCTTAATGGTGTGTGTGTGTGTGTGTGTGTGTGTGTGTGTGTGTGTGTGTGTGTTAATTATGTTTGGCTTTACTTTAGCAATTTTGCACATTAGATTATTTAGCAATTTGGCAATTTGGTTTCTTAAACAACAAATAAAAATTAAGCATTTTAACAATTTTGATGATCACAAAGCTGATGATCCTCAAAGGTAACTAAAGTATCTCTAGTAATATCTGATTTTCTTGCATGTATCAGTGCACTGTGTTTTCTAACCAAGATAAAAAGCTCTTCATTTGGTTGTCCCTATCTATAATATGGCTGAAAATAACAATAACGATAAAATGCTAACATTTGACCTGGAAGACAACACGCAACCTTATAATGGTGACTATGTGTCCCGTCTGCGCTTTGCACAATCAGAATATGAAGTTCCCTTTGGCCGCTGCCAGTGAGTTTCTCCAAGAACGTTCTCGTGGGGGGCTGCCAATGGTATTCATAAATGAAATAGTCAAACAAATTAAGTGGCTAAGAATGAAGTTAAGATCCAAACTAGGTATGTATTGAAAGGAATTAGCTCCCATTCATCTTTACTCTTAATCTTATATTCAGTGCTTTGAGTGTTTTGTGATTTTTTTGTTGTTGTTGTTGTACTGGATATCAAACCTAGGGCCTCTTGTTTGCTAAGGCAAGTGCCCTACCACTGAGCTAAAGCCTACCCCTCCCCCTTTGTTTTCTGAGACAGTGTCTGGCTAAGTTGCCCAAGCTGGCCCCAAATTTGCAATTCTCCAGCCTCAGTCAATGAGTAATTGCTGTGATCTATTTATAATAAATGTATGCATTTCTCCTTGAGCATACATTTTATCACATCTAATATATTTACGTGAATTTTTGTTGTCTGCTTTAGACATTGTTTTGTATACAATAGACATTTGGTGTTTGTTGAAATTAACGAAAGAAAGCACATAAAAAGATGAGAAGACACGCCGGGCATGGTGGCGCGCGCTTGTAATCCCCGCACTTGGGAGGCGGAGACAGGAGGATCACACAGGTTCAAAGCCAGTCGCGCTGGCTTAAGAGACCCTGTTTCAAAAAAATATAAAATAGGTCTGGGAGTGAAGCCCGGAGGTGGGAGGGCTTCCAGGAACCCCAGTACCACCAAAAAAAAAAAAAAAAAAAAAAAAGATGAGAAGACAATAATCTGTCCTCTAATTTATGGGCACCAATTATGTCCAACAACTATAATGATGACAAAGAAAAATAATACCTGAGATTGCAAAAGACTTTTGTGAAGCCCATTTGCCAGTTCACTGGCTATTTCTATGCCACTTGATTTCTAGTAAATGTCTTTTCTGCAATTACCTAATGTATTAATTTAATCTGCTATGTCTTAACCAACACTTAAAAAAATCCTCATAGAGTCTTTTGCCTCAAATTTGGTTTTTAGTTAATTCTAGGGCATGTGATTTTTGTAACCTCTTACATATAGAAGTCAGGAGGGTCAAAATTATATTAATGGCAGTATCCTGACATTATTTGCAAAAGTCTTTTACCTATGAGCTTTATATGCTATTCTCAGTGTTTTTTTTTTTAAATTTACTTCAAGGAAGTGAATTTATAGACAGATTATTATAAGTGTTCATCTATACATTTTTATGTAATAGGAACTTTCTAAACTGTTTGTATACTTTCCCCCTTGCCTGCTATCTCTTTCAGCCACTGGAGACAATTTAATTTAACTTACAAAGTCCCCAACATTGTGATAGGTCTCATAGCTTAGAAATGCTGCCAGACAAAAGAAATGCTACCCAGTTAAATTTGAACTTTACATTAACAACATCTTTATACTAGAAATTATTCTATTTCTCTGAAATTCAAATTTAATTGAGTCTCTTATAATTTTTAAATTGTGTTTCATTACTATATATAAATATACCTTATTTGTTTACCAATTTATTTATAATAAATATAGCAGCCTTAGTAAAAATAGAGTCCTTAGTCGCTTCTAATGTATTCTCCTGTGGGCAAGGCAGGCATGAATCAAATAATAACTCTACAGAAAAGTGAAAAATTACAACGGTATAACAGCTACCAAGAATAAATTTGTAGCTTCAGAAGTAGAGAACACTGGGAGAGAAATCTCAGCCTTGGGGTCACATGGTATTGGTGACAAAGGAAATGGAGATACTCGACACTGTCATAGGTGACAATTTTATATTTGCAGGAGCTATATTTCCAACTCCAGTAGTACAGTATTGCAGAAAACACTGGAGCCTTGTTTCAGGGGCCTTCTGATGCCTTTTCCTTTCTCCATTTGACTGTTAATGAAGCTGAAGGCTAGAAGCTTTAGCCCTGGGCCCAGAGAAACATTCCAATATCTAATTCTAGATATTGCCAACTCTAGAATTTTGCTTGTTCCCTTGGCCCTCTGGCCTTTGCTCCTTCCAGAAAGGAGAGGGTGCATGTCTGGGGAACAACAGGAAAGACCTATTGGGCACAGAGTAATGGGAAGAGATCGGCTCCAGTCCTCTCATTTGAGAGCAGCCAGACAGGCATGTTGAAAGTGGCCGCACCCGACAGCGCCTCAGGCCAGAGGACTCTCAAATTTCCCAGCTGCTTGGTTTGCAATTCCTCTCCTCCTTTCAAGTTCCTGTATGTATGCAACATAAAAACATTGTCTTGTAGAGTTTGGATTAATTATTCAGATTTTGAGTATGTGCATCATTGGTCATTATGGTAATAGTAGGAATAGTCCTCCTCTGGTTTGTATATTTATTCTCATGTATGCAGGTTCCTTTAATTATCTTATTATTATCTTATAATTATCTTCGTGATGTCTGCAAAATAAACGGGGGGGGGGGGATGGAGTTATTCTATCATTTTTATGGATGTGAAAACCCGAGTGTAGTCTCTCTAGGTGAGCTGCCCAAGTCACTTTCCTGACCATCCACAGTGGGACTGACTGCAGACCTAGTTTCCAATCGTTGTCTGGAGCTGTGTCATGCCAGATAGAAGGGCAAAGTTCATTTACCAACTGGCAAAAATTACCATGAAAAAATAGGGCTAAATTTAAATGATGTTAAGTTACAAAGTAGGCAGCAAACTGGTTCAAACTTAACCAAAACCAAACTGACTCATATAATGATGTCTACAGTGCTCCTTGTTAAATTAGAGTCATATGACTCAGTGGTTTGATTATTATGAAAAACAAGAGTGTTAATGACTATGACACGTTAGATCCCAAAGATAGCCCACTCTCTATATTTAACCAATGATAAGTCTTTGCAAATGTGGGAATATGTAAGCTTTTGGTCCAAAATTAAGAAGTGATTTTGAATTATATAGAACATCATATACCTTCATAAGAACCATGCCTCTGGGGAGGGAAGACTGAAGAAATTTGTGCTATGAATATCTCAGCCTCTTTTTCTGTGTGTGGTGCTGCAGGTAGAACCCAGGGGCCTTCTGCCTCTGAGCTACACCCCCAGCCCTATGTTTTTTTATTCTTTTTTTTTGAAACAGGGTCTCAATGAGTTGCAAAAGACCTCACTAAGTAGGTAAGACTGGCCATGAACCTCAAGCCTCCTGTCTCAGCCTCCCAAATGTTGAGATTACCATGCCCAACTCTCTCAGTCTCTTTTTTAAGCACCTTTGTTTTCTTTTTCCGTCTTTTATTTTTTTCAGTACTGGGGATTGAACCTAGGGGCATCCTACCTCCAAGCTATACCCCAAGACCTATTTTATTCTTTATTTTTAAACAGTGTCTCCCTAAGTTGCAGAGGGCCTCACTAAGTAGCTGAGGTTGGCAGCAAACCTGAGATTGTCCTGCCTCAGCCTCTCAAGTGCTGGGATTACAAGCATGTGCTCCCATGCCCAGCCACACCTAGGTGGCTCATGTTTATAATCCCAGCATTTGGGAGGCTAAGACAGGAGGATTGTGGTTCCAGCACAGCCTCAGATATTACTTAGTGAGGCCCTTTGCAACTCAGTGAGAACCTGTTTCAAAATAAAGGATAAAAAATAGGACTGGGGGTGTAGCTCATAGGTGAATGTCCCAGGGTTCCATCCCCAGTACCACAAAAAAAGAAAAAAAAAAACATTATTATGTCAATGTCTTATAGCAACTTAATGTGCATTTGACTTAAAACTGATGTAAATATTAAATGTCTAAGAGATCTATGAACTACATAGTTTAGTAATGCTGTATTTTTCTAAAAAGTGAAGCCTTAATTTTTCTAAGAAAATAGAGAAATTGTAATATATGTCTTCTTCTGATAGCCTCAGCTTCTGTTTACTGTACTTTGTAAGAGCTAGAGAATTGCCTGCTTACTACTGGAAGATTTACTTTTGAAATTCTATCCTCTTATGTAGGTTTCTATGTTATTTCTGCAAAAAGTGGACAGAAGCATTTCAAAACAGAATCATTGTCTCTAGAACAATGAACTTCGAAAATCAGGGGTGTGTGTGTGTGTGTGTGTGTGTGTGTGTGTGTGTGTGTCTTTTAATCACCTGAGGTTTTCCACACTGCCTCACCTCAGATCCTGGATCAGAAGGGCTCTCTGGCTCCTTAGACAATCTGTCTGCATTAGAAGCAATCCTGTTTTTATCTGTAGCAGGAAAGCTTTCAAATTGAAAGTATTCCCCTACAAAGTAGAGCCATTAGGGGCTTCGGGGCCAAAGTATATTTCCTACATGTCAGATCACCCATTCTAGTCTTTTCAAAGTGCATGTGAGATTTGTCTACCAGATGTTGAAGTACCCTCAAACTTGAAGATCCTTTTGACAATGAACTTATCTGCAATTCATGAGAATATGGATCCACACTGGAGATCAGCTGCAGTTTTTTAAGGACGATTTTATAGTTACTATATACCATTTCCATACTGCACATAATTCCCTTTTAAGTAGCATGATGCAAAAAATAGAGTGCCTAAGCCCTAATGTTATGGTAATTTCTAGAGTTCTAGTGACTTTATATAAACAATTTCTGCGAATCTTTATCACAATCCTCTAATATTGGTACATCAGCTCTATTTTGTTGATGAGAAATCAAAAGTTCAGATAGATACAAACAGAAAAGGATCTTCCAGGTAATTCAGAAGGAAGGCTTCCTAATACTTTCTCTTTTCAGGTTGGTTTTGGTGTTTCAGTCTGAGAACTGTAGACAAGCAGCATTTATTTGAGAAGAACAGTAAAAAAATAAAAATAAAAAATAAGTTTTTGGAAGCAAAAGTAGATCTAATGGCAGCTTTCTGGGATGAGCGACAGAAACTGGATACTTAGATGACTAACTGTGGGTAAGAAAAGAGCCCAAAGCCGAATATCTTAAAGGGATATGAGAAAGAATACCCAGCTCTTCTCCCTTTACACACTTCGTTCTACTCCAAAGCTCATCCATTAGCCACAGGAGAAGATAATGATTAAGTACTCAAAGCTGGGATCTACCTATTTACCAAATTGATATAAAGCTTGTGCTGTTGGTGCTATTAGCATCTGGTTTCTGCTGACTTCACCAGGCTGGATTGTCCAAGCTCTGCTTGATTTCATTGTTCTCACACTCTTCCCATTTCCCAACTTTCTAAAGAATAGTAATTTTTAAAAAATCTCTTGTATTTGGCCCATAGCTATTTGGTTTCTCACTGTTGTACTTGCTTCTGTTGTGTCTTTTCTCAATGTATCTTAGTCAAGTTAATTTTCTGTTATGCTATTTGGGTTGCTAAAAGGGAATGCTCACCTGAATCATAATTTAGTGCAGACTAGACTTTGTATAACAATTATACACTCAGCAACAAGCAGTAGTGTCACATTTCCAAAGCCCTGCGATTCTTTGTTTTGCCTGTCTTGATTCAGATTCTACTTTTGAGAATTTTATCTAGAATTAAGCCACTCCTGTGTGTCTGGATGCCTTTGGAATTTGTGATATTTACAACTGCCTTTTCTCTTTCTACCATTTAAACTCTGTGCGAACGACTGAGAAAGTAACTCACTTCTGACCAATAAGTTCCTTATAAGGCTTCTTGTCGCCTGGGAATCATATTTTAAATGTTCATACTAGTCTACAGGCAGTTGTGAAAGATAACACTGGGATAAGAGTGCTTACAACATTCCAATTTTGTTTTACCTGATAGACGCATTCTTGTAATTTTTTTTGATCAACCATGACTGGTGTCTCAGTTGTTGTTTTCCTAAAGGTTGGCATCATTAGCACTTACATTCAGAAAGCACTTTATATAAATTTGAAGCCATTAAAGCCCAGAAAAATGGCTCTTAATAGCACATCCCCTGACATTTATTGAGGATATTTAGAAGCAGTAATTCCTCCACAGCTGGGAACAGAACCTACTGCAACACTGTATGGTGGTATCTGGAATAATTCTTCCCACTAGCCCAGCAGATTACTAATAGAGATCTTTCTCAAACATGGACATCCACTCAACTTGCTCAGTGTTTCATCTCCTGTGTTTAACTCAGATGGATCTTGTAAGAACTTTTTGTGTCATGTGTCACCCCATAAACACTGATGTCTCTTTGGACCAAGGACAAAGAAACTATAAGAACATACACAGAAGTCTAGAGTCTATTTTAAGAAAGGGGCTTTGTAATTATGAAGTATTATGATATGTTGTATGCTATAAACATCTTAACCATTCTAAAGTTGTAGGTATATATGGCTTATCTAGCGTATGGAGCAACTGTAGATTCGAGAATTAACTCAGGATAATCCTGTAAAGGTGAGTAGTTTATGGTGTTGACTATTACCTTCACCATGGTTACCTTTTTGATCTGAGAAAAAAAAATGACAAGATAGACATTTCCATTTCACATAAAGTCATCTTGCTTAAATGAATCAAGCACAGAAATATGTTATTTATTAAATTTCCGATTTGTCCAGATGGGTAGACACCAAATAAGAAGAAAAGTCATGAAAATAATGTCTAACTAAAATTATGAGACTCAAAGCATGTTGGCCTGAGTTACTTAAAAAAATTAAGCTAAAACAGTACTGTACATAACGGTTCTGGGACTCTTGAATTTAATTTTCGCCAAAAGTATCTAACAGAGGCGACTGGAGATCTCCCAGTGTTAGTGAGTTGGGGATGAGAAAGAGGTAAAAGAGGGAAATGATAACAGCTGCATTAAGAAATTTTGACAACTATACCATAGAAACCTTATGGTTTTTCCATTCTTAGGGCCAAATCTGTTTTTTCAATGTGAAAAAAATAAGCAACTTCAATTGAGTTATGTATAGTATTCAAAATGTTCCTTTGAAGGAAGCGTTGGTGGTACCATGGTGAGCATAGCTGCCTTCCAGGATGTTCCCTTCTTGTAAGACATTGGTTTCTTACAAACATTGTTTACTTTTTGTTGTCTTATTTTCTTTTGCAGTTGCTGATTTGTTTCTTTTCTTCTTTTTTTCTTTTTTCTTTGTTTATTTTGTTGGAACCAGGATTATAAGCCTTGAAATTGAAGAGTCATGTCAAGAGCAATCAGTTCACCCATGTCCAGGGCGTTTGCCTGTTAGCTGGTGCACCAACCAGATACTGAAGTTTAGCCTAACTCCAACTATGCAAGCTGAAAGCACTCATGGCCTCAAAATCACTCCCTTTTATCATGCTCTGTCAGATATGAACAAAAAACCTTTAGCTAAAAATGGGCATTTTACAGTCCCAATGTCAAAATGTAAGCGTGGGCATTGAAATGCCCAGTACTGAGAGGGGGCTCAAAACTGCCCAAACAGCCCGCTCTGACAGCCATGGTCTCTAGATTCTAGATTCCTGTCCTGGCTGTCAGTGTCTCCCAGGCATCCACTCCTAAGCAGTCAGCTACCTTTCACATTCATTTGTTTGGAAACAAGCCTTATTTTTAACATGGTATTTCAAGTGTATATGTATGTATGTATGTATGTATGTATGTATGTATGTATGTATTTAATGCTGAGTATTGAATTCAGAAACATTCCACCTCCAAGCTACACTCTTAGCCATTTATTTATTTATTTATATATTTATTTATTTATTTATCTATTTATAACAGAATCTCACTAAATGGCTAAGGCTGACCTCAAACCTGCAATCCTCATGTCTCAGTCTCTGAAGTATTGGGATTTCAGGCATGCACCACCATGCCCCAGCTTATCGTGGTGTTTTAATATTCTCTTGTGATTTGTGTTTCTTGTCTTTTATTTTTGTCAAAGGGAAAAGTATTGCTTGCTAATGATACATTGACATTTCTAAAATGTAGATAAGAGCTGATAGATATATAGCTGGATAGACGGATAATAGATACAGACAATGCATCGTTGAGTCTTAATAAAGTCCTCAGTTCTAGCATGCAATTTTATCTCTCACTCAGATTCCCTGTGATCCTGCAACTCCAGGCATGCTTCTTCATGTTAGCACCGTTCATTTCTGTCTCCTTTTTCTTGCCCTTGTTTGGAATTGCTACAGCATAGAACTTTCAGCTTTCCTCTATATTTCCAAAATCTAAAATGGTGGAATTTAATAGAGTTAAACTTCTCTGATGTCATCTCCAGAAATTTACACTCAAGAAGCTACTCTGTACTTTCAGCATTTCCAAAGCCTTTCATACTTGTTTTCTAACAGTTTTCTGTATTTAAGCTAAACCACAGATGAGCTGATTCTTATATTTCAATTCCAGCCCACAAATCAGAGTTTTCCAAATTGAACTTCATGACTCATTTATAAAATCAGTTTAGCTCACTGACAAGTTTTTACTTTTTAATGATCAGATTAGAATAAAAAATATCAGAGAGGGTAATGGAATAACAGTGAAAATTGATTTGTGACTCTTTTGTTTTAAATGTGTGTGTGTGTGTGTGTGTGTGTGTGCGCGCGCGCGCGCGTGCATGCACATTTTCATTTTGTATCCCAATGTGAAATCTTTTTTGTACCATGGATCATTGTCATAAATATTTTAAGAACTTTACGAAATTTCTGGGGATACTCATTTATATGTAGTTATGTATTATTCAGTGTATTAGGTACATGGGAAATACTTAAAAAAATAAAATGATCTCTATATTGGAAGATCCAGCATTCTCATAAGAGAAACTGATATGTGGACAAGCAATTATTTGCCATCTCTAAATTCTGCAATGCACACAGAGATAATTCTCTGGGAATATAGAAATAATGGAGTTTCCTTAGGAATCTCTTCTTCCACACATCCTTCATGTACCTAGTCAGAAATCACCTTGATAAGTTTTAATTAAATTACTTTTAAGATATTGGTCAGGTGTGGTGGCACATACTTGTAATCCAGGTACTCGGGAAGGTGACAGGAGGATCGAAAGTTTGTGGCCAGTCTCAGTTAGTTAGTGAGGCCTTCTGCGACGTAATGAGACCCTATTTCAAAATAAAGAATAAAAAATAGGGCTGAAGGTGTAGCTCAGAAGAAAAATGACTCTAGGTTCATTCCCCAGGTATTAAATGAATGTGGTTATTGGCAAGTAATAGAGTTACTATAAATTGTGTTGGTAAACCTGTAAAAATAATGAATCCTCTTCAACAGGAAAGCTATTTTCAAAAAAGTAAATCTTAGGGTAATATTTCAAAAAAGCTGAATCAAGACACTGGGGAGAAAAAAGAATCTTTCCTTCAGCTGGGTTTGTTGACACATGCATGTAATCCCCGGACTTGGGAAGCTAATGCAGAAGGATCATAGGTTCAAGGTGAGCCTCAGCAAGTAGTGAGACTCTTATCAACCTAGCAAGACCCTGTTTTAAAATAACAATTAAAAAGAAAAAATAGGGCTGGGAGTGTAGCTCAGAGGTAGAATGCCTCTGAGTTCAGTGCCCAGCACCACCAAAACAAATCAAAACAAAAAGTAGAAAATATCTTACATTTAATAAGTTTCCCTTTCTATGAAATAAGAAAACGTGATCATAGAAAATCATCTGTCTTATTCTTCTCTCATCTGCCTACAGTAATTTGCAAGCATATTACAATATAAGACTGTAGCAACAACATAGACATGAAATTTTATATTGACATATATTACTAAATAAAAATCACATGAATCATTCCAAAATATTTGGAAAGAGCATATTATAAATAAGACAGCCTGCCACCAGGCTTTAATTTTCTTTCTAAAGTGCAGTATATTTTGGTTTGATAGCATCCACATGAAGAATCAAATAAGCATTTCCTAACAAGATTTTAAAAATATTTGAGAGTCTCTTTGACATAGCAAAGATTAGAATATCATCCCAATTTAAAAAAGAAAGCAGTGGAGTGTCTTTCTGCAAATGTAGCCAAAACATGCTGCTAATTTTTAAACAGAGTACTTTCTTGAAGCCTCATTAAAGGTACCCCACATGTGTAACTTCTCTGTTTCTCCGGATTTTTAGTATATGCGCTATGATTAAGAGGTATGTTATTCTTTCCCCATTCTAATTAATTTTTGTCACTCTCCTTCATTTGCAGTTCATTAGAAGTTTTTATATGTTCTGGCTTCCATGGTAATTTTAAAGTCAAGTAGTTCCTCTGGAGAGTTAAATGTATATCCAAGCTTCCTTCCCCACTCTCTTGTGTGAAGTAGAGCTTGTTTTCCATCTTGGGCTGCATGAAACTTTTGGAGCGATACATCTCCATCAGCCAAACCACTTTATAAAGCCATGGAGAACTGTTTGCTTTATTTTTGAGGAACCAGGGTCCAAAGTCCAAGCCTCTAAAGTTCATGTCCTTATTAGGAGGTGATTGAAAGACCTAAAAAAAAAAAATCTCCATTTTATTTAACTTTTTTAAACTGCTTGAAATTTTATTAAAATTTTAGTACATTGCATTTAAATTGCTGACAAGTATAAGCCAATGGTAATAAAACTTCAGCTCATTCGTTTTTCTGTAAAACGATATAATCTTATTTTCTGAGAAGTCCTGAACTTCTCAAAATGAATACTGTGTGTGTGTGTGTGTGTGTGTGTGTGTGAGTGTGTACATGTGTGTGATATAAAGCTATAAATTTTTTTGTATGATTAGCCGGGCGTGGTGGCGCACGCTTGTAATCCCAGCATTCGAGGGGCTGAGACCAGAGGATCATGGTTCGCGGACAGCCTCAGCCACTTAGTGAGGCCCTCCGCAACTTAGTGAGACCCTGTTTCAAAATAAAGAATAAAAAATAGGGCAGGGGTTGTAGCTCGGAGGTCAAATGCCCCTGGGCTCCATCCCAAAACCTGCAAAAAAAAAAATTATATGCTATACATGTAGAAAATTATAAGTACTAATCTCTATAGCATGTATGGGGAAGAGGAGGAGGGAGTGGGGAGGAGAGAGTGGGACAGGATCTTGAGGGAAGTTCACCAAGTGCTGTGTACATAAATGTTTCTATCACACTGAACTTCCTTGTGATGTATCATTACAATGCACCAATAAAAGCGTACTACAAAAATTCATGTAATTCTGGGCGTGGTGGCACACACTTGTAATCCCAGCATTCTGGAGGCTGAGACAAGGAGGATTGCGATTCTCAGACAGCCTTCGCTACTTAGTGAGGTCCTTTGCAACTCAGTGAGACCCTGTCAAAATAAAGAATAAAAAATAGGGCTGAGGGTACAGCTCGGAGGAAGAATGCTCCTGAGTTCCATCCCCAGGACTGCAAAAAAATTAAAAAATTAAAAATAATGTAATAATTTATGATAGGTATTTTCAGCTTCAATGTAGGATGAGCTGATAGATGGAAAGGTAAGTAACTTGTCAGCATTCCTTTAATACATAGGTAGGGCCCTAGTATTTAACCCAAGCTCTGTAAAGCCCAAGATCTTTCCATAACACCGTTCTCTAGGAAGACACTTGTAAACATGCTTATTCTCAAAAGTGTAATTTCTGGAGACTATTTTAATCTTTTGTTAAATCCTTCTTTTGTTAGCAGGGTATAGTGTTGCATACCTGTACTGAATACTTGGGAAGCTGAGACAGGAGAATCACTAGTTCAAGGCTAACCTCATCAAGTTAGTAACCTAACTCTCAGCAACCTAACAAGACTCTGTTCCAAAATTTAAAAAAACAAAAATTTAAAAAGGGGGTGGGATTGTCACTTGGAGGTAGAATGCCCCTGGGTTCAATCCCTAGGAAAAAGAAAAAAAAAAAAGTTGCTTTGTTGACCTTTTCTTAAAAAAATAAACACACCAAGCTCTTTTTTTTTTTTTTTCATTTTGGCAAGGAGATCACATCAGATATTTTCACTTATGTAAGTAGAAGACCTGATATATAGAACGAGGTTTAGAACTTTCTCACTAGGATCATAGGAAAGGATTTACTCTGAGAAACTAAGCAGACTGTGGTTATCAAAGGGGACTGGTTGAAATCAAAAGCAATTTTTATGACAACTGTCAAGAAAGTCAAGGCTAAACTGCATGGCATGATGTTGGCTTATAGATTATCTGTACTCTATAAATGATATACTAAATTCATGACAGTTTTTGCAACTCCCACAATAAAAAGAGAGCTTGTAAAAAATACTCGGCTGGAGGGGAATTGTCAGGGAGTTAAAGAGGCAGATTGGGAAATACTTGTTAAAAATTTAAATAGGTGTCTGTCCCTTGAAGGAAGTTGTTCAGAATTTCACAGAGTCAAAGTCACTGAACTAATATTTCTAATAGCCACAGTTCATAACTCATCTGTTTGAAGGGATTAGCTCACCCATCTAGCAACACTCTGGTTTTTATATGTTTTTTGTGTCATAGGATCTTCAGCCAGACATGTTCAATTGTAAAATAACTCAAAGTCTTGTAGAGGTAGTTTAGCTTGAAAAGGGAGAGAAACTGGTGTGCATCCAGGAGATCCAGGAGCAGTCAGGAGACAGATCAGTATTCCCAAGCTTCAGAGATGCATACACAACTCAATCTCTGCCTTAACAAAATCAAATGCATCAATGTCTGCTTTGCAAAATAGACGAATCATGGTCTATTTTTATTCCAGGTGGATCTATGCTCACTCCTTCTAACAGAGCTAAAATAGAGTTAAGTTGCCAAGTCAGCAAGAACATTTACTATCACATTTTCTAGGTTTTAGTGGGTGCTCAATTTAAAGAACATCTATACTTGATGGTTTTCTCTTAATTATTTTAGAGGATTCCTTTCTATCTCACTAGCCCAAAGCGTCATTATTTTCAGGTTTAAAGTAAACTTGAAACGTACCTTTGTAGATGAGGCATTAGAATATGAACATATCATTTAGATTGAAAGTAGCATAGCAAATGTTCTTTTCCACGGACAACTGACTCAAAGAAAAGGCTACCACGTGTCCCAAACTCAGGAGTGTCTAGCATTGTTATGGGACCCAGCAGAACTTCCCCAGGTCAGCCTGCTCCTACCATGTGTTTAATTACATCAGAATTATGAAGCTTCTTTTCTCTGCAATGCAGAAATATTAACCTTTCCAATTCCATGTTCAAAATTAACAAAATTAACCTTACAGAGGTTAAAAAACACAGAGGTGTTTTGTGATTAACTTTCTTTTTTTTTTTCCAAATGGCTACAGGAGTTAAATAAATATTTGAGGTATACAGTACTTTCAGTGGAATATATTAATTTACTGGCCGATGGGCACTAAAAATAGCTCTGGCAAACAAGTTTCAGCTGAAAAGCCAAATAAAAAGTCACGTTCACTAACCCCTCTAAACTCTCCCCATAAAAGACAATGCATTACCATATAGGACACAATCAGGATGTGAAAACTTCAGGCAAAACATAATTTTGACATAAACTAAGGAAAGAATTTAAGTAGTTTAATAAAATAACCAAGGCATGTTTTCTTTATCTTCAGGTTTATCTGAAAACGGACGATGATTAAAATGACTTGGTGCCAAGAATACCATGGCAAAAGATTATGGAGAGGGATGGTGATGTAGCTCAGTGGTTAGAGCACTTGCCTAGCATGCTCAAAGCCCTGGGTTCAATACCTAACCCAAACACACACAAATAATAAAAAAAAAAAATCATGAAGTGTGTCTTATTTTAAGATAAAAACCACTATACTTTTGTTAAGATATGTGGGATTGACAATTTCAAAACTAATGTTGGGAAAATTCTAAAAACATTTATTTTACACCCACGTGTGTGTGTGTGTGTGTGTGTGTGTGTGTGTGTGTGTGTGTATAGTTAGACTTTATAAGCATACAACCATGTATATAACCATATCTATGTAACTTTTTGTGTATACATATAGTATTGAAAAATACTTCTTAAGGAAAGGTAAAATAAATTATAAATTTAGCAACAATATATTAAAAACTGAGAAAAGATTAATACCCAAAGTACATAGAAAGACCTTACAAACCAATATTTTCTAAAAAAATAAATAGGAAAGTAAGCAAAAGAACAAAAAAAAGAGTGGCCAATAAATAAATATTTATT
This sequence comes from Muscardinus avellanarius, assembly GCF_963383645.1. Taxonomy (NCBI): domain Eukaryota; kingdom Metazoa; phylum Chordata; class Mammalia; order Rodentia; family Gliridae; genus Muscardinus; species Muscardinus avellanarius. The sequence goes on from NC_137790.1 coordinate 117,341,527, forward strand.
TATTTGCAGTACTAGAGATGGAATCCAGGGGCATTCTACCTCTGAGCTATACCCTCAGCCCTATTTTTTTATCCTTTATTTTGAAACACTGTCTCACTGAGTTGCAAAGGACCTCATTAAGTAGCTAACGCTGTCTGAGAACCCCCGATCCTCCTGTCTCAGCCTCCCCAATGCTGGGATTACAAGTGTGTACCACCATGCCCTGCTTCCAACAAATATTTTAAAAGGATGTTTAACCTTGATAGTAGAAGAGATAAAAATTAAAATAATTTCACAGCTTTTTTAAACCATTAGATTAGCAAAATATTTATGAGATTGCTATTAGCAACATTGGAGAGAAAAGGAATGCTCATGAACTGGATGGGAGTTCCATTTGTTAATGTTTTTCAGACATTAAGTTTAAGATTTTAAATATATTAAAATAGATTTAAATCTATATGACTCTCTAAAGAAAACATTATGCCAGGGACATCTGCTGCTACAAATTTGAAAATGGATTCTTAAATATTACAGTGGATTTGGAAATGAACTCTGTCTTTTTTGCAGTGCTGAGAATTGAACCCAGGCCTCATGTATGCTAGGCAAGTGCTTTCCACTGACCTACACCCCCAACCCTGCAGTGAATTCTTAAATATGACATAATGAACAAGGTAGCAAAAGAAAAAAAATTAATTGGACTTGACTAAAATTGAAACTTTGTTAATCAAAGAACACAGAAAGAGTAAGAAGACAATGAACAGATTGGGGAAAATATTTATAAATTGATACCTAGAAGACATGCAGAACTTCTACAATTCAACAACAAAAATAAAAATAAATCGATGGGGAGAAGACTGGAACAGACATTTTCTAAAGAAGATATACATATGTCCAAATGACCAAATGACCAATAAGAACATAAAAGAAGATTAACAAAATCAGTCATTAGGAAGATGCCTATTAAAACTACAATGACATACCATTTCATTCTTGCTAGGACAGCTAGAATTAACAAAACAAAACAAAAATGAAGAAATGTGTAGTGTTTGACAGGGATATGGAGAAATTGGAAACCTTGTGCCTTGCTGGTGCTAATGTACAGAGATTGTGCGGCCCCTGGAAGAAACAGTCTGGTAGCACCCCAGAAAGTCACACACAACACTACCTGATGACAAAGCAACTGTACCCCTAGGAAAAGTTGCTATTATTAAAGTTTCTGTTTAGGATAATAAAAAAAAACTTTAGAAATCGATAGTGTTAATGCTTTTACAATATTGAAAATGTAATCAATGCTACAGAATTGTATACTTAAAAGGGATTAAAGTGGAAAAATTTTATGTTCTATATACTTTATCATAATAAAAATAGTAGAGAAATATTAAGCATTGTTTTACAAAAGACACTAATGTTAGGATAAAAAGACATGACCCAAACTGAGAGGACATATTTACAAAACATACATTTGATATAGAATATACATCCAAACACACAATTAAGTCTTAAAATTAAATGAGAAAAAGCCCAGTTTAAATTTAGGTAAAAGATCTGAATGAATATCTCACCCAAGAATATCTGCAGATAGAAGGAAAATAAGCACATGAAAAGACATTCAGCCTTCTTTATCATCAGAGGATTTCAAATTAAAACAACAAAGAGTTATTGCCACACACTTATTAGAATGATAAAAATACATAACACAACACCAAATGCCTGCCAGGATGTGGACCCACGGAGCGCTCATGCTCAGCTGATGGGAATTCAAAACGGTACAGTTATTTTGGAAGACATTTGGGCGGTTTTATATATACCTGAACATAGGGTTACACTCCGAGGTATTTACCCCAATGACTTGATGACTTACATCCTCACTAAAACCTGCACATAAATATTGTGAGGGGTTTCAAGCAACAAAAATGAAGTACAACCAAGATTTTCTTCATAATCAGCAGTAAAAATGACGCATTTAGCTATGAAAAGATATGGATGAGTGTTAGATACATACTATTAAATTTGAAAAGCCAGTCTAAAGAGAGGTTTATTATCATTCCAAGTCTGAAAATGGCAAAACTAGAGGGGTGGGAAGCAGATCAGTGAGTGCCAGGGATTCCGTAGATAGTGGGGAAGGACAGGTTCCCTTATGTTAAAAGAAAACTAAATAGGAACTTTGGGAGTGGTCAGACTATTTTGGTGTTACATAGAAGTGGCAAATACAAGGTGCTAAGCATTTGTCAACTCCCATAGGATTTTACAGTAAAAAGAATAAACCAAAATGTATATAAATTTTTGAAAATCATTTACTTTGGGGGATCCCAGGATGGAATGCACAATGTGATAAAGGAATCTAAAATAGATTAGGTAAGTTAATTAGATTATTTTAATTAATGTAATGATCTAATACTTTACAAAACAACCTTATTGAAGCTGCTTATGGAATAAAGTGCTGATCTAAGTGACTTTAAAAGTGAGTGAAATTTGTAAGATTAAAGGGAAATATACTGTGCATAAGCACTGTTCTGTAGTGTATAAAGTCGTTTCCTACAGAGAGACAGATGAACAATTTGAAAACCACTAAGCATGTATGCTTAATTGAACAATTAGACAAATTGATGGCAAAATTGGAAGCAGATTTCTCACTCTTGGGACAGAAAGTTCCAAAAAGTAAGGAGAGGGGACTAGAATGATCTCTGTGGTACAGTTGCATGTATCAAAATTAGCTCATATTTAGCTTGTTATAGATACTGATGTTTACCTATGGATTTACTTATAGATGAATGTGTGTGTCTGTGTATGTGTGCACTTATATTGATTAGCTTGCATACATATAGCCCCTTGCATTGTCAGCAGAGAGAGTCTAGAAGTAATGGCACTCTAATACCAAGAGCACACCTGGTCCTCAGATCTTGGTTGCTAATACCATTAGAAAGAAATGAAAGGGCCAGGTAACCCCAGCATTGGAGAGGCTGAGACAGGAGGATCACTGTTTTCTACCAGCTTCAACTACTGAGTAAGGCCCTTTGCAACCCAGTGAGACCCTGTTTCAAAATAAAGAATAAAAAATAGGGCTGGGGTGTAGCTCAGAGGTAGAATGCCCCTGGGTTCCAACCCCAGTACTGCCAAAAAAAAAAAAAAAAAAAAAAAAAGGAATGAAAGGGACTAGAGGCCAGGCATAGTGCTGCACCCTTATAACCCCAGCACTTGAGAGGCTGAGACAGGAGAATTGCAAGTTCCAGGCCAGCCTCAGCAATTTTAGTGAGGCCCTCAGCAATTTAGTGAGATCCCATTTCAAACTTAGCAAGACCTTGTTTAAAAATAAAAATTAAAATAGGTCTGGGGGTATAGCTCAGAGGCAGAATATCTCTGGGTTCAATTCCCAAAACCATAATAAATAAATAAATAAAATAAACAAATGAAAGTAAAATAGGGCTGAGGATATAGCTCACAGGTATAATTCCCCTGGATTAAATCCCCAGTATGAAAGAAAGGAAGAAAGAGAAAAAAGAAATAAAAGGGAAAGAAACCAGGAGTTCTTGGAGAATTGGCTGAGTCTAGGTATGGGTCATGAAATATACAAGATAATATAAAATTGATTAAATAAATAAAATGTGGAAGAAGAGACCATTTTCCCATGAAGCAGAATTTTGAATACTCTTTGGAGACTTTTCACTCTCATGAGGTACAGGGTCACTCCATTACTTTAGAATTACCTGCACTTTGTGACTTTCCTCCAAAGAGTATAGAGAGCAAGAAAGACAAAAAATTAAAAAGGTGTAACTTTATCGTAGAAAAATGTGAGAGCTTCAAGCCCAGTAATCAAGGGGAAAATAAAAAATGATAAGTCATGTTAGCAATGTACATGTTTAAAACCATATGGAGTGAGTAGCACTTTACCTTGGAAGACTTCCTCTAGAAAATAATTACTACAGTCTACTCATGAGAAGAACAAATTCTAAGACAAATCCAATTTGGGAACAGTATCCAAAACAGCTGACCAATAATCCACATCCCTGTCAAGTTCATCTAAATCGTAGCAAACCTGAGAAGCTGTAAAAGCTAAGAGCCCAGGGAGCCATGGCATTTCAATTTCATGTGATGTCCCAGGTGGGTCCTGAAACAAAAAGGGTACTAGAAAGCCAGTCTTTAGAAGGAAAGATATTAAGGCACAGTGGGGTATACCTATTATCTTAATATTTGGGAAGCTTAGACAGGAGGATCACAGGTTCCAGGCCAGCCTCAGCCATTTAGTGAGACCCTCAGCAACGTCCTGTTTTAAAATAAGAAAATAAAAAGAGTTGGAGATGTAGTTCAGAGGTAGAATGACCCTGGGCGCAATCCTCAGTATGAAAGAGAGAAAGGAAGAAAGAAAGAAAAAAAGAAAGGAAGAAAGAAAGAAAGAAAGAAAGAAAGAAAGAAAGAAAGAAAGAAAAAGAAAGAGGGAAAAAGGAAGGAAGGAAATAAGGAAGGAAGGAAAGGAAGGAAGGAAGGAAGGAAGGAAGGGAGGGAGGGAGGGAGGGAGGGAGGGAGGGAGGGAGGGAGGGAGGGAGGGAAAGGAAATATAAGTCACAATCTTGGAGAAAACATCTAAAAATTATTTATATGATAGACGATTTATATAAAAATATACAAATAACTCGAACAATAGCACAGGAAAAGAAGCAACTGAATTTCCAAACCAGATAGAAAAAAGCTATCTTTGTAATATGTAAAATGAAGATAAGATTCTTCTAAATAAAGGTTTATTCTTTCAAAATAGTTTAAAAATCCTATCCATGTTAAAAAAAATACAAACATGAAGTTCATCTCATTTTAGGACAGGCAAGTTGGGACATGGCAGTGAGGTTAGTTTTTGCTGCATTATTCTGTAAGAATAAGTGATAGGCACTTCCTTGTTTCCTATTTTCCTTAAAGCCAAGGTGTGTGTGTGTGTGTGTGTGTGTGTGTGTGTGTGTGTGTGTGTGTGTAAGAGAGAGAGACAGAGAGACAGAGAGACAGACAGAGACAGAGACAGAGAGAGAAAGACACGTTGGGGAGAGGGGAGTGGAGATGATGATATAAAACATTTATTCATTCTATGATGCAACTTTTTCTTTTTTAAACCCTCACCAACTTCATTATGATGTGCGATTACACACCAATAAAAGTATATTTAAACAAATAACTTCTAAAGCCAGGAGACATTCTACAATTAAAGGGGACGTTTAATGTGGCTGAGATTTTGTTTAATTTGTGTTGGCTTCCTTTCTGAAAAGTGTTATTAAATCAACTATTCATCTTGCAATCTTTGGTATTTTATAACCGAAGAAAGATGATAAATGAACTCTGCAGAAGTGTGGAGAACAATAATGTCCTTCTCCAAAAAATCTTTCAGTTCCTGTTTCAGTTCAGATGCCAGGCTAACTCCTCCCCAGGAGGAAGTCTCATGCATTTATTTTTATATTCATAATTGTGCTTTGTGAATGCATAGGTCAAGGTCTACTGAGCACAGTTTTTATCATTACCTTTAAATAGCTTTTTGCATCTTTATGCTCAAGGCCTCCTAACTGTCGTTCTCCAAGTTAAAAGGCACTTGAGGCCCAGGGAAGCAGGATGCTATAGCACTTTTGTTTCCCATCAAGCCTCAAGAGAAATGATGTATATACCTGGGTAGCACTAGTACTGAAATTTGTTCCAGACCTCAGCAAAATTGCAAAATGGATGAGATTTGCATTTGCTGTTAGGCACATACTCTTAGTTCATGCTGCGAGAGTAAATTACCATAGTATCAGTCAGTTTTCTAGCACTGTGATAAAATACTTGAGAAAACCAACATGCGAAAGGCATATGGTTTAGAGAGTTGGGTCTTTGCTCACTTGGCTCCATTGATTCTGTGCCTGTGGTGAGGCAGAATGTCATGGCAGAAAGGGTATGAAGGGGCAAAGCCACTCATCTCATGAGAAGAGGCAGCAGAGAGGAAGAGAGAGAAAGGTTCTGGCACCAGACATCCCCAGTGACCTACTTTCTAACTAGACCCCGCCTCCCACAGTTTCCACCACCTCCCAATAGTCCACTCAGTTAGCAGCCCAAGGGTGGATTAATCCACTGGTGATGTCAAGGCCCTCGTGAACCTCTCACTTCCCAGAATCCCCACCTCCAGACACAGCTGCTCTGGGAACCATGCTTTCAACACACAAGCTTTGTTATGGGGGGTGGGGCAAGGTGTTCCAGATCCAAACCATAGCAACCCTAGACCGGGTTGCTAAAACAACAGACTTCTCTCACAGTGGGAAGACCAAGATTAAAGTGCCAGTAGACCAGTGGTCTGGTACAGGTCCTCTTACTCACATGCAGATACCCTCTCGCTGTATCCTCTGAGAGAAAGCAAGCTCTCTAGTGGCTTTTTGTAAGGACACACACTAATCTCATTTGTAAGGATTCCCCCTCACGACCTAATCACCTCCCAATGGCCCAACCTCAATACTATCACTCTTGGGGATCAGGGTTTGACTATATGGGTTGGGCCTGAGGGAGCGCCAGCATGCAGTCCACCTTCCTGTCCATCCTCTCTTTCTTGAAGGCCCTCATCCATTCAAGGTGATGCCACCACCCTCCCCAGGGAAACGGGCTAGTTTACAAAGGCCCTTCCTGAATCTTCCCATGTGAAGTTCCCTTTTTTTTTTTAGACCTTTCCATACTTTTAAATGTAATATAAACAAGACAAATTACTTCATGTCTGAATCCAGTTTGTTTCTATAAGTCAAGTTTTCTGGGCATGCAGCCACACACATTTAAGGAAAGTCTATGGCTGTTTGGCACTACAATGGCAGAGAGGAGTAGTGGAGACAGGGAATTTAGAGCAAATACAGTCTAAAATACTTACTATCTGATGCTTTACATACTAAGTTTGCTGATCCACGTTTTAATAAAGCATTTGTGTTAGGACATAGTAATAACTGAGGGTGTCATTGACTTGAGAGACCTACTGTAGAACAGGAGGTGCCCTGTAGAGTCTCCCCCACTTTTGCTTGATATGGGCATTGTGGAAACAGCCAATTATGCAAAAGTTACAATAATCAAGTGGAGATAGAGCTTAAAAAATGGTGAATGATGAAAGTATAGATATGTAATATTCCATCAAGATAGCTCATGCTATATTTATAATCAAGACTAAGAAATACTGTTTTTTTTTCAAAATGGCGACTGAGGGACACAGCACTTCTCAGTAGCTGAAGCAAATAAAGTTTAAATACTTAGAAAGCAGTGTCTAAATCAACAAAATAAATACATACCAGGAACCAAAATACATCCAGTTACCTCGGCGGAACCCTGAACTTGAAGAAGAACAAAGATCGGACACGGGACCTGCTGCAGATACAATCGGAATGCTTATCAGAACGCCGATCGGCGGGCTGCTTTTGCAGCTGCCCGAGAAGCTGCCTGCCCAATATTCCCGCGGAAAGAAATCCCGGGACTAAAAACGGACTTAGGACCGCATCTTAAGCAGCGAGCAGCACCCACATCGGAATTCTGTTATCACCAGCGACCGGATCACAACTGCATAGAGACTACCACGGATTCCTGCACCAAGTCAGGTACCTGAGGGCGCCCTGGTAAGCTGGGGTCCTAGCGTGTGCGCAGCCCCAACCCCCAGCACGGGCCCAAGCCTCAGAACCGAGCACTCTCCTCGCGCACCTTGCCTGTGCCACGGTCCCCTGCTAGTAGTCAGTGCCTGTACCACTGCCACCCCTAAATTGGAGCCTGCTTGTGTGTCTAGCCCCTGCCACCTTGCCAGAGCCTGCCATCCAGGCTGCGGAAGCCCTGTGTGACCTGGAAATCTCCTTGGGGCACCCCCAGCTTCTACGTCCCGCGGGAGGCAGAGACCATTGCTGGACACCGCGCACTGGACCCTTGAGCACCTACCCTGCACCCCTGGCCCACCGCTGGGTGTTCCCACCCTCCTGGTAGCCAGATGCTTAGTTCTAAGTGAGAACACAGCTCAATACACTTTGGAAGAGCATACCAGCAGCAATAGACAGCTGCATCTACTCTCACTTGGGTCCAGTATTAGCAGCGCATCCATCCTGCACTCTCGAAATAGTCAGAGCTCTGGCAGTAAGTGTGGGCATCCAGGAAAGAGCATCCATTTGCCCATGGTACATCTTGGGACCACACCGGCTAGCCCAGCTGGAATTTCCAGAGACACAAGAAAATCCATCGGGCCACAATATCTGCACAGGACCTCAGGGGGAGGTTCCAATTATACTTTGGTCATTCTCCACCCCTGCTGCAGGGAAGCACAGGCTGGAGGCTAGGGTGGTGAGTGCAGAGGTGCTGACTACAGGTTAGAATTTCGTAGAACCTGTGAATTGTACAGAATCAAATAACAGTGAAGCCAGATATCCGGACACATAAACCTAAAGCAGCTAAAGGAGAGAAAGGTGTCCAAACACCCAGAGTGACCTAAGAAGATAAAAATAGAGTACAAAGAAAACTAAGAGACATTGGATGGTATTCTGAAAGCTACCAAAGCAATGAGATACACACATATTATATGGACCTGAACCCATAGGAGTAAATAAGGAGGACTGTTTGTTTTACTTTTAATGTGAATGTTTTGTTTTATTTTGTTTTTACAGTGCTTTTGTTTTGGTATGGTTATTGCTGTTTTATTTTTTTTCTTTTAACCACACTTCTTTTACTTTAACTTGTTGTTTTTTATATATGTATATATATATATATATATATATATATATATATATATATATATATATATATACATACATTGGATAGTTTGCCTTATTTTTTTATTTCACACAGCTGCTAGTTCCTTTTATTTTATTCTTGTTCTTTTTTCCTCTTTCTTCCTCTTTCCTTCCTTTTTTTCATTCTCCTCCTTTGATTGGTTTTCCTTCCTTTTTCTTGGATTACACAATAGTCTTGGTATCTTGTGTGAATTCTTTTTTTTATGTCTGTCTGCTCCTTTCATCACCCCTATTTACAAACCTTCCCACACTAACCTACATACTTTTCTCCCCCAAAACTTTTCCCCATAATATACCTCCTGGTTTAATACTCAAAGTATTTCTTATATCCATAATTACTCTACTAACGACAAGAGTCCTAGTAGTTAACTCTCTCTCATTCCTAGCAAGTTATTACCTTATCATACTTAAAGTCTTTCTCAACCTAAACATATCCTCTACCTAATCCGACTCCTTTACCAATCACCCCAGCTCCTCACACATCACCCGCCCTCAACACTGGAAAGGCTCTGCTGACTAGCCGATACCCCTAAACACCTAATATTAAGATTTGACTAAGCACATTACTCACGAACGATGGGCAGAAATCAGAAAAACGGACAGAGAACGCTATAAATATGAGAACCAGGAATTATGAAGAGACAGCAGAAATCACGAATACTGACCTACTAGAAATGCAAGAAGGGGAGTTCAGAATCTTGATGTTCAATATGATGAAAGGATTTAAAACAAGTATAGAGGAGGTTAAAGGTGAATTAGAAACACTAAAAAAGAATCAGAAAGAGGTCTGGAATGAAATGAAAGAGGCAATAAGTGAAATGAAGACAGCAATAGAAAGAAATTCTGGAAGATTAGATGAAATGGAAAACAGAATATCAATATTAGAAGACAGTACATCCCAAACAGAAAACACAGTCAGCGATATACAGAAATCTTTACAGCAACAAAACCTAAACATCCAGCAATTATGGGATAATATGAAGTGCCCTAATTTCCGCATAATAGGCATTGAGGAAGGGATAGAGGTACAGACCAAGGGCATCTGTAATATCTTCAAGGAAATAATCTCAGAGAATTTTCCAAATATGGAAAGAGACTTGAATCTTCAAGTCCAGGAGGCATACAGAACTCCACTGAGACAGGACCAAAGAAAAACCACTCCATGCCACATAATAACCAAATTGACCAACATAGAGGCCAAGGAAGGAATCTTAAAAGCAGTGAGAACAAAAGGACTGGTGACATATAGAGGCAAAACAATAAGAATCACTCCAGACTATACAACCCAGGTCAGGAATGCTAGGAGAGACTGGTACGACATGATTCAGACCCTGGAAGAAAATAACTTCCAGCCCAAACTAATCTATCCAGCAAAACTACTATTCAAGATCAATGGGGAAACCAAAGTCTTTCAGGATAAACAGAATCTCAAAAAATTCATGAATTCAAAGCCAACACTAGAGAAAATTCTTAAAGAAATAAACCATAAGGAAGAAAAAAGAAGCAGACTTCAGAATCAGAGAAGAGAGGAAGTTAATAAGTGGGCCATTTAAGTAAAGAAGAAAGATCACACCACCCAAGAGTAGACAGAACACAAAATGGCAGAAAACAAAAATCATATTTCAATAATATCTCTTAATGTCAAAGGACTTAACTCACCAATCAAAAGACATAGACTGGCAATGTGGATTAGGAAACATAATCCAAATATATGCTGTCTGCAAGAAACTCACCTCACAGCCAAAGACATTCACAGGCTGAACGTGAAAGGATGGAAAAAGATATACCATGCCACCAGTGACCAAAAAAAAAAAAAAAAAGAGCAGGGGTAGGAACCCTGATATCCAACAAAACAGACTTTAAACTAAAACACATCAAAAGAGACAAATCAGGGCACTTCCTTTTATTAAAAGGAACAATACACCAAGAAGATATAATGATAGTAAATATTTATGCCCCAAATATGGGTGCAACCACATTTGTAAAACAAACCCTTCTGGACATAAGATCCCAAGTAGACCCAAAGACAATAATTCTGGGAGACTTTAATACGCCTCTCACACCACTGGATCGATCTTCAAGGCAAAAGATGAGTAAAGATGCCTTAGAACTAAAGGAAACCATAAACCAAACGGACCTAATAGACGTTTTCAGAGTATTTCAACCAGGAACTACAGAATACACTTTCTTCTCAGCAGCCCATGGAACCTTCTCCAAAATAGATCACATCCTGGGACACAAAGAAAATATCAGCAAATTCAAAAAATGTAATATAATTCCATACATCTTTTCAGACCACAATGGAATAAAAGTAGAAATCAACAACAGGAAACTTGAAAGAAAGTATTCAAATTCATGGAGAATGAATGATACACTATTGAATGAAGAATGGGTAAGAGCAGAAATTAGGGAAGAAATAAAGAAATTTATGGAAACAAACGAAAACAGAGACACAACCTACCAAAACCTATGGGACACCATGAAGGCAGTACTAAGAGGAAAGTTTATTGCATTGAGTGCCCACATAAAAAGGACGGAGAACCACCAAGTAAAGAACCTAATGACACAACTCAAGGATCTAGAAATTCTGCAACAGTCTATTCCCAAAGCCAGCAGAAGACCTGAAATCATCAAAATTAGAGAAGAAATAAATGAAATAGAGAACAAAAAAAACAATTCAAAGAATCAATAAAACAAAAAATTGGTTCTTTGAAAAGATTAATAGAATTGATAAACCCCTGGCCAACCTAACCAAAAGAAAAAGAGAATTAACTCAAATTATCAAAATTAGAAATGAAAAAGGAGATATCACCACAGATAGGGAAGAAATTCAAAATATTATCAGAAACTACTTTAAAAATTTATACTCCAATAGATTTGAAAACCTGGATGAAATTGACATATTTCTATGCACAGTTAACCTTCCTACACTCAACCAAGAGGACATAGCAAGCCTAAACCAACCAATAACAACCAAAGAAATAGAAATGGCAATAAAAATTCTTCCACCAACGAAAAGCCCAGGCCCAGACGGGTTCCCAGCTGAATTCTACAAAACCTTCAGTGAACAACTAATACCAATACTTCATAACGTGTTCCGGGAAATTGAAAGAGATGGAACTCTTCCAAATTCCTTCTATGAGGCCAGTATCACATTAATCCCTAAACCAAATAAAGATACCTCAAGAAAGGAAAACTACAGACCAATATCCTTAATGAACATAGATGCAAAAATTCTAAACAAAATACTAGCTATACGCATTCAAAACTATATCAAGAGAATAATACATCATGACCAAGTCGGTTTCATCCCAGAAAAACAAGGCTGGTTCAACATACGCAAATCAATACATGTTATTCACCACATAAATAGAACCAAGAACAAAAACCACATCATCATAGCAATAGATGCTGAAAAAGCATTCGACAAAATCCAACACCCATTTATGTTAAAAACACTGCAAAAAATTGGGATAGAAGGAAAGTACTTCAACATCATCAAGGCAATATACTGCAAACCCAAAGCCAACATTATATTGAATGGGGAAAAACGGCAAGAATTTCCGCTACAGTCAGGAACAAGACAAGGATGCCCACTATCACCACTCCTTTTCAATATAGTCCTTGAGACTCTTGCTGCAGCAATCAGACAAGAGAAGGAAATCAAAGGAATCCACATAGGAAGAGAGGAAGTAAAATTATCCTTATTCGCAGATGACATGATCCTTTATCTGGAAGACCCAAAGAACTCAACCAAAAGACTTCTGGAGCTGATTGACAAATTCAGCAAAGTCGCAGGTTACAAAATCAACCTAAAGAAATCAGTGGCTTTTCTTTATGCCAACAATGAATCCACAATGAAAGAAACAAAAACAACAATTCCATTCACTATAACCTCAAAACCAATAAAATACCTAGGAATAAACCTAACCCAAGATGTAAAAGACCTCTACAACAAAAACTATAAAACATTAAAGAAAGAAATTGAAGAAGACCTTGGAAGATGGAAAGATCTCCCGTGCTCATGGATAGGCAGAATAAATATCATCAAAATGGCCATTCTGCCAAAACTGATCTATAGGTTCAATGCAATTCCCATTAAAATACCAGTGACATTCTTCAGAGACCTAGAAAAATCAATCATGAACTTCATATGGAGAAAGAAAAGACCTAGAATAGCCAAAGCAATTCTCAATAACAAGAAACACGCAGGAGGCATTACAATCCCAGACTTCAAACTATACTATAGAGCAATAGTATTAAAAACAGCATGGTACTGGCACAAAAACAGATATACTGACCAGTAGATTAGAATAGAAGATACAGAAACAAACCCACACATCTTTAGTCAATTAATCTTTGACAAAGGGGCCAAACACATACGCTGGAGAAAAGACAGCCTTTTCAACAAGTGGTGCTGGGAGAACTGGCTAACCATTTGTAAAAATGCAATTCCCATTAAAATACCAGTGACATTCTTCAGAGACCTAGAAAAATCAATCATGAACTTCATATGGAGAAAGAAAAGACCTAGAATAGCCAAAGCAATTCTCAATAACAAGAAACACGCAGGAGGCATTACAATCCCAGACTTCAAACTATACTATAGAGCAATAGTATTAAAAACAGCATGGTACTGGCACAAAAACAGATATACTGACCAGTGGATTAGAATAGAAGATACAGAAACAAACCCACACATCTTTAGTCAATTAATCTTTGACAAAGGGGCCAAACACATACGCTGGAGAAAAGACAGCCTTTTCAACAAGTGGTGCTGGGAGAACTGGCTAACCATTTGTAAAAAGATGAATCTAAACCCCTATATCTCACCTAACACAGGAATCAACTCAAGATGGATCAAAGACTTAGAAATTAGACCTGAGACGGTGAAGTTAGTAGAGGAGAACATAGGTTCAACACTACAACATATTGACACAGGCGGTAACTTTCTCAACAAAACCTCCAAAGCTCAGGAAATTAAAGCAAGAATAAACAAATGGGATAACATCAAACTAAAAAGTTTCTTCTCATCAAAGGAAACTATCAATAACCTAAAGAGGAAGCCTACAGAATGGGAAAGGATCTTTACCAGCCACCATTCTGATAGGGGGCTAATATCCAGAGTATACAAAGAGCTCAAAAGACTCTACACTAGCAAAACAAACAACCCAATCAAGAAATGGGCAAATGAACTAAATAGACACTTCACAAAAGAAGAGATACAAAGGGCTAATAGATACATGAAAAGATGTTCTTCATCACTGGCCATCAGGGAGATGCAAATCAAAACTACACTGAGATTCCATCTAACCCCAGTCAGAGTAGCAAGCATAAAGAAATCAAACAACAACAAATGCTGGCGAGGATGTGGGGAAAGAGGAACTCTTTTACACTGTTGGTGGGAATGCAAACTAGTTCAGCCACTATGGAGATCTGTGTGGAGATTCCTAAGAAAGGTGGGAATAGATCCACCATATGATCCAGCTATACCACTCCTGGGTATCTTTCCAAAGGGGTTGAATTCAGAGAACTACAGCAACATATGCATACCTATGTTCATAGCAGCACAATTTGTAATAGCCAAAATATGGAACCAACCCAGATCACGATCAACAGATGAGTGGATAGCAAAACTGTGGGAAATACACACAATGGAATTCTATTCAGCCATAAAGAAGAACAAAATTATATCATTTTCAAGAAGATGGAAAGCCCTGGAGAGCATCATGTTAAGTGAGATCAGCCAAGCACAGAAGGAGAAGATACACATGTTTCTTCTAATATGCCCAAACTAGAAAACACAAAGGATACCAGTGGGACTCCAGATATTAGAGGGGAAATACTAGCTAAGTTTTTTTTTTTGAACCCTAAAAAGTTTTTTTTTATTTATTTTATTGGTGCACTGTATTCATACATCATAGTGGGATACATACTTTTGTAGACATACATGCACACAATGCCCAGTCAGCCCCCACCCGATCCCCACTCCATTCTCTCCCTATCCCTCCCTCCCATGCTTAGCTTAGTGGTTGACATCTAGTATTAAAGCAATTTATCCAAAATTAAAAATGATAATCTCACATAACAGTTTCAGTTGTCTGATACCAAGCTTTTGATGACTTAAAGATAACTTTTCAATATTTCTTTTTGCTTTCTTTCTTACCAGAGAATATTTTTTCTATTTTTTAGGTGAAACTATCATATATTTATATATTTATTTTTCAGAAAAAAAATCTATCCTAATATGGAATATGGACTCTAGGTACCCAAAACGATCTTGAAAAAGAACAAAGCTAGAAGATATATATTTTCTGATTTCAAACCATATAAAGCTACAATAATTGAAACAGTGTAGTACTATTCTAAAGGCAGATATATAAACCATTGGAGTTAAATAAAAGCCTAGAGCTAAATTCTTCCCTATATTGTCAAGTTATTTTTGACAAGGTTTCCACGAACATTTGGTGGTGGAAATATTAATTTTTTAACTAAATATTGTTGAAAAATAATAATTACATGGAAAAGAATAAAATTGGACCTTTACCTAATCCCATATATAAATATTAACTCAAAATAGATAAAAGACCTAAATATAAATCTTAAGACTATAAACTTTTAGGAGAAAATCTGGGTCATAAAAACTCACAACAATGAAATTGGCAGTGATTTCTTGGTTATGATTTCAATGGCACAGGCTACAGAGGAGTATACAAACTCCCTAAAAAATAAAAAAAAATATTGTATATCCAAAGACAATGTAAACAGAGTTAACAGTTGCTAATAGAATGGGATAAAATATTTCCAAATGCTATATATGAAGGTATATTAATATTCCAACTAGAAATCCTAAAAATTAACAACAATAAAGTCAAACAATACCCTTTAGAGATAGGTAAAAGACTAACATAAATAATGAATCTCCACAGATATCCAATCTTAGTTGTCTGTTGGATGGAAAATCTTGTTTCTCTAGTTCTGATGTGTGTTACCTATTTCTTCTTTGTAGTTAATCTCTTTGAGTATTTTCTCTAGCGCTGGTTTTGAAGACATAAATTCCTTCAGTTTTTGTTTGTCATGGAAGCTTCTTATTTCTCCATCTAATTTGATAGAAAGTTTTGCTGGGTAGGAAATTTTTGGCTGGAAGTTGTTTTCTTTCAGAATTGGGAATATGTTACTCCAAGCCCTTCTGGCTCTCATAACTTGGTTTTGGAAGTCTGGAGTGATTTTAATTGGTTTGCCTCTGAATGTCACTTGGCCCTTTGCTTTTGTTGCCTTTAAGATTCTCTGCTTGGCTTCCACATTGGTCATTTTGACAATGATGTGGCGTGGGGATCCTCTTCTCCGATCCTGTCTAAAGGGAGTTGTATAAGTTTCCTGGACCTGTGTATCGACCTCTCTTAAAATGGGCCCATATTTCTTCAATATCAGATTCCTGCTGTCAGATATTTTTTTTCTAGATTAGAAACTATGTGTTCATTTTTGGATTGCTCATCTTCTAAGAGCGAGATTCTGTTCTCCATGTGTTCTCATTGGTTGTTTGTGCTTTGAATTGAGGCCTTTACTTCATTAATTGCATCCTTTATCTCTTTTTGGCTCTCTCTGAGTTCTTTTCGAAGCACCTCTATTATTTCTACAGTTATTTTCCTTATTTGATCTTCTAGAAATCTCTGATTTTCTGTTTTATCGGGTTCTGATGTTGTGGGTTTGTGTGCATTCATTGCTCCAGTATTATTCCTCTTTCCCATGATTTCGGAAGTGTGTGCCTTCTCTGGGTTCTTTCTTTCGGTCACTATGACTTCACTTAAGGTGTTCTGGATCTCGAGTCAGTAGTATCTCAGACCCCACTACTCCTTTACTGGGTTGTATCACAGAGTCTCCAACCCAGAGAGTCGATAGAGGCTGCTTTAGACTGTGGGGGGTGCCAGGTTGCACGTTCTCCTATGGTGTGATATCTCTGCCACCGCCCCTCTCCCACTGGGTCAAGTCCCAGGGAGTACAGTACTGGGATTTCTCCTCTGTGGCCCGCAATTTGACTCACTGTTCTTGAGTACGCAGATGTAGCTGTACTGGATTTGGTGAATTCTCTGCTGCTGCCGCCGGTGGCAATTTGGCGCCGCTCGCTGCTACGCCCTCAGCTGTGGGGCTGTAGTTTTTCTTCTTCGTTTTGATTTCCACTCTGAATCCCTGCAGCGTGTGCTGAGCTCGGACAATGGAGCTTTAGGTGATCTCTGCGGGGAGAAATCCCGCCTGGCTGTTCCGCAGTGGCTCACCTTGGCTTGCTGTAGCCGTCCCGTGAATTCGCCGGTGCCGCCAGCAGTATGCGCTGCTGCCGCGTCCTCAGGCTTGAGGATCTCCTCTGTGGCTCTGTTCTCAGTCCGCTTTCCTTCTGGAGCCTGGTGATTTTTTTTTTTTTCCTCTGGTGATGGTGATTTCTGGCTATGAAAGGCACTGATTTTGTGGTAATGGAGCCCCGCTTTTCTCGGTTGCCATCTTCCCGGAAGTCCCTAGCTAAGTTTTAATGGAAAGATAGGAGAGGAGAAAGGCCGATCTTGATTAATGAGGGTCTACACCTGAACATGTGTAAAATTATGAATAAGACATGGTTAACCTGGACAACCATTGGTGGGAAGGGGGAAGAGAAAATGGGGGCGGGGGGGGAGAGGGCACCAAATATAGTGTAAATGTATACTATTTATTTTCAATAAAAAATTGTTAAAAAAACATAATTTAAACATTTCTGAGCTTCATTTTTATGTATGAAAAAAATTAAAAAACACTTATTCCACAGGGTTGGTTTTAAACAATAGATGTGACTGTAATGACAAAGTTATATGAAATTAGAATTTTTATAATTATTTTTATATTTAAATTGAGCCATCCCTTGGTATCTGAGAAGTGAGTTCCAAGACTTCCAGAGCGACCAAAATCTGTAAATTCTCGAATCCTTTGTATAAAATGACATCATATAACCTACTTGCATCATCCTATATGTTTTTAGTTATCTAAGTATTAAGTAATATAAGATTACTTATAATACCCAGTACAATAAAAATTTTGCATAAAAAAAGAAATACTGTTAAATTGCATCAAGTTTAAGTGAATTTTGTTTGTTTGTTTGTTTGTTTGTTTGTTTGTTTGTTTTGTGGGTCTGGGGATGGAACCCAGGGGCATTTGACCTCCAAGCTACCCCCCACTGCCCAATTTTCTATTCTTTATTTTGAAACCGGGTCTCACTGAGTTGTGGAGGGCCTCACTAAGTAGCTGAGGCTGTCTGTGAACCACGATCTTCTGGTCTCAGCCTCCCAAATGCTGGGATTACAAGCGTGCACCACCACGCCCACCTTACGTGAATTTTATAACTGATATTTTCTAAAGAGACTGTAGGACTCTTTAATAATTATCTATGAGTATACTTCGGAGTCTTGCCTTATTCAACAGTTTTATTAATGTCTATTTGTTGCATGTTGATTAAATGTGGAGGTGGAAAATTTGGGAGCAATAGATAATATGTTGACAAAGAAATAGTGATCTCAGCAGATTGAAACAAGAGTAAAAATTTTACCCAGATGTCACTTAATAGGAATTTAATGAAAAGCCATACTGTGATACACAATACCATTTGCAAAATTATAAAAGATGGATCTTATAGCTTAGTAACCTGGAAGGAAATATAGTAGAATTTAGCTGACAGAAAACTCAATGTGATTCCCCTTGGTATACCAAGGTATTTGCCAAGAAAATTTAATTACATTATTATGCATTAATTAGAATATATGTCCAGAAGGAGGAAAAAATAGTCATACAATATCCAGATGGCATTTTGTGTTGTTTTGAGATTAGATCTTTCAGAGAAAATTTCCCAAATTGAAGCTGGTCTACAAGAGACCAACCAAAAAGGGATTTGAAATAAGTTGCAGGGATAAAAGTGATAAGAAAGAGACTGTAAGGAGGTCGCATCAAATGTCTTAATGGACAACCTAAATTTTAAACTTGCCTGTAGAATTATCTTTGTTTTCATATTTATTTATTTATTATTTTTATGGTACTGGGGATCAAACTCAGAGGCATTCTACCTCCAAGCTACACCCCCAGCCCTATTTTATATTTTGTTTTGAAACACAATCTAAGTTACTGAGTCTCACTACTTGCTGAGGCTGTCCCAGAACCTGTGATTCTCTTGTCTCAGCTTCCCAAATATGAGGATTACAGGCATGTACCACCATGCCCAGCTTAATCTTTGGGTGAACATTAAACAATTAGAGTTGACTCAAAGAGAATTAGCAGATAGACACATATTGTATGATCTCACTCATATGTGGAATATAAAAACATTGCTGTCACTTAAGTTGAGAATAGGAAGGTGGTTACCAGAGACAAGGGGAGTAGGAAGGAGAATGGGATGGGAAAAGCTGGTCAACTGAAGACAGCTAGACCGGAAGTTCTGGTGTGTTCCTGCGTCATACAGTAAGTATAGATAACAATAACAAAAAGCTAGAAGAAAGGGTTTTAATGTTTTTACCATAAAGAAATAACCAATGTTTGAGAAGATATATGTTTAACTTAATTTTAACATGATCTATGTTTAACCTGATTTTAACCTTACAAGTCTATATATGTATCAAAATATCACATTAGACCTCATAAATATATAAATTGTTTACCTTTTTTAATGTATGCTCAAACATTAATTTAAATTTTTGAAAAAAGAGAATTAGTTTAGTTGAGTATTTATTATCCCAAGAATATAAAAAGTGGATGATGAAGGCTTATTAGGGGTCAGGACTTAATTTTTTTCTAAGGCTCTTACTTAGAAGATTCCAAGATTAGTGATTTTTTTTAGATGTCAGATGCCATATTGAAGAGACATACAGGAAATGCCTCATTCCCAGCACCCTGCTCAGCCATTCCTAACCCCTTCATAATCTGGTACCTCCATACATACTGATCTTTGTATTCTACTTAGAACAGTCTTGAACCTTACAAAGTTGAAGATTCTTGACCATCTCTTACCTACATATGGCATCTTTTTTTAAGATTAAAGTTTTAATGATAAATATTATAGCTATTGTTACCTAGCCGAGCATGGTGTTACACACTTGTAATCTTAGTACTTGTTTCAAAACAAAAATAAAATAGTGCTGGGGGTGTGGCTCAGAAGTAGAATGCCCCTAGGTTCTATCCCTAGTGCCACACACCAAAAAAAAATTCCTAAATTCATTAAAAAATTTAATACACATCAGTTTTCAAGAACACTTCTTGGTTCCAAAAGGATACATTTTCAATATTAACTGAGATTAAACATTATAAATCATGTGCTTTTCCATTATTTAACAGATATAAAAATCTCACATATATAATTTTTTAATACTTCTAGCTTACAATGGTATTTATCGGTGAGGATAAGGCACAATAGTGTACCACTTGTACAATTTCATTATCTGTATAGCACTGTTATATGTTAAATATTTCATTTTTTCTTCACTAGTTTTTTTAAGCTTTTATTGGTGAATTATATTTATATAATCAGAGTGAGGTCGAAAGTGATATAAACCTATATGCACACAGCACTTGGTGTGTTTTCCTCCTGATTCCATCCCACTACCAATCTGTTAGTGAGGATGGTAGTGAGACCTTTATATATGAGCAAAGCATTATTTGCCCAGACAACAGCAATTTCATGTGCTTAAAGCTAACAATCTGTTTACTGCAAATGTGCCTTAAACATTGCAACCACTAGACATACTTCTTTCTCCAATATGGGCTAAGATCCTGAACACTCTCTTCTCCTCTGCTCATCTAGATGTTCTGTACTTCCAGGTTTAATTTGTCTACTTGTTGATGAAGCTTGCTTCCTTCCTTCCTTCCTTCCTTCCTTCCTTCCTTCCTTCCTCCATTTCTTTCTTTTTCCCTTCCTTCCTCCCACCCTCTCTCTTTCTCTTTCTTTCTTTCTTTCTTTCTTTCTTTCTTTCTTTCTTTCTTTCTTTCTTTCTTTCTTTCTTGATGCACTGTACTTATACATCTTAATGGGGTACAAGATGGTGGAGATATACATGCACACATCACCCAATTAGCCCTTATCCAATTCCCACCCCATTCCCTCCCCATCTCTCCTTCTCATGTTTAGCTTAGTGATTGACATTGATGCTTGTTAAAGAACATCATTCCCATTAGATAATTTCTCTCTTTCCCATTAGATAATTTCTCTCTTTCCCTCCTCCCATCTTCTCAGTTAGGTTGCCTTATTTGCTCATCTATAGTATCTCCTTCTTCATCTAAAGTATTTATTTATTTATTTATTTATTTATTTATTTATTTATTTATTTATTGTGGTGCTGGGGTTTGGACCTAAGGGCATTCTACTTCTGAGCTACACCCACAGACCTTTTTTTTTTTTTTGGTGGTACTGGGGATGGAACCCAAGGGCCTTCCACACCCCCAGGCTACACTCCCAGACCTATTTTATATTTTATTTGGAAACAGGGTCTTTTTCAGTTGCTGACAGCCTCACTAAGGAGCTAAGACTGGTTTTGAACCGCCATGATCCTCCTGTCTCAGCCTCCCAAGCGTGGGGATGATAAGCATGCACCACCATGCCCAGCCCAATTTTTTATTCTTTATTTTTGAAACAGGGTCTCACTATGTTTCAGAGGGCCTCACTAAGTAGCTGAGGCTGGCCACGAACCTGGATCCTCCTGTCTCAAACTTCCAAGTACTGGGATTACAAGTGTGTACCACAATGTCTGGCTTGAAGCCTTCTTTAACTATTCAGACAATGCCTTTCTGCCCATCTATGCATATCTTTAAAATTGTCTAGGTATGTGGTGCCACATACCTAGTACTTGGGAAGCTGAGATAGGATGATTGAAGGATCAGCCTCAGCAATTTAATGAAACTCTCAGCAACCTAGTGAGGCCTTGCTTCAAAACAAAACAAAAATAAATAAATAAAAATAAAAAGGACTGGGCTCAGAGATAGAATGGCTCTGAGTTTAATCCCCAGTACCATCACCAAAAAAAAAAAAAATTAAATTATTTTACCCAGCGCAAACAACATCACATCACACTGTTAGCTTTCTAAGTCAGATTCCTAGGAGTAGCATAACTTGGTGTATATTTTTTGGCCACAGTGTGCCTTCCCTAACAGCAAGGGCTCCAGATACTGCTGCTCATAATAAGGCTGCAAAGTTCAGAAGTGACCTGTCTCTGAGAAAAACTGATCCTAAAGGAGAGGATATAATGAGAAAATTTCTCACAGATTCTCGGGCCCGTGATTCGCTGCAAAATGTGATTATTATAGCGTGTTCACACTTCGCAGTTAGCGGGAACAACGCTCAACATGTGTGGGTGCGTGCCTGTTAGGAAGGGTTTGGGCAGGGTGCTGCACATGTGATATTCCTTCCTGCACAAAGAGGCAAATCTTCCATTTCTATATCCACTCCCATGTTCATCCTTTTCTCTCCTTGAAATTTGTTTTGCAAGAGCATTTTAATGCATTTATCTCTTTCGCCCAGCTTGTAAAATTACTCATCCCTGGGAAGCATAATTGAGAGGCATCCTATTACACACATGGGATTAGAGGCTCCATGAATTGTGCCAACGTGGGAAAAATGTTTGTATAAGAAGCAGGAGATTTACATGAAAGGGGTACAAAGGAAGTTTTAATAAGCCTGAATCTTCTTGGTTCAGGCAGTCTTACAAGGGAGCATTTCTCTACATGCAAGCCTCAAATACCTATGGTGGGCAATCTCCCAAGAAACTCAAGACTTATTTCATTTGAGAAGGTAGTATTTTTAAATCTCAGATTAGCACATAGAAGACCTTTAAAACTGGAATTACAATTTTCTCAAGCCTAGAGATACATGTGTTATAGAAAAGGTATAATTGTCTTTTAAAAACCGTTGCTGGGCTGGGGGGCTAAAACAACAGAAATGTATTTTTGATAGTTCCAAAGGCTGGGACTTGGATTAGAGCGTCAGTTGATGCAGTTGCTGGTGGAGACCTACTCCCTAGCTTGAAGACAGCCACCTTCAGACTGTGTCTCATGGTGAGTAGATGGTTCCTTTTCTTATAAGACCACCCATCTTGTCAGATTAGGGCCCCACCAAATGAGTTCACATAGTTTTTTTTTTTTAATTAACAAACAGTATGATACTTTTTTTATCATTTCATTTTATTTATTTCTTTTTTGTGTGTGTGGTATTGGGATGGAACCCAGGGTCATCATACCTATGAGCTACACCCCAACCCCTATTTTTTATTCTCTATTTTTGGAGCAGGGTCTCACTGAGTTGCAAAGGGCCTCACTAAGTAGTAGCTGAGGCTGTCCTCAAATTGCAATCCTACTGTCTCAGCCTCCCAAATGCTGGGATTACAAGCATCCTCCACCATGCCTGGCTTTTTTTTTTTTTTCTTTTTAAAATATTTTTAAATGACCTTCTCCAAGCCCTGTCTCCAAATGCAGTCATATGGGGGCCACAACTTAAACAACAGCAACAACAACAAAAATGGAGGGGCATAATTCAATCCACAGCAATATGAAAGCTTTTCACTTGGCTAATTCATGCCTGACACCTGACTAATCTGATTTAGGGATGAGGTCAACTTTGCCTAGTTTGTTTTACTGCTCTGTGGATCAAAAAGCTGCTTCTCTCCTACATGGAGCAAAGATAATATGGAGAATTCAAGAAGAGCACTGAAATCATTTCAATCTCTTAGATGTCAGAAAGTTAGTGATCTTTAGGGTGCCGTTGGGGCCATTTACACACCTGCCATTACCTGAGATCTCCTCTGGGAGCACCCAGCACTGCACGGTATCTCCTCTAGCTGATAGTTATGGCACCTACCTACACCCTTCTAGATAAGACACATTGCCTCTTCTTGTATCTCTGTTATAGTTAGATATAAAATAAAATGTCCCCTAAAGAGTTCACTTGTTGATATTCAGAGTTAGTCGGGCGTGATGGAGCATGCTTTCAATCCCAGTATTTAGGAGGTGGACACGAGGATCACAGTTCATGGACAGCCTCAGCTATTTTGTGAGGCTCTTCGCAACTCAGTGAGAGCCTGTTTCAAAAATAAAATGACTTAAAAATAGGTTTGGGGGTGTAGCTCACAGGTAGAATGCCCCTGAGTTCCATCCCCAATGCCAAAAAAAAAAAAAAAATTCAGGTTTGATACAGTTAAGTCATGAAAGTTGGAATCTTAGTGGGTTTATCTGGGTGGTGGCCAGGGCTGGTATGCTAGACAGGGCTGGTATGTAACTAGACAAGGTGAAACTCTGGGGCTGTGACCTTGGGGGTTCTATATAGCTCCTTTGCTTCTAGTTTGTTCTCTCTGGTTTCTGGACTCCATGATGTGAGCAGAGTCTGGGGTCATCCTCCTCTCCACTTCCTGCCATCATGCCCTGAGATCCACAGTCTCCAACCTCATTTGGCATGAACCCCAAAATCTCCAAGAAGAACCATGAGCAAATCATTAGTCTTCCTCTTATTCACATGCTCAGTCAGCCTTTTAGATTATAACAGTGAGAATACCGAGACATGCTGTGACCTCCTAGTCAAACGCCCTTTCCAGATAACCCTGATCCACACAAGTGTCTACCTTAGCCTGTGAAAAAGAAACAACCATCAAGGGTAGCACCTGCTAAGCTCCAAACCCTGTTCCAAGCACTCAGTGTATTTCAACTCATTTCATTCTCACACCATTCATTTGAGTTGTTTTCAAAAGCCACGGAAAAATTAGTTGCACAACCATGCACTCTCCAGTAACCAGGAGTAGAGATAAGATACACATGCCAACAGTTGAACCTGGGACCTGTTCCTCGAACCACTAAATCACCTGGAGCCTACAACTCAGCGTTGCTTCCCCTCAGAGGAGTCTCTCCTCACTCTGTCATCTGAGGCAGCTCCAGACTCAGAGACTTTCCAGGGAAAATCAGAGGAATTCTTCTTTTTTTTAATCCAAACTCAAGAAGCACATGCTAATTTAGACAAGGATTTCAAGGAAGTCTGCCTCACTCTGATTATGTGAAAACACTACCGGTGCTCTCTCAAGGAAAAGGAAAATAACTAGAACTCTAATGCTTCTAAAATATTCTTTTTTAAAAATTAAGTAATCATTTTTATTTTATTTGTGCATTATAATTATACATCTTGATGAAGTTCAGGGTGGTAGAGGCATCCATGCACACAGCACTCATTTAACCCTCTTCCAGTTCCCACCTTATGCCCTCCCCCCTCCTTCCCATGCTCAGTCCAGTGATTAACCTTGATAAGTTTGTATATGTATACCATGTCCATTGACGTATTTCCCTTTTCCTCCTTCCATCTCCCTCAGTTATGTCGCCTTATGAACTCCTCTAAGGCTCCTCCTCCTTTGTCTGGAGTTCCTCCTATGTCTCATTTTCTCCCTAGCTTCCACATATTAGGGACAACATCCAACTTTTCACTTGTTAGGACTAATCTTACTTAGCATAATTTTCTCCAGTTCCATCCATTTCCCTGTAAATGACATAATTTTGTTCTTCTTTATGGCTGAGTAAAAATGTATTGTGTACAGCATTTGGGAGGCTGAAACCGGAGGATCATGGTTTGCTGACAGCCTTAGCTACTTAGTGAGGCCCTCCGCAACTTATTGAGACCCAGTTTCAAAATAAAGAATAAAAATAGGGCAGAGGGTGTGGCTCAGAAGTTAAATGCCCCTGGGTTCCATCCCCAGACCCGCAAAAAAATAAAAAAATTATTATATACATATCCTATAGTTTTGTAATCCATTCATCTGTTGATGGACATCTCAACTAGTTCCATAGTTTGGCAATTGTGAATTGTGCAGCTATCAACATAGATATGTATACATTACTCTGGTAGTTTGGTTTCTATTCTTTTGGGTAGATACCCAGGATTGGTATTGTTAGGTCATATGTTAGATTCATTTTCATTCTTTTGAGGATCCTCCACACTATTTTCCAAAGTGTTTGCACTAATTTTCAATCCCACCAACAATGTATTAGAGTTCCTACTTCCCCACATCCTCGCCAGCATTTGTTGTTTGTGTTTTGAATGATTGCCATTCTAACTGGAGGTAGGTGAAATCTCAGGGTAGTTTTTATTTGGATCTCTCAGGTTGCTAATGATATTAAGCATTTTTTTATATATTTATTTGCTACTTTTGTGAAGTATCTATTTAGTTCACTTGCCCATTTTTATTAGATTATTTGGTGACTGCCATGAGGCAAGGCCGGTGCTGAGTCCTCCAAGGCCTAGATTGGAGCCTGCCGAAAGGTTAGGCTGGTGCTGGGGCCAGCGAGTCTGGGAGTGGAGCCTGCCATGAGGCAAGGCCAGTGCTGGAGCCTCCGAGGCTGGGATTGGAGCCTGCCGAAGGGTTAGGCCGGTTCCGGGGTCAGCAAGGTCAGGATCGGAGACTGCCATGAGGTAAGGCCGGTGCTGGGGCCTCTGAAGCCAGGATCAGAGCCTGCCAAGGGGTTAGGCCGGCGCTGGGGCCAGTGAGTCTGGGAGCAGAGCCTGCTGTGAGGCAAGGCCAGTGCTGGGGCCTCCTAGGCCTGGATTGGAGCCTGCAGAGGGGCTAGGCTGGTGCCGCAGCCAGCAAGGCTGGGATCGGAGCCTGCTGTGAAGCAAGGCCGGTGCTGGGGCCTCTGAGGCTGAGATCGGAGCCTGCTGAGGGGTAAGGCTGATGCTGGGACCAGTGAGGCCATGATCGGAGCCTGCTGTGAGGCAAGGCTGCTACTAAGGCCTCCGAGGCCAGGATCAGAGCCTGCTGAGAGGGTAGACCGATGCCAGGACCAGCGAGGCCGGGATCGGAACCTGCCATAAGGCAAGGCTGGTGCTGGGGCCTCCAAGGCCGAGATTGGAGCCTGCCAAAGGGTTAGGCTGGTGCCAGGGTCAGCAAGGTCGGGATCAGAGCCTGCCATGAGGCAAGGCCAGTGCTGGGGCCTCCGAGGCCAGGATCGGAGCCTGCCAAGGGGTAGGCCGGTACTAGGGCCAGCGGCCGGCATCAGAACCTGCCTTGAAGCAAGGCCACTATTGAGGCCTCCGAGGCCGGGATCGGAGCCTGCAGTGAGGCAAGGCCAGTGCTGGGGCCTCCGAGGCCAGGATAGGAGACTGTCAAGGGGTTAGGCTGGTGCCAGGGTCAGCGAGGCTAGTATGGAGCCTGCTTTGAGGCAAGACCAGTGCTGGAGCCACCGAGGCCATGATCGGAGCCTGCCGGAGGGGAGGTTAGGCCAGTGTGGGGGCCAGCAAGGCCAGAATCGGGGCCTCCCATGAGGCAAGGCTGCTGCTTGAGTCAGCAAGGTCTGGATCAGTCCACCAGGTAGCCAGGCCACTACAGGGGCTGTCAAGAGTGGGATCAATACTTGCAATTCAGCATGCACAGAGAAATATTGCAGAAAATAAAAATCAGATGCTTCCCCTAATCAGCAATACCTAGGAGGAAAGGGGTAACAGGAAGAGGTCGAGTTATAGAAAGGATCCTATAGCGAAGCAATTAAGGTGACCAATCAGAGGGTATGGGATAGGGGAGGATGGAGCCTCTTTAAAACTCAGGAGGTACGTAAACAAATGTATCAAAGTTAATCACCAAACAAGCATGGGATCGAGGAAGGGGGAGGGAATGGGATGGGGAGTGAATGAGGGCTAATTGGATGATGTGTGCTTGTATATCCTCTCAAGTCTTGTATTCCAATGTGATGTATGATTACAATGCACCAATAAAAAATTAATTTTTATAATAAAAAAGATTATTTGGTGTTTTGGTGGTGAGTTTCTTGAGTTCTCTGTATATTCTAGGTATTAGTCCTATATCAGAGGAGTAGCTGGCAAAAACTTTCTCCCATTCTGTTGGTCTGTGTTGAGGTTCCTGATAGTTTTCTTTGCTGCACAGAAGCTCTAAAATTTAATGCAACCTTACTTATTAATCCTTATTTTAATATCTTGTGCCTTTGGGGTCTTATTGAAGCATTTTTTACCTATGCTAATATGTTGGAAGGTTGGTCCTATGCCCTCTTCTAGTAGCTGCTAGGTCTCTGGTCTAATTTCCAAGTATTTGATCCATCTTAAATTGATTCTTGTGCAGGGTGAGAAAGTGGTATTTATTTCCATTTTTCTCCAAAAAGATAACCACTTTTACCAATACCATTTGTTCAAGAGGCTATCTTTTGTTCAGTGTATGTTTTTGGCCCTTTTGTAAAAAATCAATTGGCTATAAGTGTATGGATTTGTTTCTGAATCTTCTATTCTGCTCCATTGGTCTACTTGTATGCTTTTGTGTGAATACCATGCTGTTTTTATTACTATGACTCAGTAGTATAGTTTAAAGTAAGGTATTTTGATGCTTTCTACATGATTTTTGTTGCTGAGAACTACTATTATGGGTTTTTTGTAGTTACAAATGAATTAATTTAAGGCCTGATTTTTCCGTCTGTGAAGAATGACCTTGATAATAGAACAAGTATTGCATTGAATCTGTAAATCACTTTTGGAAGAATGACTTTTTTTTTTTTTTTTTTTTTTTGGTGGTACTGGGGATGGAACCCTTCTACCGGGCTACACTCCCAGACCTATTTTATATTTTATTTGGAAACAGGATCTCTTAAGCCTGCAAGGCTGGTTTTGAACCTGCGTGATCCTCCTGTCTCCATCTTCCAAGTGCCGGGATTACAAGTGTGCGCCACCAAGCCTGGCAGAATGGCCATTTTGATGATATTTATTCTGCCTATCCAAGAGCATGGGAGATCTTTTCATTTTCTCAGATCTTCAAATTCTTTTTTTTTTTTTTTTTTAGTGTTTTATAATTTTCCTTGCAGAGGTCTTTTACTTCCTTGGATAGATTTATTCCTAAGTATTTTATGAATCCAACATAACATTAATACCAAAACCAAATAAGACAGCTCAAGAAAATTAAACTATAGGCCAATATTGTTAGTGAACTTAAACGCAAAACTACTAAACAAAGTACTAGTACTGTGCATTTAAAATCACATCAAGAAAATTGTACATCACAACCAAGTAGGTTCATCCCAGGGATGCAAGGCTGGTCCAACATTTGAAAAGCAATCTATATAAGTCACCACAGAAACAGAATTTAGAACAAAAATCACAGGATCATTTCAATAGACACTGAAAAAGCATTTGACAAAAATCCAAAACCCATTCATGCTAGAAACACTGCAGAGAATTGGAATAGAAGAAACATACCTCAACATCATAAAGGCAATATACAATAGGCCCACAGCTAACATCATGTTGAATGAGGAAAAACTACAAGAGTTCCCTTAAAAACAGGAACAAAACAAGGATGTTCACTATCACCACTCTTTTTCAATACAGTGCTTGAGAACTTAGCCAGAAAAATCAGCCGAGTGAAGGAAATCAAAGGAGTATAAACAGGAAAAGAAGAACTGAAACTATCTCTATTTGCAGATGACAGGATATTATACTTAGAAGACCCAATAAACTCAGTCAAAAGGCTTGTTAGAACTGATCAACAAATTAGAAAGGTGTCTGGATACAAAATCAATCTTAAAAAAAAACAGAAACTATTCTGTTTGCCAACCATAAATTCACTGGAAAAGAAATCCAGAAAACATTTCCACTCACAGTATTCCCCAGAACAATATAAAAAATTATTTTGATGGGCATTTATTGAATTCACATAGTACTGTTGTGTTAAAGATGGAAAAGACAATTTTGAAACCCCTTATTTGCAATCTTACTCTAGTGGATTAGACCTTCCCAAATAGAATACAGGTGTACCTGGCACCTGGTGCTTTTAGCTTTGAGGTCTCAGCAGAAACTGGCAAGAGAGGAAACTAACCCATTTCAGCATTCTATTTGGTGAATTGTGTACTATTGCACAATTATCTAGTTGCTAAGCCAGAAAAAAACTCACCACCTGGCTAGTGACAAATTAAATTAATAAATCTCTAGAGAAACTTGCGTTTTCTCAAGGATCAAAGCAGAAGGATAAGCAGGGCGTGGTGGGACACACCTATAATCCTAGTATTTGGGAAGCTGAAACAGGAGGATTATAGGTTCAAGGCCAATCTCAGCAACCTAGTAAGAGAGTGTTTCAAAATTAAAAATAAAATAAGTCAGCAGGGCGTGGTGGCGCATGCTGTAACCTCAGCATTTGGGAGGCTGAGACTGGAGGACTGTGGTTCGTGAACAGCCTCAGCTACTTAGTGAGGACCTTTGCAACTCATTGAGATCCTGTTTCAAAATAAAGAAAAAAAAATAGGGCTGGAGGTGTAGCGCAGAGGTAGAATGTCCCTGGGTTCCATCCCCAGTACCGCAAACAAATAAAAATAAAAATAAATAAGTCTGGGGTATAGCTCAGAGGTAAACTACCCCTGGGTTAAATTGCCAGTACCCCTCTGCCACAAACACAACAGAAAAATAAAGGATAAAATGTAAATGTATATGGGTATATTTCTGGGTGTATGTATGAGTGTATTTTATCTAATATCCATTTTTCTTTTTTTTTATAACAGCAATCTTATTTTCTTCTAAAGAATTACTCTTCCCATTCAGGATACATGATTTGGGCAAGGTTTTCTGATCCACACACCCCCCACCCCCCACCCCGGGTACTTGGAATGGAACCTAGGGGCATTCAACCTTCCAGCTGCAAACCCAGCCCTATTTTTTATTCTTTATTTTGAAACAGTGTCTCACTAAGTTTCAGAAGGCCTATGTAGCTGAGGCTGGCTGCAAACCTGAAATCCTTCTGTCTCAGCCTCCCAAGTACTGGGATTACAAGGGTGAGCCACCATACCTGGCTTCCAATTCCCAAATTTGAAGCCTTGGATATGTGAACTTTGTCCAGACTATTATCAAATTCTATAATCTAAATACAATAACTAACTGAAGAATGTTCAAGTGGCCCAGTTTAGTTTTGTAGTCAGAGTTTCCTTCAACTTATTCTAAAACTATTAAAGGATAGGGGTGTTAAGTTTTTATGAGCTTGCTGAGCTAGTTGAACCTAATTGGTAGATAATTTAGCCACCCAGAAAGATGATCTACCCAAATGCAAGACAAAACACAGGAAAACAAACAAAAAGAGAAAAAGAATCATAGTGCCTAATCAAGAAATCCTGGATCTACCCT
This sequence comes from Muscardinus avellanarius, assembly GCF_963383645.1. Classification (NCBI taxonomy): domain Eukaryota; kingdom Metazoa; phylum Chordata; class Mammalia; order Rodentia; family Gliridae; genus Muscardinus; species Muscardinus avellanarius. The sequence continues at coordinate 117,372,361 of NC_137790.1, forward strand.
GTCTGAAGCAAAACATATGAATAATTGTATTACCATTAATCAATAAAATCATCATTTATCAGTAAGTTGAAGTTTATCAACTCATATCCAAAAGAATATTGTAAAGTAACATTTTTAACATCAATGTAAATAAAGAAATTTCACTGAAGCCGTCTTAAGGTGAGGACAGACCCTATTGACAATCCCAAAATTATATTTTATATGTGTTGATTTCCTTCACCTGTGTCCAAGATAATGTTAACACCCTATACACATGCTTTTGGTAATCACATTTCTACAGAGCCCTGAGCTTCCAGCTTCAGACATCTGGAACTCTTTGCTTGAGGGCTTCTGGTGATGAACGACTTTTCTACCCCTATGCTGATAGGTCAAAAGTATTAGGAGGTTGAGGGCACCTGGAAGCGGTCTTCAACTAATGACTCTCAGAAGTTGGTAGATAAGTATCTCAGCTCCCTCCCACCTTAACAGCTGTGACACACAAGCTGCCAGAGATTTCTTACAGGACTGAGCCACTATAGCCACAAAGGCAATCTGTTCATTATAAATTGTCTTTTCCTCTACTTTTAATTCTCCATTATTCACATCCCTATGGGGTTCTCATGATCATATCCCAAATAAAGTACTTGTAAATCTGGATCCTCTTTTAGGTACAAGCAGATAGGCTAAGACACCTCAGACTGGCCAGGCCATGTGTCTGACAGCATATCTAGAGGTGTCACTGTTGTTGATGATTAACATTATCATCAGACATGACCTCTCTTGGCCACACATCAGATCCCTTGGACTTTCAGAAGTATTTCAAGAATACTGCACTCAGGATCCATCTCACACTGGTCAGTTACAAGGCAGGAAGGGTTTATTTAGTTGTAACCTTTTTCCATTCTGAATCTCTAGACCACTCAATGCATAGGAGCTTGTTCCCAGTCAACACCCAGTCTCAAGCAAGATCCACACCCACATCAGCCTTCCAGAAGCACCAAGACAAAGTAGCAAGACAAGTCACTCCTTGGGAAAGAAGAATCTCTGAACATCTGAGTTTCTTCCTCCTCTGATTCAAAGGAAGAGAAAAATAACAAGAAGAGATTTCCCATAAAATATATCACTCATTCTGGGAAATTTTGAGGGAGGAAATTAAAACTACTAGTAAAAGGTAAAATTTAGAATGTCACATGCAACTCCAGAGCATACAGATACCCTAGGTAAAATCCAAGGTCAAAGCAAAACAAAATAAACAACAAAAGGAGAACATGTGCATAGCATGCTCAAGGCCTTGAGTCCAATCTCTAGCACTGAAAAAACAAACACACAAACAAACAAACAACAACAACAAACCAGAAGCAGAAACAGAGTCCCTTAAGTGAAAGGCCTTTGAAGTTTTCCCCCACTGGGTTCTAATATAGTCAGGTCTTAGCCATGGAATTCTTTTCCTTTGATCCCTTGGTATCATCTCTATGATGTTTCTCAGACTTCATGAGGAATTCTTTTTGAACCCTTCATCCTATTGTAGACTCTGCCCTGGCCCTGTTTTTGTTATTTCTTTCAGTTTGTCGAAGCAAGGAAACAGAAATATTAGCACACGTACAAGTGTGCACATAAATACACATTTACTGTATACTATTTAGAATCAGTTGCTTTCTTTTTAAGCTAGACAGTTAACTTTGACTTTCAGTCATGCACAATTGCTCAGGTAATGTGTTAAAGTTTTCCAATGTGTTCCTTTGCATTTCTAAAAAATAGCTTTTGCCTTAAGTACATAAGGTGTACCTGGGGAGAGCATAACTGAAGAAATTCAGAGAAACTAAAGGATAGTTATATAATTCAGAATGGATGGCTTCTAAACACAGAATTAACTACAGTGACTTAAAATTTAGAGGTTTTCTCTCTTTTTTTTTCCTTTCATTGAAGGAAGTCCAGGAGCAGTCCCTCCAAAATAGATATGGTGGCTCCATAAAGTCACCAATAGCCCAGAATGCCATTAAATTTTGCTCCACCGAATTTGTTGTTTGGCCTAAATTTTCAAAGATGGCACCTGGAGTATCACCATCATGGTGGCATTCAGGAGAAAGAAATGGCTGGAGACTTTGGGGGATTGGTGTTCTTCTGAGAGTAGAGTGTGTTATGATAAGTAAATGGCAAATCTGTCTTAATCCTGTAACACTGAAATTGAGTTGGGGGTTGCGAAGGAGGCAAATACCAGCCAAGTTATTAAAGGCCTCTTTAACTAACTGGCAGCTTGAGACATGGTCTACCAACCATGGGTGAAGGGACCAATGACCAAGCAGCAGAGTCATGCAGTAAACATAGTCGATCAGCAGAGTCACAGTCAGTTGGCAGAGTTAATGGAGGCAGAGTCACGGTTGGTTGGCAGAGTCACACCACAAAGAGGAAGTGAGGGTATTTATGTAGCTTAGCAGCTGGCCCTCTCAAGACATCTGGAGTCTTGTGGCATCTGGAGTCTGCCCTGAGATGTCCAGAGTCTTGCAACATCTAGAGACTCGCGACACCTGGAGTCTCACTATACTCTCTGCTTCTGGCTTCCAGGGTTCAGCAATCCATCACTTACTTGTGCTTTAAGATCAGCGTCCACTACATGGAAAGTGAAATAAGCTCTGGAGTGAGTAACCCTGGAAATTCTCTGTGTCTGACCATTTGCCCCAAGTCAGTGCACTGGGCTGTCCATATGCTGTTCTGTAATACCTTACATATCAATCTGCTTCAGTACCAAGAAGGGAAGTAGGACAAGAATCCTTGGTATACCATAATTTATCAAACCTGCTGCCTCTCCCTGGCTCAAAGCTGGAAGAGGGACATGTGGATACAGCACCTGACCTCTTGGACCCATCAACATATTTTCCACTTTTGCCTTTCTAAGTACATGAACTCAGAAGCTTGGCACTAATAGACCTAAAGTAACCATCTGCTGAAGGAAGATTAGGATTTATTACAAAAGGAAACCATTTATTACAGTGGGAATGAAAAAAGGAAGGAGATATTCTGCTTCTGATATGCAAATAGGATAACGCAGTAGGAAAACTGCCTTGCAAGCCAGGAGATTGTCTTGAAAAATGATCTCCTAAACTTTTTTCATATGTTTTCCTTACTCTTTTGCATTTCAATGAGCAAGCCTGGAGAATCAGTATCAGAGCTTTGTCAAAGTAGAGAAAATATCCTTACGCTTACCGAGGTTTAGAAGGTCAGAATCATAAAAGAGATGGGGAACAAATGGGAAAAGCTCCCTGGAGAAAAGAGGAGGAGGTACAAAGATAAAATAAAAGGAGAAAATAGAGATATCAATGAACTAGAGAGCAAGACTATCAGAAATGCATTTGAATCTTGAACCTTGGTCATTCATACCAACCCGTCATCTGGCAGACAGAAGGAGACACTGAGATTTGGTTTCCTGGCCTCCTTGATTTCTAGGTAGCATTAACATTGACTGAGAATCTTGTATGGAGTTCGGAGGGTGGGCTGGTAAAGCAAGGACAAGACGACTTTACAGAAAGAGTGACAAGGTAGACTGCTAGTTGGAGCCCAAAAAGCATCACAATTTGTCACAAGAGACTCCTAGTATGTCAAAGATCCAGTTGAGGCTGGGGCACACATGGACTCATCCCACTGTCTCTTACCATGCTTTCAGATAGTCAAGAGTGTGCATTACCCCTTGCTGGCAACAAATTGGCATAAAATATCAGATCAATAGGCAGCTACAAGGTAGAGAGAAGGTACTGTTCCTGAGACTGTGTGTGTGTGTGTGTGTGTGTGTGTGTGTGTGTGTGTGTAAGCTGTGCCCAAGGAGTACAGTGCCTATCCATCTCACCCTCACCCCAGATACTACTTTGTTATCACTTAGGAAGAAAATCAATGGCGAAAATCAGCTAAGCTTTCCCTTTTCCCAGAGAAACTGAGTATTAAAAAGAATACAATGAGTTACCTAATTGGATCAAGTTTAAAATTAGATCAGGTACTTAACAATTTATTCTCCAATCTCTGGGGGGTGGTGGTTGTCTTTTCCCATGGGGAGTTATAAAAAAAAATGGGTTTGTCTCCTATTATATTAAAATTCCCAAGGACTTCCAGGAAGATGGCGACCGAGAAAAGCGGGGCTTAAGAGCCCCACTAACAACCAATCTCTATTACCACAAAATCAGCACCTTTCATAGCCAGAAAACACCATCACCAGAGAAACAAAAAAATCACCAGCCCCAGACAGTAGGGGGTCTCATAACAGAGCTCAGAGCCACAGAGGAGATATGCCAGCCTCACAGCGAGGACACGGCAGCAGTGCCTTACTGCTGGCAGCAGCGGCGAGCTCACCGGACGGCTCCGGCTACAGACCAACGCACTCAACAGCCCACCAGGCTCCAGAGAGGAGTGTCAGACAGCGAGCCACTGCGGAAGAGCCCGGCGGGATTCGGCAGATTTTTCGGCGCAGGGAGCATCTAAAGCTCCCAGTGGCTGGGCTCAGCACACGCTTCAGGGACTCAGAGCGGAGTTCAAAAACAGAGAAGAAATACGCCAGCCTCACAACTGAGGGCGTGGCAGCGGGGCCATATTGCCACCAGCGGCAGCGGCAGCAACAGCGAATTCACTGAGTCCACTACAGCTCCATCTGTGTATTCAACAACAGTGAGTCAAATTGTAGGCCCCAGAGGAGAAATCCCAGTACTGACTCCCAAGGACTTGACCCAGTGGGGGAGTGGCGGTGGCAGAGATATCACACCATAGGAGAAAGTGCAACCTGGCACCTCCCATAGTTTAAAGCAGCCTCTATCGACTCCCTGGGTCGGAGACTCTGTGATACAACCCAGTAAAGGAGTAGTGGGGTCTGAGATACCACAGATTCAAGATCCAGAGCACCTTAAGTGAAGTCATAGTGACCCAAGGAAAGAACCCAGAGAAGGCACAAACTTCCAAAATCATGGGAAAGAGGAATAACAATGGAGCAATGAATGCCCACAACCCCACAACATCAGAACCCGATAAAACAGAAATTCAGAGATTTCTAGAAGATCAAATCAGGAAAATAACTGTAGAAATAATAGAGGTGCTTTGAAAAGAATTCAGAGAGAGCCAAAGAGAGATAAAGGATGCAATTAATGAAGTAAAGGCCTCAATTCAAAGCACAAACAACCGATTAGACCACATGGAGAACAGAATCTCGCTCTCAGAAGATGATCATTCCAAAAATGAACGCATAGTTTCTAATCTAGAAAAAAAAATATCTGACAGCAGGAATCTGACATTGAAGAAATATGGGCCCATTTTAAGAGAGCTAAACTAAAAATAAATGAAATAGAGGAGGGAAAAGAAAGTGAAACCAAAGGGATCAACAATCTCTTCAAGGAAGTAATAGCAGAAAATTTTGCAAACATAGAGCAAGAGGTTGATACACAGGTCCAGGAAACTTATAGAACTCCCTTTAGACAGGATCGGAGAAAAGGATCCCCACGCCACATCATTGTCAAAATGACCAATGTGGAAGCCAAGCAGAGAATCTTAAAGGCAACAAAAACAAAGAACCAAGTGACATTCAGAGGCAAAGCAATTAGAATCACTCCAGACTTCCCAAACCAAGTCATGAGAGCCAGAAGGGCTTGGAGTAACATATTCCAAACTCTGAAAGAAAACAAACTCCAGCCAAAAATTTCCTACCCAGCAAAACTTTCTATCAAATTAGATGGAGAAATAAGAAGCTTCCATGACAAACAGAAACTGAAGGAATTTATGTCTTCAAAACCAGCACTAGAGAAAATACTCAAAGAGATTAACTACAAAGAAGAAATTGGTAACACACACCAGAACCAGAGAAACAAGATTTTCCATCCAACAGACAACTAAGATTGGTTATCTATGGAGATTCATTATTTATGTTAGTCTTATACCTATCTCTAAATTGTATTGTTTGCTTTTATTGTTAATATTTAGGATTTCTAGTTGGAATGTTAATATACCTTCATATATAGCATTTGGAAATATTTTATCCCATTCTATCAGTAACTTTTAACTCTTTTTACATTGTCTTTGGATATACAATATTTTTTTATTTTTTAGGGAGTTCATTTACCCATTTGTTGCCTGTGCCATTGAAATCATAACCAAGAAATCACTGCCAACTTCAATGTTGTGAGGTTTTATGACCCAGATTTTCTTCTAAAAGTTTATAGTATTAAGATTTATATTTAGGTCTATTATCTATTTTTAGTTAATATTTGTATATGGGATTAGGTAAGGGTCCAATTTTATTCTTTTCCATGTAATTATTATTTTTCAACAATATTTAGTTAAAAGATTATTATTTCTACCACCAAATGTTCGTGGAAACCTTGTCAAAAATAACTTGATAATATATGGAAGAATGTATCTCTAGGCTTTTATTTAACTCCAATGGTTTATATATTGGCCTTTAGAACAGTACTACACTGTTTCAATTATTGTAGCTTTATATGGTTTGATATTAGAAAATATATATCTTCCAGCTTTGTTCTTTTTCAAGATCGTTTTGGGTATCTAGAGTCCATATTACATATTAGGATAGATTTTTTCCTGAAAAATAAATATCTAAATATATGATAGTTTCACCTAAAAAAAAAGAAAAAAAATATTCTCTGGTAAGAAAAAAAAGCAAAAAGAAATATTAAAATGTTATCTTTAAGTTATCAAAAGCTTGGTATCAGATTATTGAAACTGTTATGTGAGATTATCATTTTTAATTTTGGATAAATTGCTATAAAACTAGATGTCAACAACTAAGCCAAGCATGGGAAGGAGGGATGGGGAGGGAATGGGGTGGGAATCGGGTGGGGGCTGACTGGGCGATGTGTGCATGTATGTCTACAAAAGTTTTTTGTATCCCACTATGATGTATGAATACAGTGCACCAATAAAAAATTTTTTAAAAAAAGAATTCCTTCTTTTGTTTTAGGATTAAAATCCTGCCCCATCGCTTGCTCCCCCACTTCAACATACTGAGAAACAAACAAAATATTTGAAGACATACTCTACAATGAGCCTTCTTTGTGCTGAATTTTAGAAATTAAAAAAAAAAAATCTGCCTTCATATTCTCAGTAGCTGCACTGATGAGCTGAGCCACACAGTAACAAAAGAGGGGCAACCACACTTAACACCCAACTCAAAGCCACAGGGACACTCTTCTTACCTTTTGTCCTTACAGCCTCCTTTTCCTTTACTCTATTTATACCTCTTACGTGATTGGCTACTGAGTCTTTATGATACACGCAGAGAACCATCAAACCCCTGTGTTAGAGAAAAGTAAAGATAGGTTTTTGTAGGGGTCTTATTTTATTCTCTTTATTCTTCCTATTAAAGACAATCTATTTTGGCCCCAGATCCTTAAAATGGAAAGGGAAGCTGGGTATGGTGGTATACTCCTGTAATTCCAGTACACAGAGAGATGAGAATGAAGGATCACATGTTCAAGGCCAGCCCCAGCAACTTGGCAAGACCTTTAGCAACTTAGCGAGATGCCATTAAAAAAAAAAAAGAAAGAGTATATTATTCTACATACTAAATAACAGTGAACGCACTACCTCTCTCCTTCCTTCCACATTTTTTAAAGACATAACCAATGCCTCTCTCTCTAAGAATTCCATTGTTAGGGTATAGAGCAGCATGTTTACTATCTAAGAACATTTGCAGAAAAATTGCCTATAAGTGGTATACTGCATATGATTTTACTTTATAGCCATGGATGACTTTCCATGAGGTCAACTTTATTCTCCCTATTTTTTCCTTTGCTTTTCAGCTGGAATTTGAGCACTCACATATGTGGGAGTAGACCAACAAATGTAAGAAATCACCCAGTAAGAATTTCCTGGAGATTCAGTTATACTTAAAGACTCGAATAAAAATCATTATTGAATCCACATGAACTTATGCTTCAATAGGACTTCAAAGAAATCTCATACTTGAAACAGAGGACTTCAAACTATGATCTGGAACCATCCTCTGCCATTCTCTGATATCTCAGAGACACACACTCTCTGTTCCTTGCCCAATTTCCTCATTTCATATATGGATTTCTTAGCCTAAGCTCATCTAAAACCCAAAGAGTGGTCATATTTTAGAGTGAAATTGCTCCAGGGCAACTTTCAACAATTATAATTCAATATAAAAGTAAGAAAAAATTCAGGGCAGTATATGATGATAGTTGAAATTCAACACAATCTGACTTGCCTGGTCTTGTCAGAACTTTTGGAGGTGATCAGAGTTCTTGACTGTTTAGGTTATCAATATTGAATGAGCTAAGAAATACTGATTAGGTTTTGAAAGAAGTAAAAGTAGGAGTTTGTATTCTTATAAACTGTGCTCTTATTTTGTCTTGGTGTGTGTGTGTGTGTGTGTGTGTGTGTGTGTGTGTGTGTGTGTGTTTCTACTTTAGAATGAGGCTTGCTCTGAAAGCTACTGGCTTGCTTTGGAAATAAGAGTGCCGTTCCAGTCATAACATTTAGACCTTCATTTCAATCCCATAAGAGTTAGCTTAAGTAATGTCTAAATATTTCTTTAAGCCACAATATCCTATTTCTAGCAACAGACTCTAAGTCATAGCACGCTGTATCTGCTGCTTTCTGACTTGGAAAGAGTTCCTGCATGCGACAGTCTTGAGCTCCTTGGAGACCAATCAGCAGCACTGAGGTACAAAGGAAGGTTGGTAAAGAAAACCCATTTGAGCCCCTGTTCCCCTGGAACAACTCAGAGACTTTCTGCAGATTCTGCATCTGACTTGCTGGCAATTGTTTCTCATTGAGCAGAATCGCCTCTGTGTCTCTTAAAAGTCCAAGAGCTGTCTTTGAAATTACAATGATGTGCAATTAAGAAGAAGTTATTCCAGTTATCAGCCTACAGTAACTCAGTTGGCCATAGTTAAGAACGTGCATAAATTCCAAAGATCCTCAAAACATCTGGCTTTGGATGCTTCTCTCCTTCCGTAATTGATGTGTTCATTGCTCATGGGTGAAAACGCATACGGCACATTTTCGTGACACCTGTTTCAAGTTAGGGTTAATTGATTGCCACTTGTGCCTCTCTCTTGCTCTCTCTTTATGCACCCCAACCAAATATATCAGAAGACACAGATCAAGGGAAGAAATGTACTTGCACATAAGACTGTATTAGCCAGATGCAGTGGTGCACACCTAATCCCAGTACTTGGGAGGCTAAGACAAGAGCAACACAGATTCAAGGCCAACCTCAGCAATTTAGTGTTCCATTTCCAGACAAAAAATAAAATAGGGCTGAGCATATAACTCAGAGGTAGAACACTTCTCAATCCGCAGCATTTTCAACACTATTAAGATGTATCAATTAATATGAAACCTCCTAAAATCTTTAATTGTATTCTGACCCAATTTTGATAACTGTCCCTGAACTCAAAACTAAGACATGGCATAATTAGTATGTCCTACTCACTGTATTTAGCCGTTATTACTCATAATATCATTCGTATCAGCCATTGTTTTTATTTTCACAGCAATAACAATTTTATGGAATCAACCTTGCCATCAACATGATTTTCCAAATGAAGAAACACAGATGCTGGGAGGTAAATTTATGTGCCCAAAGGTACAGCTCCAGCCAAGGGAACAGCTGGGATTCTTGCCTGAATGGTTTGATACCAAAGTCCACATTGTGACTGATGGTTAGAAAATGCCATGGTAACCAAGACATCACGTGGTCACTGACTGCTGTGTGCAGAGCCACAGAGAAGAACGTGAAAAACTTTCAGAAATGGAAAAAGCTTTGTAGAACCAGTCAGTGCATAGTGTACAGAAACATTTGATAAGGGATCCAGACTTATTGTTTGTTCCTGTAAGTCTATGTGACTTTTTACAAATCTCTAAACCTCTTTGGTTCTAGGTTTCCTAGGGTGAGCTGGTTATATCAGCTTGACATATCTGGTAGAATTATTAGGAAGATTCAGGGAGTTAACCTAAACTGAAATGTTTTGTGTACATTAAAAATTTATTCCCCAAAATGTTAAGTCAAAAACTTACTTTTCCAGAAATGGTAACAGATGTTCTGGTGAAAAGAGTTCCTGGCCACAGTCACTTGGGAAACTCCCCATACTGCTGTAGCCCATCCACACAGAGCACATGCTTTGCCTCGCTTGTAACCCCTGTGTTCCTTTTCTGGACTGAGATTCAGGCTGTGGGACGTCACATCTCATTCAGTGTGCTATCAGAGAAGCCATCTCTGACCTGGGGGCAGCAGCAGGGCGGGGCATGTGACCTTTTGCTTTAGAACCTTTTATGTTGTTGCAAAAATCATGGCAGAACAGATTCTAAGGACTGGAGCCCAGAGCTGCTGGTGGTCCCATCCTGCCACAGGGCCACAGGGGCCAGAGCACCTTCTACTCACTTTTTGACTTAAGCTGCATTGACTTGGAAGCTTGTTTAATATACTCTTCAAAGATATTCACTATGAGAAAAACTAGAAACTGGCATCAGATTTCAAGGAAGCGTTGTTTAACAATCAGATGCATGTAGTGGATTTTTCTATGTTTATCAATTTAAACCGTAGCTATGAAAGAGACAGAAATGCCACTTTACTTATTGTAAATCATGATGCTTCATAGAAAAATCACTGGGTTGGAGTTACCTGTGAGGATGCCAAAGAGAGAAATTAAGCATGATTAAGGATATTGAGAATATGTGGGGTTCTTTTTAATTTTGATAATCTGAGATGTTTTCAAACGCCAGTAGATTTTGTATTCTTTTGGCAATATTCTCAGCCAAATTACTAATATGTGATCATGAACCACATTTTCTGAATATGACAGCCCAATCAAATGCTCAACATTGTCTCAAGTTCACCCAAACCTATCTTTTTGATAAATTTTCAGCCATCACACCAGGATGGTTTTGTCGACTTAATATGACGATGGCTCAAAACATTTCAAATTTACTTTATAATAATATCTTGGGCAGAAATAAGATAAAGCTTTCATGATATAAATAATGTCCTAAAGGCAACACAATAGCAGCTTAAGTTTGTGACTGTATAAATCATAAACACTAAAATATTTTCAAAACTACTGGTACTTGCCATGATAGTTTCACATAAATCTAACTTGGTCTTCATCTAAGTTATAAAGGTTGACAGAGTGCATGCTCACTAAGAAATACTGAAGAGAATGGCCTCTTCTCTTGCTAACCCACAACCCCACTCTGTAGAAGCCACAAGTTTTCAGACTTGGTAGAAACTCCTGCTACCACACTTTCAATGAAATAACAGGGATGCTGCTTAGAGCAGCTCAAACATAAGATAACTCATGACTTCCTCTATTCAAAAGGATTTTATCATTGACCTGTAAACACTTTACCTTTTTTTCTGGCTTCTCAGTTCTGCCCTCTGGGTTTTTTCTTCTATCTATTGAAAATTGGCTATATCACCTCCATATATTTCGTTTTTACTCTAGTCCCCCCAGAAAAAAAACAGGATGGCCATATATTCCTGTTGTGTCTTTTATAAATAATAACGATTTTCTCAGGCACCTTTCCTGAAAACTTTTCTTTGCATTTTATTGGCTAAATTACATCATGTGATCATTTCCATTTCTATTTCTGGAGTGATAAATCGTTGTTATAAACTAATATTTATCCTTATATAGTGAGAGGCCAAATTCCCTGAAGTCAAAGGGCTTCCCATACTTTAAAAAAATCAGAGTTCTATGTAACATGGAAGTATCAGAGGTGTGCAAGAGCAATGTCCATCACAAGTTCCTCAAAAATTGAAATTGTAGCGGGCTGTGGCAGCGCACACTTATAATCCCCACGCTTGGGAGGCAGAGACAGGAGGTTCGGGCAGGTTCAAAGCCAGCTGTACTGGCATAAGAGAGCCTGTTTCCAAATAAAAATACTTTTAAAAAAAAAGGTCTGGGAGTTTAGCCCAGAGGTAGAAGGGTTTCTAGGAACCCCAGCACCACCAAAATAAATAAATAAATAAATAAATATTGTAGGTAGACAATTACAAAAAGGAAAATTAATGAGAAAAATAAAATGTAAAGTCAAAATAATGTTAGAAAATAATTAACTAGAAATTACTTAAAATTTTTAGTAAATAAACACTATTGCCTTTATATTGTAATTAAAATTATTTTATGAGAAAACCGGTGCTCGAAAAGCTGTAACACTTAAATTATGATGAGAGTTGTATAAAGTCATAATTCTGCTGGTGTTCTATCTCTACCCTATGAAAGTAACCCCAATTGCCATCAGGATGACATACTTAATTACATTAAAATTTTGTTTTCTACTGCAGTTAATTTAACTATTTTCTAGCTAGTATCTATGTTGCTGAGGCTGACCTCTAACCTCCTCCTGTCTCAGCCTTCCAAGTACTGGGATTACCGGCATCCACTACCATGCTTGGCTATTTATGTATATATAAGTGTACATATATGTATATGAGTGTATACATATAAACACACTTTGTTTTAAGAACTGAGCTAACACTACTTCTTCAGAAGGAGGGAAGCAGTGTCCAACTAGATTGATTTCATTTATAGAAAACATTCTGGTATCCTCTGTGTTCCCTAGTTTGGGCATATTACAGTAAACATATGTACCTTCTTTTTCTGTGCTTGGCTGATCTCACTTAACATAATGTTCTCCAGGACTTTGATCTTCTTGCAAATGATATAATTTTGTTCTTCCAGCAAAGTTTGAATGGAAAGATAGGAGAGGAGGAAGGCTGATCTTGATTAATGAGGGTCTACATCCGAATATGTGTAAAATTATGAATATGACATGGTTACCCTGGACAACCGTTGGTGGGAGGGGGGAAGGGAAAATGGGGGCGGGGGGGAGAGGGCATCAAATATAGTTTAAATGTATATCATTTATGTTCAATTAAAAATTTGTTTAAAGGGACTTCCGGGAAGATGGCGACCGAGAAAAGCGGGGCTTAAGAGCCCCGCTAACAACAAATCTCCATTACCACAAAATCAGTGCCTTTCATAGCCAGAAAACACCATCACCAGTGAAACAAAAAATCACCAGTCTTCAGAGAGAAAGCGGACTGAGAACAGTGCCACAGAGGAGATACACCGGCCTCACGCCCGAGGACACGGCAGACGCGGCAGCAGTGCCATACTGCCGGCGGCACCGGCGAATTCACGGGACGGCTACAGCAAGCCGAGGTGAGCCACTGCGGAACAGCCAGGCGGGATTTCTCCGCGCAGAGAGCATCTAAAGCTCCCAGTGGCCGAGCTCAGCACACGCTGCAGGGATTCAGAGTGGAAATCAAAACCAAGAAGAAAAACGCCAGCCCCACAGCCGAGGGCATAGCAGCGGCGCCATATTGCCACCGGGGGCAGCAGCACCGAATTCAGCGAGGCCAGTACAGCTACATCTGCGTACTCAAGAACAGTGAGTCAAATTGCGGGCCACAGAGGAGAAATCCCAGTACTGTACTCCCTGGGTCTTGACCCAGTGGGGGAGGGGTGGTGGCAGAGATATCACACCATAGGAGAACGTGCAACCTGGCACCACCCACAGTCTAAAGCAGCCTCTATCGACTCTCTGGGTTGGAGACTCTGTGATACAACCCAGTAAAGGAGTAGTGGGGTCTGAGATACTACTGACTCGAGATCCAGAACACCTTAAGTGAAATCATAGTGACCCAAGGGAAGAACCCAGAGAAGGCACAAACTTCCGAAATCATGGGAAAGAGGAATAACAATGGAGCAATAAATGCCCACAATCCCACAACATCAGAACCCGATAAAACTGAAAATCAGAGATTTCTAGAAGATTAAATCAGGAAAATAACTGTAGAAATAATAGAGGTGCTTCAAAAAGAACTCAGAGAGAGCCAAAAAGAGATAAAGGATACAATTAATGAAGTAAAGGCCTCAATTCAAAGCACAAACAACCGATTAGAACACATGGAGAACAGAATCTCGCTCTTAGAAGATGAGCAATCCAAAAATGAACGCATAGTTTCTAATCTAGGAAAAAATATCCGACAGCAGGAATCTGATATTGAAGAAATATGGGCCCATTTTAAGAGAGCTAACCTAAGAATAATTGGAATAGAGGAGGGAAATGAAAGTGAAACCAAAGGGATCAACAATCTCTTCAAGGAAGTAATAGCAGAAAATTTTCCAGACATAGAGCAAGAGGTCGATACACAGGTCCAGGAAACTTATAGAACTCCCTTTAGACAGGATCGGAGAAGAGGATCCCCACGCCACATCATTGTCAAAATGACCAATGTGGAAGCCAAGCAGAGAATCTTAAAGGCAACAAAAGCAAAGGGCCAAGTGACATTCAGAGGCAAACCAATTAGAATCACTCCAGACTTCCCAAACCAAGTTATGAGAGCCAGAAGGGCTTGGAGTAACATATTCCAAACTCTGAAAGAAAACAACTTCCAGCCAAAAATTTTCTACCCAGCAAAACTTTCTATCAAATTAGATGGAGAAATAAGAAGCTTCCATGACAAACAGAAACTGAAGGAATTTATGTCTTCAAAACCAGCGCTAGAGAAAATACTCAAAGAGATTAACTACAAAGAAGAAATAGGTAACACACTCCAGAACTAGAGAAACAAGATTTTCTATCCAACAGACAACTAAGATTGGTTATCTGTGGAGATTCATTATTTATGTTAGTCTTTTACCTATCTCTAAAGGGTATTGTTTGCCTTTATTGTTGTTAATTTTTAGGATGTCTAGTTGGAATATTAATATACCTTCAGATATAGCAATTGGAAATATTTTATCCCATTCTATTAGTAACTTTTAACTCTGTTTACATTGTCTTTGGATATACAATATTTTTTTTTATTTTTTAGGGAGTTTGTATACTCTTCTGTTGCCTGTGCCATTGAAATCATAACCAAGAAATCACTGCCAATTTCAATGTTGTGAGGTTTAATGACCCAGATTTTCTCCTAAAAGTTTATAGTCTTAAGATTTATATTTAGGTCTATTATCTATTTTGAGTTAATATTTGTATATGGGATTAGGTAAGGGTCCAATTTTATTCTTTTCCATGTAATTATTATTTTTTAACAATATTTAGTTAAAAGATTAATATTTCTACCACCAAATGTTCGTGGAAACCTTGTCAAAAATAACTTGACAATATAGGGAAGAATTTATCTCTAGGCTTTTATTTAACTCCAATGGTTTATATATCTGCCTTTAGAACAGTACTACACTGTTTCAATTATTGTAGCTTTATATGGTTTGAAATCAGAAGATATATATCTTCTAGCTTTCTTCTTTTTCAAGATCGTTTTGGGTACCTAGAGTCCATATTCCATATTAGGATAGATTTTTTTCTGAAAAATAAATATATAAATATATGACAGTTTCACCTAAAAAATAGAAAAAAAATATTCTCTGGTAAGAAAGAAAGCAAAAAGAAATATTGAAATGTTATCTTTAAGTCATCAAAAGCTTGGTATCAGACAAATGAAACTGTTATGTGAGATTATCATTTTTAATTTTAGATAAATTGCCATAATACTAGATGTCAACTACTAAGCCAAGCATGGGAGGGAGGGATAGGGAGAGAATGGGGTGGGGATTGGGTGGGGGCTGACTGGGAAAAGTGTGCATGTATGTCTACAAAAGTATGTATCCTACTATGATGTACGAATACAGTGCACCAATAAAAAAAAAATAGTGCAGGGCACACACACACAAAAAAATTTGTTTAAAAAATATAAAAAAATAGAGCTGGGAGTATAGCTCGGAGGTAGAAAGCCTCTGGGTTCTATCTCCAGTACTGCAAAACAAACAAACAAACAAACAAACAAACAAAAACATTCTTTACATGATGGCTTTTATACACACCTGTGAGATAATTATTTCTCTGTAGATGCATGTGTTGGCCTTCTGCCCCCACTGAATTTTATAAAAATCTTTCCTGAGTCTTCTCATCATTTCAGATGCTTGTAAGATATAACAATGAAAGAGGTGGTCAGGGCTTTAACGGTGCTTCCCCATCCCCCCTCCAGAGCCTGTATTTTAGGGACAGAGGTTTAAAATGGAAAGCTTCC
The DNA here is from genome assembly GCF_963383645.1 of Muscardinus avellanarius. Taxonomy (NCBI): domain Eukaryota; kingdom Metazoa; phylum Chordata; class Mammalia; order Rodentia; family Gliridae; genus Muscardinus; species Muscardinus avellanarius. The sequence continues at coordinate 117,388,391 of NC_137790.1, forward strand.
TCTCGGGTGTTGGGAGCAAAACCCAGACACTTGAGAGAGCAGCTTCCCTGAATGAGGATGTGGGTATCCATGAGCAGAGGGCGTCTATGCAGCCTTCTGCTGTTTGCTCCTCTCAGACGCTCTTCATCTGCTCCTCAAGCCAATCACCTTGACTTTGGCACAGAAACCCCTCTGCTGCCCCACACATGCTTCACGTTCTCATAGGTGCTCCAAACTTCAGAGTCTGGTGTACTTTTCTTATCAGTTCAAATGGCTTCTCCCTTGATTGACAGCTACCTAACTGCCAGGGCTAAGAAGACAGAGATAACCACTGAGTAACATGGAAAGAAGAACACACACATTCTTTCAGTATTCATTCAGTAGTTATTATCTGCCAGCACCTACCATGGATAAAGAGATAAAAAATGAGTGATGCTGCAGGGCATGGTGGCACAAGCCTGTAATCCCAGCACTTTTCTGTTTCAGCAGCTGAGACTGGAAAATTACGGTTTTGAGGCCAGCCTCAGCAATTTAGCATAACTTTGTTTCAAAAATTTTATTTTATTATTATTTTTTTAATTTTTATTTTTTAATTTTTTTATTTTTTTAACAATTTTTTAATTGAACATAAGTAGTATACATTTACACTATATTTTGTGCCCTCTCCCCCCGCCCCCGGCCCCTGTTTTCTCTCAGCCACTATGGAGATCTGTGTGGAGATTCCTAAGAAAGGTGGGAATAGATCCACCATATGATCCAGCTATACCACTCCTCGGTATCTTTCCAAAGGGGTTGAATTCAGAGAAATACAGCAACATATGCATACCTATGTTCATAGCAGCACAATTTGTAATAGCCAAAATATGGAACCAACCCAGATCACAATCAACAGATGAATGTTTCAAAAATTTTGAAAGTTGGGTAGGGGCTGAAGGCAGAATACCTCTGGGTTTAATTCTCAGTATAAATAAATACATAAATAAATGGGTGGCCCGTGTATTTGAGGAGTTTGTGCCTGGAGATAATTTAATCCCAGTCCTTAGGAGGCTGAGCCAGGAAGATCTCAGGTTGAAAGGCAGGCTCAGCAACTTAGGGAAACTAACAGCAACTTAGCAAAAGCCTGTTTCAAAACAAAAAATAAAAAAGGCAGGGGATGTAGCTGAGAGGTATAATGACTCTGGGTTTAATCTCCAATATGACCCCTCAAAAGAAAAAAGTGCCATCAGCTACTTAGTGAGGCCCTTTGCAACTTAGTGAGACCCTGTTTCAAAATAAACAATATAAAATAGGACAGTGGGTGTAGCTCAGAGGTTGAATGCCCCTGGGTTCCACCCCCAGGCCCACAAAAAAAAAAAAAAAATTAAAAAAAAAATAATAATAATAATAAAAGGGCTAGGAGTGTAGCTCAGAGGTAGAATACCCCTGGGTTGCATCCTCAGTACCACAAAAAAAAAAAAAAGAAAAGAAAAAATGTATCATGGAAAATGTACAGTATAAAGGCAGCACACAAATCCTCCTTCCATGCAGGGTTCAGAACAAAATGATTAAGGGATGATATTTTGCTCATAAATAATACAGATTAATTGTATCCCACCACTGCCCAAATGAGTGCCTTGTCGTAGCAAAATAATTACTCAGTGCACTTAACTCTAGACTTACCCTGTCTTGCTTGGTTGCATAGGTTTAAATTTTACCTTCTTTCCAAGCAATATTTGTAGCCAAAAATTTCGGTCTGTTTGTAGCTCCTCTGAAAGATAATAAAGTACTGATCCATTATTATTGAGAAGTGTTTCTAACACTATTAGAAAAAGAAAGTCAACCTAAGTCTAAGCTTAGTGCACGCATGACCTTGCCCACTGGCACCGCCAATAGGCTTGCATGGAATAAACTTGGAATCTGTATGCTATGTCAACAGACAGTGACTTGAGAGTTATGTTATTTAATGTCCTTGTTCTCTGCAGGCACCTTTTTGATTCACTGCTACAAGCCTAAGATAATTCAAGTTGTCATCCACACTAAGGAGGCCATAATCTATGGATCATGGACCAAACCTATAGTGACACAGTGAGGCTTAGCAGGAGAATGTTGATCGTAGCTTGGTGAGCTGGAATCTGCTAAAAATCCTTCAGAATTCTCAAAGGGGCTTCTCAGCTGTGCAAAGAGCAGCTCAGTCAATAACTTTTTTTTTTGGTGCATTATAATTATACGTAATAGTGGTATTTCTTGTTATATGCTCTCACAAATACTTCCCGGAACTGCTCTTGTCTAGACTAAGAACTAAACTAATTCTTTCAGGCCCCCAGAGACACAAAGCTTCATCAAACCCATTTATTTACTTCAGCCAACTCAGTTCTCACTCTCAGGCACACCTATAATATGGTCAGTCCTTCCAAACTGAAACAAACTGAAGCTCTTTTCTGTTTCTGTTTTTTTTTTTCCTGCAAATTTCCCTAAATTCAGTGGGGTTGTAAGTAAGATCCATTTCTTCACGGTGTTAACTCACTTTGATGATATGCAGCAGGTGCCAGAATTCACAAAGTTGGACAAAAAGGATGGCCTTTTAAACACCGCCCAGGATTCGACTAACCCATTTCCAAGGATTAGGGGTGTAGAGTCAAACAATGGGGATCATGAAAAAAAGTATGCTTAGGCAGAGATTATTCTAAGACTGTCTGAATAAGCCACATGGGACCAAGCCAATATAGAGTTCAAAGTATTACTTAAGAAACAGTAACTTTTATTCATACAGTCATTATTCATCATAGCGAGGTTCAAAGTGATGCACGCACACACCTGCACACAGCGCTGGCCGTGTCTCTCTCTGGATCTCACCTCACTCCTGCCGCCCCATGCATGTTAGTGAGATTGGTAGTGATGACCTCATAAATGAACGTAGCATTATTTGAACTTTTTTCTTTTTCAAGCCTCCTCTTCCCTCTTCCCTTTTCTCTTCCCCTAAGCCCTTTTGACTATCTACTGGTCTTTCTCTTCAAATGTTTTAAATCCTTTTCATTTCTTAGTTTCTCTTTAGATTTTTTTTATTTTTATTTTTATTTTTATTTTTTTTGGTGGTACTCGGGTTCCTGGAAACCCTTCTATCTACCTCTGACCTACACTCCCAGACCTATTTTAATACTTTTTTATTTGGAAACAGGGTCTCTTAAGCCAGCGCGGCTGGCTTCAAACCTGCCCGATCCTCCTGTCTCCGCCTCCCAAGCTTGGGGATTACAAGCGTGCGTCACCACGCCTGGCTTCTCTTTAGCTTTTATATATGAGAGGAAACATAACAACCCTTGACTTCCTGAAAACCTTTCTTGAAGGGAAATTGTTCTTTTTTCTCAGTTGCCCATTAAGTAACAATTGAGATTTATATGTTGTACCCGGAGTAAGACAGATCCTAGAGGGAAAAAGGATCTGTAGAACTATTTATTCTTGTTAGATCTCTTTGGCCCTTGAACCATTTATTCACTCAACACATTTAGCCACATAATTTAGGGGGCTCAATGCATATGAAAATACAGGACACTTTTTGAATAGGGCTAAGCAATTCAAGACAGCAGAGTATTAAAGCAGGAGCACACTTTTCTAAGGGCCTTGTGACTGATCACACAAGTCTTGCTTGCCCTCTGGAATCCAACCTTGGATTCTGTGTATTTGATGAAATAATACTTAGGACAAAAACATGAATAGGAGACGGTTCTTGCCTTCAAAGAGCTTTTAATCCAGCAGGATAGTTGAGTCACGTTCAGAATCAGTAAGTCAAGGGTCATTAATTACATTAAAAACTACTCACTACTTGGCTCAGAAGAAGGAACAGAAAAGCACATTCCTGCTGGCTTCCCGGAAAGCGCGTTCTCCTTGTTGCGGGTCCCCTCCCTCTCACACCATGCAGTGAACACACTTATCTTTTTCATAAAGTTCTGTACTGCGTGCAAAAAATGCCATTCCTTCAGACCCACCTCGGGGGTTCTTGCCTAATCCTGGCAATACTTCTGGTCTCATAGAATTACTTCTAGAGAAATCTCCAAACTTCATTTACATCTCTCTGTTTGGCTCTCAGGGGTTTTTCATTTGCTATTTTATGTAGTGTTTCTGCTTCTATTGTAAGCTCCATCAGTGCAGAGACCACTGGCATCTCCTCACTCCCTAGTGTAGGGCTAGAGCCAGGGTAGCACTTAAGGGGTAAATAAATATGTACTAAATTAAAAATTCGGACAGCGATGGATTTTAGGAGCAAGAAACCAAAAGGGGAAATATGTGTAAAATTATGAATATGTCATGGTTACCCTGGAGAACCATTGGGGGGGGAATGGGGGCAAGGAGGAGAGGGCACCAAGTATAGTTTAAATGTATACCATTTATGTTCAATAAGAAATTTGTTTAAAAAAAAAAAAGAAACCAAAAGGGGAAAGTGTAAACAAAAAAAATCCTACAAACTATAACTGGAAAATAATAAAAATCCCACTTTGTTAGAGAGTGGGCTTTGATTTACTCAGAGAAACAGAAGGAATTAAAGTGCCTGAAGAAATGGACAGAGACATACCACAGAAACACTTGGTGAAGAAATGGACAGAAGCATCCATAGAAACACTGGAGACCCTGGCTGAGTGGGGTTCTTTATGTAACTAAGGAGGCCAGGGAGAAGGTTGTTGTGGGTGTTTTTTTTTTTTTTTTTTAACCTGATAACTATATTCTAAAGAAGAACATAAGAAGATACAAAGTAGAGTTGATTTGGAAAAAAGAAGCAGAGAAGGGAGGATTGCTGATTGGAGACCAGTGCGTGATAACTTGACTAGACCCCGTTTCAACATAAAAAAAATAAAAAAGGCTAGAGGTATAGCTCAGAGCTAGAATACCTCTCAGTTCAATTCCTAGTAACACACACACACACACACACACACACACACACACACACACACAAAGTGGTTGTCTAGAGAATAAGATTTAAAGAAATTTAATGCGTAAATTTGAATAAAGGAAGTGGGTTAGAGCAGGACTCTGATAACAAAATCAAAGACAAGCAAAGCACTTGAAATTGTCTTAATAGAGTTATCAAATTTAACCACCTACGTTCTCAGTCTTGGGAAACATTTAAAAAATACCCTTTCTCCTTTTTCTAATCTGTCATCTAATTAATAAACTGTAAAATGCAGTGCATTCTCCCAAAACAAGAACTTAAGTTGAGAAACATTTCTAAATTCAGTCTACACTAACCACACACAGTTTCACTTTCAGTCATGTTAGCTTAAACCATGTTCTACAGCACTTAGCTTTTTTTTTTGAGTGAGTTTTAAAAATGGATCATTAAAAAATTACTGTCCACTAGAATTCGTATTACTCATAAACATCTGTACACATTTTGAAATGGAAGTGGTGTTTAAGTAAAATAAAATCCCCTCCTTACCAAACAATGGGGAACTTAACAAAACATATAAACATATATGAAATCCATCCTTAGAAAAGGCTTTTTGTGTAAATTAGATGCATGAGACAGAAAAAACAAATAAAAAAAGAACTTTGTGTCGTCAATCAGTGTCTACCAGGTCTATTTCTTAAACTGCTTTCTTGTATCGATGTAAGGCAAAAGTGCAACCACTACTATCAAAGACAAAATGCTAGATTAATGTAGAAAAGAAGATATGCCTTTGCTTTCTCCAGATCTGGCCTGACACAAGGCAGCAGAATGGAGCGTGTGGAGTTGGAGGATGGTGAGAAGATTGCTGGAAACATAGTGATTCAACACATGCTTTAAGACTTAAGGGCTTCTATTACTGGGTTTATGACTCAGACATCATTCCTAATAGGGTGGGTTTTTTTGTTGCTGTTCAGTTTTTAAACTCCTACTACTTCATTTTTGAGGATGAATCATAGCCTGCTCTAGAGGCCTCATCCATTCTGAGACTTTTTTTTTAAAGTATCCAAATCATTAATCAAGTCAATGTATATTAGCAATTATTCATTCACGATCTCCATGTGTTGTCTATAATGTGTCAAGAGCTGGGCAGAGTTCAGATAATAGATATAATACTGAGGTAATAAACCCAAAGTAATTTTCAGTGCTCTTCTACTTTGATAACATATTGAGAAAAATATTGAATATATGGCCAGCCTTATTATGTAAGCAGTGATATAAAGTCATTTTGCTTCTCACATCAAGGTAATTACAGATCCTATTATCAATGTTTGAAGGAGGACACTATGTACCACTAACAAGGTAAACAATATTTATTGATATCTCTTCATCTCTCTAGAGGGAAGACATTGCTTTGCTGAATCCTAAGAGAGAGAGAAATGAAGAATAACTTTCCCTTTTGGAAAGAGGTTCTCTATATCCATCTTGGTAACTGAACTGCATTCACCTTTATTGTATTTTTATTACCTGTATTTAAAAATATCTTTCAAGATTTTCCTAATTTTTCCCTCATTTTCTGATAAAAGAGTTGAGACACAAAAACTATGTGATCTTTTTGACATTTGAAGAAATATCCACATTCCAAGAAATGAGTAAATCCTTTCAAAATGTTTACCATTGTGTGATTTAAGAAGCAACTCAGGAAGAATTTTCATTATCAACAGCATCAGCAACAGTACATCAAGCTGTAGACAGAGTAGGTAACCTAGTTTCTGACTCCTCCATCCACAATGTGACTACTGTGACTACTGTATACACACATCTGTGTGTGTGTGTGTGTGTGTGTGTGTGTGTGTGTGTGTGTGTGTAGTACTGGGAACACCTCAGCCCTATTTTATTTTTCTTTTTGAAACAGGGTCTTGCTAGGCTGCTGAGAGCCTTGCTGAGTTGCTGAGGCTGGCCTGCATCCTTTGATCCTTCTGGCTCAGCCTCCCTAGTACCGGGATTACAGGTATGCACTACCATATCCCTAGCTACTGTGTACTCACATTCTGAAGAAGACAGAACTTTTGTTCAGTAATATTAACAGCTTCCTTGACTTGGATAAAATGTGGAAGAAAAACAATATCAAGTATAACAAATCAACATTTGTAAATATACATTTAAAGAAAATATAGCTCTGTTTTTTCTATTATTTCTCACACATAATTGTATTTATTTCACATTGTTGAGCCATGTTAGAAATTGATGGAGCTCAGGGATGAACTTGTTTGTGTTTATGTCAAGATTAAAAATAAGTAGAGGAAGAAGAACTCTGTTCTGTAAACCAAGATGTTGCTGACATCATATAGGCCTGTGTGAGATAGGCATTATTTTCAGTGCTTTGAAACATCTGTGCACTATTTAAGTCTCATTTACTTTAATAATTTGATTTTGGAGCTTTCCTGTTTGTTCCCGTTTTCTGTTTGTTTTGATTGTTTGAGTTGGGATTTTGCTTTTTATTTTTTAATCCATAAAGTGAGTCCCAACTTCTTGACAGAAGAGAAGATTAAATTGTTAATATTTAAAAAGATCACTGAAGTTAAGTCCTCTGCTCACCTCACTAGAAGTTTGATAGGTGTGATAAATAGGGAAGGGATTCAGAGGAAGCAGTAGAGGACAGTATGCTTTGCATGTCATCTGGAAGACTGCTACAAAAGTTAGTGTTCTTGGGGTGTGGTGGTACACACAGGTAATCACACTACTGGCGAGGCTGAGACAGTAGGATCTAGGTTCAAGAACAACCTCAGCAACTTAGCCAGGCCCTCAACAACTCAGTGAGACCTTGTTTCAAACTAAAATAGGACTTGTGGTATAGGTCAGAGTTGAAATGCCCCTGTGTTCAATCCTTAGTACACCACCTCCCCCCCAAAAAAATTAAGCACTCTCTACATAGAATAAGCTGAGACTTTACAGCATTATTGAAAGTTTCCTGAAGAAAATGGTGCTAGTGTCAGGTGAAGCAGTGGACAGATGCTGGGCTTGGGCAGAACAAGGCTGGGTCACTATTAAGAAAGTAAAGAGCAGCCGGGCATGGTGGCGCACGCTTGTAATCCCCGCGCTTGGGAGGTGGAGACAGGAGGATCATGCAGGTTCAAAGCCAGCCTCGCTGGCTTAAGAGATCCTGTTTCCCAATAAAAAATATAAAAATATAGATCTGGGAGTGTAGCCCAGAGGTAGAATGTTTTCCAGGAACCCCAGTACCACCAAAAAAAAAAAAAAAAAAAAAAAAGAAGAAAAGAAAAGAAAGAAAGAAAGAAAGAAAGAAAGAAAGAAAGAAAGAAAGAAAGAAAGAAAGAAAGAAAGAAATGTAGTAAAGATCTAGCTAGCATTGATTTGGGGGGAACAACAATTTATACAAGAGAATTTTGAAATTCAATAAATATTCAAATGGATCTTAAAATGTAGATGGTTGGGCTCCATTCAAAATGTTTCTAACTCGTATCCAAGTGGTGCTAGTGTTTTCAATGAGACCATTGAAAGAAGAGTTGAAATAAATCAGGAGCCAGGTAAAGAATGTAAATGAAAGACGCTGCCCTAGTGGGAAATGTTGGGGCTTAGATGGGAAAGAAGCGTGCCCTGCCTGGAGCATTCAAGTTGAGAAGAGAAGAATAAAATAAGAAATGTAGCCAGGCATGGTGGCACATGCCTATAATCCCAGTACTTGGGAGAATGAGATAGGAGGATTTCAGTTGAGAGGCCAGCCTCAACAATTTATCAAGACCTAGCAACTTAGCAAGACCCTGTTTCAAAATAAAAAGTATAAAAAGGGCTGGGGTATAGTTCAGAGTTAGAATGCTCTTGGGTTCAGTCCCCAGTCCCCAACAACACAAATATATATATATATATATATATATATATATATATATATATATATATATATATTATATAATTTTTTATGTGTGGTACTGAAAATGGAACCAGGGGAATTCTACCTTGGAGCTACACCCCAGCCGTATTTTTTTATTCTTTATTTTGAAACAGGATCTTACTGAGTTGTGAAGGGCCTCACTAAGTAGCTGAGGCTGTCCGTGAATCGTGATCCTCCTGTCTCAGGCTCTCAAGTATTGGGATTAAAGCATGTGCCACCAGGTCTGGCTCAAAGACGATAATTTTATTCAAATAAAAATATAAAGGACTAGGAGTATACTGTGGAGATAGAAAGTTTCTGGGTTCAAACCCCACCACCAAAACTACTACTACTGCAAATTAATAATAATAATAGTAGTAGTAATAATAATAATAATAATAATAATAATAATAATAATAAATACAGTGCTAACCTGAATTAAAGGATAAGGGCCTACCTTTTCCTGTCTGTTTCTTGAACTTTAGAATTTTTAGGGTCCTTTGGCATATTCTTGAGATTCTGTATGCTCCAAGCACAAACTGGGTTATAACGCGTTATTCAATTTCATTTCATATTTCAAAAGCAAAAAGCTGAGGTTCATGGAAGACAGGTTAGGATATGTGATGGGAAACCACAGAGAAACACCTCAGGAGAAGAAACTTCAGGAGCAACTGATAAAAGCCCTAAATGGTGGGGGCTTGCTAGATACATGGCAGGGGCTGCCCCTATAGACAGAGGAAGCCCAGAGTTTGGGCAGGGCCACTGTGTACTCTGATGTGTGTTTTGAAGTTTTTCCACTTGCCCCTAGTTAAATTAAACTCCTCCCTAGTTTTATTTTTCTATCTGAAAAGAATTAACAAATTCCTTTTTTCTTAGTGGTCACTTAATAGTACTGAAAAAATAAATATATAAATGGATTGATTAATTAAATTAAACTCCTCCCTAGTTTTACTTTACTATCTGAAAAAAAAATTAACAAATTTCCTTTTTCTTAGTAGTCAAATAATACAACCACTATCATTTTAGAAGTCATTAGAAGTCAAAGTGAACTTTTAATTATTTCACCAAAATGCTTCGGAGAAGCTGAGTATGGTGGCACATGTTTGTGGTTCCAGTACTTGGGAGGCTGAGATAGAAAGATCACAGGTTCAAAGCCAGCCTCAGCAATTTCTCAAGATCTTCAGTAACCTAGTGAGACTCTGATTCAAAATTTAAAAAAATAAAAAAGGGCCCTGGGTGTACCTTGAAGATAAAATGCCTTTGGTTTCAATCCCCAGTATCAAAAAAAGAAGGAAGGAAAGAAAGGAAAGAAAGGAAGGAAGGAAGGAAGGGAGGGAGGGCGGGCAAGCAAGCTTTGGAGAAAGTGTAGTGAAATACAGAGTAAATTTTGGGTGCCAAACACAATAGGTTTAAATTCTGGCTTCAGTAACTCAAGTCATTTTTTTTCCAGGTAACATATTAGAGTTGGATAAATTATATCTAATTAACATCAGAATAAACAGCCCTGTGTGACAAAACTTAAAATTACATGATGTAAGTAAAAATATCTGGGCATAATTACCCCCATATTACTATGGTTGCAGAAATGTTATTTCCTCCTACCTTTGTCTAAGTTAATGTTTTGAGCAGAAGCCCTCAGAACATGTTTTTACTGCTCCTTAGCAACTCCCTTTTGTTTTTCTCAGCAGTCCCTTATCTTAAGTCTCTCCTCCTGTTTCCTGCTCCACTGGCCTCTTCCGCTCTGAGATGCTTCTCATCTTCTACTGAGCAAAACTGACTTTCCTCCCATTATCCCTTTATAAAATGCACACCTACCCAGATCTTCACGCTCCATACAGAAAAGATGCTACTGAGCAGGAAGTTGAAGCACCCAAAATTGCCCACATACGAAACATACTCCACAGTTTAGTTTGTTAATGTTTGATTTAATCTATTTTTTATTATGAACATAAATACGCTCATTATAAAAAATCCTAAATATTACACTTATTTAAGAAACAAGAAAAAAAAGTCCTTAAAATCTTCTAAACCAGGTAAAATAATCCACACAATAGTCTCAAAGTTTTTTTTTTACAGGCTTGTTGTCACTGTATGTGTGTGTGTGTGTGTGTGTTCAAATGCACACACACCTGTGTTCATAATTAGGTTTTTAAAGTTCATTCCTCTTTAAACTATATTCTATTCTTTTTCCTTTGCTATTAACAATAATTTAAGAAAAAGAGTTTCTAAGGGTTGCATGATGTTTCATCATGCAGCTATCCGCCTTCTTTATTTGTTTGTTTATAATCCCACTGGAAAATGAGCCACAGTATAATTATCTATGTAAGTTGCCCTCACTTGAAAAATAGGATTAATGAGAAAAGTCATGGTAACATTGCATGTTCAGTCTTGTAATTGTTGCCTAATAATCTGGAAAAAAGTGAAAGGTCTGTACAGCTGTGGCTTTATAACAGGAGAATTACTTAAAGTAGCCAAAATTCACTGTCATTAGTGATTCAGGGATAGTTTTACAAATGCATCTTGCATATTGTTATTATGAAAATGTTCACTGACTTACCATTTCTTTATTGCAAGAAAGGCAATTATTTTCTATAAATATTTCATGAGGCAACTGAAACATAAAAAAGATTTTTGCCTCTTTATAGTCCTATGATATAAAAATATTTTTCTAGAAAAGAAGTTCTGAATTCTGGATATAAAACAAAAGGATACTTGTAGATTGAGGGAGGTTCTTAGAGACACCACAGGAAGGAAAATGAAGATTTTAAATTGTAATTATTTTATTGTTCACATTTAAGTTGTGCAATCAGCTCCTTATTTAAGGCTGCAATATGAATCCAAGTAACTTATTTCTGTTACTCGCTCTCTGTTTAGAAAACAGAGGCAAAATGAAGGCAGTTAAAATAGATCATTCTTAGATCCATGTCATCCCTAAAATTCTTATTTCTCATTCTGAAAGATGACTTTGTTTGGTTTCTTAACTCAAAACAATGAAGTCATATGAGGAGCCTTGTTGAGGATGGGAAAGAGTATGTTTAAAAAGCTTTAGTAATTCTTCAGATATTCTGTTTTTATATCAATTATATAAAAACTTTAGGAACTAAATTTTCAATAAAGTACCATGGTTAACTATTACCACTAGTTGTGTGAAATATGCACAGGCCAAAAAATAAAAAAAAACTTAGTTAAAAAATTTTTTTATCAGGGCACTTATAGTTTTGATAAGAAAGCAATTTCAGTAAGCAGTATGAATGAAAACATTTCTCTATTTTATAAAATAGAGGATTACCTGGGAAATAATGCATTATCCAGAATTTTAAGAAGTCGAAATGTTGGCTAATACAGAAATATTTTGGGTATGTGTCAATGAAATATACCATAAAAATTCATCTTGAGAAAGACTTTAGCCATCACAGGGCTACCAAACGAAGGCAATTATAATGTACCTTCTTGCTAGGGATGCCTCTTTGGTATCCTTTTAAGGTACTCTTTGACCTAAATCAATTTTTGCATTCATTAATTACAACTAAACAATGCCAATACACATTGTTGTGTGGTCACAACACAGAAGAGAGGTGGTCAGAGCTTTCAAGGCAATCTTGGGTCTGAATACACCCTTTGTTGATTGTCATTGTTGCATGAACAAGGCTGGAGACCTGGAAGTTTGACCAGAGTAGTGATAGAGATGACTAGAGGACCATTGGAAACCATCAAACCAGGATGCTCTTCACTCTTATTTTAAAGATCGCTCAGGCTTTTCCAAGAAATATGTAGAAGTAAGTGTGAGGCAAACATTCTTCCTATTTTACTGATAGAGTCCCTGGCATTAGCCAGGCATCTTGGAAGCATGACCGTTTTTCATGGCAAGCTACCATGTCTTCTAACTAAGAACGTCCTTTGTACTTTTTCCAAGCAGTTTTCGCATGTCCCTGTTAGTGTTTACTTCTGTCTTCTTAAGGAACCTAAAATTCCTACCTTTGGGCAAAATGAACTAATTTTGGTTTGGGGCTCTTAAATTATTGAAAACAACAAAAAAATTGTTGACTGCTTCAACTTTCATTTTCTTATCAATCGATATTTCCTGTTCTTTCCAGATAACTCCCTTTTCTGAAGCTTTTAAAGAGGCCACCCAATTTCAGAAATAAAAACAAATGAGACAAAAACATAGCTGTTTACTATCTTCAACTATATTTGTGGCAAAGAATCGAAATAAATTTATACCAACCTGCAAAGTATCTGTAGTTAAAATATAAGCTCTTTAACATTACCGATCTCGCAAATGCCTTCTCTACAAGGCAGGGCCTTGCAGCAGACAGCCATAAAAGGAAAGGAATATAATTTTGTTTGCTGGCACTTACTGAAAAGCTAAAATAGAATAGTAACAGAAATCATATTTGCCAGCTCTAGCCAAGGAGTTGTGAAACATCATCTCAGAAAATCGTAAGTTATGGTAAAAATGTTGTAGTTAGTCTGCTATTAGCTATATTTTATAGAAGTCAAAAGGTACTTTTCACCAATAGTTACTTAAAGCAACAGATAACAATTAAGTCAGCCAATTACCTAAATGTAAAATGAATTTTACAAAATATATTGTAAACAATGACATGGAGCATTTTTAAATTAAGCTTTACTTGAAACATGATAGTACGTTTTCCACTCCCTAATGAGAATTAGGATTTTGACAATAGTAGTTTTTGAAAGACAGTAATAGGATCTTTGGAATAATTAATTTCTTTTTTTCCAGTTGATGGGCTACAAGGACAATAAAGCGATATTGTTTCATAAATTCTAAAATGTCAACAACAAATTTGGCTGCATGAAAGTTCACAAAAAGGCCGGGCGTGGTGGAGCACGCTTGTAATCCCCACGCTTGAGAGGCGGAGACAGGAGGATTGCACAGGTTCGAAGCCAGCTGCGCTGGCTTAAGAGACCCTGTTTCCAAAAATAAAAAATCGGTCTGGGAGTGTAGCCCGGAGGTAGAAGGGCTTCCAGGAACCCCAGTACCACAAAAAAAAAAATCACAAAAGCATATATCCAGTAAGAAATGACTTGAATTGTACAGTGAAGCCCTGACTTAAGTGGTTTAACCCTTTTGCTCACATGTATACACACGTGTATACACAGTACACATACTTTGTAAAGTTCTTAAATTTTGAATTATGGATGTGGATATGGGAAGTCAATGTAAATAGGGAAAGCTAAAATTTAATGTCACTTTGCCAGAAGTCTGAAAATTAGTGTTAGTAACAGGAACATTTTGCTGATGTAATAATGTACATTTCAGTTCATCTTTAAAAATGTCTCCGTGTGGACTACTGTATTATGTCATTACGTAGTTATGAATTTCCAAGTGCAACTGTGAGGGCTTTATGGAATTATTTCTCATTCCTTCTCTAAGTACAATTTTCAATCTATGTAATAGCCAAAGAAACATAGCAGGAACATAAATCAATCTATTTCTCTGTGGTATTTTTCAATAGAAAGAAAACTAAGCTATTGTGATAATTTTTTTTTCTGAAATCACCTCCTTATTCTGTCTGAAAAACAAATATATCTTAACATTTAAATTCAAATGATAAAACCTTTTATCAAGATAAGCATGTGGCTTTTGCATTTTTTTTAACTTTATTCCCCACTAAGAACAATTTTTTTGATTGAGGCTGTAGTTCCAAAATATTTTTAAAGTAAAAAAGTGGATCGGGCATGGTGTTACAGGCCTGTAATCCCAGGACAGGGGAATAGCAGACTTGAGGACAACCTCAGCAACATAGTGAGACTGTCAGCAACCTAGGGAGACCATGTTTCCAAACAAAAAATAAAATCAGGCTGAGGGGTATAGGTAGGAGGTAGAATGCCCCTGGGTTCAATTCCCAGCACACACACACACACACACACACACACACACACACACACACACACGTAAAAAAATGTTTTAAAAGCATAGATACATTTTTTTTTTTCCTCAGTACTGGGTAGAGCTGGGGGTGTAGCTCATTTTCTTTCTTAACTGGGTTTACAATTTCTCTTTTCTCCTCTCCTCTGCTTTTCTCCTCTGCCACACTCAGGTCGACTTCTACCAGCCCTATTTCCAATCCACACCCTATTTCTTGGCTACATCAAAACTTCTCAGGCTGCCTAAGGGTTATGGTGGCCAGGGCAATGCAAATGCTATGCAAATGAGCCCCTGCCCGATGGTGTTAGTAAAATGCAGAAATGCAGAAGCAGCTGCTTCCTGTCTCTAAACACCAAGCTACTACCTGTTGCAGAGCAGATCCAGGCAGTAAAGGAGTTGACAGCAGAGCTCCCAAGGGAAATGCAGGAGCTTTGCGATCCCAAAGGCAAACCCAAGCAGATCCAAGCTCTTCTGACTCTAGGAGAGAAAATCTTGACCCCGCCTCTTCCCACATTTTTATGATTTGACTAACCGAAAGCGAATACCCAAAAGCTATTTGAGGAAGTTGTTTGATATTCTGTTGATCTGGGGACTTGTCTTGACTTCTCTTTCACATGCTCAACAGTCCTAAGCTGCGATATTTCCTGGGGCCTTCAGGCATCTGCAGGGCAAAAAGCTTTTGCTCTCTGCTCTGTTTTAATTTCTTGTACCACTAGAAATTTCCTCTCAATCTTAGCTGACAACGAATTGATTTTCCTTAGTTTTCTGCCTATTTTATTTCCCAACCTAACTTGCTGCTTTGAAATTTTATGACAAAAGTCCATCTGTTTTTTTAATCTCTTATCAATGTATCTGATGCTCATTATTCTCTCTCTCTCTCTCTCTCTCTCTCTCTCTCTCTCTCTCTCTCTCTCTCTCTCTCTGTGTGTGTGTGTGTGTGTATGTTTGTTGTGTATCTGGAGATTGAGCTTAAGAACATTCTGTCTTTGAGCTATACTCCCAGCCCACCCCCATGTTTTGGAAACAGAATCTCAATGGATTAGTGAAAGCTTTGCTACATTGCTGAGGCTATCACAAACCTGTAATCCTCCCATCTCAGCCTCCCAAGTACTGAGATTATAGGCACAGTCTACCATGCCAGGTTCTTTGCCCAGTATTCCTAAAATATGATGAAATAACATAGAGGAAGAAACTGGGATATTGTTTTCAATTCCACTCATGAAAATTATTGGCATTTCACCAAGCTGGTATAAATCTAAACACTCAAGTATTAAAGAAATGTTTCATTTTTCAATCATAATTTCAAGGATCTAATTATGACCCTGAGTCACCTTCCCATTGGAACAAAAAATTCAACATCGGGCATCTTCTGTGCTCTTTCTCCATCTACTTTCACGTTCCCTCTCACTGGTCCCAGAGTTGTGCAGGGGACAAAAGTCAAATGCAATGCAGAGGCAGGAAAAGGTGGTGCTTTTTCAAGTATTTGCTCCTCCTCCAGATAGGACTATCTGATTGTTGGTCCTGCATTGCACCTATCCTTTTTTCTAACATTCAGTGGTTACCATTAATTATGGAGCTCTTTGTGCTTAGGATTTATAGTGTGTTAGGGGTTATGCACACAAGAATAGCAACAATAAATTAATTATAACAAATAATAGTTAATGTACAGGATCTGAAGAGGTAGAACTAGAGGGTGATTTGAGTTTATTCCCTGCAGAGATTCTCTAACTTCATTATCGTGGAAAACATATTACTAAAATTAGAGACACCACAAGGTAGGGTGGTGCATGGCTGTAATCCCAGAACTTGGGAAACTGAGAAAGGAGGATGGTAGATTCAAGGCAGTCTCAGCAACTTAATGAGACCCTCAGCAACCTATAGAAACACCAGGTCAAGCCAGGCGTAATGGACCATGCTTGCAATCCCAGCATTCGGGAGCTGAGACAGGAGGATCTGGGTTCGCAGACAGCCTCAGCTACTTAGCGAGGCCTTCCATAACGTAGTGAGACCCTGTATCAAAGTAAAGAATAAAAAATAGGGCAGGGGGTGTAGCTTGGAAGTCGAATGCCCCTGGGTTCCATCCCTAGACCTGCAAAACAAAACAAAACAAAATCAATCGGGCTGGGAGTGTAGCTTGGATGTAGAATGCCCCTGGACTCCATTACCAGCCCAAAAAGTGAAACACTAACATCTGGGCCCCCAATACATGATGGGCCTCAAAAGTCTAGCAAAGAGCTGATAAGTGAGTTTTGAACCTGAACATGGAGGGCTAGAAGAAGAACAAATATGTAAGAGATGCCGTAGATCAACACGGATGAGATTTGGTACCCAATAGTCAGAGCAGTTGAGGAGAGGGCACAGACAAACACATAAGCCTGGAGGAACGTCTGAGTAGGAGCATGAATCTTTCATAAAAGTTTGGTAAGCGAAGGACTACTTTTACAAGATCTATAATCTGTTTTATTTTGGACAAGGACATTCTGCCTCTTAAAGCTGGCTCTCCAACACTACTAGGTAAGACTGCAAACTCTTCTATTTGGTCTAGAAAATCCTTAACATAAGACTTCAGCCTGCCTCTCTAGTCCTTACACAGCACATTGAATGCTCACGTCTTTTACACCTATCTTTTTTTTTTTTTTTTTTTTTGGTGGTATTGGGGTTCCTGGAAGCCCTTCTACTTCCGGGCTACACTCCCAGACCTATTTTTTTTTAATATATTTTTATTTGGAAACAGGGTCTCTTAAGCCAGTACAGCTGGCTTTGAACATGCGAGATCCTCCTGTCTCTGCCTCCGAAGTGCGGGTATTACAAGCTTGCGCCACCACTCCAGGCTCCATCTATCTTAAATACACTAAGCTTTGTGTGTGTGGAGGGAGGTATTGGGGGATTGAACCCGGGGCATTCTACCTTTGAGCTATACCCCAGTATTATTTTATGGTTTATTTTGAAACAGGGTCTCACTAAATTGCTAAGAGTTTTGCTAAATTGCTGAGGCTTTCCTAAAACCTACAATCCTCCTGTCTCAGCCTCCCAATTACTGGAATTACATACTTGTACCACCACATTGGATATATACTAAGTTTTTTTTGTTTTTTCTAAAATACATCAGGCAAACGCTGCAGGTATGTTGTCACCAACCATGTACAATGTCCACCTTTCTCTTCTTTGTCTGGAGTGTAAGCATCTCTAGTCCTGTGAGCACCAGAGTTGAAGATACAGCCATGGTAAAGCTGTCCTCCCATCTTCTGAGTAGGGCCGATGAGCACTCTTTCTCTCTTCTATAGTAGCTTATATTTTATTTTAGATAATAATGCTGGATGCTTAGTGTTTCCAAATTTTTTTCATCATGGAACATGATGTTTTAATAGCTAATAAAATAACTCATGATCATTTACTAAATTTAATAGTTTACTAGATTTTACTGAGTATACAATGTGTAGCAGGTGTCATGCTATGGTGCTGAGATGGGTCAGCATCAGATGTTTCCCTGCTTAGGATGCTAAGGTTTTACATTACTTTTAATGTGGTAGAAGTATGAGAATACTATTTGAATATAATATTCAATTTGGTTGCATTCAAAATATATTATGTGACCTTTAATCTTATTTTAATAGATAACATATTTAAATAGCTCAAGCATGAAAACAATGTCAAAGGGTTATTGTGAGCCATAGGTGGTGATACAAACTTGTAATCCTAGTAATTGGGAGACTGAGACAGGAAGATGAGTTAAAGGACAGTCTTAGCCGTGTAACAAGACTCTCAGTACCTTAGTGAGACTCTGTTTAAAAAAAAAAAAAGGCTGGGGATGTAACTCAGAGGTAGAATGTCTCTAGGGTCAATCTTCAATACCAAAAAAAGAGGCAATTATGTCATTTTAGAACATTTTTAAAAAGTAAAATTAGGTAGCTTATTAATTCTTACACATGAAAGACTTTAAAGTATATTATGCCTTGAATGTAAATATTTATGTTCTGAGAAGAACTGGAAAACGTGTTTTCCTGTCATACTCACAATTATTACAATTTCAGAAATTAAAGAACCAAAAATTATTTCTTTGGAAAGTAAGAAAGAACAGACCTCTGTCTTGTATAAAACTTCTAAAAGTTTTTACACTCGTCATATCATCTGATGATTTCACATATTTTTAGTTCTGAACATGTAATGTTAAAAATAATGTAACTGAATCATCAAACAAACAAGCTTTTTTAAATATAGTCCTTTATTGTAGTGAATATGGAAATTCATGTTTGGCTTACCATATGATTTTCCTATTGGGCAAGAATAGGAAAGCTGTTTAATTATTAAATACTGATAGAAATACTCCTTTACTCTTCTCTGCCTTCTGAGGAACACACGTGTATGGTTGCCAAATTCTGAGAAGCCACCAAAAGGTGTCTTTCAGCACCAGTCATGAAGGATGGCACAGACTATTAAGGAAGCTCTTTTCATTATTATGCTGGTCACTAGCTCTGTAAACTGGGTCACTGTAAATTAAGTCCACCATGTTTATAAACCCTTTTTCATAAAAGAAATATTTTCCCATGTATTCAAAGAAAATTGTTAAACTTAAAATGATAATATTTTACTTTCTATGATTATTTCACTACCGAAGCTCCTCTTACCGAAGTTTGTGCTAGGAAAATGGTACAGTGACTCTACTGGCATCCACCCGCACATGCATGGAGCAGCTCTGGTCTTTAACTCTGTCCTGTCCTTCCCTTACCTGGGCTCTTTGGAAAAAAAAATTGACGTAGTATGCAGAGTTATAGTCACTTACTAGGGAGTTTTCATTTGTTTTGATATAATTTTGTAGGCACATCATAATTATACATCATAGTTTTTATTTTTCAAAAAGTGATAATTCAGTTGAGGAAAAATAAAAAGACTCTACTATTTATTTTATTGTGGGGGAATACTAGAGATTGATGCCAGAGACATCCTACCTCTAAGTTCATGCCCAGCCCTGTTTTATTTTTATTATTTTTTTATTTTTAATCACGGTCTCGCTACATTGATAAGTCTCAATGCTTGCTGAGGCTGTCCTTGAATCTGTGATCTTCCTGTCTCAGCTTCCCAAGTACCGAGATTACAGGAGTGTGCTACCACAGCCTACTGGCTCTACTATTTTTTACTAATGAATCGTTTTTAACAATCTTTTTTTTTTAAGATTGGGATGCTTATTTTGAACTTTAAGAAAAACCTTGCTGGTACATTAGATACTCAGTAAATGTTAGATTCCAATGCACTGACCAATCACTATTCACGTGGCCAGAAGGGAACTGGAGCCGCAAAAGTACAGGGAATGAAGAAGGGAGTGGGGGACAGAGAAGAGGAAAAGCTAAGAAAGGTTTCTACATCTTCCCAAAAAAGTTCCTTTAGAATTAGATGCTATTTTCTGATACAGTTAAGTAGGCTCTTAATATATATATATATATATATATATATATATATGTATATATATATAGTTATATATATACAATTATATAAACAAATATTTATTCATAATATATATTAGTCAATAGATATTATGTAATTATTTACATACTCTAGAAGTATGTAATTATTTAATAAAATATTTCTTCAGTGGAAGAGCTAGTGGAAGAGCTTGTAAATACATTATGAGATTCCATTCCCATCATCTGATGTGTTGCAAATCTTTATAATAAGTATCCTTCCTTGTCAAAATGATATCTAATGTCTTATTCTTGTATAAACTTCTTATCTGGACAATAATGGAGAGCAGTAAATATGCTTGAGGAAATACCTTGACTTCTCAAAGGTGAATTATAAATGAGAACTATTTTCCCATAGCTGTGAGCTGGTATTTGAGAATGAGCCCTAAACTTCTGTTGACCCTGATTGTTTCCAGTAGCTATCAAATGCAAGATTTGGGGCGATGTTGCTAATGACTGTCTTTCAAAAAGAAAGAGAAGGGAAAGGAAGAGAAAAGGGGAGAAAGACAAGCTGTATCTCTCTTCATTCAGCTAACAACTGTTTCTAATTCTCTAGCTTATTTCTACTTATCTGAACACTTTTTGCTAGATACTTCTTGGTTCTCACCTACATCTTTGACCTTGAATTTGACTAAAGCCTTCCCTACTCATTCCTTTTTCTCCAAAAATAGTATGTAATCACTTCCAGCAAATGATTGTCTTTTTCCCAAGGTCATATCTAACTCAAGCTTCCTCACCTGAATTCTGTCTGGAGAATTGGATTCACAAATCCTCTCACTTGTACTTTACTACCACTGCATCCTCTCATCCCGGATAAATAAAACTCGCTCCTCACAAGAAGGGCATCTTTAGGACAGACTGCCAGGGACATGGAAAGCTCAGAAATATGTCTTTGCCTCAAGCAGGAGTTAAGTGATATCATCCTCCAAAACATTTCCCTCTCCTTAGCCTGTTTTCTATAATTAGAAATAAGGTCTAAAAGATGATGCGTGATTCATCTCTGACAGCCAGGTGAGCATTTGTAGTCACAAGTCAAAGAGCTGAATCAGTTAAGTCTGCACAAAAGCACTGGAATGAGTAGGTGCTTACAGTGACAAGCCAGGCAGATGCAGCTCTTCAAGCCTTTGCCAGGGGCCAGGCTATTCAATGACAATTGTCCCTCCCCTCTCCTTTCACTCTCAGAAAGACTCAGGGAGGAAGGCACAGCACTCTCACTGTAATGCATTTCAGAACTCTCCTCACCCTGTGAGTGGGGACTTTAGTTCTTTCAGATGTCCATCTTCCCTCTTCCAAAAGACATTTATGTCTGCAGGGCAGCTGCCCAGCCCTCCTGAGAGTAACCGTGTGTTCCTATGTCCTTTGTACCAACCCGCTCCCTCAAATTTACATCCTCTCTCTCTCTCAAGCTTTAAAGATTTCTCTTCAAGAACATCAATGACCAATGGATCTGACTTAGCATAATATTCTTCAGTTCCACCCATTTCCCTGCAAATGACATAATTTTGTTCTTCTTTGTGGCTGACTTGAATTCCATTGGGTATTTATTCCATAATACTGTAATCCATTCATCTGTTGATGGACACCTCAGCTGGTTCCATAGTTTGGCAATTATGAATTGTGCAGCTATAAACATAGATATGTATGCATTACTATGGTAGTTGGTTTCAATTATTTTGGGTAGATACCCAGGAGTAATATAGCTGGTTCATATGGTAGGTTCATTTCCATTTTTCTGACAGTCCTCCGGTTTTCCAAAGTTATTGCACTAACTGCAATCCCATTATTCATATCAGAGTTGTACTAATTTGCAGTCTTAGCAATCCCATATCAGAGTTCCTACTTCTCCACATCCTCACCAGCATTTATTATTGTTTGTGTTTTTAATGATTGCCATTCTAATTGGGGTTAGGTAAAATCTCAGAATCGTTTTGATTTGAATTTTTCGGATTGCTAATGATGTTGAAAATTTTTTCCTATATTTATTGGCCCATTTGTATTTCTTCTTTTGTTAAATGCCTATTTAGTTCACTTGGCCATTTTTGATTGTATTATTTGTTGGGTGTTTTTTGGCATTGAGTTCCTTAAGTTTTTTTTTTTTGCATATTCTAGATATTAATCTTCTGTCAGAGGAGTAGCTTGGCAAAAATCTCTCATTTGTCGGCTCTCTCTTAAGGATCTTGATAGTTTCCTTAAACAAGAAAACAAACAAAAGAAGAACTTCATGGTAGTTATCTGTGTCTTTTTCTATGTAAAATAAAAGTTTAGATTGCATATATAAGAAGACTTAGAAAAGTATTTTCTTTTTCTTTTTTCAAATAAGATGAGAACTACAGAAGTAATTAACAGCGCTGATTCATCAGCTCAAAAATACAAGACTTAGCTCTCGCTCTGGGTCCCCTTGACATTTGTGATCATAGGATGTCTACTCTGGCTCCAGTTTTCAACTCTAAGAACAGTTGCAAAGAGAGGCTCGATTGGGATGAGCACTGGGCTGCGGGGGTCTAGTATATAGGGAGCAGCAGGAGTATTCAGAAGGTGGTGATGATTGAAATCAGGTAGCTTGCTGTGGTATAGGGTAGAGCTATGGGATGGCCTGAGGCTCTGGAAGTCATTCTCTGCCCTCTACCTGTGGTGGGGAGATACCCCTGGTATAGCAGTTTTTGTTAGATTCCCTTGGGAACACTGAGGTTAATCTTGCCCGTTATCATGTGACACCAATAATTTCTTTTTTATTGCCTGAAACTCTTTGCCCTCAGGAGAGACTCAATAAAAGCATGTTAAATAAATAAGTTCACTGTAACACTACAACTCATAAATCAAGCCAAAAGGTCAGCAGAGCATTAAATGTAAATATACCTTATGAATATTCTTAAAGACATGTTCTCATTAAACAGAAATTCATCAAAATTTAAGAGATTATTTCCCCTCAGAGGCAAATCCTCATTTTCCCACCTATTAGAACAGTGGTGGAGAGATATTAAACTAAAGGGGAACCAATATATGGTATTTTAAGCCATTTTCCACACATTTTCTTTTATTTTATTGAGCTATATGAAAATATCTCTACAAGAAGGCAGAAAAAAGCCATTTTTATCCTAATATGGTGAAATATAATACAAATAGAGCTTATTCTTGGAACTGACTCTATTATTGACTCAATTCAGTTCTCTGTGAAATTTGACCAATCTATTTTCTTCATTTCACTTGATTTGCCCCATAGTAGCTTTTGGAGAGCTGGCTTTGAACAAAAGTATTTTAAGATATAGCTTAAAATTCATAACTTAAAGTCTGCAGTAGTATATGTGATTAAGAGCATCTTTCATGATGGATTGTTGGATTTTAGTTTATTTCTTTAATAGGAACTGGTTTCAAAACCTGGATATACTTGGATATCCTAAATTCTTACTAACTGGGTGAAATTGAATACATTACTTAATTTTTGTATATCTCCACAATTTCATCACCTGTTAAATAAATATAATAATAATAGTACCACTTACTGATAGTTTCTGATTTTGAAGATTGTATAAAATACGTACATAAGACAAATGCTTAGCCAAGTGCCTAATACATAATGAAAATGCTGAGTTTGATAAGTGTCAGTTATACTCTTTACATTTTAAAACAAAGTGGTAGCTACATTTAGCAGATAAAAATCGCTTTTCATTTTAAAATATAAGAGACGTGACATAAGTAGGTATGATTACAGTCATCTCCTATGGCAGAATTTCTTGTTTGTACATGAAAAGTATACTGATGGTATCGTAATCGAAAATGTCTCTTCTCATTCTGACTTAGGGGAAATGGTCTCATGAAATGAAAAAGTCATACCTCAGATCAATAAATACAGAAACAGAAAGGCGGTAAGGCCAGGGAAATCACTATGAAGACTGCAGGGACTTAGGGGCAGAGGAGGGAGGACCAAAGTGCTCTTTGGCTTTGGAAACAGATCAGGGTTCTGGGTAATTGGAGTTGAACCTTCAATGCTGGGGTTCACTGACAACTGTACCTCTGCTTCCCCTCCCGATGGACACTACTGTTATTCTGGCTCATGTCTTCGAGACCTCAGGGTTGTGTCAAGGAGATGCTCATGTATGCTCCTCTCAAAGTATCTGGAGACAAAAAAGAAAATTGCAACCACTGTTATTTTCTTATGATTCAGGAATTTGAACCCTACAAGATCACAAGAAAAAAAATGGGGACAGACACTGAACGTTATAAAAGACACGTTGAGCTTAGGAGTCACCAAGGTGAAAATGTAGCTCAGTTGGCCTAAGGATATACTTTGATTGCTAAATACTGTGGTCTGCAGCAACTGTTTCTTAGCCTTTGTCTTAAAGCTGGAACTGAAAGCACAGAGACAGTCTACCAGAAGAAGAAGGTAAAAATAGGACTGGCTTGCAGAACCTAGGCTGATCATATTCATGAAGAGACAGTGGTTTTCCCAAACAGACGGCCATTGCTGGCATTCTTTCAAGCTCAGAAGCAAGCCAGGGCAGGAGCTGGAAGTCTGAAACTCTCATATCCCTCAAGAGCATTTTGATCAATACATTCATCCATTCTGCTATGACAGGAAGTCTGTCTCCATCTGTTTTATGATTTAGCTTCAATCATTACTCAATTAATGATGGCAGAATTGCTAACCAATCTATGCTCATACTTACCAGATTTTTTTCTCTTTATTCTAATTTGACTATCGGAAGCTTAATTCAGGTTTAGATTCACAACTATTGCTAAGGGTATAAGCTTTAAGTTCATATCTATAATGAAAGATCTAATATTTTTTCCATTTTCCCCACCCTACTGTCCCTTGTCCTGATGGAAGCTCTGCATCTTACTGAGGAAGTGATGTGCCCAGTAAACCAGAAAGGTGAATTTTAGTCCAAGTGCATGTTCTATGGTGGGAAAACGTCGACCAAGAATTTTGTAACAGACTTGGAAAAAGTCTCAACACGAGAGTATTGAATATTGCAACTTTCTTGTATGAGGATATCATACACATGCTACTATTGTTATTTTTCCTTATTTCCATTCCGTGAAAATTTCCAGAGTGATGAACTGGAAAGAACATAAACTTCAGGGCCACACAAACCCATATTTGAATTTTGAGTCATTCTTAGCCGCAGTGTGACACTGAAAAAATGATTTGGTCTCCTGCAGTATAAATTTTCTCTTCTATACACCTATGAAAAAGATGCTGCTCTTTCTGGAGAAAGAACTGCTAAAATTAGGTAAAAAATATATGTATGTATGTATGTATGTATGTACGTATGTATATATGTGTATATATATGTATATATATGCATGTGATAAAAGCCCAATAAGTTATTATTTTCATTATCCCTGTTATCACTTATCCTATTTCTCCCCATTGTCAAACCACTGTAAAATATTGAAAAGGCAAAGCTCCCCCCACCCCCAGTATGGCACTGGTGATGGAACCCAAGGGCATTCTACTTCTGAGCTATACCTTCAGCCCTATTTTATTCTTTTATTTTGAAACAAGAGTCTCACTAAGTTTTGGAGGGCCTCATTAAGTAGCTGAGGCTGGCCGTAAGCCATGAACTTGCAACCCTCCTGTCTCAGTCTCCCAAGTATTGGGATTACAAGCGTGCACCACTACACACAGCTCTTATATATTTACAGAATATATGTGACAGTGCTGGTGTATATTTTCACTTTCAGAAATCTTGGTGCCCCAAACTGCAAAGTGAGATATAGTGCTTGCCCTCAAAGTAACATAAATTGTGTAAAATATAGAGAAATACACAGAAGAAAAAATTCAATGGGTGCTATAAACATGATATAGAAAACAAACTTAGGAGACATTTGGGTAGATGGATTAGCAAAGGTGCTGCTGCCCTGAATATATTTAACATGGGAATAGGATGAGAAAATGGGATAAAGAGAAAAATTCTTATGAAAATAATACAGGAAACTGTGGTGTGTTTGGGGATAAAGCTGTAAGCAACTTTTCAAATTCTTTTAGAAGATCAGTCTTCTTGACAAATAATAAAGTGTTATGCCGAGCCATCCTTTAGAAGATTCCAGAGTAATAATGACTTAGAATACACTTATTTTACAACCTAAATTTTTGCATAGTTAACTCGAATCATGTTCTGATCTAAGGACACTTGAATCCTATTTGAGCCCCAGAGTAGCAAAAGATAATTGGAGCCTCAGCGTTCAATGTATTGGAACCAAAATTCTGTGGAATTTCCAATCTATTTGGATCATCAGGACCCCAGAAAATCCATTTGAAAGACCACTCATAGAGCGTGCGAGGCATGGCCTAACACATTTGTCCTTTACTCAGTTGAAAACGGGAGTTCTTGAAGGGTTCTTAATGTAGAAATGATGGGATAGCACTGCTCTGGAAAGATTAATATTATAAAATGAACAGCATGAGCTGGAAGAAAGCAGAAGTTACTAGGGAGACTGCTTTATTAGCAGGCTGCTGAAATAGCGTAAGAGGGGTGGAATCGGGGGCCCAAATTACAGCCCAGTGAGAATGAGCTGTTCACTAGCATTCTCCTTTAAATTGGAGCTTTATTTTCTAGTCGAAGACCTTTACTTTAATTTCACCATCTTAGTGGCACTGTAGCTATTATTACTTCTACAGTTAACACACATATATTTTTTTCCTAATTTAAGTTCTCTAGAAACTGACTGTTACATAAGAAGTGGAACCTTTTATAATTATTCGGGGAAGTTAACTTTGAGAATTGTATTGGGTTGAAAATACTTATGGGGAAAGAATTTTGTTTTTCTATAGGGTTTTGTTTCTTTAGCTTTTGGTCTATACACTGTGTGGTGGGGGGGGTCAGGGGAAATGGGGTACTGAGATTGAACTCAGGAGAGTTCTACTTTC
The DNA here is from genome assembly GCF_963383645.1 of Muscardinus avellanarius. Lineage (NCBI taxonomy): Eukaryota > Metazoa > Chordata > Mammalia > Rodentia > Gliridae > Muscardinus > Muscardinus avellanarius. The sequence goes on from NC_137790.1 coordinate 117,415,331, forward strand.
TAGCTATATTCCAAGCTCTATTTTTTTTTAAACAAAGCCTTGCTAAGTTGCTGAAGCTGGCCTTGAACCTGTGATTCTCCTATCTCAGCCTCCCAAGTACTAAATTTATAGGCAGGTACCACCATATAGGCCTCCATACCTGTAGGACACTCTCTCTTTCCACAAGCGATACCTTAGATGTAAATTACATGCAACTTTTTAAGTGCATAAAAACAATAATAACAGCTTCAGTGGGTCCAGGCCCTTTAATTTCTACTTCTGTTTTATCACACAAACTGAATCTAAGACAGGATTACATTTTCCCTTTCAACTATCTTCTAAAGAGTGGGCCTTTTCATCTGACTTTTGAACCAAAGTTTAGCAAGAGAAGCTCATAATAGCTTTGTTGCTGTAGAACTCAGAGACAAATATCTTAAAGATACTTAGCTATGCTTACTGGTTTCACAACACTTAATTTATCAGTGATCACCAAGGAAAGTAATATTCCACATAAGTGAAAACTCCAAATAGTGGCTGCATATCACACTAACTGTCCTGCTCCTGATCATTTTGAAGGAAAGCTTAGATAATGCATTCTATTTGCTTTACTAGTGAAGCAATGGTTTCGTTGGTAATATTTTCTTAATACTTTTTCTTTCAAAGTTCAGACTACTTCCTGGGCCTCCTGTGGCTACCATAATTTTCAAAGTGAAATTCTTACCTGCTACCACCAGTTGGCCCCACAGAGAATCAAAACAAACAATAAAAAACGAGAAATGTTTCCATTGCATATGATGTAAAATCTCCAAATAAATGATGGTGTAAAGATCATTTTGTGATAGTTATGTAGCCATCTGAGATAGTTTATTAGAATCCTATGGACTTCAGATGGTCCAGGATGTTTAATGATTCTCTTTGATAAAGTAGAATATTACTGTAATTTCCTGGGACAGTTGTTATTTAAATACTTAAATTTGATTCCTGTGATTTGTGTTAAAAGATATCACAGGGAGAACATAGAAAAGTATCTACTAAATTAAATAAGTCTCCCCTTCCTTTGAGAGGCATGGCGGCAGGGTAAGGTATTTGCTGGGTATTGGGTATTTCCTTAGCTGTTAAGGGGAGTCATGCTCTCACCAGGCATCCGTGCATTCTGGCTACATAGCACACCACTCTATATTGTGGTCCTTATCTTATTGTCTGGTTATTTTTCCCCTTAAAACCTTTCTACTCTCTTTAGTTAAAAAAGAATACTAAGTAAAAGGAAATTATTTTTAAAAATGGTACCCCAAATATGCACTAATTGCAATGAAAAAAAGAACCTTTTTCAATGTAGGCAAATGCAAAAGAGCTAAAAGAAAATGAGGATTAACAAAATTCTCTCTGATTTTCTAGTCCCTGAGGGTACCTGCTATTCATTTTCTCTCTGTCTCTCTGTCTCTCTCTCTCTCCTCACACATACACACAGATACACACACAGATACACACACAGATACACACACACACACACACACACACACACACACACACACACTACATTCTACACCTCTATCCTAATTTTCCAATCTTTTTTCCAGCATTTCTGAATAATGGTCCTCTGCTCAATATCAGTTGGTTCTTGGTGGTCCTCACCAGTACCATGGAAGCTCTCTTCTGTCCTTTCTTTTCAAGTCTGGAGTCCTTCCCTGGCCCCGACCACCTGACTCTCAAGTCCTGCAGCAGAGAGAAAAAAGGCTGATGAATGTGTTCATCATTTTTACTTTGAAACCAAAGGCTAATAAACCGAAAAGTGACCAAGAAACAGCATGAACTCCCAACAATAGCTCCCCGTCCCCTCTTCCCCATCTGTATTTGATATAAAAGTAGACCTTCTGTGAACACCCTTCATTATCCTAATGAGAAACTACTTTTAGATACATTTTAAGGGCAGAAAACTAAGGCCCAGAAAGGTTTGATGGTATTTCCATAGGCACAGAAGAGAACGTTATAGATACAGAATCAAAGCCAAGGGTTCCATCCAGTGGTTCTGTGTCTTAACAGCGAAGGGTATCATTGCATTTCCTGGTCTCTCCTTTCACTGCAAGAAAAACACTATTTTCAGGGACAAACTGGCATTTTCAGAAAATCTTCTGAAAGAATTTGTCTTCCCTAATTGCCAAATGCCTTTTTCTTCCAGGTTCTGTAAACCTGGGAGCATTTGCCTGGTAATCTACAAATAGCTACATATGGAAATCAGCTTGATACCTGGTAGTCAGCATGACATATAACAACATTCAGTAATGGACTTGGAAGAAACTTAAAAATTTTCAGGAACCATGCTGGAATTCCACACATGGAGATCAGTACTTGTAAGATATTTGGGGGTAAGAATACTTAAACTGAGATCTAAGGCAGAAGGGTGCTTCTGATGAAAGATGCATAATCCACCCCTTACAAGTCACATAATGATAATCTGTAGTCCATGTTACTGGTAGTAATATTGCTTTATTAAGCTGGGGAGAGGAATATGGCTGATGTCTCTCTGTTTAATGTGCAGTTTGAGCAGGATGAGCCATGAAAAATATACCACAGACAGGAGAATATGTAGTTGAATGAAACATTGGACAAAAAATAAATGCAGTCGATTTCTTTTCACATTGTAACCATGACAAGAGACAAAGGGAAAGTAAGATTTTATGCTTACAGATGACAAAGTAATTTTTTCAACTTACCGCTTTTCTAATGCAATGCTGTCCAACAGAATCTCTGTAACATTGAAAATTTTTAAATATCAGCTGCCTAATAAAGTACCCACTAGCTACAGATGGCAATGGAGCCTTTGAAATATAGTTATTGCTAAATCAAGTGTGGTGGGGCATGCTTGTAATCCCAGCTGAGACTGAGGGAGTCTGAGACAGGAGGATCAGTGTTCATTACCAGCCTCAGCTACTTAGTGAGGCCCTTTTCAACTCAGTGAGACCCTGTTTCAAAATCAAGAATAAAAAAGTAGGACTGGAAATGTAGCTCAGAGGTAGAATACCCCTGGGTTCCATCCTCAGTACTGCAATATATATATATATATATATATATATATATATATATATATATATATATATATATATATTGCTGCTGAGAAAGTCATCTTTGTTTTAAACTTTAATTAACTAAATCTAAATAGACATATGTGTCTGGTGGATACTGTATGAGACAGCCTGATTGGCAACATAGAAACTGAAACCATTTCTGCATCTCTTATTCCTACCAAGTTCAATGAGATTTTGTGAAGTTTTTGTTTATTTTTCTTATTATGGAAGATTTGCTATTGTTTTGCTTATAGCTCAACTTACCTATTTCAGTGAAAAGTCTAAAATAAGTGATACAGATTAGCCTTCCAAGCCAAGCTTCCCAAGGTCAGATTTTATAAATAGTACTATTGGGATAAAGACAAATAATATTATTTACAAGTTTAAAATAATAACAAATATTAATACAATAATAAATAGCATTATTGAAATAAGGAAGAGGAAATTTTTCTAATGCACATGATGTACTTCAACAAACATATTAAAGTCAATCACTAAGCCAAGCATGAGAAGGAGGGAGGGGGAGAGAATGGGGCAAGAACTGGGTAAGGGCTACTTGGGTGATGTGTGCATGTATGTCTCCACCATCTTGCATCCCATTGAGATGTATGACTACAACGCACCAATAAAAAAAATTTTTAAATTCACAAATATACGTTAATAATGTCTGTCCAAAGACACAAAATGAAACCCATTTGTGCAAGAGAGTATACAGTATTAATGAATTAAAGTAAAGATTGTTTAATGTGGCAGTTCCCTTTATGCCAGGGAAGATTACGCTGTCTGGAAAAGCCTCAGCCAATTGCACTAAGTCCTTTCTTGATGGGCACATGTAGAGAGGGAAAGCAGAGCAAGAATGAAGAAAGGTTAAAATATAATCCAGGCTTTTAAAACACAAATGTCTACTAATCCTGGGCACATTGAGTTCATATGTGATGTGCCAATCTGTGCTAAGTGTGCCAGTCAGCCCTCCTCTCAGTGGGCAAGGATGGCCATGCATCCTTGTCTGGTCACACCAGGGACCTCTGTTCACCAGCCTGCCCTCCCCTCTGCCACACCTCCCTCCCCACCCAGGACGGCCACCTGGCCTCGTCTATGTAAGCTTGAACACTATGGTGCTAAACAATTTCTAAAGTCTCTTTCTGTTCTGTACCCCTTTGGTTCTGGGGTTATATATCCCATAAGACAAGGAGACTTATTTGAATAAAAATGCTAAGTCTCAGAGGGCTGATAGATAATGGTAAATTTATAACTGCTAAGAACATTTATGGGAGAAATATAGAGTTTGTTATATGGAAAGGTTTTTCCCTATGTAAAGCACCGTTCACTGTTCATTTGCACAGTAAGTAAGACTCTCTGAATTGGGGCTCTTATGTGGACTTAATCTAACTAGTAGTGTTTTGCATAAAATCACTATATATTCTTCCACCAATGAGTCTAGGAGCATACTAGGTGTTCAGTGAGTGTTTAATAAAGAAATGGTGTGAGTTCCTCTAATGAACACAAGAGAAAATATTTCTGTCTGTGCGGTACGAATCAGTACCAACATCTTCCTGCAGAGAAATTTCTAAATTCTTCCATGGAAACAGTGTCTGACAGCACCACCTTTATCCCAGGGTGTGCTTTGGTTCACTTAAAATACCAAACCAAAAAATGATGCCAATACTTAAAAGTCAATGATGAGAATGAACACATGCCTGTTATGAATCCTCAGGGGGTTCAGTTATCGGGGCCTTATCTTAGTCATACCCCTAGCTCCATCTCTGTCCCTGGTCCCTGCCTCCATCCCTCTCAAAACTCAGCAATTTTCAGCATTTAGCTTATGATTGTTAGGATCACTCTGTCTTACGTTTATTCTGCTCAAAAACTGTGAGCTTCATTGATCTGTAGGTTTGAAATGCTCAACAAATATAAAAACGTGTTCCCTTATTTCTGTCCCTTCTTCTCACTCCCTCAATTCTGGGTCTTTGGTGACCTATACATCAGATAACTTCTCACTGTCCCATTGATCACTGGAGCTTTTTTAGTAGCAAATTCCTCTCTGCTTCATTTTGTATGGCTTTCAATGCTATGTCTTCATACCCAACTGATCTTTGCTTCTGAAATGAATTACTGCTGTTAATTTTATACAATGAAATTCTCACTTGAGATAAATTTTATACAATGAAATTCTCACTTGAGATATTTAATTTTTACCTCTACAAATGCTATTTGTTTCTCTTTCATACCCTCCGATTGGGTTATCATTTATGTTCATGTTGTCCTTTATATCCTGGAGGATATAAAACCTTTTTATAACAGACCTTTTAACAAAATGCTCCTCACCAGTTTTATCATCTCTTTCATTTCCAGGACTGTTTATAGTAAGTGGGTTTTTTTTTTCTAAAAGTTTTTACACATCTAGTAATTTTTCAGACATCTAGTAATTTTTTAATCAGTTGCCAAATATTGTAGATTTTAGATTGCCGAATGCCAGATTTTGTTTTAATCCTTAGAAGATTGTTAGATATTGGCCACATTTCAGAATGTGCATATTTTAAAACTTCTCTTTAAATCATCTCCGGGAACTTCTAGAATAAAAGTTACTCTGGGCTGCGTTATGCCCACTTCCTATACATGGATCTTGCTTAGACCCTCAGTGAATAGTTTATATCTTCAATAGGACATCTCTGCTCTGCCAAATAGGCACTCACAATCTCCAACTTTAATGAGTTACCTGAACTGCCCACTTTAACTCTCCCACATGTTTCTTTCCCTAAAATAAACTTCTAGTTTAGACTCATGGGGCTACACAGTACTCATGTATATTTGGTATTCAGCCAAGAAAACACAGAGATTCCTAGTCATGGAGGTCACTCCCTACATGGTTTCTTTATCTAAGTACTTTGCCATACAAATTCCAACTGCTGCAGATTCTTCAAACTCAACAACCATCTCCCCAATTCCAGGAGATTATCAGGTTTATTTTGTTTTTTCCTATTCTTTACTGTCACTCAGAAGTTGCCTCCAAATGAGGATTCATCCCACTGGCTTCTCTTAATGATCATTATCTATACTCTATTTGTGGCCCAGTTTCTGAAAGTAGATGTTTTCTGAATTTTGCCAAGTGTTTTCATTGCTTATGAAGAAAATTGATTCTAGACCATTCTCCCCTCATGGTCCTCTGAAGCAGAAGTCCTCAGGTTTCAAGCATGATGACTTCCTTTTACACTTGTGATATCACCTTTGTCCCTTTACACAAGATTCTCTCAAACCCTGCACTTCAACATTCCTGAGAGGAAGAGGTCCCTTTCTCTTAGGCTATTGCCTTTTTCTCTTCTCAAGAAAATTTACAATAGTTTTGTGCATTGGGGGGAAGAGCTAAGTGAAGATTGAGTCCAGGGGTGCCCTGCCTCCAAACTATATCTCAATCCTATTTTATCTTTTATTTGGACACACGATCTCTCCAAGTTGTAAGGCCCTCACTGCGTTGCCAACCCAGGCGTCTAACCTGTGATCTTCCTGTCTCAGTCTCCCAAGTACTGGGATTACAAGTGAGAGCCTCCACACCCAACATCCAATGGATTTTGACCTATATTTTTTGATGAATATATGAAACAACTTAGGGGACAAGAGGTAATAGTATGAGAGTTAAACAGCCAGAGAGAAAGGTATGGGAAGACAAATTCTGTCCACTCACTGTTCCATTATTAGTGATTTTGCCAGTAATTCTAAGCTGCCAGGAAAATTAATCTTAAAAATTACTCTAAATGAATGTCTGGACTTCCGGGAAGATGGCGACGGAGAAAAGTGGGGCTTAGGAGCCCCGCTAACAAACAATCTCTATTATCACAAAATCAGCGCCTTTCATAGCCAGAAAACACCATCAGCAGAGAAACAAAAAATGTAATTTCAAGGGACAGAGAAAAAGAGGGCTGGAAAAACTAGACACCAGAAACGAGACCGCAGTGCTGCATCCAGAGCCGTAGCACGAAGCGGTGGGCGCCATTTTCCCCTGCAGCACCAGGCTCCAGAGAGGAGGGGAACTCATAACGGAGCTCAGAACTAGAAAGAAGATACGCCGGCCTCACGACCGAGGACACGGCAACAGCACCTTACTGCCGGCGGCAGCGGCGAACTCACTGGACGGCACTAGACCAACGTACTCAACAGCCCACCAGGCTCCAGAGAGGAGTGGCAGACAGCAAGCTGAGGTGAGCCGCTGAGGATCAGCCAGGAGGAATTCAGCAGATTTCTCGGCGCAGGGAGCATCTAAAGCTCCCAGAGGCTGGGCTCAGCACACCCTTCAGGGACTCAGAGCGGAGCTCAAAAACAGAAAAGAAATACTCCAGCCTCACGGCCAAGGGCGTGGCAGTGGCGCCATATTGCCACCGGCGGCAGCAGCAGGGAATTCACCAAGTCCATGACAGCTCCATCTGCGCACTCAACAACAGTGAGTCAAATTGCGGCCCCTAGAGGAGAAATCCCAGTACTGTACTCCCAGGGACTTGACCCAGTAGGGGAGTGGTGGTGGCAGAGATATCACACCATAGGAGAACGCCCAACCTGGCACCCCCCATGGTCTAAAGCAGCCTTGATTGACTCCCGGGGTCTGAGACTCTGTGATACAACCCAGTAAAGGAGTAGTGGTGACTGAGATACCACAGACTCGAGATCTAGAGCACCTTAAGTGAAGTCGTAGTGACCCAGGGAAGAACCCAGAGAAGGCACAAACTTCCAAAATCATGGGAAAGAGGAATAACAATGGAGCAATGAATGCCCACAACCCCACAACATCAGAACCTGATAAAACAGAAATTCAGAGATTTATAGAAGATCAAATTAGGAAAAAACTGTAGAAATAATAGAGGTGTTTCGAAAAGAATTCGGAGAGAGCCAAAGAGAGATAAAGGATGCAATTAATGAAGTAAAGGCCTCAATTCAAAGTACAAACAACCGATTAGACCACATGGAGAATAGAATCTCGCTCCTAGAAGATGATCGTTCAAAAAAATGAACGCATAGTTTCTAATTTAGAAAAAAAAATCCGACAGCAGGAATCTGACATTGAAGAAATATGGGCCCATTTTAAGAGAGCTAACCTAAGAATAATTGGAATAGAGGAGGGAAAAGAAGGTGAAACCAAAGGGATCAACAATCTTTTCAAAGAAGTAATAGCAGAAAATTTTCCAAACGTAGAGCAAGAGGTCGATACACAGGTCCAGGAAACTTATAGAACTTCCTTTAGACAGGATCGGAGAAGAGGATCCCCACGCCACATCATTGTCAAAATGACCAATGTGGAAGCCAAGCAGAGAATCTTAAAGGCAACAAAAACAAAGGGCCAAGTGACATTCAGAGGCAAACCAATTAGAATCATTCCAGACTTCCCAAACCAAGTCATGAGAGCCAGAAGGGCTTGGAGTAACATATTCCAAACTCTGAAAGAAAACAACTTCCAGCCAAAAATTTCCTACCCAGCAAAACTTTCTATCAAATTAGATGGAGAAATAAGAAGCTTCCATGACAAACAGAAACTGAAGGAATTTATGTCTTCAAAACCAGCTCTAGAGCCGGGCGTGGTGGCACACGCTTGTAATCCCCGCGCTTGGGAGGCGGAGACAGGAGGATCGCGCTGGTTCGGAGCCAGCCACGCTGGCTTAAGGGACTCTGTTTCCAAATAAAAAATATAAAATAGGTCTGGGAGTGTAGCCCGTGGGAGTGTATCCCGGAGATAGAAGGGCTTCCAGGAACCCCAGTACCACCAAAAAAACCAAAAAACAAAAAAAACAGCGCTAGAGAAAATACTCAAAGAGATTAACTACAAAGAAGAAATAGGTAACACACACCAGAACCAGAGAAACAAGATTTTCCATCCAACAGACAACTAAGACTGGTTATCTGTAAAGATTCATTATGTATGTTAGTCTTTTACCTATCTCTAAATTGTATTGTTTGCTTTTATTGTTGCTAATTTTTAGGATTTCTAGCTGGAATATTAATATACCTTCAGATATAGCATTTGGAAATATTTTATCCCATTCTATCAGTAACTTTTAACTCTGTTTACATTGTCTTTGGATATACAATATTTTTTTATTTTTTAGGGAGTTCATTTACCCTTTTGTTGCCTGCGCCATTGAAATCATATCCAAGAAATCACTGCCAATTTCAATGTTGTGAGGTTTTATGACCCAGATTTTCTTCTAAAAATTTATAGTATTAAGATTTATATTTAGGTCTTTTATCTATTTTGAGTTAATATTTGTATATGTGTTAGGTAAGGGTCCAATTTTATTCTTTTTCATGTAATTATTATTTTTCTACAATATTTAGTTAAAAGATTAGTATTTCCTCCACCTAATGTTTGAGGAAACCTTGTCAAAAATAACTTGACAATATATGGAAGAATTTATCTCTAGGCTTTTATGTAACTCCAATGGTTTATATATCTGCCTTTAGAACAGTACTACACTGTTTCAATTATTGTAGCTTTATATGGTTTGAAATCAGAAAATATATATCTTCTAGTTTTGTTCTTCTTCGAGATTGTTTTGGGTATCTAGAGTCCATATTCCATATCAGGATAGATTTTTTCTAAAAAATAAATAAATAAATGTATGATAGTTTCACCTAAAAAAAAGAAAAAATATATTCTCTGGTAAGAAAGAAAGCAAAAAGAAATATTGAAATGTTATCTTTAAGTCATCAAAAGCTTCGTATCAGACAAATGAAACTGTTATGTGAGATTATCATCGTTAATATTGGATAAATTGCTATAAAACTAGATGTCAACCACTAAGCCAAGCATGGGAAGGAGGGATGGGGAAGGAACAGGATGGGGATTCGGTAGGGGCTAACTGGGTGATGTGTGCATGTATGTCTGCAAAAGTATTTTCTTTATACCATTATGATGTATGAATACATTGTACCAATAAAAAAAAGATAAAAAAATGAATGTCTAATACTATTGTAATTTTTATTATAATTAATTAGTTAAAAGATGGCTAAAACAGAAAACTTTCCACTGTTCATTGACTTTGCTTTCTCTTGTAGAAGTAAAATGCATCTTAAGTTTTCAATTAGGCTCAGCTTGAATTGACAGAAGGTCTTTGTATAAAAAAATTCTTAAAACCTGCTTTTAAATATAACTATGAAGTTAGGCTGTTACTACTAGTTCCAAATCTGGAAGCAGCTATAACTGATGATTTAGTTAAGCAGAAATTATCATATTTTTTACCCTAGAAGATGAGAAGTATAGAACCACTACAAAAATTGATCTTAATATAATCATCATCATGAAGCGTTTGTGAACACCGAACTTAATAACTTTGTTTCATTTGAGTCAGAAATTCACACATTTTATGCAAATGGTGCAAAGATTATATTGTATCAATGGTTTTATAATGACATTCATGTCTTTATAATACAATTCAACAATAAGTATTTTAAGTACAGAGTTGAGATATACTGTGGTTCACAGAGGGAGAAGATTGTCCAAATCATTTCTGGTATAGACCGAAATCCTTATTTGAGGACACTCATCATTTAATATTATCTATTCTAGAGTATAAATTCCTTATATCCAAAGAACTTATTTTTTTAATTTTTTGTGGTACTGGGGTTCCTGGAAGCCCTTCTACTTACGGGCTATACTCCCAGACCCATTTTATACTTTTTTTTATTTTTGGAAACAGGGTCTATTAAGCCAGCGCGGCTGGCTTCGAACCTGCGCGATCCTCCTGTCTCCGCCTCCCAAGAGCGGGAATTACAAGCGTGCGCCACTATGCCCGGCTTCAAAGAACTTATTATTATTTTTTTAAATTTATTTTTTATGGTGCATTGTAATCATACATCACATTGGAATACAAGGCTTGAGAGGATATACAAGCACACATCATCCAATTAGCCCACATCCACTCCCCATCCATTCCCTCCCCCTCCCTCGATCCCATGCTTGTTTGGTGATTAACTTTGATACATGTGTTTATGTACCTCCTGCTTTTTAAAGAGGCTCCATCCTCCCCTATTCCATACCCTCTGATTGGTCACCTTAATTGCTTCACTATAGGGCCCTTTCTATAGCTCGACCACTTCCTGTTGCCTGTTTCCTCCTAGTTATTGCGGATTAGGGGAAGCATCTGGTTTTAATTTTCTGCGATATTTCTCTGTGCATGCCGCGTTGCAAATACCGATCCCACTCTTTACGGCCCCAGTTGTGGCCTGGCTACCTGGTGGACTGATCCAGACCTTGCTGGCTCAAGCAGCGGCCTTGCCTCATGTAAGACCCTGGGTCTGGCCTCACTGGCCCGACACTGGCCTAACTCCTCAGCAGGCTCCGATCCCAGCCTCGGAGGCCCCAGCACTGGCCTTCCTCATGGCAGGCTCCGATATTAGCCGATGGCCCCGGAATCGGACTAACCCCTTGGCAGGCTCCGATCCAGGCCTCGGAGGCCTCAGTAGCGGCCATGCCTCACGGAAGGCTCCAATGCCGGCCGTTGGCCCCAGCACCGGCCTAACCCCTCAGCAGGCTCCGATCCCAGCCTCGGAGGCCCCAGCACTGGCCTTCCTCACGGCAGGCTCCGATATTAGCCGATGGCCCCGGAATCGGACTAACCCCTCGGCAGGCTCCGATCCAGGCCTCGGAGGCCTCAGTAGCGGCCATGCCTCATGGAAGGCTCCGATGCCGGCCGTTGGCCCCAGCACCGGCCTAACCCCTCAGCAGGCTCCAATCCCAGCCTCGGAGGCCCCAGCACCGACCTTGACTCATGGCAGGCTTCGATCCTGGCCTCGCTGGCCCCGGCACCAGCCTAACCCCTCGGCAGGCTCTGATCCCGGCCTCCTAGGCCTCAATACCGGCCTTGCCTCACAGAAGGCTCCGATGCCAGCCACTGGCCCTGGCACCGGCCTAACCCCTCGGCAGGCTCCAATCCCAGCCTAGGAGGCCCCAGCACCAGCCTTGCCTCACGGCAGGCTCCAATCCCAGCTTTGCTGTGTCCATTGCCGGCCTCACCCCTCGAAAGGCTCTAATCTGAGCACCCTCTTTGCCCAACTATTTGTCCCATGTTCTCGAGGGTGCATGGTGGTGGTAGCATTCTGCCTCTGGGGTCATTACTTCAAAGGTTCCAGGTGTAATGTATCAGATCTCTGCCTCCCCTGAGTACTGGCCACTGCCATTGCCACTGCCTCCACCATTTCAAATCTTTCCCAAACTCTTTTTCCACTCTGAATGTTGTCCAGTCTTCCTAAGCATGCACCATGGTAGCATTATTCAACCTTTGGTGTAATTTCTCCAAAAAAAAAAAAAAAAAGGTTGGTAGGCTCTTTCTCCTGAATATAATTCTCCACCACCAATGCGGTGCTCTCTCTTATTACAGGTGATGTCCAAGATTCTTAACAATGTGGAGAAGAAGCAGTCCTCCTTAGTGGGGAATTTTTCCAATAATTCCAGTTCATTTGGATAAGTTTTGTCTTCATCTCCAGTATCCTGGCATTCGCTACCTCCTTGACCCCTCTCCGATATTTTCCTTTTTTCTTTTTCTTTTCCTTTCTTACAGGGTCTTTCCGGGTGGAGAGGGGGTCGCCTAGGGGTGCCCCGCCAGCGCCTGCCCACCCGCCCAGGGTTGGGGGCCCAGGGGCCCGGACCACAGGGTCCTTCCGGGTGGAGGAGAGGGGGGTCGCCTAGGGGCGCCCCGCCAGCACCTGCCCACCCACCCAGAGTCGGGGACCCAGGGGCCCGGCCAAAGAACTTATTTTTTTTAATATTTATTTTTAAAAAGTCATACTGAGCCGGGCATGGATGCGCATGCTTTTAATCCCAGCATTTGGGAGGCTGAGACAGGAGGATTGTGGTTCCTGGACAGGCTTAGCTACTTATTGAGGCCTTCTGCAACTTAGTGAGACCTTGTTTCAAATTGAAGAGTGGGATAAAAAAAAAAGTAGGGCTAGGGGTGTAGCTCAGAGGTAGAATGCCCCTGTATTCCAACTCCAGTACTGTAAAAAATAAAAAAATAAAAATAAAAAAGTTATCCTAAGGAAAATTACTGATATATTTAGAGAAACAGCAAAGACTGTTTTGTAACACCCTTTAGAATAAAATGAAATTTTATTTTAAATTTCTTTTTCTTTTTTTTAGTGGTACTGGGGTTCCTGGAAACCCTTCTACCTCCAGGCTATACTCCAAGACCTATTTTATATTTTTATTTGGAAACAAGTTCTCTTAAGCCAGTGAGGTGGCTTCAAACCTGCATGATCCTCCTGTCTCCCCCTCCAAATCACGGGGATTACAAGCATGCACCACCATGCCCGGCCTGATTTTTAATTTCAAACATTCCAGAGCATTGCCCTAGACCATTTAGAAAACTGTTGGGAGGAAGTTAGTATGCTGCACACTTTGGATTGGACACCTGCAAAGCTCTGTGCTTGGTGGGACCATGGCTTTCCTATCCCCCTGCGGTTAGATGTAGGACTTTCTTGTACTAACATCCCTTTCAAGAAGAATTACTATAATGGATTGTAGTACACAGATATAGTCACATTTCTAGTCTTTTGTAGAAACATACAAAAAATTATATTGTTTTCTTGACCAAGCTAAAATAAAACAGATGTAAGTAAATCAGACAAAGATGTGAATTTGGCATATGAGTACACAAAGGGTCGTATTAATATTTCTTTCTTATTGTTTGGTTAAGCAATGTTAAACATATTCTGTTGTTGTGAACAAGGGCTAATGTTTTAGTACTAAAAAAGTGCTAAGTGTTGCCAATTTTTAAATTTGTAATAAATTAAACATTAGAAGAAGAGAGAAATGGGCAGAAACGCGATAGGAAAATCTGGGAAATTTTCTAAACAATAGGACAGTTCGTTCACTGCGTCACTCGTTAAATTTCTGCTGAATATTTGCGGGGTAATTATAAATAATGTGCTAAATGATATAGGGAATGAAAATTACATTAGGTCAAAATGTAGCTATCGCCCTTCGAATATTAACTGCAAGGTGAAAATGAGACACTCTTAGTACACAGCAGAGCAAAATTCATTTTCTTTTGACTCTGAATAAAATTACATCAGTGTTTTATATAAAAAAGAATAAATTAGAACTATGCCAATATGATTAAAGTTCACAATGTAAATGTATCCTGATGTTTACATGTTGCATTAGCCAAGTTCTTAGGCGAAAGAAGCACTCGTGGGTACACAGAGGAGATTGACCGTGGGGATTGACTCCCGTGGTAGGAAGGCTGAGGTGTCCCAGGCTGTGTAGTCTGCAATGCTGGATACCCAGGAAAGGGTATCAATGTCCAAGGTCTGGGACATGGATGTTCTGACTCAAGGAGACAGAGAACTTCCCTTTCCTCTGCCCTTCTGTTTTTCTGAGCATTTAACAGTTGGAATGATGCCCGTTCACACTGGAAAAGAAGGATCTGATCCAGGTTACTCAGTCTGCTGATTCAAATACCAATCTCTTCAGGAAACTTCCCCACAGATAGATCTAGAAGTAATATTTTGCAATTATGTGGGCATCCTGTACCTCACTCCAGCTTACATGAAGTAAACCATCTCAGATGTTTCCAGAAGGGACAAAACTAATTTTTAGCTGAACAAACTAGCCAGTTGCTTCTCTAGCTCCATGGATTGTAATATTTTTGCTTTGCAAGAAAATATTGCTATATGCTTCGATATAGAATGATGCTTGGGTTTGTTATGAAGAATCCTATGAGAGTTTTAAATAGAAAGAAAAATTATTTTTATTTGAAGAATGTATTTTTTTCTTTTCTCATTTTAAAAATATATTCTGGACAAATTTTTCAGTTCTTGTGCTTTATCTAAAACTTTAACAAAATAGGTCAGATCTATTATGTCAGTTTTGTTTTACTTCTTAAACATTCCTTTCTATGTAGTAATATAGAATAAAAATATTAATTACAAAAATTTTCCTTATTTTTCTTTCCACACGATTTTAAACGGAAACTAAACAGAAAATTACGATATATTTAAATGCAATATAATTTTTTTTTTGTGGTACTGGGGTTTCTGGAAGCCCTTTTACCTCCGGGCTACACTCCCAGACCTATTTTATATTTTTGAAACAGGGTCTCTTATGCCAGCGCGGCTGGCTTCGATCCTCCTGTCTCCGCCTCCCAAGCGCAGGGATTACAAGCGTGCGCCACCACGCCCGGCGTTTAAATGCAATATAATTTTAATAAAATATTCCAATATAACTAAACTAATAAAGGAAAGGTAATATTAAAATTATTTATTCATTACACAACATTAATATTTATAATGTAAGTAGGGAACACTTAAGAAATATATCTTGTTGCTTTAATATTTCTTTCTAGTTGGAGAAGCTTCCTCTTTATTATCTTTCCTAAACAATATTTTATGTCACCAAACAGAAAATATGCCTCATCAAAAATTCAGTAAGTTATATTCAGTTAATATATATATATGTATTTATATATGTGTGTATATATATATAATGTGTATATATACATATATACATATTTGAAATTTTCTATTTAAACAGCTTGGATTCTTGCAATTAAAATATATTTTGACATATTTTTATTTTTCAAACTTGTTACCCAACAGCAAATGCAAATTTGTATAATACATTTTTAATTGATACTGATTGAGAATTGGTTAAGAAAAAAAGTAGACTATAATCTTTTGGGTATTTGAATAATATATTACCTGTACAAATATGATAAAATAAATAATTGATAAACACAAAATAGTATGGTCTATGAAATAATATATACACAAATAGTTTGTAGTTTTGAAAATGTGTATATATGTACACAATACTTGACAATTCTTGAAAAATATTTACTAAAGTTGACTTTGATGAATTTTATTCTCAGAAAGCATGCTATGAATACTAAATTAATAGTCTTCTCATATATGTCATCCTGAAGCTTTTATTCCTAAAGGATAAATAATTTAGATTTCTACTTAAATTTAAGGAGTTTCTACAAAATTTTGAAAGAATCACCAAGCATTTTAGTAAAATTTCATCAGCAAATGATAAACCAGAATTAATTGTGTACAAGGCGAAGTGCTATGTGTTATTGATAAAAAATGTTTTAAGCCAGCTTCCATGTCATCAGAGTGACAGTTATTCTTCTGGTCCATTTTATTATATTCTTGACAATTTCAATGGCTGCCCTTCCTGCACTCCAGTTTACAAACAATTAAATAGCCCAAAATTTGAAGGCATTTTATTCCAACCTTTTTCATGTTACAGATATAAAAGTGAAGTCTAGAAAGTTATGTGATTTTCTTCTTCATGTCAAAATTTTAATCCTGGAAAAGTGTTGAAATGATAATAAAATAAATCTGTACATAATCTTCACCAATTTTTACTATTTTGACAGTTTTTAAAATTCTCTCTTCCTGATCACACGCACATCTGTGCATGGATGTGTGTGTGTTGAATTTTCTGTTTTATCACTTGTGTTTGAACACCATAATCCTTTAGCTCTAAATCTTTTAGAAAATATCTAACAAGGACATTTTAAATAGATGTGTGACACTATATAACTTTCCTCTTATTAACTAGGAATCGTAGAACGTTATATTGTTCCACTACTGTTGATCCTAAATTAGGTTTGTCCATTAAGGTAGTGATCTCAAGACCTCTATATTAATAAAGGCTCTTCTATTGATAACTTTTAAAGTTATCAGGAGAGGGTTATTTTAAAACAGTGTGAGTATTCTGTCCCCTAAAAACTTTTTACCAATTAGTTTGCATATCTGTGATATTCCTGTCTTAAGTTACATAGTACACTACGATTATGGAATGGGGATTTTCAAACTCTGCCATTTCGTGTATGTTTGTCACTAGCACTCCTCTCTCTGGAAGGAAGACAGCTCCTGTTTTCTGGCTTCCTCATTTCCTGCTCCTTCCCAGCACTATCAGGGGCCACCTGATCACAGCTGTCTCCTCACTCAGAGTCCTTCATCTGATATCGGTTCCTCACCTTCATCCTGTAATACGTGTCAGTCTTTAATGATGCACCAACATCTGCCCAGCCCTGGTGTGCCTTCAGAGTCACGCAGTCCAACTTCCCTGTTACATTTAAGAAGGTAAAAAACAATTTCCACAATCCAGAATAGAAGAGAGATTTTGAGTTGAGACTCAACAACTCTATAGTTTACTGGAGTCAAACATTAGGTCTCAGAGATAAGGAAAGAGACAGATTTTTTTTCCTTCCTTCTAACCTAACTTTTTTTCTCTTTCCTTTTTTTTTTTTTTTGCCTTTGCTTATCTTTTTTAGTTGCTAATTTCAAACATAAAAGCAGAATAAATAGGAAAATAACTCCCTAAATAAATATTTGTTCAGTTTCAACAATTCTTAACACAACTTGTGTGAAATTTATTGGATTTATTCTTCATTCTGGTTTTTTTTTTTTTTTCCTGTGTCAATGGAAATCCCAAGCATGAGACCATTCTATGTTAACATATCAGCATATACACTAACATAAGCTTTGTGGTAGGCAGACTTCTAAAATAGTTCCCTTAGATTCCTGGACCCTGCTGTATACACATCTTCTCCCAGCTATTCAATCACACATTAAACTACTTTAATTACTTTTGTGAGAGTAATAACGATCTTTAATCTACTGACTATAACATGGGAAGATTGTCTGAGTGGGCCCGACCTAAACACATGAGCCCTTTAAATCTAGGTCTAGAGGTCAGAGACACAGGAGGTCAGGGATTTAATACACAAGCTGGAGTAGTGTTCTCCATTACCAGTGGGATGACTGAGGAGGTCAGGTGGCAAGGACAGCGACCTGTAGAAGGCCCTGGACAGAACAAGTAAGGATCTCAGTCCTAATGCCTCAGGACCTCTGTCCACAATCAGTGTGAGCTGGCAGAGTCATCTTCAAAACGGCAACCCCCATCCATGCCTCGATTTCTGCATTATAAGAACTTGATCAGCTGGGCTTGTTGGTGCACACCTGTAAACACAGCATTTGGGAGGCAGAGACTGGAGGATCACAGTTTGAGGCCAGCTTCAGCTACTTAGTGAGGCCCCTTAGCAAGGCCCTTCCCAACTCAGAGACCTTGTTTCAAAAATTAAAAAAAAATACTAAAAAATATTAGGGCTGAGGGTGTAGCTAGGAGATACAATATCCCTGGTTTCCATCCCCAGTACAGCAAAAAATATAAAGAACCTGATCAGAGTCACCAGCCATGCTGTGTGAGATTCCTGAGCCAGTGAACCTGGAGGTAACACATTTGTGCTGTTTGTTGTTGTGTAAGCAATACATATTTATATGTAAAATATAACAAAATGACAGAATCATAGGAAACTAATCTTTTTAGAAACATAGTTCCATCATGCTATTATGATTGCTAAAAATAAAAAAAAATAGCAACCATTGCTCACTGGGTCTGACACAGGAAAGGTCTTAAGGAGCTGATAATCTTGACTGCTGTGGTATGTTAACAAGGCCTGATGATCCAGCCAAAGGTAACAACAAAATGTAATTTTACAACTATGGGGGAGTGAATTCAAACAATTAACATACACTTCTGGATCATATCCCAATAAACCTTGGAGTCTGTCTCTATTTCTGAAATTAATCAGTTAAAGAGTTATAATCAAATGACAGATGAGACCAAATTACTTAGAACATGTTAAATCATGCCACAGTTAACTTCTTCTCTTTGATGAGTCTCTGGCAATTTTAAATAATTTCAATGAGTCATTTATTCTAAAAGTTTGTTTAAGTGTATGTCATTTTCATTACATATTACTTATTTCTCCCAAAGATTACATATTGATAAGTTGGGTCCCTGCCTCACGTGATCTCTCAGCAGAACAGGAGGCAGAACCCCGGAAGCCAGTGGAGATATGGAGAAACTCCAGGTGCCTTGAGACTCCAAGCATCGCGATACTACAGATGTCACGAGAGAATCGGCATGCCTATAAAACATTGGTGCCTCCGATCCGCCACGTGACTCAGCCGGCTGATCAGGACTATGCGCAACTCTCCAGATGTGTGGCCCCATCAGTCCCTTTTGGCTGACTCTCCGGAGGGTACTAGGGTTGGGGCCTAACAAAACAGCGGTCTCTGATAACCTTTGTGGTGTTTTTACCTCCCTCCTAAACCCCCTAACTCTATTTTCAACTATTCACATATTATTTATTTTCTCTTTCCAGTCCTTTTTATGATATCTCAACACTTTCTTCAACTGTCCCTTGTATTCTTGGTTTTTCTAACTGAATTCTATGAAGAATAAAATACTTAGCCAAGTACTGTGGTACACATCTTTAAATCCAGTACTTAGAAAGCAGAGACAGGAAGGTCGCAGATTTGAGGCCAGCCGTAGCAACTTAGTGAGATCCTATTTCAAATAAAAAATAAATAAAAAAGTAGATGGAAGTGGGTCTTGGAGATAAAATGCAGATGTGTTCAATCTCCAATACACCTGAAAAATGAATAAAATACTGACAAAGAGGCCCCCAAGGGTTAATTTTTCATTCTGATAGTGACCATTCTGATAGTGAGTACACAGGTGTTAAGTTACATTATATTCTGAACTTAACTCATAATTTTGTTTCCAAATTAAAAAGGAACTGCTCATATTCTAAGCATTTCTTCTGTTGCCTTTGACACAAATTGCTTCAAGAATTTTGAACTCTTGATCTTCCTTAGTACAATGCGCTGGACAGTTCTTCAGTCATTACACATCGTCCTGAAATCTTCATTTGCCCAGCTACCGTCCTGAAGTACCACAGACCCTTCTAACAGCCTTATCCAGATCCTATCTCTTCTTAGAACCTTCTCTTGTACATAATCCCTGAAGCCACATAATTACTGATTTCCAAGATGGCCTCTTACAAGTTGTGGCCTATCCTGGTCTGGAACAAATATCTCATGTGTGTCTGTTAACAACAGAAGCTATGGCAGTTAAACTTGCTTTGAACATGGAGTAATCAACATAGCCACACAAGCTTGGCTAGTTGTTAAAAAATTTTAAACCAGTGGTTCTCAATGTGTGAGTCATAGCTTTTACAAAAGTCCTTCAAATCATATCTAAAGTCTTAAGTAGCCTGAATATATATATTCTATAATAACAGTGTTAACCGATCTAATGTTTTGACAATGTTGTTTTATTTTTATCAATAGTTATGGGTTTGTTTTTTTTTTTGTGGTACTGGGGATGGAACCCAGGGGATTTTCTACCTCCAGAATATATTCCCAACCTATTTTATACTTTATTTGGAAACAGGGTCTCACTAAGTTGCTGAGAGCCTCACTCAGTAACTGAGGCTGGCTTCGAACCTGTGCGATCCTCCTGTCTCAGCCTCCCAAGCGCAGGGATTACAAGCCTGCGCCACCACACCTGGCCAGTAATTATGTATTTTAAACTATTCCTTTTTTGTGTGTTTGTTTGTTTATAGTGCTGGGGATTGAACCGAGGACTTTACACATTTGAGGCAAAGACTCTACTACTAAAATACTCCTCCAGGTCATGAATACAAATTTTTAAGTGTTATTGAATTTATAATAACTTTGTTAATATGCATTTCTAGCCTTGAGTAATAAAAACAGAACTGCACTTATATAGGATTCTGATATATTTTATATAATCCCATGATTTAAAAAGTAATCTAGATAGATCCATAAATGTAGAAGGATGTACAATAAAACTGAATAGTAATAATCCCCAGTGGATTGCAATAAAGAGGGATCTTTGTGCTCTTCCTTACAGTTTTTGTGTGTTTTCCAAACTCCTACCACTCCCTCTCATACTGTTTGTATCTTTCCCCCAAAAAGACCTTTTCAGGAAGCAAATGTATAGCCTGTCTTGACACTTGAGAAACCTTGCAAACCACTGATTTAGTAGAGAATTCAGAATAAGGGTTTTCTTTCCCTAGGGTGTGCCAAGAATTTCAGCTTTGACATTTTTGTGAATTTTCAGTCATTATGAAACATAAGTGACTTCATTTGAAGCCTTCTAAATGCTGTGTGATGGCTGGCAATTGGCTTTTGGGAAGAACCGAATGCATTTTGGCCCTGTTTCTAGACGTTTCACAGCAAAACCACACACTGTAAAGCTATTCGGTATGACCAGCGAGGGGCTGTCTGTCGTGGCCAGATGGTTATCTATACTTGGCATCAACTGTCAGGGTTTGCCTCCAAATATTAAAGATGAATGATTCTACTGAGAAAGACAGCTGCCAGCACAACACAGAGATCAAATCCTCCCCAAGAAATATCACTTCTCTTTTTGATGCACACAGCCCCGCAAGCTAGGACTCCTCATGTTTCCAATCACGAATCACATCAAAACACCAAACTAAAAGCAAAAGAATCATGCGCTTATTTTATGAGAGCTTCCAATACTAATGGTACTTATAGTTCCTGGGGCTCTTGATAGGAGAGGCGACCACAGTTATCTCGCTGGGAGTCTGATTTGCTGCAGCCCACAAATGGATGCTGTCTTGCTTCTCTGAGTCTAGGTGTGGCCACTCCCCAAGAGCTTCCCTCTGGGGATGTTTTCCTGACCCCAGCACATTTTGAAACATTTTGCTGTGTTGTAGAGGTTGTGCACAGTTGCAAGAGAACATATCCTTTCTTTGTTTCAATATAGAAATAACAAACATAGCCCTTGTCCAGCTGGCAGACACAGAACCTATTTCAACTAACTATATAAAATACTTCTGCTCCCGGATTTGAAATTTTCTTACAGAAAAGGGTGCTTCTAACCAAAAAAAAAAAAAAAAAAAAAAACTTTTCAATGAGCATAACTCATTTGCTAAGACAATTCTAAGACTCTTGGAATTCTTATTTGATTAAAATTGTAATGAGTGTTCTAGAATGAAAAGTGTTCTATCTTTAAATCATTTTACATTTATGAAAAATAGAAAATGGAGTGTTCATCAGAAAAGTTTAATCAAAAAGTTATTTAAATATGTTAGATTAAAAATTGGAAATTATTTTAGAGATCTATTTTACTTTGTATTATGTATCCAAGAAGATTGGAAGAACTATTATTATTTTTATGATAAATTTTTATTGGTGCATTGTAGTCATACATCTTAATGGGATAAAAAAAAAACTTGTGGAGATATACATGCACACATCACCCAATCAGCCCTTACTCAATCTCTAGCCCCTTCCTTCCCATGCTTAGTTTCATGATTGACTTTGATATGTTTAAGTATATCATGTGCATACATTCAGACTGTGCGTAGTGCCCTCTCCCCCCTCACTTCCCCTTCCTCCCCTCCCAACAATGAGTGCCCAGGTTAACCATGCTATATTTATATTTTTATACAAATTTGGATGTAGCTTCTCCATTAATCAACCTCAGCCTTCTTCCTCTCCTACCCTTCCATTCTAGCTTTGCTGAGGTTTCTCCTCCATTATCTGGAGTCCCTCTGGTATCTCAAATAGTCCCTAGTTTGAGCATATTAGAGAACACATACGTCCCCTCTCTTTCTGTGCTTGGCTGATCTCACTTAACATAATGTTTTCTAGGTCTTTCCATCTTCTTGCGATTTGTATTTTATAATTCACTGGTTCTGTTAATAAATTTAATGTGTGTGTGTGTGTGTGTGTGTGTGTGTGTGTGTGTGTGTGTGTGTTAGTAGGGACTGAACTCAGGAGCTTTCCAGATATACTGCCAGTTGTTTTGTTTTGTTTTGTTTGTGGTATTGAAAGTGGAACCCAGGGGCTTTTCTACCTCTGGGCTATATTCCCAGACCTATTTTATACTTTATTTGGAAACAGGGTCTCACTAAGTTGCTGAGAGACTTATTCAGTAACTGAGGCTGGCCTCCAACCTATGCAATCCTCCTGTCTCAGCCTCTGAAGCGCTGGGATTACAAGTGTGCGCCACCACACCTGGCTTTTGTTTTTGTTTTGAAACAGGGTTTCCCTAGGTTTCAGAGAGTCTCATTAAGTTGTTGAGGCTGGTCTTAAACTTGTGATTCTCCTGTCTCCACCTCTCAAGTATTGAGTTTACAGGGGTATACTATCAAGCCTGGTGACAAATTTAACTTTTTGAGAAAATAATGGCAAGAAACTGGGATGGAGCAAGAAACATATAAAGAATATTTTCCCCTTCAGAGATAACAGTAGATAGTACATTTACTGTTTCCTACTTGAACGGGTTTCAAAGCAGGATTGATATTTTAGTTCATGTATACATAAGAAAAACATGTTTCTAGTCATTTGTATATCTTACAAGGCTCCAACTTCCTTCCATGTCTGTTGATCCAGGAGCAGAAATCAGAAAGCTAATACCACTGGCTGCCCTGGGGGTGTTCCAGGTCTGAGGGAGCAAAAGAATGTATTGACAAAGTCTGGGAAGAATCCTGCTCACCACAGAAGGTAACTCTGTGCTGTGTGGGTTTGGTGTGTGTGAGGCTCTGGATTCAATCTCTGACAACAAAAACAAAACAATACAAGACATGAGTTTATCTCGCTGGCTGTCATACTCTAAATGAATATGTGTTTCTTCCCTAGAAAACCTGACAAGTGTCCTTAGGACTACTGCAATGGGAGTCTAGCAAAAAGCATCAATAATCTGAGTGAGAAATCAAAAAAAGCTTTAAGGATGCTGCAGCTGCAAGCTTATTTATATGGAAGTGTTATATTGCTTACATCATTCCCTTGTTAAAAAAATATCAAATATCTCCTCATTCTAAGGCCCTAAAATTTGACTCCAGGCTCCGTTTATGCTGGCTACCCACCCCGAAACTCAAAATCTGCAACATAGGACTGTGTTGTGTACCTGAACCAATGGCTAGCATGATAAAGATTGAATTTTGAATTATGTTTAGTTTTAAGTAATCTACTAAATGGATGGATCTTGAGGACATTATACTAAGCGAGATTAGTCAGTCGCAAAAAGGAATCGGATGCTTTCCCTAATATGTGAAAGCTAGGGTGAAAGGGGTCATAGGAGGAACTCCAGGTGAAAAACGAGATCCTATAGAGGAGCAAATAAGGCAACCTAACTGTGGGGATGGGAGGGGGGAAGAGGGAAACTTTAAAGTGCATGATGTACTTATTCATATCATAGTCAACCACTAAGCCAAGCATGTGAGGGAGGGATGGGGACGGAATGGGGAGAGGACTGGCTGGGGGCTGGTTGGGTGATGTGTGCATTTTTATCTACACAAGTTTGTTGCTTCATTATGATGTATAAATACAGTTCATCAATAAAACATTTAAAAAGTGGAAACTATAATTTTCTATTGCTACATATTCAAATGATTACATTTTGTACATATTGGGTTAAATACAATTTTGATTAAAGTTTATATCATTTGTTTCTCTTTAATATAGTAAGTTGAAATTGTTAAATGATGTATGTAGCTTGATTTATATTTCTATTGGACCATGCCAGTTTAGGAACAGTGAAAGAGCTTGCTTTTCATGAGATTTTACACTCCAAATAGATCATGCCCCCTCCTCCAGAGTTTCTTACCTGATATAAAAAGCTGTTTAGGTTGCTAATGATGGAAATCTAAGTTTGAATAAGTTTCAGGGGTAAAACAATAAGAAATTATTGGTTCAATAAATATAAAGAAAGGAAAACAGGGTTCAGACCTAGCTGGAGTCAGGGGCTCTGAGGATGTCACCAGAGCACTACTGCCCTCTCTTCCGTGCTCTTATTCTCTCTCAGTCTGTTTTCTTCTCTGTTGGCCTTTCTTTTTCTGGTTCTTTCATTGCTGTGGCTCCTCAGAGTCGAAGGCTGATAGAGTTCTTAGAGCCAGCCAAACCAGTCCCAGAAAGAGTAGAGCTCCACATTTCCACAAGTAAGTTGTCCTAGCTGGTTTTGAATCACACACTCCTCTCTGAACCTGTCTTCGCTGGGCAAAGTAACAGCGTTTAATGTATTTGCCACGTATTGGTCACCTGCTTATATCAGCCTTGGTGATGTCCATCAATAGATGAATGGATTACAAAACTATGGGATATGTACACGGTGGAATTTTACTCAGCGGTAAGGAACACAAATATGTCATTTACAGGGAAATGGATGGAACTGGAGGCCATTATGCTAGGTGAGATTAGTCAGTCACAAAAAATAAGAAATCAGATGCTCTCCCTAATATGCGAAAGCTAGGGAGTAAAAGGGGTCATAGGAGAAACTCCAGATGAAGGAGTCACCATAGATGAGAAAATAAGGTGACCTAACTGAAGAGGATGAGAGGAGGAAAGAGGGAAATTCCCTTTGTACATGATGTACATTCACAAACATATCAAAGTCAATCACTAAGCCAAACAGCAGAAGGAGGGAGGGGGAAGGAATGGGGTGGGAATTGGGGAAGGGCTAATTGGGTGATGTGAGCATGTATGCCTCCACCAAAAAGTAAGATAAAAAAGAGACAGTTTTCCATACACTGTTAAGGTGTATGACTACAATGCATCTATAAAGAGAAAAAAGAGAAGAGAAGAGAGAGAGAAGAGAGGAGAGGAGAGGAGAGGAGAGGAGAGGAGAGGAGAGAGAGAAACCACTCACCTTTCATAAATTGATACCAAAGGATTCTTCAGAGGAAAACCAAAAAACTGGTTAATAAAAGAAAGAGAATCAGTAATGTGCAGAAGGAAAAATCAAAGCCCTGGTTGCCTCATTGTGTTTGCTGGTTTGTCTTTTATATCAGGAGCATTGAACCCAGAGCCTTGTACATGCTATGCATAGACTCTACCACTGAGTTATACTCTCAACCTTTTCTTTTTTTCTTCAAAGGACACATTTTGAGACAACATCCCTTCCTATTCTCTGCACCATCTTCTGATGACCCTTTCTCTCTGGCCTTGACTGCTGAGTGCTGACACAACCCTAGCACCAGCCCTCCCAGTTTTGTCTCCAGCATAGCATATGGCATGCAGTGCCATAAAAGGATACTCCTCGCTGACTCCCACACCTTTTCAAAATTGATTTCCCTTTTCCAACACCAATGAAGCCCTACTTATCCTTCCAGCCTCTGTTCAATTATTACTTTTTCTGAGAACTCTTGATTTTCCTAACCTAGGACATTTCCTATAATTTCCCACCTTTGCATTTCCCCAAAACTGTACACCTTCTATGTGCAATTTGATTGTACACCAATTGCTCTTGAGTGAGGTCTTCTTCAGGTAGTACATTTAAAATGAACAATTTCAGGTGATGTAATAAAGGGGTTTTTTTAGAGGTGTTGAGATGATTAGGAGCCAATGAGAGATTCTCATACATCCAGATGTTAGCAAAGATGAGGAACAATTACCACTCCTGCCATGAAAGTCCAAGAAGAGCCAGTCTGGGAATCTACTCAGAGACATCTCTGAGAAGGAGACAGAGAAACAATAGCTGTAGGAACAGAACTGCAGCCAATTCCAAAACCAGGCCTGTAGGGAAGAGGAAATACAAATGTCCCAGATTCTCTCTTTCCGCCTAATGCTGTTGCTCCCAATGGCCACAGTCATCCCAGAGAAAGGGATCTAGGCAGGCTGAGATATGAGGATTAGAGGTCACCTTCTAGGTCAAAGAGCAGGACTGCACAGCTCATTAACTGATGTGTGTTCTCTGCCCATTCATAACTTCTGCTTTGCACCTAACAAACACTGAATGGGTGACTCTCCACAAATCATTCAGATTTCTGCTTCTTTGAGTTTATTTCTTAATAAACATGATAAATGTAATATAAATATAGAACAAGATATGATTTAATTTGTCAACCTTTGGAATGCTCTCAAATAAATTAATAAAATAGAAGAAATTTTTATCCAATTGCATGTATCAAATTAGATTTCGAAAGTATCAGCACCATATTTATCAGGAAACAAATTCTTCTTGGCCCTTTAACTGTGATCAGCAATTAATTCTCAGAGTGCCTCAATGAAATTGGTATTCACATCTCCTCTTATAAATAAGAAAAATTAAGTTTAGAGATATTTGGGGATGATCTGACACTGCTTTTGTCTTCAATTCTCTCACGTCACAAAAGGAAAACAGAAAAAAAACATACGGGACTGTTAAAATATTCAAGCTACTTCTTTAATAAGTTAAAAATAAAATCAGTGAACTGGAAGCAGTTTTCTCACCACTGAGCCATGCAGATAGCAACTGGAATATTGCTACTTCAGTAGTTTCAAAGTGGCCATGATAATATGCCTTGGGGGAAAAAATAGTGGCTAAAACCACAAATATATTAATTTTAATTTGATTGAAATGTATTTCCAGGGACATATGCAGAGGTTAATGATGCTTTTAGGGGATTAATATATACAGGTTGAATATTCCTTACATGAAATGCTTGAGACTAGAAGTATTTCAGATTTCAGTTTTTTAAATTCTATAAAATTTGCATATGCATAGTAAGATATCTAGGGAAAAAATGGAAGTCTAAGCTCAAAATTTGTTTATGTTTCATATGCATCCAGCCTCCAAATAGTTTTATATAATACTATGACTATCACATGAGGTGAGGTATGAAATTGTCTGTGTTGATGCCCAAAATGTTCTGATTTGGGAGTATTTCAGATTTTTTTTTTTTTTGGTATTAGAAATTCTCAACATGAAAAGAGAAGATGAAGAAGACAATGAAAAAGAATGAGAGACTGAGATTATGATGATAATTATACAAGAAAATAATGAGAAATATAGAAGCCATGTAATAATTTTCTAATTTGTATAATTTCTGAAATTATTTTAGAAAAGGCATTATTTTGAAAGATCTAAATGATAATAATGATGGTTACTATGATATTGCCTTTTTTATCAGAACACCCTTTTATATAAAAATAGCACTCAATTTTTATTTTAAAATAAGGCTTGTTCGTCTATCAGACATATTAATATTAAATTA
The DNA here is from genome assembly GCF_963383645.1 of Muscardinus avellanarius. Classification (NCBI taxonomy): domain Eukaryota; kingdom Metazoa; phylum Chordata; class Mammalia; order Rodentia; family Gliridae; genus Muscardinus; species Muscardinus avellanarius. Next base: position 117,443,178 of record NC_137790.1, read on the forward strand.
TCCTAATAAAATATAAGGTGTAATGTGCAGTAGTTTATGTTTAAACAATTTTTGCAAAACTTTATTGCTTAAAAAATAAAAGAAACTCACACTTTATTGGTTTACTTTAATTCTTTTTTTTTAGTGGTACTGGGGTTCCTGGAAACCCTTTTACCTCCGGGCTACACTCCCAGGCCTATTTTTATATTATTTTTCTTTGGAAACAGGGTCTCTTAAGCCAGAGAGGCTGACTTTGAACCTGCATAATCCTCCTGTCTCTGCCTCCCAAGCGCAGGGGTTACAAGCGTGTGCCACCACACCCAGTTTGAATTTATTTATACTAATTATATCTCAGTAAAAATTAGGACCACTATCTCATTCTTTTAGAGAAATGGCTGCTTATTGGTCAGGGGTAGGAAATACACAATTTATCTTGGTTATTTTGTGCCCCAAAGCAAGGATATTAAAAAAAATATTTATTAGGATAATCTTTAAAGAAAAACCATTAAATAGATTCTAAATAAAGACTAGAGTTCCAGGCACGGTGGTGCATATGTGTAAGCTTGGGAGGCTTTGACAGGAGAGTGTCAAGTTCTAGACCAGCCTCAGCAACTTATCAAGACTCTCAGCAATCTAGCAAAACCTGTTTAAAAAAAAAATTAAAAAGGGCTTGGGGTGTATCTCAGAGGTAGCCTCTGGTTTTACTCATCTATAGCTAACACACACACACACACACACACACACACACACACACACACGAGCATCATAAAATATGACTGCAATATATTAAAATAGAATGGACTTTTAACCCAACAGATCAATAAGAAATAAGCAGTTATCCAAGAAATAGATATCTGAAATGAATGAGCAGGCAATTCACAAAACAGGAAATTTAAGAAGAATACATCATTAAGATGTGTTTGATCACCATTATAATCAGGAAATGCAAATTAACAATATTAAGGCACAATATTAAGGCACAATTTTCTTTTTTTATTATTATAAATTTTTATTGTTGAATTGTAATCATATATCACATTGGAGTACAAGACTTGAGAGGATATACAAGCACACATCATCCAATTAGCCCTCATCCAGCCCCCATCCCATTCCCTCCCCCTCCCTCAATCCCATGCTTGTTTGGTGATTAACTTTTATACATTTGTTTATGTACCTCCTGAGTTTTAAAGAGGCTCCATCCTCCCCTATTCCATACCCTCTGATTGGTCACCTTAGTTGCTTCACTATAGGGCCCTTTCTATAGCTCTACCTCTTCCTGTTGCACCTTTACTCCTAGTTATTGCTGATTAGGAGAAGCATCTGGTTTATATTTTCTGCGATATTTCTCTGTGCATGCCGCATTGCAAGTACCGATCCCACTCTTGACGGCCCCATTAGTGGCCTGGCTACCCGGTGGACTGATCCAGACCTCGCTGGCTCAAGCAGCGGGCCCAGATTCTGGTCTCGCTGGCCCCGGCACCGGCCTAACTGCTCAGCTGGCTCCGATCCTGGCCTCGGAGGCCCCAGTACTGGCCTAGCCTTAAGGCAGTGTCCAATACCGGCCTCGGAGGCCTCAGTAGTGGCCTTGCTTAACGGAAGGCTCTGATGTCGGCCGCTGGCCCCGGCACCGGCCTAACCCCTCGCCAGGCTCTGATCCCGGCCTCGGAGGCCCCAGTTCTGGCCTTGCCTCATGGCAGGCTCCGATGCCGGCCTCGCTGGCCCCAGCACCAGCCTAACCCCTCAGCAGGCTCTGATCCCGGCCTTGGAGGCCCCAGCACCGGCCTTGCTTCATGGCAGGCTCCGATGCCGGCCGCTGGCCCTGGCATCGAAGGCACCATTTTCTTACCCATCAGACTAGCAAATTTTTGAAGGATTGGTTTTATCAAATATCAGCAATAGTGTGAGATAACAGAAAATACTCGGGTTTCTAACTGGTAAAAAAGCTTTTTTTGACTAGGCAAACCAGTACTCAAAATTAACCTTTTAAATATATGAACTCTTTGGTCCAAAAATTCTGCTTTCCTTAGAGAAAGAATTGGATATTCTGTTAAAGGATTCTTTATGTTTGTATTGACTGGTTACATTGTTTTGAATTATAAAAAGTAACACAAATTCAGTCAGTGTGGGAATCAGATATAATATATGAGTTAGTTCAAGTTACTAAGTGAGTAATGGAAGTGTAGTATATACTGCATGGGTACACTGGACAAAGGGATGATTTGTATTCTAAGTGGTACAGAACAGAATGGCAGGAAATTTCATCATACTAATCAAATAATGTCATCTTAAATCTTAGGAATTCTTTCTCCGATTTTCCATATAATGTTTTCAGAATATGATTACCACTTGTACCTGAAAGCTCAGAAAGGAAAGTCATGAATAAGAAGATATTACTGTGATATTGAAGGCTATATTTCCAGAAATGAGATTGGATCTTTGGAGTTAGATGAGCCTGGCATTTCAGGATATTCACATACAATAATAATTGAACTTTATCTAAACACAGAATGCAAGTAATCTTAATCGCATCAATAACTCTGTCTTCAAGGATTTTCCTACAAGAATATCACTAAAGAATTCAAGCTAGTTATGATGATGCATACCTGGAATACCAATACTTGATAGGAGCACAAGTTTGAGACCAGGCTCAGCAACTTATCAAGACATTGTTTCAAAATAAAATGTACATAATTATATATATATATATATATACTATATGTTCACCTGCATTATATTTTATATATCAAAACATGCCTGTGATAAATGTATCAAAGGCATGTTTTGCAGTTTTCTTTCCATTCTTTAATGGATCATCACTTGTACCTTCTGGAATGAGTAAACCCCACTAAATAGACTAAGTTTCAAGCTGAATTCTCCTCACAATGCATAGTATTCTTTTTTATTTATAAAGGTTGAAATTCTAATCTAAAACCACTAGAGAGGGGATTTAGACTAGCCATATTATTTTTAATTATTCAAGTTTATGGGAAAGAACATTCATTGGTTAAAGCTGTAAACATTTTTCTTTGTTAAACTGAATAGTATGCACTTGAATTTCTTCTACTACTTCTCAATCAGAGCAAAAAATAAATTTCATTCTAAACTTAAGTAACAGTCAATAATTTAAAAATTATAAAAATTTAAAAAGGGTTGGGAGTATAGTTCAATAGTTGTAGAGCACCCCTGGTTTCAATATTTTCCCTCTCTCTCTTTCTCTCTCTCTCATACATACACACACACATACACACATATATGAATAATTTAGATCAAATTGGATATTGATGATGTTTTATGGGTTTTTATTGTTACACACACACACACATACACACACACATACACATATATACATATACATACATACATACATACATACATATATATATATATATATATATATATATATATATATATATATATAATCTTTGCCATTTTTTGTAATATTTTCCTGAGGGCAGCTTTTTTAGTTTGGTGTATTTACTTTGATTTCTTGTCAGTTCACATTAGAGTTTAGGTGAAATTATTTAATCATTTCCTAATTTATTGTTTCTTTGGATATATGGTTAAATATAAAGCTTAGAATGAGATACACTAAGTGTGAAAGTTTCTAAAGTCTTGGAACGCTGAGCATGATAATTTCTAAAGTCTTGGTACGCTGAGCATGGTAGTTTCTGAAGTCTTGCAATGCGTGGAGATTTGCATAACGGCTATGTTATTCTTGCAATCCACCCCTCCTCTTTCCCCATTGAGCAAGGAAGGGTAGAAGGACCGCTACCGTTTAGCAATCCATTGGCCCCTCTTGGCTGGCAACCTGAACTGGGAGAAATATGTACCTATATGTATAGATAGACAGACAGAAAGACAGATATCCTTTTATTTGAAGTTGGTAACACTATTTGCTTTGGTTAACTGTGTTATGTCCCTTTTCAGCCAATAACTCTGAGGTCCTTAAAATATTTTCATTTACGACTCCAACCTGCAAGAAACTTAACTAGTTCATTGTTCTACATTGCAAGATCCGCACCTGCTTCTTTTCCCCCTTTTGTGGCTTGAAGTTGAGAGAGATCATGGGTAAGTAACAGTTTCAGTTTTGCAATGCTTTATCTATATGTAACAGGCAACTATTCGTGAGAAAGGAAGCTTAAGACTTAAAGGTAAAAAGAACCACTACCCAAATTCCAGGAAAATGCCCGTTTACTGAAGCTGATCTCTCTGTCTTTGTCTCTGTCTCTGTCTCTGTCTCTACCCTCCCTCCCTCCCCTGCCCTCCTCTCCCTCTTCTCCCCTCCCCCAAGATTCTTGTAGTCAGGTTACCATTCAAGTTATATCTCAAATATTTTAAGTTAACTAGACATAAAAATAAGTTTATGCCCTGTATATCAGTTCCACAGCTTTCTTCTGCATATAGCAGTATATTTAATGTTTCTACGATTATCTTTTAGCCACATAGGACATGTTTCCTGACACAAATGAGCACTACTTAATCAAATATAGGTTCCAATAACTGAACTTTTCTAAAATCTGATTAATATATAAATATGTGTGTACATTGATTATGTATGCATAGATGCACATAGGTTATAGGCCGTGTCTGTAATTTCAAGCTTTGTGAATAATTTGTCATTCCCCATAGAATTTATAAAGCAAAACGACTGGTGTTTCACAACTTCCTCTTTTCGTGGATTCTCCTTTTTCAGAGAAAAAAAAATACAACTAGAGAGAAGTGAAGCAGAGAGCAGAACTTTCTGAGGTGCGGGTAATTTAACTCATCTAACGAAGCGGCCTAACAGGCAACAATAAATAAGACACAGAGGTAAGAAGAAAGTGGCATTTGCTATTTTCATTTTATTATTTCGATTGGTATTTATAAAGCAAAAATTTAAATGCTGGTCAGATTACTAAAGAGATTATATAGACCTGATACTTCTCTCAAGTAAATAGTAAATATTTTAAATAAAAAAAATTTATTAAATTTACAGTGTCAACTTCATACACAACCTTTTAAGAAGCTCAAAAGATTTAAACTTCTCACTGACCTTCAAATGATTGTGTTGGAAAAAGGATTCTCTGTTTTGTGTATGTGCAATTTAGCACAAGTTGGTGCTAAGAAAATTCTAGAGTAATGATAAATTTGAAAACTTTTTTTTTACCATCAGTTAACTCCTAACATTTGTAAATTTTCTCATATCTACCTTCTCTTCATTCTACATACATTAATAGAGCACTTTTTAGAAAAAAAATATCCTCGTATTTGTTTTTAACCCACTATGAAAATACATGTTTGTTTTTATTGGTATTGGGGATTGAACCAGGGAATATTCTGCCTTTGAATGATATCCCTAGCCTTGTTTTATACTTTTATTTAAAAACAAGGTCTCACTAAGTTACTGCACATTTGCCATGCATGAACTTGTGATCTTTCTGTCTCGGCCTCTCATGTACTGGGATTGCAGGCTGTTTACCACTAAATTATTTTAAGTGTAACATTTCAGTATTATTTTTATATCAACATATTATGATGATACTAAATTTAGAAAAAAGAATTTGTGGTGTAGATAGTACGACTTTTAAATCTAAGTAGAGTAAGTAAGTACTTTAAATCTAAAAAAAGTAAGTAAAGAAATTTATTATTTTACTAATAAATTAATTTACATTTATTATAATTAAGATAGAGCAATAACTAAAACAAAGAAAAATTAAACTTATAATTGGAGATCAAACTAGACTGAAACTGATCTCATTAATAAAATTTAAAAAACTAAATTAAGAAGATTTTAATACTTACACATATTAACTGTATTTTAGATAATTATATTCAAAGCAGCAATTTTTGAATCTTCATTTTATAATTGTTAGTTTATTTATACTTTAGTGAAAACATTGCATGCTGTTTAATTTAATACAGTTTTAAAAAGAAAAATGTAATTTAAGTGAATTATTTTGTTTATGAATATGTGGAAGCTTGGGTAGTTTGCCTCTGACCACTTAATTAATTTAACTGTTTTGAGAAAGTGACATACATTATTACACTTTTGCTACGTGAGATTTGCCAAAGTAAATATCCCAAGTAATATATTGGAAATAGCCATTAATTTAGTTTGCTTTTTAAATTAGACTAACCTCATGGCGTCCAAGAAGAAAGTCCATATAATCCTATCAATTAATGGAATTATTTTTTATAAACCGTGGAAAACAATATATTCTTCTGGTTCTATTGTATTGCCCACTTGGTACCTACCTAGTTTTTTTTTTAATATTTTCCTCTAATGTACTGCTATAATAATAGTTACTGTTTTTTTACTACAGGCAGTTGGAAAGCAGATTCTAGTGCTATAAATTCCGGAAGTAAACTATTATTGAAAGCTTGGCATTGTTAACTAGATCAAGATTTTCAAATTAAGTTGATCACAGTGAGACATCCATTAACATTGTGTATCTTCATCTTTATCACATGCTAAACTCTTATCAGAACTTTATTATGTTAATTTGGCAATGCCACTCTTGCTGTTGCTCTTTTTTTCAAGCAATGTATTTTTAAATATACAAAATTTCTGCTATGAGACATTTTGATGTCACAAATTAGCCATGTAAGGAACTTACCATCTCAATTAATCACCACTGTAATTTAAACAAGCAAACACAACCAAAGCAGTGGAGAAAACCCTCTCTTGCCAGCAGACATGATTTGTTTTTGTTGCTGTAATAATTACCAAAGTCTAACCAAAGTCTAAGTCTGAATGAGCAGCCTAAATTTAGAATACGAGATGTAAGTTTAAAATTTGTTCTCTTTGAGAATATTTTATTTACAGAAAAAAAAAAAAAGATCGAGTGCTCATCTGTCGAGTTTCCAGGACAGCAAAGATTGTCGAAGGCCAAGAACGGCCAATATTAATTCTGAGGGTTTTTTTTTTTCACATACAGTCATTTAAAAAGAGAATTTAGAGCCTTCCCCCAAATCAAAAATCCTAAAGTGAAATTAGGTATAATATTGTAAGTAATGTATTGCTGGAAAGCAAATGTTGACTTTTGAACTATATGTGTGTATTTCACTATATTGCATTAGAAGAGATTCGCGGGACACATTATTTAGGAGAGACGTTTCCATCACATCTAGTAAAACGTGAAACGGGATGGTGGCTGTGTAGCCTTGTGAAATTTGCTCTCTGTCTTAAGACTTGGTGGATTTTGCGACATGTGGATGATCTTGCTGGGATCTGCCAGAGCACTGAAATTCAGTGTTGATTCTAATGTTCTCATAGTTAGCTGTGTCTCCTCCTCCTTTCCAGGATAACCTCCCAGAGTTCCCAGATAAGACAATGGACAGCCTATAGACAGCCTCATCCCACCCTAATAAACAGACGAATGTGTTATTTTTCAAACAATGATTTTATTTTGGAACAATAATGCTATTTGCTTTTGGCATAAACGATCGCATTTCCAAAAGAACAGTGAAATATTTATTTTTGGCTTGGTTGTTTCTGTTTTCCCTTCTTTTAATAATTTTCTCATTTTCAAGAATAAAGGAAAGGAAGTCAGATGCCTGAAAGAAAAGTTATGGTTTGGGTGCAAACTAAGAGGGTTGGCATGCTTTTAATTCAAAAACAAAAATCCTCTCAGTCTAGATAATGCGGTTTTCTAGTCTCTTAAAAGCGAATTTGTGTTCTTCTATATATATGGAACTTTATTTATTTTTAATGAATGTGACTTGCAAATAAATGCCACATGTAGCATATTTATATTTACTTATATAAAGAAATGTGCTAAATAAATAGGAAAATTGTTATATTCACAAAAATAATCATTTTAGCAGTAAACATGTCCTGCAAAGCAGAATGTATATTTCATTTCCACACATGATACAACTTGTGCAAACATAAAAGCTAGGGGCAAGTAATTTTATACTGCTGACTATTTCCATTTATAAATTAATAATTAATAAATAATTCATATATCTGTGCATTGTAGAAAAAAAACACTGCTAATTTTAGGTCTAAAATGTAAATCATTTGTTGTTTGAGAGTTAGTGTTACATTTCTATCACTTGCCTAATTGCATTGGTAGTTTTTAATGTTTTACATGAACTAAAATTTGGCATTTATATTTAATATTTTCTAATTTCCTTCCAGTTTTATGTCATTGTATACATGTACTAAAAATATGTTTTAATTTTTCATTTGGTCTTTTTTGTTACTTTTAGTACTATTGAAGGAAATAACAGATTTGTATTTCTAAATCCCAATTTAGGAGGAAATGGCATTAGAATCATTAATTAATATTAGAACTGTGGGAAGCAAATGAGAAATCAAATTAGCCTACTTGTGTTGTTCTGTGAACTATTATTAAATTCCACACACCCTTGTAACTTTACAGATATTTTACTGTGGTCCTTCAAGTTTTTTTTTAATAGGTAGTGGTCATCACATTCTCAATCTTATTTATATTGAGTGGTAGTATGGCAGACGCATAAATATTTTAAAAATATTCATACTTCAAAAGCAAATAAATAGCAACATGACTTTCATTCTGAAAAAATAAAATTAGAATTTATAAGCATTTCATTTATTTTATTTTCAGTTTGCACATGAAAGGGATGTTAAACAATTTCTTCTCTTCTTTTCGTGATAAATGGAGCTGAATTAAAGGAGCCACAAACATACCATCTACACTGTTTATAAGTTAAAAAAAATATTATATCTAATGGCAGTGGAGTTTTTGTAATGCTATCAGAAACCCTTGCTGCTTACTTTCAAATAAAAATTAAGAATAACTTCAGGCTCAAAAAACTATAATAATAAAATAGTATAAAGAATACCCATATACCCTTACCCAGATTTATTTTATCTTAATATCATTTGATTCATAATTTGTTCTCATCCATTTTCCCCCTCTACTTATTACCATAATCATAATTTTTCAGAACCACTTGAAAGCAAGTTATTTATGATGTGGCCTTTACTATGGTGTTTAATTTCCAAGAATAGAGATATTCTTTGACATGACAGTTACATTCAGTTACCTACCTCATACATTGATGTTGCTGTACTATTTTTATTTAATATATTCCCATATTCCAATTTTGTTGTTTATTTGCGAACATTCTTTACGGCATTTTCCCCTCCAGTAAATGACCCAGGAGGAGTCAATTATCACATTTATTTGTCACTTGTCTTCTTTTAATTCATTTTTAATTGACAAATAAGAGTGTATAAATTTACTACATATAGCCTACTGGTTTTGAAATATGTATATATTATAGAATGGCTGATTTGAGGGGAGTAGTTAACATATAAATTATCCCACCAATTTATTTTATTTGTGGTGAGAACACTTAAATTATATTTTACCAGCAATTTTCAAAAATACCATATATCGTTATTAACTATATTCACTACGAAGTACAGCTGAGTTCTTGAATGTTATGTCTCTTTAGCATCCTTTAATCTGGAACACTTATATATCATTGTCTCTTATGAAACTGAAAATTTTAAAGACTGTCGTCTACCCACCAACACTCTTTCTTTTAAAAAGCTTTTTAAATTTATTCTAACTTAACTAATACATAAAAGCATAAAACATGCGCGGACCAATGGAGCACCAGGGATCTCAATGCATGTATACACTAAGTAATGTTCAGATCAGGATAAACATATTTATATCTTTAAATGGTTATCATTTCTTTACGGTAGAAAATGTTCAAAATCCTTTCATCTGGCTTTTTTAAATAGGCCGCACAGTACCGTTATCTATATGGTTTCTTGTATTTTCATTTTTAGTAGCATGTTCCTCATTTTGTATTTGTCTAGAATTTCCTCCTGTTTAGGTCATGTGCATGCATTTTCTGCTAGCATGCTGCCCAGTGATATTTCATCTCGTGCTAACATGTAAAGGCAGGTGATACTCACCTGTCTCATGCCAGTGATGCTAATTTTGTTGTCTAGTCAAGGTGTTGCCTGGTCATTGTATAATGACAGCTCCTCATAAAAAATGATCTCTTGGTGTAGACCAAAGGGAAAACGGGGGCGGGGGGGAGAGGGCACCAAATATAGTTTAAATGTATACTATTTATGTTCAATAAAAAAATTGTTAAAAGAAAAATAAATAAATAAATAAATATTTTTTAATAAAATGATCTCTTGGATTCAGCATTCACATTCACTGATGGTTTCCTCCAATGCAGTCTTTACTATAAAATTTACAAACTTTTTATTTTCAGTTCTAGCACTTCCTCTACATTTACATCATTTGATTCTGCTGCGAGCCAAAGAGCTTCCTTTTCTCATGTTTATTTAATTACACACTTATTTATCTGTCTATTACTAGCATGGACTCAGAAACTTCTGATTTTTCAGTGACTTATAATTCTTTACTTGTCTTAGTTATTTTGGTGTCAGATTGTCCACATTTGAGTATAAGTGCCTCCTCATTCTGATTCCCCTGGCCTTGTGAAAAATTCCGATTATCTTAGTACTTTCTTACTTTATGGCGTAAAAAGATATTCTAGGCTGATTATGATTTACCCTGTTTCATCCCTAGAATCATTCATTCCCCATTTCTTTTATTAGGGAGTGGGATTAGGCAACTAGACCTGGCTGTTAGGTGGGTGCACTGTTGCTGGCACTCTTTGTTTTTTGCATCTTGAGCATTTGAGAAGAAATACATATGCTTGTGTACAGACGTAAATGCATAATATATGCAAATTGTACATATGCATGTATGCAAATATCTGTACACATGCAAACACTTATTTTAGATATCATGAGTTACCTCTGATATCTCAAGTTTCAGGTCGCCTTCTTGCTTCCTCTGTTCTACATATGTATGCTTCTTCCGTGGTCTGAGGCCTAGATCTATCAATGTTTACACTTGGCTCGATTATATAATGTATTTACAATGATTGTAAAACTGCTTCAATTAAATCACTACAATAAACAAATCTGCTGAAAAAGAGCTCAGGGTTTATGGGCAGTTCTTCTCCAACACACTCATATACCTCCAAATTATATACCTCGAAGTAGTTATAAACTACTTGGATACTTTTTCTCCTTCTCTCCTTCCTTTTTTCCCTCTTTACTTTTCAGTCAGGATAACCACAGTATTCATTTGAAATACAATTAGATTTGTTTCAATTCGTTTCCAGTTTTAGGACTTTTTCTCATTTGCATTTCTGTTGATTTGATTTGATTTTTTGTTGATGATATATTTACCTTAAATCTTTTTCTCCCAACCCATGGAGATCAAATGCCGCTTGCTCTAGCCATTTCTATCAAACAAACCTGATTTGTCCTAATTCAAATGGTACAATTCAGAAATAACAACTTGAGTCATTGAACTGTCTTCATATTTTAATTCTCATCAATCTATTGTAGTCTAAAGTCAAATTCCTAAAAGTGACAAATTACAAAAATTAAACATCTATTTATGGTTAACATACTTTTAATTCAAAGACAAAAATACCCTCAGTTAGATAATGTGGGTCTTCTAGACTTTTAAGCAAATTTGTGTTCTTCAATATATGTCTTGAGTACACTGTACATATTTATTGTTCCAGAATATTTTTTAAGTTAAATATGCACATAGCAGCTGGGCGTGGTGGCACATGCTTGTAATCTCAGCATTTGAGAGGCTGAGACAGGAGGATTGCAATTCACGGCCAGCCTCAACAACTTAGTGGGGCCCTTTGAAACTCAGTGGGACCCTGTTTCAAAATAAAGAATAAAAAATTAGGCTGAGGGTGAAGCTCGGAGGTAGAATGCCCCTGAGTTCCATCCCCAGTACTGCAAATAAAATAAAATAAAATATGTACATAGTACCATATTTACAGAAAAATAATTATATAGGAATATAAGAAAAGAAGAAATTATGAATTTGCATAGTCTATAAGCACAGGAAAGATTCTCACCTTTTATATGTAATTCTATGATGTTCCTGTCCCTAACACTTCACCATATTCTACCCCAGTGTAGGCATAACTGTAAATGTGCCTTAAATGGTGGTAAGAAGAGAAAGTGGGTTAGCATCAAGTTTCATTTTCGAGTTCCATTCCATCACTTACTGACTGTGGATCTTAAATAAGTTATTTCTCTCTTCAAGTATCTGGACGCACAGGTTTAAATGAGGAGGAGGAGGAAGAGGAGGAGGAGAAAGAGGAGGAGAGGAAAAATATGAGAAGAGGAAGAGGAGGAGAAAGCATGCCCCCTTAACTCTTCCAGCATCTGGACTCATGCCCCACACAGCATCTGTGCACTCAAATGTTAACAGGCATCTCAAATTCAGCATGCCCCCCCAAATACTTCACTTCCTCATCTTCTTTTGTTAGTAAAGAGAACCACCTTACCCCAGTTATTCAGTTCATTTTTTGTCCTCACCTGCTATCCATCTATCAAAAAGGCTGTCTGTATCCCAAATCTGACCAGACTCTCCCATTTTATTTTATTTTATTTTATTTTATTTTATTTTATTTTATTTTTTGTACCGGGATGGAACCCAGAGGCATTATACCTTCAAGTTACACCCCTAGTCCTCCATGTGTTTGTTAGCTTTGAAAGTGGGTCTTACTAGGCTGCTGAGTCTCCCTAAATGGCTGAGGCTGGCCTTGAGCCTTCCATCCTCCCGGCTCAGTCTCCCAAGTCCTGGAATTACATGCATGCACCACCATGCCTGGCTCCCTTCATCATCTAGAGCACAACGTAAGACACTGTCATTTCTGTTTCTGCGACAGCCTCCTAAGGAAACTCTCTTTTTCTATGCTTGCATCCTTACTGATATTATCTTTTGATGTATAAATCAAATCATATGACTTCCTGCTCAGATTTTTCAATCACTTCCTATTCTAATGAGGTTGAAATTCAAACCCTTCACTCTGACCATCTTAGTCTCGGTCTGTGTCCCTTATATTTCTCCCATCCCTTCATTTACCAAATTCTTGCTAGACTCATTTTGCCCTCAGAGTATCCTCAGCTCCTTCCTGACCGAGGGACTTTGCACAGGCTCATTCCTGTATTTTTCTGACATGCTATTCCTCCATACTTTACTGTGTCAGAATCTTTCCTCATAAGAGGTGTCTCCCAGGGCCAAGTACATATTTAATTGTAGCACCCCTAGCCAGACACTATCATTTTACCCCAGTATTTTTTCTTGATAATATTAAAATTATGCAAAATTTGAATCTTTTTTGATTTGTTATCTGTACTTCCTACTGGAATACAAGTTCCATAAAGGCAGAGACTTGGTCTGTGTCATTCATGCTATGTCTTTCTTTTCTAGTAAAATGCACAGAGCTCTGTATGTGCTCAATAAACAAATGGTGATTAAGAAAAAGGCTTCCTCATTGCTAAACCTCATATACAAATAAAATGAGTGAAATAAAAAAGTAATTGTCCCAAGGCTTTCTGGTGGAGGTCTTGGTTATGGGGACACTTAAAACTGCCATGTCATTGGCAGAGGGAGACACTTGTGTTCATGTTGAGTCGAAGGAAATGAAGCCAAAAGATGGTTTCTGGAGATGGCAAGTAGACCAAGAAGTTCAGAGTCTGTCTCTGTCTCTGTCTCTGTCTCTCTCTCTCTCTCTCTCTCTCTCTCTCTCTCTCTCTCTCTCTCTCTCTCTCTCTCCCCTCCCTTCCTCTCTCCCTCCCTCCCTTCTCTCTTTTGACTTTTTTCAGTCCAACTAAAGAGACAAGTTCACAGTGGTTAATATTTTAGAATATTAACAGTCTGGAGGTAACAGTCCTGCGTGGGTTGCCCCATCGACAGTGTGGTTGTTTTGCCCTGTCCACACCACCAAGAAAAACACATGTCCTCCATTTGGTGGGTAAGGGTAACTGCTTTCCTCAGTCAGAAAGAAGAGCTGTGACCTTCCAGAGTCTTCCTGGTTAACCGTCTGCAGGAGCTGGCGTGATATCTGTGCACATAGTTCACATAGTGTTTTGTAATAACTTCTGTGTTTTAAGTTTATTTTAAGTAGATTATGAAGTTACACCAGGAAAATTGATATTCTTATACATTCAAAATATGAATCTTAGAAACATAAGAATATGAGTTGTTTCTTGAGATTATTAGTCCCTGAATAATGATTATAATGAAGATGATGATGTTAGTATTAATAATAGCTTGACTTTGACCTGTTGTACAACTTTTGGACCATCCTGGGTCAGTTGCTTCACGTGGTCATTTAGTTTACTACCATCTACAATCCTGTGAATCAAGAACTAGTATTCCCATCTTACAGATTAAAGATGAAAGTAAAAGTTCATAGAGTTAGCTTTATAAAGGTCACAAACCTTGTCATGATGCACCTGTCCCTAAGCAGGAGCCTCATCCTGCCTTTTCTACTTATTTTTTGAGAAGCAAAGACAGAAAAAAATTGTGGTTTAAGTACAGTTAAGGATTTACAGAGCCGAGTGTGGTGGAGCACTCTTGTAATCACAGAATCTGGGAGGCAGAGATAGGAGGATCGTGGTTCACGGACAGCCTCAGCCTACTTAGTGAGGTTCTTTGCAACTCAGTGAGACCCTGTTTCAAAATAAAAAATAAAAAATAGGGCAGGGGGTGCAGCTCAGAGGTCGAATGCCCCTGGGTTCCATCCCCAGACCCGCAAAAAAAAAAAAAAAAAAAGAATTCATAGATTTAATAGTGCAACCCTAACACAGAAAAAAATTACCATCTAACAGAGGTTATATTTAAAGAATTAGATTTTTAGCCACCACCTGAAAAGTCTAAAGGGTCATGTGAAAGGCCACAGTAAGTGAGAAGTATACTGTTGGGAGCTGTGCTGGTATAAAGCTTCTAGGAAGAGGCAGCTTCAAAGTTAAACTCTTGAAATTGCTTCACTAAAAGGAGAACAGTTGGCATAAGAAAAGTACAGAAAATTTTAGGAAAAAAAATTCAAAGTAGTGAAAATCAATTTTAACATTGAATTTAATATGGAGTCATTTTTTTCTGCTCTATCATCCCACCCTAAGAGGTATTTGGTGACCTTGACTTTGTGGTTGTTCTCAGGAAGTGGGTTACATGAAGAGAATTTTACTTCTACTGAGAAGCTTCTGTTTTCATTTATGTATATATGTATGTATGTATGTATGTATGTATGTATTTTGCAGTACTGGGGAAGGAATCCAGAGCCATTCTACCTCTGGGCTAGCCCTATTTTATAATTGTTTTGGAAACAGGGTCTCACTAAGTTGCTGAACACCTCACTCAGTAGCTGAGGCTGGCTTTGAACCTGTGTGATCCTCCTGTCTCAGCCTCCCAAGCGCAGGGATTACGTGCGTGCATCACCATGCCTGGCTGTTTTTATTTTTTAAGTGAGTTGATGCATGTTTTATACAGCAAGCACTATGCAATGGACACTGCTGTAGATACACAGAAATAATGATGGATAGGATCAAGTTTTGAGTCTCATGAAAACTTTGGTCTAGAGAGGACATAGTAAGTAAAACCAGTGAACAAAAACATTTTTAAAAAGGCTTTCAGAGAGTGATCATGACCAGAAAAGGTGCAGAACAAAGGAATAGGGAGAAGAGTGTGCTTGCCTAGGCAGACTCTCAAGGTAGCTTCTCTGGAAGGGTGATCTCTTATCTGAGATCTGCCTGATGAGAAGCTGGGAGACCGATCCCCACTTTCTGGAAAGAGTGGATCAAGAAGAGACTATAAGAACAGAAGTAGGAACACACTTGACATAGTTGAAAAGCAGAAGGGAGGACAGGTCCCAAAGGGGAGATGAAGCTCAGAAAATGGTGTTGAGAAACAATCATCAGGTCCCATAGATTGAAGGCCAAAGAAGGATGTTAGTTGTACATTGTGAGCCAGCGTTTGCAAGGATATGCACGTGCATGAACTGGGGACAGGCTTGCAATGAAAGGTTCATTATCTATGACTAACACAGGCCAGAAGAAGCCATTGTTTGAAGAGAGACAGCAATTACTGGACAGGTCAAAAGCTTTCTTAGGAGACAAATTATTAGATCAGATGAATTTCAGAAGTCAGGTCTACCTTCAGAGGTTAACTGCATTTTCTTGCCTTTTCATTTCTATAATAGGTCACATTTGATAAAAAGTGGAAAGGGCTGAAATATGATTTAAATTTGTCAATTTAAGGGTTTCAGCAAAACTGCTGTGGAGGAATTGACCCTAATCGTGACCAGGTGAAAATATGTACACCGATTTCTGGTAATGGTGTCATCCTGAACCTCAGTTTCTGAAAGTAAAGGAACTAGGAAGACTAGAGCAAAGGTTTTTTTCCAGACTCCACCAACCGTAGAGATTCTTTTGTTTATTCTTCCCCAAATTCAACATTGGTGACTACTGGACCCCTGGCAATATCAGCCTTCTTCTCTTATAAATAGAAGTAACCTACTCTGTTATTTTCCACAGTAATTATAAACTTCCTCTGATGTTTTAAATTATCTCAAAAGATCTAAATGATCCAAATAATTACCTTTAAAAAAAAAATCCCCATGTTACTTGGGCACAGCTTCTTTTAGGGGGCAGAGAGTTTGATGGATGTGTTCTCGTATGCAGATAGGCCATTTTTCAACTGACTTAAATGGACAGTTTTTAAAGTTAAGAAAATAGACTCCACATCTATTAGTTTAAGACCACAAGAACAAATTCCTTCATCTATATACCAAAGGTTAATAACAGCAAATATGGGTCCTTCTATTCCTAGTTTGGGTCAAAAGCTGGCAGTAAATATTCTACTAGGTGGCCTTGGGCTGGATGTGAGGACAGGATGAGCAGAAGTGTTATGAGGAGAGACAATCCTGATTCCCTTCCCCAGGCAGGCAGAACATGTTGTAGAAATTATAAGTGAAATTTTGAATCCCCTTGATAGCCCCCGAATACAAAACTACTGTGCTGCTGGTAATGTGGGAATACCGATAACTTATGTGTTCACAGAGTAATGCATCCCATACTATCATTTAAATTTGAAGGTATGATGATCCACCAGCTTATCACATCATTGCAGAATGTGATGTGGTGTGTGGTTTGCAGGTGCAGGTGTGTGGGAGAACAAATCCATAAAAATGCACAATATATGTATACTATAAAAAAACTGAGCCACTTTTTGACCTAGGCATATTATTCAAAAAGCAAAGGTATTAAAAGTGTGATAGCAGGGGACTTCTGGGAAAATGGTGACGGAGAAAAGCGGGGCTTACGAGCCCCGCTAACAACCAATCTCTATTACCACAAAATCAGCGCCTTTCATACCCAGAAAATACCATCAGCAGAGAAACAAAAAATGTAATTTCAAGGGACAGAGAAAAAGAGGGCTGGAAAAACGAGACACCAGAAGCCAGACCGCAGTGCTGCAGCCGGAGCCGTAGAACAAAGCAGTGGGCGCCATTTTCCCTTGCAGCACCAGGCTCCAGAGAGGAGGAAAACTCATAACGGAGCTCAGAACCAGAGAGAAGATACGCCGGCCTCACGCCCGAGGACATGGCAGTAGTAGTAGGACATTCAGAGGCAAACCAATTAGAATCACTCCAGACTTCCCAAACCAAGTCATGAGAGCCAGAAGGGCTTGGAGTAACATATTCCAAACTCTGAAAGAAAACAACTTCCAGCCAAAAATTTCCTACCCAGCCATACTTTCTATCAAATTAGATGGGGAAATAAGAAGCTTCCACGACAAACAGAAACTAAAGGAATTTATGTCTTCAAAACCAGCGCTAGAGAAAATACTCAAAGAGATTAACACAAAGAAAAAATAGGTAACACACACCAGAACCAGAGAAACAAGATTTTCCATCCAACAGACAACTAAGGTTAGTTATCTGTGGAGATTCATTATTTATGTTAGTCTTATACCTATCTCTAAATTGTATTGTTTGCTTTTATTGTTGTTAATTTTTAGGATTTCTAGTTGGAATATTAATATACCTTCAGATATAGCATTTGGAAATATTTTATCCAATTCTATTAGTAACTTTTAACTCTGTTTACATTGTCTTTGGATATACAATATTTTTTTTTATTTTTTAGGGAGTTTGTATACTCTTCTGTTGCCTGTGCCATTGAAATCGTATCCAAGAAATCACTGCCAATTTCAATGTTGTGAGGTTTTATGACCCAGATTTTCTTCTAAAAGTTCATAGTCTTAAGATTTATATTTAGGTCTTTTATCTATTTTGAGTACTTGTATATGGGATTAGGTAAGGGTCCAATTTTATTCTTTTTCATGTAATTATTATTTTTCAACAATATTTAGTTAAAAGATTATTATTTCCTCCACCTAATGTTCGTGGAAACCTTGTCAAAAATAACTTGACAATATATGGAAGAATTTAGCTCTAGGCTTTTATTTAACTCCAATACTTTATATATCTGCCTTTAGAACAGTACTATACTGTTTCAATTATTGTAGCTTTATATGGTTTGAAATCAGAAAATATACATCTTCTAGCTTTGTTCTTCTTCGAGATTGTCTTGGGTATCTAGAGTCCATATTCCATATCAGGATAGATTTTTTTCTGAAAAATAAATAAATAAATGTATGATAGTTTCACCTAAAAAAAAAAAGAAAAAATATTCTCTGGTAAGAAAGAAAGCAAAAAGAAATATTGAAATGTTATCTTTAAGTCATCAAAAGCTTGGTATCAGACAAATGAAACTGTTATGTGAGATTATCATTTTTACTATTGGATAAATTGCTATAAAACTAGATGTCAACCACTAAGCCAAGCATGGGAAGGAGGGATGGGGAGGGAATGCGGTGGGGATCGGGTAGGGGCTAACTGGGCGATGTGTGCATGTATGTCTACAAAAGTATTTTCTTTATACCATTATGATGTATGAATACATTGCACCAAAAAAAAAAAAAGAAACTTTGCTTTAAAAAAAAAAAAGTATGATAGCAGCCAGGCATGGTGGTACATGCCTGCTATCCCAGTACTTGGTAGACTGAAATAGGAGGATTTCACATTCAAGGCCAGCTTCAGAAACTTAACCAGGCCCTCCACAACTTAGGGAGACCTTGTTTCCCAATAAAAACAAATGGGCTGAGGGCAGGGCTCAAAGCTAGAATGCCCCTAGTTCAATCTTTGGTACCACACACATACACAAAATGTTAGCATTAAATTTTTATGCAATTAGAGAAATACAGATTTTTTTTTTGATCCATTCATCTATTGATAGACACTTAGGCTAATTTCATATCTTGGCTGTGTGTGTGTGTGTGTGTGTGTGTGTGTGTGTGTTGTGTGTGTGTGTGTGTGCGTGCGTGTGAGTGTGTGTTTTATGGGAGATTGAATTCAGGGGCATTCTACTTCTGAGCTATAAACCCATCCCTATTTTTTTTTTTTTTTTGGTGGTACTGGGGTTCCTGGAATCCCTTCTACCTCCGGGCTACACTCCCAGACCTATTTTTACATTTTTATTTGGAAACAGGGTTTCCTAAGCCAGCCCGCATGGCTGGCTTCAAACCTGCGCGATCCTCCAGTCTCTGCCCCCCAAGCGCAGGGATTACAAGCATGCGCCACCACGCCCGGCCATCCCCATCCCTCTTTCATTTTTTATTTTGAAACAGGGTTTCACTAAGTTGCAGAGGGCCTCAACAAATTGCTGAGGCTGCCCAAGAACCTGTGATCCTCTTGTTTCAGCTTTCCAAGTCCTGGGGTTGCAGGTGTGTGCCACTGCACCCAGCTCATACCTTGGCTATTGTGAATCATGCGGCAAGGAACATGGGAGGGCAGATGTTTCTTCCACGGATGTATTCCACTTCCTTTGGGTGTATATCCAATAGTGGGATTGCTGGATCATAGAGCAGTTCTATTTTTTATTTTGGTGGAAAACTTTTACTGTTTCCCATAATGGCAACACTAATTTATATTCTCACTAACGAGTATGCAAGGGTTTTGTTTGCTCTACATTCTTGCCAACAAGAATGTTCTCTGCCTCTTTTGATAATAGCCATTCTATCAAAAATGAGGTGACATCAACTCATTGCCAGGAGAGTAGATGGGAATTTTACTCACCATGTAAATAACTACATGAGGTAGTGCATTTGCCAAATAGCTCAAGTTAATCATTACACAAGATAAATAAGTATATATAAATATTTATAAGTATATATATATATATATATATATATATATATATATATATATATACTGTATGTCAATACATTACGTTGTACATGGTAAATATGTACAACTTTATATGCCAGTTAAAATAACTTTAAAAAAATATGGAGCACACATTTGCTACACGAACCAGATACAGGAAGAGTGCGTGGATCGGTCTGATTCTTTATTTAGTTAACCAGGGCTGGTGATTGCCTTCCAGGAGTGGATGCTAAGGATGCCTGCTCTGGAGCCAAGAGGCCTCTCCTCCTGCCTTATTTGGCTTTGCTCCTCTCATGAGCGACCCATCACACAAGAAAAGAATCTTTCGAGAGTGTAAATATTCCTCTCTCTGTGGGTGATGTCATCATTCCCTCGGCCCATGCCTTTGCTACTAAATGGCAGTTAGCAACACATAATCATTGTTTGCTCCCCTTACAGTTCTGAGAACTACCTTGCTTGAGTTACTTAAAAGGAGCAGTAAGTCTGGGGAGGTAGCTCAGTGGTAAAACAGTAGAGAGCTTGGTTAGCATGTGTGAGGCCTTAGCAACAAAGGAAGAGGAGGAGGAGGAGGAGGAGGAGGAGGAGAAATATAAGCATCCTGTTCCAACAGCTCTGAGTTAAAAAAAAAAAAGTCTTTTTCTTTTAGAATCCTGGAGGAAGTGGTTTCATGTGACTCTTCAGTATACCCTCTTCTTTAAAGTGGTAGATGCCTTTTGCTTGGCTTGCTTTGGCTTGTCTAGTTTCTCATGTTTTCTGTTATAAAGTGGGTGGGGAAAGTTGGACAAAAGAAAGCTGGCCAATTAAAAGTGATATTTCCTAAGTGCCTGCTCATTATCCCACAGACCCCTTATATTCCCTTTAATTACATCCTACCTTCCTCCCTACTCGAAAAACTACCAAGACATCTCTATCCCTATAGCTATATTAACTCATAAAAAATAGCTGTATATTTCTTAAAATTTGTAATTTGATTTGAACCATCACATTCTGAAGTGACTTGAAGTTTAACAGGACCTTCTTATTTCTAAACTAGTCTATATTTTAAGATCACTAATTACTACCTATTAAATAATAACAATAGCTGCAATGTATCAAAGGCCTGATCTTTGTTAGGACAATTTTCATGAAGTCATTCATTATCATAATTCCATGAAGCAGACATTTAAAGTTCACAGGAAACTGAGACTTGAAGAGAATGTCCAAAAATCCCATGCCTAATAACAGACTCAGAAGCCCATGTTCATTGTACAGAAGCCAACGCCCAGGGCAGAACAGCAGCCTCATAACTAACACCCCATTTTTTTCTGAACTTCTTCTTTTAAAAGGGTAGACACATATCCAGGTGGTGGGGAGTGGGTGGGTTGTCCTGGGGCCAAGAGCAGCTTGGGCAAGGTCACAGCACCTGACTCTTCAGTGGAAACTGGCCCATGCTCCCGTTCGGCATGTATGTACCTATTGCCAACAATCCCAAAGCAAGACCGTGTTCTCTTCTCAGTTGCTCAGCGATTTATTTATAAAAGAAATAGAAGTGTTTCAGATGCCTTCTTCTCTTCCATCATGGGGAGGAAAGAAGCCAAGTTAGGCCACATAATAGTCGATGAGCTCTTTCTTCCTGAATCATTTGGGCTGCCTTTGGTCAATTGGGAATTGGTATCAAACATGTCCTTTCCCACAGATCCAAGACTAACAGAGCAAAGTTACCATCTTTCAGGGCTACATGGCGTTCTTCATATTTAGGGACCCTGACAAATTCCTTATAGCATCTTCCAGAGCTTTGTAAGGATAAACAGACTTCACAGCCCTCCCAAGGGGAAACACTGTCATAGCTAAGTCTATAATTTAGACTATCTTTAGAGAGGTACAACTCTCTAAAGATAGGTGCAGGGTGGCCATCTTCTTTGATACAGTTAACTTTTTCTTGACTTAATTGCAAACACTAAATGGCAAGTAGAAAGTGTTTTTGCGGGAGCGTGGGAGTCTGTGGCTGGAGAAGGAAGTTATGCTGTGCACCAGAGTAAGCATGTGGGCGGGAGTTATAGACCGCTGCTCTCTTGCTAGTCTAGAATAATCCTGCATCGACATCTTTACACTGCTACCTTGAACTGAATCAATAAACTCCTATTATAGGCACTTGATACATTATTTAAAATAAGGCGCTACTGCCACCTGGCCAGGAACAAAAAAGTAACTTTGCATCAGGAAAAAAAAAAGATTTTTAAAAGAGCCTGTAACTATGGCAAAACAAAAGATAACACAATTGAATTTTCATTTTCTCAAATATTAATTTAAAAACTGACATGTTTTACTTCTTGAAAATATCAAAGAGAGGCCGGGCATGGTGGCACACACTTGTAATTCCCGTGCTTGGGAGGCGGAGACAGGAGGTTCGTGCAGGTTAGAAGCCAGCCACGCTGGCGTAAGAGACCCTGTTTCAAAAATATAAAAAAAAATAGGTCTGGGAGTGTAGCCCGGAGGTAGAAGGGCTTCCAGGAACCCCAGTACCACCCCCCCCAAAAAAAAAGGAAAAAAAAGAAAATGGCTGTCTGTAGAGGCTATGGCTTTAAAAGATTGAGTAAAAGTAACACCAAGGAACAGAGTAAGGGAGTAGCAGTCATATCTGTCACAGAATTCTTGCAACCTTGCCCTCAGGGCCTGTGTGATGGACACCTTGCCACTTAACAGAAATAAGGTCACTATTTCCTACAACTAGTAATAGAATCCTGTCTTTACAAATGAAGAGAAACTCAGGCAGCATAAACACATAGTATAACTACTTTGATGGCTATATTTTTAGATATTTAAATTCGTTGAAAACAAAGGAGATCAGAAAAATCCTGATAATTTTCCATCTGTTGAGTTTAATTCACCACTTATACACTATTTCCTTTCACTACATTTCACACGTTTATGTTATTTATTTGACTGATCATAATTTACAACTTGTCCTTGCTAGACATACATTTCAAGAGGCGACAGATCTAGTCTTGCTCAGCGTCGCCTTGCTATAGGCTCAGACTCTAAGGAAGGCCGGAACTATGCCAGGTATCCAGTGACCATTTGTGGAATTGATAGCAGAGTTGATAGCAATAAGGCTTAGAATGAAACCCAGCAGTATCTGCTGAGATGGTGACCTCTGTCCAGAAAAGTAAGAGAAAAAGAAAAGAATGCTTTGCATTGTCTAAAAACACACTAATTCCTGGAGGGATGGGATGAAAGGGATCAGTTCTGTCAGCAATTACTCATTGCTGAGTCCACTGCAAAAATCTGGGCATTCAGTCCATCTAGGTGGGGTCAGGGGGGTCATCTAGATGGATGGCAAACTCACAAAGGATATGTGTTATGATGTCTAACAAATGAAGTCTATCCTATTCATTCACTTGTGTTGTTAAGATTTGATTATGTTTATTTGTCACATGAATTTTTAAACTATAGGAAGATTTGTAAAATAGTGTTTGGGGTATTTCTTCATGTGAATACATACACCAAAAAGAGGCGCAGGGCACACTTTATCTCTCAGGGGCTCTGCCATCATTCTTGGTTTCAGTTTCTTAGCAAGAGATAAGGCAACTGGATATTTAGCAAACAGCAACCTAAGCATTTTGAATATACTGTGTGATGGTGATTCTCTGTGCGGTCTTGACTGTCTAGTGTGTGTTTAAGCCCAGAGACCACTAATGCTTACCTGATGTAAGGTGACACATACTTCAGTTGCCTGAAAAGCACCATTTTCAACCAGGTGCACAACAAAATGTAATCGTGATCCGCCAATTTTGCTTCCCACAACTCTCCTCACTCTCAAACTTTTAGACATGCAGGGACACCATCTTTACCAAACCTAACTCTATTTGAGACAGATAATGCTGTTTTTATTGAGATGAATAAAATTTACTTGCCAAAGGTTGAACTTACATGGGTGGATGGCTTGCCTCGGTGTTGAGTAATTTTCATATTCTAAACTCTCACTCAGCAATAGTAAGCAATCTGGGTTGCTTATTAGAGTCACCTCAGAGACTTTAAGAAAATGTCAATTCAGGATGCCACTCCCAGTAGTTGATTTCATTGGTCTGGATTGCAGTCCATTGATCCAAACTGTAGGCAGAGTTGAAACACCTTATCCTGACTTCTCATTTCTCGCATAAGCACTGTCTTACAGATCTAAGAGTCCACGAAGATTGTGTGAAATCAGACTCCCTAATATTTCTGAATTCTCCAAGCTGCATTTACTCTTTACTTTGGGAGGTTTGGAAATGGGAAGGGAAGGGACTTATAGAGGACCCAGAAAGGCCAGGAGAAGAGACTACGTCCCAGAGCTCTAAGCTCTGCCAATTAGTGATTCATTAGGGGTAACAAGCTACCCTTTGTCAAAGTCAACACTTGTTAAGGATTTAGCCTCCTTATTCTTGCCAAAGTGTGAATCCCTTTAGTCACAATATCTCCTGTCACTTAGTTGAGGATCCATGACTATAAGTCTAGGGGCGACTTGAAAAGAAAGCTACAAGATACTCAAAGAAGCCCAGGGAAGTGGACTTGACCTTTGGTGGCTTCCCATATGGACAGAATGAAACCAGGTGTTTCTCAACAGATGAGTAGATAAAGAGAATGTGGTATATACACACAACAGGATTCTACTGGATCATAAAGAAAAATAAAATTATGTCCTTTTCAGGAAAGGGAATAGAACTAAAGAATATTATGATGAGTGAAATTAACCAGTTTCAGAAAGTCAAGGGTCATATGTTTTTACTCATATGTGGAAGCTGGAACTGAAATAAAAAACAGTTAAATGAAGAGAGAGACCAGTAAAGTAGGGTAGTGGGAAGGGATTGAGAAAGGGAGGTTGGGAGGAGAAAAAGGAGGATTGAGGAAGGAAGCAGTCCAAATAATGCCATGTCTCTATATGAAGCCATCACTACCAATCTCACTAACAAGTACGGGGAGGAAGAAGTGGGGATCCGGGTGGGATATGGAAAGAAATACACTAAATGTGTGCATCTCTGTATTGCTTTGGAACACACTATGATATATAACCACCAATAAAGATGCATACACATTTCTTAAAAGTAAAACTATTCACTCACAGCTGGGTGTGGTGGCGCACGCTTGTAATCCCAGCATTTGGGAGGCTGAGACCGGAGGATCTCAGTTCATACACAGCCTCAGCTACTTAGTGAGGCCCTTCACAACTCAGTGAGACCCTGTTTCAAAATAAAAAAATAAAAATTGGGCTGAGGGTGTAGCTCGGAGGTAGAATGCCCCTGGGTTCCATCCCCAGTACCACAAAAAAAAAAAAAAAGAAAAAAAGAAAAAGAAAAAGAAAAAAATAAATCACTTACTAGAGCAAAAGCATAAACAAGCAAACAACAGCAAGAAAAAAAATGGGAAATTCTGAAAAACCAATTTTCTCACCCCAGATGGGCAATAATTTGTTGTACATCCTCAAGTGATCAGGCTGCTTCTCTGTCTAATGGTCTCCATGACTTGTCTTTGACTTCCTTTCTGCTATGATGCTATTGACATGTGCTGGGTAATTTCCCCACTTGCCAGCTGCCAGGAGTTGGTGAAGAGCAAGGCCTGGCCAGGCGCTGGCATCCTTACCATCTGCTTGGCACGTGGGAGGCACGCAGGGCTTGTTGGATCTAGCTGAATTGTTTCATTGGCTACACGAGGTTCCAACTGCGTGCCCCACTGTTTCTCCCTCCTGCTAGACTAGACTGCAAACACCTTGAGGAAAGCTTGATAATTTCTGCATCCGCCCTGCCAAGCACAACTCTTGGCATATTCTCAGCGTTTGAGAAATACTCGTTAAAGGAATTAATCGAAGCAATAGCCAGACTATGGGTGCCTAAATTAAGGTATTTAAATTCATTTACAGCTCCATTGCAGAGTTCCCACACTGTTGAACAAGGCAAAGAGGGAAGAGGAGAGAAAGATGAGCAAGTGAAACTCTGACCACTAATTAATGTGACAATAGTTGCTCTCATTCAGAGACCTGTTAGGACATCCCATTCAAGATAGGGTTTGAAGGGAAAGTCAGGAAATCTGCAAGGTAAGAAAGAATAAACAGATCCAACAAAAATCCAGAGGGAGGGAGAGAGAGGAAGAGAGAGAGGAAGAGAGAGAGGGGGGAGGGGGGGGAAGGGAGAGGGAGAGGGAGAGGGAGAGAGAGAGAGAGAGAGAGAGAGAGAGAGAGAGAGATCTCAGAAGCCAGAAGAATGAAGAATAAAATGAGTAGATAGTCAGCATACACTTAGAAAAATAAAAGCCAAACCCCAGCCAGGTGTGGTGGTGCACACTTGTAATCCCAGCAATCGGGAAGCTGAGACTGGAGGATCCCGGTTCGCGGACAGCCTCAGCTACTTAGTGAGGCCCTCTGCAACTCAGTGAGACCCAATTTCAAAATAAAGAATAAAAAATAGGGCAGGGGGTGTAGCTTGGAGGTTGAATGCCCCTGGGTTCCATCCCCAGACCCACAAAAAAGAAAAAAAAAATCCCCAATTGATTTTTTAAACAGCCCAAAAAAGTTTGTTTTTTAAAATAAATAAGGAGGTGGCTATAGTTTTTGTAGACTTGTTATCCTACATGGAATAAAGTTAATATATAGAAATGTTTGTACTACAGTACATAAAACAGCTATACTGTAGCACTTATAAGACCAACCAGCTAGTATTTTTAAAGATTATGAGGAAATTCTGGGCTGAACTGCAATACAAAATTTTATGAAATCCTATGTTATACATAAGAAAAATAGGTAATGTATTTTTCCCTTCCATCTACCCATTTTGCATTTATTTTTGTATATATTCTATTTATTAAAAGACCATTTTTATAAAGCCAGGCATGGTGGTACACACTTGTAATTCCAGCATTTGGGAGGCTGAGACAAGAGGATCGCAGTTTGTAGACAGCCTCAGCTACTTAATGAGGCCCTTTGCAACTCAGTGAAACCCTGTTCCAAAAAATAAAGAATAAAAAATAGGGCTGGGATTATGGCTTCCGGGTAGAAAGCCCCTGGCTTCCATTCCCAGTACTGAAAAAAAAGGGAGACCATTATTAAATATTTTTTAATGAAAGCCTATTCTAGAAGACATGTTTACATTTTAGATAGTATTTAGAAATATTTCACACATTAAATTAATAGATTCTTCAGCTATAGGCTGGGAATCAGGAAGCTTGACCCTTATTAACTGTGTGGCTTTAGTCAGGAGTCAACTCTGCAGCCTGTAGTATATCATGTAAAGAATAAAGCTTCTAATAAATACCATGAGGATGTTATTTATTTTACAAGGCCATGTTAACTGATTACATTTAAAAAACAAAACACAAAATTGCATATATAATACATAGTTGGTATAATGCAGTGCCAACTATATAAAAAAGCGTGCTTGATGTGCCCAAAAGAAATAAACAGTCACACTAACAGTGACTATCTCTGTTACCTGGGATCACTGCTGATTGTTATAAAAAGATTCTACTTTAAGTGATTTTGAATTTTCCATATTGGATATTATTACTTCTACACACACACACACACACACACACACACACACACACACACGGTACCACATATTTCATTTCCCTCAAAGAAGAGAGGCAGCTATTTTGGGGTCCTCTCTGAATCCCAGATGTGAGAGTCTAACATATGTGGTACTCTGCTGCTAATAGTATTTGGACAAGCTGGGTAAGAGGTAGACAGGAAGATAGGGCCACCTTTGGGTTTGCTGTCATCCTCGGCAATGGTAACATATCCTGTGTTCTTTTCTGAGTCCAGACGCTCCACCATTAAATAGCAGTCAAGAATAATCTTGTTAGGTTGGAGATACAGCTCAGTGGTAGAGTACTTGCCTAGCATGAGCAAGGAAGGCCCTGGGTTCAGCCTGCAGTACTGCAAAAAAAAAAAAAAAAAAGAATAGAATGTAACCTGGTCATCCCCCATGAAAAGCAAATTTGAATCATAGACCATCCCAGGTAGCCTATGTAGCACAACAAAGAGCTTCAGTGGTTACTACCAGCTCATGTCCTGGTCAGAATCACAGCTTTGCATTTCCTTTGTGATTATTTTAAGATTCATTGTCTCTTTTGTTCCATGTTAAAGACCTAGAGATTAGGTAGTCCTTTTGTTTTTTCTGTACCACTGGATATGAAACCCTGAGGCAGTCAGGCCTCAGGTTCCTACAGTGTTGAGTGTTTTCCTTCCTTCTCTCCTTCCTTCCCTCCTCCTCCTCCTTTTCTTCCTCCTCCTCCTCCTCCTCCTCCTCCTCCTCCTCCTCCTCCTCCTCCTCCTCTTTGTCTGCTGGGGATGGAAGCTGTCTCAGTCAGTATTCTCACTGATATAATCTGAGCAACTGATCACACAATTTAGGGGAAGGAAAAGTGATTTGTTCACATGTTTTTGGAGATCTCAGAGTTCAGTTCATGTTAGGTCGGGGTGTGAACTGGAGCTCAGCTCATGGCCTCAGGGAGCAGAGAGAAAGGGAGAGAGAGCACAAGGGCTCTGCTCCTTGTGTCATGGAGGCCCGAAGCAAGAAAGAGTGGCAAGGGGATCAAGGACCATGCAGAATTTCATGGCTACACTCCAGGGCCCTGCCTTCTCCAGCTGCACCCTACCTGCCTAGGTTACCACCCACCTGAATCTATTAGGATGGATCTATCTGCTGATTTGATCACAGCCCTCATGACTGAACTCTACCAACCTTGAGCTCTTTGGGGGACATTCTATATTTGACCATAACAGAACCCAAGCTACACCTCCAGCCCATTTTTATTTTGTGGTGCTGAGGATGGAATCCAGGGCATTCTACCTCTGAGCTACACCCCAACACTATTTTTATTTTTTATTGAAACAGTATCACTGAGTTTCAAAAGGCGTACTAAGGAGCTGAGGATGTCTGCAAACCCCAATCCTCCTCTCTCAGCCTCCCAGGTGCTGGGATTACAAGTGTTTGCCACCACACCCAGCTACCTCAGCCCTTTTTAACATTTTTTTTTTTTTTTTTTTTTTAATTTTGAAGCAGGTTCTTGCTAAGTTGCTGAGGCTGGCCTTGTAGCTGTGATCATCCTGTTTCAGCCTCCCAAGTATGTTGAGTATTCTTTCTCTGAGCATTCCTCACTTCCCTGTGGACTCTGTAGACATGTGGTCTCCTCTGTCTTTGTCTACCCTGTTTAACATGCAATTGTCCCTCTCCATTGTTTCTCCCTGCTTTATTTTACTTCAAAGTGCTTATTTCTGAAATTACCTCCTATGTTTATCTTTTTATTTATTTTTTACTTGTATATGGCATGTGTAACTCTAGGAGGATGTAAACCCTTTCAAGGAAATGACTTTCCTGTTTTAATATCTGTAACCACAGAACTAAAATGAGACTTAGCAGTGATCGATGCCCACTAACCACTTATAAACAAACAGAGTCATCACATGAAAGTGTTTTTCTGTATGGAAAAAAATAAAGATGGAAAAATAGGAAAACACAATGAAAGAAAAAAGGAAGAAAGGGGGAAATAAAGAATCATATTCCAGCCAGGCATGGTGGTGCACACTTGTAATCCCATACTTGGGAGACTGAGACCAGAGGATCCGAGTTCACAGCCAGCCTCAGCTACTTAGTGAGGCCCTCCACAACTTAGTGAGACCCTGTTTCAAAATAAAAAGAATACAAAAATAGGGCTAAAAGTGTAGTTTAGAGATAGAATGCTCCTGGGTTCAATCGCCAGTACTGAAAAAAAAAATCATATTCCTAGAAATATCAAACAGCTTCTCCTTGCCTTGAATTTAGGGCACAGTTAAGCATATATAAGGGCTCCTTGTCCTCACTGTCTTTAAGGGGAAAAAAAGGAAGATGAATGGTTTGAAGAATCAGAAGACTGTCATCAAAAGACTGCTTAAGAGCCGGGCATGGTGGCACACGCTTGTAATCTCTACGCTTGTAGTTTGGGAGGCTGAGAAAAGAGGATCGTGGCCAACCCCAGCTACTTAGTGAGGTCCTTTGTAACTCAGTGAGACCCTGCTTCAAAGTAAAAAATAAAACCTAGGGCTGGGGGTGTAGCTCGGAGGTAAAATGCTCCTGGGTTCCAGCCCCAGTACAAAAAAAAAAAAAAAAAGACCACTGAGGACCAAGTCCCTTATGGGATGCTCAACTTTTAATTCTGAAATACATATGTTTTCTGTTTGTCTGTTGCCAGAGATCCCCAAAGAGTTATAATGAAAATCTAGTTTGAACTTCAATGTAAAATATCTTGAGAAACACATACTGGAATTAATCTTTTATTTTAATTTAATTTTATTTATTTTATTTTATTTATTTATTTATTTTTTGGTGGTACTGGGATTCCCGGAAGCCCTTCTACCTCTGGGATATACTCCCACGGGCTACACTACCAGACCTATTTTTTAACTTTTTTATGTGGAAACAGGGTCTCTTAAGCCAGCGAGGCTGGCTCTGAACCAACGCGATCCTCTTGTCTCTGCCTCCCAAGCACGGGGATTACAAGTGTGAGCCACCACGCCCAGCTATTTTAATTTTATAAATAGCTTAAAGATAAATATACTAATTACATAATATTTTCACATTTGTGTGATTTATACAATTAGCAGTATATATTGTATATATCATGTTACAGTATATATACATAAAATATACCTAATAGATACTAGGATACATGTTGTTTGTATTTAATAATGGGAATCATTTAAAGAACTTATTTTGCATATGAAACATAAAAAGATCGTCGAAGATAAATTTATGTAATCCTATCATGTACATTTGTTCTTATGGTCGAATAAGTTTAAATTCAGGCTATAGAAGAGGTTATCTTCTCACCCCTACTGTTAAACACACAGCAATATACAATATACATTTAAGGCATCTGTTTAGAATTGTTTCTTTACATAGGAATGTTTGCAACGTTTCTTTGCTTTCTAGATGTTCCTTTCTCTTTCTCTCTTTCTCTCTTTTTGGTACTGGAAATTGAACCCGGGATATTCTACCTATGAGCTATATCCCCAGTCCACCTTTTTTTAAAATTTCAAACAAGGTCTTTTTAAGTTGCTAAGGGCCTTGCTCAATTGCTGAGGCTGGCCTCAAACCTGGATCCACCTGTCTCAGCCTCCCATATACGGGGATTACAAGCATTCACCATCATGCCCGGCTAGAAGCTCCTTCTCTTTAACCGTCTAATATAATCTACTGTAGCAAACTATTATAATGTCTAAAAGCATGGCAATAAAGCAAGGGGTCCTAGATTTCATCCCAGTTCTGACGCTATCTTGCAATCCATTACTTCTACAGCAGCATTGCTGGATCAGTAATTCAAAACCTTTCCACATTTCCATTTGTAAAAAGTATCCTTTTTGTGATATTTTTCACTAGATGGTTTGGGAGAAGGAGACAGAAAAGTAGATTACATTTTGGAAGCAGTGAGAGCTTATCGAGCTGTAAATGTGGTAAGAAAGACCACCAGACAAGAAAGACGTACTTCACCCACATTCACATCCTTAGATGAGTGCTTTGAAGACTTCCATTAGACTGGAAAAAGATTAATGCTACCATTTTCTTTATCTGTATTATTGGTAAACAGGGAGTTGATGTTATCTGTAAAAACAATATCCCTTAACTATATTTCTATTGGGAGGCATTGGTATAATTAAGACTCAAATGGACTGAAATATTTCAAGAAGCTGCAGTGCACACTCTTTATCTGAAAATGTAGTTTCATTCCATCGGAAATTGTTTTCTATAATTTCCCTTTCCACCTGCAAACGACCTTTGTGTACTTATGGATGTACTTACTCAGAAGCCTGTGGTCTATAACTATACTTGATAGAGTGAGAAAAACCATAGCAGTCTCCAGGCATTGAGGAAATACCAATGGTCTTCTAAATGGGGAACTATTAACTTTTTATTACTATCATGATTTCTCAGTAATTTCCACTACTTGAAATGTGGTTAGGATGCTATGGGTGGTCAAAAGCTGGTAACATAATTTAATATTCTGATATATCATTTATGTTTGTTACAATGTTTCATAATTTTAAATGTCATTATTCATGTTATATTAGCAATGATTATAGGTTAGGATTAGCCAATGAAAATCTAGTTTTTATACCACTATTTCAGCTCATTTTTTAGTTCAAGACTGACATTGTTTTAATTTTCAGAGATATTCATTTTCTCTTTAATAAAAAATAACATTTTCCCCTCTCCCTTGATATCTGCTAGAATAGTTATTCTGTTTCTAACATTCAAGGATCTTTTTTGTAATTCTTTGTGTTCCTTTTGGTGGAGCAAAAAATTTATCTCAGTTTCAATTTCTCTTTTGTTCCCAGAAGTTCCCTCCTCCTACAGTGCTGAAATAGAAAAACAATTTCCCCTTTCGTATCATGCACAGGTTCAAAGTCCTGTCTTTTACCATGTTGATCCAAAAAGGCAAATTTTCTGACTCCTAATGAAAAAAAAAACAAAGCAAAACACAGAACACCAGAGCTTAAATTTGGAACTCTTCAAGGGTCTGACAACAATTGAAAATTAACTCCTCCAACCACTGGGATTAGCCCTTGGCAGTTCATTGGGCCTTCTGAGGACAGGGACACCAACCTGCTAGCAGACAGGAAGGTGGCCCAGGTGGCTGTGTCTCAGGCCTCTGTTGTCATGGAGAACTGGACAGGAAGGGAACTGAAGAAGCAGAGGGCAAGCCACAAAAGGTCCAGTGGGCTGAGCTGGAGACCTGGAAGTTTCCCAAAGCTCCTCCCTTCCTCCTTCCCTGCATGACTCACTTTCTAGTGTGTCCACACCCGTTCAGCCTTCCCAAGCCACTACCACCACCACCACCCAACATGTTCGCCCTCTCAGCTGTGCCCCAGGGCTTTCTACAAGTCCCAACCACTCAGTCTACTGCTCTGGCTGTGCAAACTTTCCAACTTGGTGAGAATTTTCAGAGCAAAGTTGAGACTCCTTGGATTAAGACAGCCCTTTTTTACTTAGCAGTTTCTTCCTTCTCCCAGAAGGGCGGGGAGATCCCTTATCTATGCTCCTCGTCTCTCTCCCTTTCCATTCTGGTGACTTCTGGAGACAAGAGCAAGCCTTCCTGACTCTCCTACCCCCCTCCGCCCCCCAGCGAAGGTCCCACCATCCTAGGCCAGCCAGCTACTTAGGCAGAGTTAATTGTTCATTATCACCCAACATTCTTGAGTGGAAGGAGGCTATCTTACCAATTTTCTCATCTCTGGCAAAAGGAGACTGTCAAATGCTTATCAAGAGGAAAAGAAGACTCCTTAGTAGTTGGCAGATGAAAAGAACCCATCCTGGATCTCTGGAAGACTCTCCCTTTTACTTGGTTTCAGCTGTGTGGGGACTCTGGTGCTTTTTAATGATTAACACTGCGAAGCTGTTAATTCCCTCATTTCTTTATTCTGGAAGGGATCAGCACACAGTATTAACTCGGTGTTTTGCGGATTTAGCCAAGGGTCAAGAACTTAAGTCTGTTGTTCATGCCTCTGAACTTTAGTACTTTTCCTGTTTTTCTTTCTCCTGCTTAAGCAGGCCTCACCCTCTTCAGCACCACCTAACAAAGCTGTGTGTGTGTGTGTGTGTGTGTGTGTGTGTGTGTGTGTGTGGTGTACAGGGTGCCATTCCTTCCTTTTGGGCTCAGATTATGTCCACAATTAGGGACAAAAGTGTTCAGTTAGAATCATCTTTGAGCAATTTATCGAAAAGTCCTTAAATTCAGGAAATCTTGCGCTCCCATCACCAAAACGTACTTTATCACTTACAGGAAGGAGCCCAGGATTCCTTTCCATTTAAAGGGACAACAAGTCATATCTCACAACCACTCAGCAGAATTAGGATTTGCGGCTGTTTTCTCGTACTCAGACAATAATATGGTTACTTCGCCTTGGGATATTTCAGTGTTTCAGAAAAATTGGTATTTTATTTTATGAAGGAGCTTTGCTTTCTATAAATCATGTAGTGCAGAGGTAAGAATACAGGGACTTTTCCATGCCAGATGTTACTTAGGAACTAGACGGGGAAGCTGGTATGTGTCTGTGCTTGTGTGACCATCGGTTTGGCCAAGGAATTCCAAAACTGTGGAGAGCCTGTTACTGGAGAAAGAGACCCACTGCAGTCCCGCAGAGGGTTCTCCCTCCTGGAGCCCCCGGGGTTCAAACACCGAGAGTGGTGCATTGCAAGGAGCAACCCCATGTTTGGGTCTAATGGGATCCTAGTCTAATGGGACCCTAACTTTCGGCCTATAACCTTGCTGTCTCGCAAAGCCCGGCGCATGGGGCCTGTTTCAGAAAGACACTATTGGCTTGCCCAGGGAGTCCAAAAGGGGCAGGCGGTGGCGATCAGTCGGGTCCGCACCAGCTGCGGGGCTGCAATGTCGATCGTGTAAGATGGAAGATACCAACGGGAGGTGCAGGGGATGCCCGAGGCCGCCGGGCGGGCTGGGGCTGGGGCGGGCGCGCGGGGAGCGGCCCGGGGGAGCGCGCTGCGCTCGTGCGTGCGGAGCTCCCGGGTCCGCCCGGCTTCCTGGTGGGGCTGGGCGGCGGGGGAGGGGCCGCGGCAGCAGCGGAAACCGAGCCGGGCGATAAGAGGCTGCTCCGCGACATGCAACAGTCTTTCCCCTGCAGCTGAGCGAGTTGTGGCGCCCACGATGCTCCCGTGACCAGGGACGGGCAAGTGGCGTTTCCGATCGCGGCGGCACCGCGGAGTCATGACTCGCGCCAGGCCTGGGGCCCTGGGTGGACAGTCGGGCCGCCCCTGAAAATCATGGGAGAGGTAAGTTTCCCGGCGCCGCCGCTGCGCATTGTCCAGGCCGGGAGGCTGCCCGCGCCGCAGAGGCGAGGGCCAGGCGGGGTCCAGCGCGCCCCGATGGGGGGGACCCCGCTGCGGACGGCTGGCCCCGGGCGCGGGCACTGTCAGCGCGCCGCCCACAGCTGGGCATCCCGAGAGGCCGGGGAGGACGGGGGGAAGGCGAAGAAACAGGTGCGTGGAAGTGCACTCACAACTTGATGACCTTCGTGCGGGGTGGGGGCGGCCGCGCGCGGGCCCCCCATCGCCGCCACCCTCGCTCCCGCAGGCATCCCCATCCCCGGGCTGCCGTCCAGCCCGGTTTTCATCTGGGCCAAATATGTGCACGCAAAGGTTAATTCTCTGCCTGCTACCCATAAATTACGCATGACATGTTTAGCAGGGCTGCCTTATATGGACACGGGCTGAAATACAGCCCGGTTTGGTTTTTGCCAAGTTTACAGGGCGGAAGACGCCCTGCGCGCGAGAGGGCTGCTTCTGGCTGCTTTATTATTGTTTTTATTATTTATTATTATTATTATTTTCATCGTTTTGTAGTGCGTCACTCTGAAACTGTTAAGAAAAAGTAAGTATAGAGGCTCTCTGGGTGGAGCCGCTGTTGGTTGATTGAATTGCTTTCGTGAAAGGTTAGAAAGGATGAAAAGTGCTTAGTACTTGGGTTCTGGTTTTTAGACAAAAGCAGGACAAATATGTAGCCCCCCTCCACCCACTTTTTTTTTTTTTTTAACGGAGCCTGAATCTGTTATTGGTAGTAATGTATCATGTGAGAATACTTTGATTCCAGAGGCTGTAATCTGAGCAGATATATGGCGGAGCTTACGCCTTTCCTACTCCCTCGCTGGCTTGCTCAGGGCACTTTACAGTTAGAGTGTTGATACCAGAGTTAATTGTGTCCTTAAGTCTCTGGGCCCCGGGAGACTGCACCGCTGCGATTCCGAGGTGTATTTCCATGGAGTGTGTCTCCCTCCTATCAGAATTCAGTAAGAAATTCACTCTACAATAGAGAGCAAAAGAATAGCAAACTCTGCCATACTCAGGAATTTCTTAAACACATTAATACGTGGAGACAGAAGTCATATTTAATGCCTTTGGATTCGCAGGCCCCATGCAACGTGCTTTGAAATTCTACACCAGTGGACGCCGTGTTCCCCCCCTTCCGGGTTGAGCACTGTGTTTATACAAAGAGGGTATTTAGTACATAACTTAATCTATACCAGCTAAGGGTCCTCGCCACATTATCTCTCTGGGTTCCAAAGAGTGCTGGCGTTTTCGCTTTCTTGCTTTTGAGATAAAACTATCGCCTGGACAAGTTAAACTGAAAGTTCAGCCACTGTAAAATTCACTCTAAAAAATATTTGGACCAACACTTAGGATGGCTTATAGAGGTAGAGTTATAGCCAGGGACGGAAGAAGTTATTTTGTAGCCTGAGAAAGCACATTACTGTCACTTGTGGCTTTGCTTTCTTAAAGATGGTAGAAAAAAACTACAGCTCCTGAAACTACGGTGTTCGAATTTCATCCGTTTTGTGTATTTGCTTGGGGTTTACATTTTTTTTTTTATTTTATCACTGTTTGGTTAGTTAGGCTTTCTTTCAAAATGTAGACATAATTTTTCGTTTTCTTTGTTCAATGCGGGGGAGGGGGTTTCCTCACTGAAGACTACAAAAGTTGTCTTTTGTGTTCCAGAGAACAGGTTAGGTCAGCACCAGAGAACCTGTTCATCCATCTATAATTATAAGCACTTAAGACATAACAATCAGGTTATATTATTGCAAAGAGTCTCAGAAAAACCTCACATGTACCTTGTTTATTTTTTTTTCATATAACTAAGAACCAGTTTGTGTGTAGATGGACATCGAGTGTAGTAATACTCTATGCAGTAGTCTCAGAGAAACGGAAGTGTGACATGATTTGAAATATTATTACTGCTCTTTATACTTATGTATCTGAAACTAACTTGGACTCCAAGTTGAATTGGTTACATTCCCCCCCCCCCCCCAACATTCTCTTCTTCCTCTGGGCACAGAATTCCTATGAAATGAAACACTGGGTTCTGTTCCAGAATAAGAAGAAATTATCCCAAAGTTTCTTTTTTTGTGTGTGTGTGGGGGAGAAAGGAGTGAAATAATATTTCTCATTGAGGAAGAGTATGTTACTTCAATATGTAAAAATTTCTATCCACAAGTTAGTGAGACTTTGTTTCAAATTAAAAAAAAAAAAGAATGATAGGGATTGGGGTGTAGGTCAGAGATAGAATGCTCCTGAGTTGAATTCCCAGTACTGCAAAATAAATAATAAACAAATAAATAAATTTTTACCTTCATTGTAAGTAAATAAACAAACAAAAATGCCTTCTTTGCATTTGCCGGTGTGACCCTAGGTTAGGCCTCTATTTGGTATATCTGTTCATGGAAACAGCCTTGCTGTACCTTTCTGGTGTTCTGCCTGGTGATGGAAGGTACATAAGATTAGAGACCACTTAGATCCTGCTTGGAATAAGTTGAGAAGAAGAGGTAATTGAAATTTTTATGCCGTAAGAAAATGACAGTAGGTGGGCTGTGGATATGAGAATCAGGAGAGCAGAGGAACGGAGTAAAATGTGTTCACTAATTGATTGGCTCAGGATAAAACCCCAACTGACCTTCCATGATCAGAGAGTGTGTTACCCAGGAAGATGTTCAAGTGTTTGGCCTTGTGGGCCAAACAACTTCATATTTTTGGAAATCTACTGAGGACTTGAAATTTGGCTGTATCAGTTTGAAATTTCTTATAAGTATAAAATCCATACTGGCTTGTGAAAACTTTGTACAAAGGAATGAATATAAAACATCTGGTTAATGCTTTTATATTGATTGTATATTGCAATGATAATATTTTGGCTATTGGGTGCAATAGAAGATCTGTTAGATTAATTTCACCTGTTTTTTAAACTGGAAAACTTAATATAATAAATATGGCTTACATTATACTGTATTGGAAAGTGCCATTCTAGAATAAATTGGGAAAACAGTAAGTTGGGAGAAGAAGAGTTTTCTGGTGAAAACTATAAGATTGGCTTTTATTTTTACAAGATAAAGAAGTTTATTATACATATAAAAATGCCTTGTTTTTCTTACCCATTGTGACCAAAATTTGAGAAAAAATACCACCTTACATCTATTTTTATTTTCTCAAAACTAGTACTTAGTTTAGAGATATAATGATGAGGTAGAAATAACAGAGAAAAGGCTTATAATTAGGAGGATGAGTCTTAACACCTCTTAAAGGCCAGAATAGAGTATGATTGCTACTTAGGAACGTTTTAGCGACACCATAGTTATTATTGTCCTGAAGTTACCAAACATAAGCAAGTCACTAAAATTTATTTTAAAATACAGTTTTCAGTAAACATCACTTATCTTCAAATGCCTAATATGTATTTTCCTTGGCTATGACTTTCCTTCCTTAGAAAATAAAATCACCAAACACATACAAACAAGCTTCTTACCCAATGTTAATAAAAGATTCACAGGAATGAAAGATTTTCACCTGCAGGGATTAAGGCATTATTTTGAAGGTTAGGAAAGATAGTAAAAAATAAAAAGTGTTTCCACGGCAATGTTATGAGCTTTGCAGGATTTCTCTATGCAGAGCCATCTTTATAATTTGCACACATTCTTGAGAAAGCACCTGACTGGTAAACAAAGCATGATAACATAGGTCCTGGAAACATTCGATGCAGGTATTTTCATGGCTAAAGTGCATTTTGCCTTGTGCAGTGAGTGTGAAGCCTATGTGTATATATAATATATATATATATAATTTCTTTTC
This sequence comes from Muscardinus avellanarius, assembly GCF_963383645.1. Taxonomy (NCBI): domain Eukaryota; kingdom Metazoa; phylum Chordata; class Mammalia; order Rodentia; family Gliridae; genus Muscardinus; species Muscardinus avellanarius. Next base: position 117,481,829 of record NC_137790.1, read on the forward strand.
TCACCATATAAAGTATGCTTTCTGTTATTGTCTTGAAAGATGAATGCAGTGAACCTTGAGCATTTTGAAGGAAGGGGGACAGATTTCTTCTAGAACCTCAGGAAGACTTGACAGGCATGCTGGGGGCATCTTGAATCTGCCTCCCACTACTCCAGGCATAGCTCCCATGAGTGTCAACTGCACTGGGAAGGATAAGGGAGGGGTTATTCCCATCAACTATGTATATCGTTTCTGATGAGTCATGGAGCACATTCGCTAATGGTAGGAGCATTATTGATTGAAAAGCAGAGGACTAAAGAAAAGCTCTTGACATACGGCACTAAACTCTAGTCTGTAGACACAGTTTACTTTTAAATATGGGGGGAATTGGCTGTGATACAGTTTTTATGTTAAAAATGTATGTTTTTGTAAGCATTCTAGCTATATTATTAATTAGCTTTTAAAACACAAATCCAGTCCCTATCTTTCAGATAATTTTTTATGTTTTTATAGAGGTATCTTGTCAAATCTAAGACATCCATAAAAACAAGGAATCTCTGAATTATGTTAGAGTAGTAGGCATGAATTGGGCACTTGTTGCACTTTTTTGGAATTTTACTCTGTTTCATTGACTAGTCTTTATTAAAATAGTACAAGATAGATAAATTCCATGACTACATATAGCCATATTTGGATGGAGTAGAGAATTACTTTTCCACTAAGATCACTTATTTTCAGAAAGGTGAAGACGTTTCGGAAATGGTCTCATGGTTCAGGTAGTATATCTGCTCCCAAGAAAAACTTTCACATGTTTTGGCATTGTTTTAAGAATTGACAGTATCTTTTTTTATGCTTAAAATAATAGGTACATGTGCTTCTGTTAAGGCTGATAAAGCTATACATACTTGGGTTAAGTGTGGAGACAACTTATATGTGATGAATGCAGTGAACCTTGAGCATTCGTGTGTGTGGCAACCAGGGTTTGAACCCAGGGGCATTCTATCTGTGAGCTCCACCCACAGCCTTATTTTATTCTTTATTTTTGAAGCAAGATCTCACTAAGTTGTGGTGTGGAGGGCTTCACTAAAGTAGCTGAGGATGGCCTTGAACCTATGATCCTCCTGTCTCAGCCTCCTAAGTACTGGGATTACAAGTGTATGCAACTATGCCTGATGAAGATAGAATTTTTGCTAAAACCATTTCAATTTACTCAAGTTCTCTCATACTAAAAGCATTATTTAAAATATTCTAAATATGAAATCCGAAGGCCATTACTAATATCCGTACAGATATCTACTCTATTTTAGTCCTTCTTTTGTAGATAAAGGAAGAGGTTTCTTCCTTCAAAGATTCTTTTAAAAATTTGTGTTTCACACTGGCTATTTCTCTACATTTTTATTTTTTAAACATTTTGTGTATGGCAGAGAGAATTTAACCCGGCGGCATTCTATCTTCAAACTGCACCTCCAGCCCTATTTTATTTTTTAAACAGGATCTTGCTAAGTTAGCCTCTGCTGGCCTTGAACTTGTGATCCTCCTATCTCATTCTCCTTAGTACTGGGATTACAGGTTTGAGCCACTACATTCAGCTTTTATTTTTAAAACTTTGGAAGCTCTGATCTAAGAAGGAACTTGTTTTAAAGAGCTAACAGATTCTAGGATCACAAGGCTGAATTGAATCCTGTGAAATGAACGTTATAAGGCTAATTTGAGATAATAGTTGATCTCTAGGTTAAGTGTATTTTGTGACAGAATGCCGCACTATGCTCCTGGTAATGTTCCTAATTTAATCCACATATACTTTGTCGTGACAAAAAAGGCAGTCTGCTGAAAGAAATAAGAACTTTAAAAATAACTGAGAAATGGCATTTATTTTCTAGGTAAAGGCTAGGTAACATAGTATAGAAGTTCCCATAAGGAAAAGACAGATCTTAATGTCACTCTGAACCACATACATGTAATGAAAGAAACAGGTTAGGATAAGCAAATAAATAAACTGATTATCCTCTATTTTCAACTTTACCAAATAATATTCTATTAAAGCCAAATTATTTACACCTATTCAGTAATGTTTCTGTATTTCCCATGTATTTGTAGGTAACACCCAGACACAGAATTTTCATACATGTTCATTAATTTAGTTCTTTTATGTAACAGAAGTATATTGTTTTTCAAGTGACTCATACTATTATTGAAGTTCGTAATTAACATTAGTGAATACCATAAAATATGAACATTAGCAACCACTGAATAGTTATATAAATATATTAGAAAACTAAAGTAGGTAATAGAAATAAACAAGGGACGTAAAGAATTTGCACCAAAGAAAGCTACATTGAAAGTAAACTATAATTACTTTTAGGTTACAATGATAACTGTAATATATGCCAGAGATCAGTGGAAATAATACTAAAACATATCAAAAAAGCAGTTATTTTATTTTGTAAAAAGAAACACAAAAGGTCCGTGGGCAGCAAAGAGAAATATATGAGCAAGGAGATATTAATCAGAAACAGCCACAGTATCCAAATTATCATGACTCAGAATAAAAAAAATAATCCATCCAAACACCAGAAAGTATAACTGATGGTTTTGGACAGAGGTAGAAGTATCATAATTATGAATACAATTTTGTGGGTTTTCAAAAAATATCCATAATATTTTTAAGAAGCCAGCCTGTGAAAGGTATTGTAACACTGACTATAGTTTCAGTATTTAAAATATCTGCATACTGACATCTGTCTACGACAATTGTGAATCAACAGACTCTCCAGAAAATTATTTTAAAAAGTGTGGTAAACTGTTCTGTATGCAGCAGAAGTGTAAGGAAACATGAACAGAGGAAAGGCATTTATAATTTAATAGTCAATGTGCATCATGTAGTCGCTGAAGAGCAAAAAAGTGTGGTAACAGTTCCTCTTCATTTTGGAAATATTATCCAAGACATTTTCTGAACTTGACATAGTATTAGAACCTATAGACTATTCAGTTGATTATGTCCCCAAACTGATCATTTATCTATGTATCAGGATTGTTGATAGTAAAAACATACTCTCATTTTATCTGTTTCTGGGTTGTATATTACAAGAAAAGATAACCTGTGGGGTCACATTAGAGCACCCCACGTGGATGGGTGGAATCCTCTTATTCTAGAAAGCTAGTCTTTCTCCAAGAGTAAGATACTTTTACCATAGTAGGCTAGTCCAGAGAGGTGACAGGTGTGAAGAACAGGATGGGGTGGGGCTTGCTGCAAAGGAGGGTGTATAGCAGGGAGAAGCTCTGAGCCCTGGCTGGACTTGCAACTCAGTATCCCCTACCAAATGCCTCTTCCACCATATTTGTGTTTGGTAAGTTTTATTTTCAAAAAGCTGGCTTATGACGAGATACACTCCACCGAGCATGGTGGCGCACGCTTGTAATCCCCACGCTTGCGCAGGTTTGAAGCCAGCCTTGCTGGCTTAAGAGACCCTGTTTCCAAATAAATATATAAACATAGGTCTGGGAGTGTATCCCGGAGGTAGAAGGGCTTTCAGGAACCCCAGTACCACCAACCAACCAAACAAATAAACAAAAAAAACCACAAAACAACAACAAAAAAAGATACACTTTATGCACATTGAGTTTGTTTGGAAAGCCCAGTGTTTATGGCCCTGCAGGTGAAATAACCAGGCAGTGCAGACTCCGTGGAAACATGGCACATTGTGAAATGTAGGACACCTTCCTAAATGTAAGAGGTGATGCTCCTATATTCATTATTTTATCCTTACATATTTATTGCACTTTTGTCTATTTCTTCAAAGGAACAATAGATTTTAGAGTGAAGAAAACCATGACTTCTTTCCACACTTTAGTTTCCACATCTGTGAAATTATAAACATATAAAGTAATAATTATTAAGATAATAGAAGTGGTCATTTGCTGTACATTTTTTTTTGCAAAGTATCATTTAGTATTTTCTAGAGCTATAAAAGAGGACTTATGATCTTTGTCTTAAAGATCAATCAGCATGATTGAGACTTAGTCCATTGTTCATATGCAGAAATAGGAAGCTTGATTTTTTTTTCTTTATTTCCATTTCCAAGTTTGTTCCCTCAGTTTTTTGGTCTTGCCTTCTATGGTATATAAAAAATAGTGATGAGAATAATAGCTGTAATAATGATTACTAATATTTTTCAGCATTTCTATGTGTCAGGTTAAGGTTCATGATTAATTCATGTGCTCCTCAGGACAGCTTTATAAAATGAGCCCTAATAATAGCCTGGTTCCATAGGTAGGCATAGACACATCAAGTTATTGAAGTGTTAAGGAGCACAACAAGGAACTTAATTGAAGTGGTCCAGTTTTAGATCCTATTTTCCTATGTACACGCAGATGTAAAAAAAAAAAAATGTGTGTTGGGTGCTAATAGGAAATGGAGACTAAAAACATTTGAAATGCTTTAAAAGAGGCATACTTTTTGTACCATTTGAGGAAACTTTAAAATGATAGTTAAAAAATATGATAAAGTAGAGAGAAACATTAACAGTGTGGAAATAGATGAGAAATCTAGTGGGAAGGAGATTGGTATTGCACTGTAGACATCTTTGGGCAGTATCAGTGAATTCAGCAACAGTGGCCAATGCCAGGAGATGTGGGTCAGGGAGGGGACCTTCCAGGAGTTGTGCTGTAATGCTGCTTAACAGGGGGAGGATAGGACAGGTGTGTCATGAAGCAGAGATTTTGGTTGGGCAGAGAGAAATGAAGTACAGGGAGCAGGAAGAGGGAGGACGTGGGTGTTGGGGAAATGGGACAGGCTTGGCATCCATCCGTAGGAAATGGCAGCTGACTTGACAGAGGCAGTTAAAGCTTTGGGAGCCGGTCTTTAGGATTTGAAACATGTAGTAACAATTTTTAAAACTTAAAAAAACCTTTTTATTAATCAAAATTCCTAATTTGAAACTGTCGTCCCTGATCAGCATGTCATCAGTGTGCTATTTGTGAACTCTCTCCGAATAAAGAATTATATTTTAAAATATCACTAAAACACAAAATGGTATCTTACTAGGAATTCTAACTTTATTAAATAGAAGATACCCATTAAGTTGTTAAAACATTTAATGGCTGTGCACACACTTCTGTTTTTATTGCAGTGTGTGTGTGTGTGTGTGTGTGTGTGTGTGTGTGTGTGTTGCTAGTGGTTGAATCCTGGGACAACTCGCTAAGTTGCTGAGAGCCACACTACATTGCTGAGGCTGGCTTTGAACCCACTGTCCTACTGTTTCAGTCTCCCAAGTACTGGGATTACAGGCATATGTCATCATTTCCAGAGCCACAGACTTTTAAAGTACAAGATCGGATGAGCTATAGAATTCTTTATCCCAAATTCCTTATCCCAAACTGGTAATTTCAAAGTAAACACGATTTCATCTTTGTGGGTATATTGCTGAAAGGTATCTCAATACCAGGCAGGCAGTTCTCGTCCCTTATTGAATGCACACAGAGTGTCTGTGTGACCTGTCCTCACTGGTAAACAAGGTGGCAGTTAGAGACATGATAAAATGAGTTTGCAATGTGCTCTATGTGGCTGACATTTATACAGGTCAGACCTTGCTATTTTAGGGAAGGTATCACTATATCTGTGGTATTCTTTTTCCTGGAAATAAAAATCCTGAATAATCAGTCACTTTTAGAAACAGAAAAATTCATGTATGAGAATAAATAACCAGTTGCCTTTCTTTAATGGCTCTGGGGATAGTTATGTTTCAGATAGAGTAGAATGTGTTATCGGAGGCCTTTTACTTAAGATTCTTACATTTTTCTTACAGATAAATGGCTTAATATACTTTAAGCAGAAATGTCAGAGCAATGATGGATTATGTTGTATTTAATACATATACAGAGAAATTCCCATGAAATCAAGACCTTTTCTCAAGAGAAAGTCTTATTTATAAATATTACCACTTATTTATTTAGAGTCTCTGTGTTCATAAAAAATAATACAAGAGTTACTCTATTCATATGTCCTTTAATATAGCACAATTATATAGAGATAGAGAATAATGTTTCAGTATTTCATTTTGCCATTTTTATGTGTTGTTAGTTTTATGCAAAAGCTGCACTTAGTACTTAGTGCATGCCTTTTTCCATTATTAGACTATTTTTTCTTGTCTTGCTTTTTTTCCTGGTCTTGTGCCATGGATTGAAAATCTGTTTTGCTGTATCATTAATATAATACTTAGAAAATTTTCATTTGAAAATAAGATCGTGTATACAGAGTTACAATTGGATAAAAGGAAGAGGAATAATTTATAGTACAGTGGGGGTAATTATGGTTGACAACAATTAATTGTGTATTTCAAAATAGGTTTTAGAGAGGATTTTGAATGTTCCCAACACAAAGAAATGATAAATACTTGAGGTTGGAGAGATGGCAATTATTTTGAGCTGATCATTACATATCATATATATGTACTGAAATATTACACAGTACCCATAAAAATGTACATTATACCATTTAAAAATAAATATAGATTAAGCAAAAATAAATAAATTTCTATACTTTATTAATTACCCAGCCTGAGGTATTTTCTTTTGGTATCCCTGAACAGATTAAAATATTCAGGTTCATTCACAGGATACAACACTGTAAATTTCTCTGAGGACTCTATTAAACCCCTGGAATACATCTCCAAATACAATATCTATTTCTAGAATTGCTTTTTACCTAAAATTAGAAGACCCCCAAAAAATATAAATAAAAGTAAGATCAAGCAATATTAGGATTAAAAATTCTTCTTGAGCCTGGTGTGGTGGCACATGCTTGTAATCCTAGTATTTGGGAGGAGGCTGAGACAGGAGGATGACCGTTCACTGACAGCCTCAGCTACTACTTAGTGAGACCCTTTGCAACTCAGTGAGACTCTGTTTCAAAATAAAGAATAAAATATAGGGCTGGGGATGTAGCTCAGAGGTGGAAACCTTGGGTTCCATCCCCAGTTCCACAAAAGAAAAAAAAAAAGAAATTCTTTTTTACTTTTTCTGTTATTTCATTATTGGGCTAATTTGAACCAAACAAATTTACTCCAAATAATTTGAGCCATGATTTGAATTCCATTGCTGAAAAATCAGGGAAAGCTGCCTTGTCGATTTAGTGGTGCGCAGATGAGGTATTTGGTTTTGAATACCTCACTGTAAAGTCTTCAAGAGAGCAAATATGAAGAGCAGGGACTTCAAGAAGATCTTTGACCCAGGTCTAGACTCTCACTGGGGCATGGCAGGACCTTCCCAAGAAAATAATTGTAAAAGTGAAGAATGGGAATTGAGACTTTTGAAAGCTAGGTTCTTCAAGTAGAGCTCTGTGTAATGATTTCTGGGGGACAATATTTGCTGAACATTGCTTAGGGGAAATGACTAGCAGACAAATGTATTTTTGAGGACTGGGATTTAAAAAGCGCATGTTGCATTGGAAGCATTTCATTTAGGAAAAAGAGGTCATGTCTACTTCTCGGTAATGGATTAAAGTTTACTAAGTGCTGAGGGTTTTTTTTTTTTTTTCTCCTTTAAAAAGTTACTTTATCATGTCCACAATGAAGCCATAGGAGAATCGAGTTATCCTCGAGGTTCAGCTACATAATCAATTAACAAACATATTCTGAGCACCTATTAGAGTCAAAAGATTGTAATAGGTCAGGAGAGGAGGATCCAGAGTAGAATTGTGTAGTTTCCAGCTAATTGAGTTGGGGGGAAAGACATGAAAAGTTAACAATGCCTGGCACTATACAATTGAGTACCAGAGGAGGAAGCTCAAAGAAGGAAAGGAAATTCAAAGAAGGAAGTCTTTGTGGTGCTGAATGGCTGGGGCCTGCTGTGTGGAGGAGGTGGCTCCTGATAATAGGGCTGGAGATTAAGCAAGCTTTTCAGCATGTGGAGGGAGATCTCAAGAACAGGGCTGGCAGGGAAGCCAGCTGTCAAGTTGAGCATCTTCTGTATGGGGGTATTGCCAGCCTAAGTTCTATTCAAAAAGGGTTGAGTGAGTATGAGCATCCCAGCAATGGTGAGGAAGAGTCCTAGACCTGTGAAGCAGAAATCACTGTCCTCTCGGTAATGAGCAGGACCCAGAGACTCAGAGAATTTTATCTCCTTGCCTAGATTCCCATAGTGAGCAGCCAGGTCTTTTGATTACTTCAGAACCACTGATCTTTCCCCGCTTTTTGTGAGTCTGCTGGTAGTGATTGTGAGATAGAAATTTCAAAACCTTCACCCTTATGACGACCAACAAAAGTCCTGATCACAGGAATTTAATGTAAAAGGCTGTCAGGCACACGTTCATCTTTTTGCTTTGACATTGGGTTACAAGCAGTGTGCAGTTGGACTAGTACTTATGATCTTTGTTTTGTGGATTTGTAAAAACAAAAACTAAAACTCCTGTTTTTATCAGATATTGTAAGGGCTTGTAGTGTGTGACATGCTGTTGCATTTGGCAGTAGGTAGATCCTACTTTAGAGGAAGATACATGGAGTGCAAAGACAGTATGCAGTTTTCCTTCAGCATCTGTAGGGAACTGGTACTAGGACCCCCCATGGGTGCTCAAGTTTCTTATGTAAAATTACATGTGCACATCCACTGTATATATTACATCATCTCTTGATTCCTTTTGGTAGCTTACTTATATAAGGTAAATGCCATGTAGATAGCTATTTTATTGTATTGATTACAGGAAAATGATAAGGTAAAAAGTCTATGTGTATTCAGAATATATGCTATTTTTTTTTTTTTTTGGTGGTACTGGGGATGGAACCCAAGAGCATTCTACTTCTGAGCTACACCCCCAGTTCTGTTTTTTAGTCTTTATATTTTTTGAAACAAGGTCTCACTGAGTTGCGAGAGGCCTCGCTAAGTAGCTGAGGCTGTCAGTGCCTCTCGAATGCTGGGATTACAACCTATGCCACTTTCCCCCCAAATATTCAACCCATGACTGATGGAGTTTACTGGTACAGAACCCCTGAGTACAGAGGGCCTATTGTGCTTCCACAGCGATTTCATCAGAAAATGATAGTAGATGGCGCACACTTGTAATCCCTGTGCTTGGGAGGCTGAAACAGGAGGATCACAGGCTTAGGGAGTTCCTTTTTCAAAATTAAAAATAAAACTATGACTGGGGGTGTAGCTCAGAGGTAGAATGACCCTGGGTTCAATCTCTAGTACTACCAATAAATAAGGAAAGAAAGAAAAGAAGGAAGGAAGGAAGGAAAAAGAAAGGAAATAATAGGAATAATGCAGAAGATGGATTAAGTTTATGGGTCATCCTTGGGTGCTTTCTTTCACCTTACGACATTTTCTCATATCAGTCTCTGATATGCGAAAATGCATATTCTTTTTAACTCTCTGCAATCACCTTGTTGGCATAGTTTATGACTTTAAAAGATAAGCTCTTCATTGAAGACTTGTTCAGAAGGAAACATGTCACTCTGCTAGCAAATTCCTCTTTTGTAGAGCTGTTTAGAACATGCGCCAAATAAAGTTCTTTATTGTCCGGGGAGGAAAAGGAAAGTGTGCCTGTGTCTTGCTTTTGGCTTCAAAGGAGAGCGTTCTTACTTAGCAAATATTTACAGAGTGCTGGGCCATGCATGGTTGTCCTGCTTCCCTTCTCTAGAGGACAAAGGGGTAAGATGTGCCTGTTCTCAAAGTAGTTTTGAGAGTAGTGATAGAAATATTCTTGAAGAAGTTAAGGCAAAACAAAGTGGGCATAAACGAGTGGAGAATAGGCTATTTGTGGGCAGAGTGTGGAATTTGCCTAAAACCATTCAGTAGAATCATTAACTCTTTAGTCCCTTTGTATATATTAGAGAACAAAAATCAGCCTATATCATATTAACGAGATGTGACTCAGTGTTTAAACTATTTATTTTCCTTGACAAATACTTGATAAATTAGCATGCCCCAACTCTAGCATCATCCTAGACTAGACAGAATAATGAATAGCATCATTATTTCTGATGTTGGCCTTTTTTGGAGAGATGTTGAGACATGCAATTCATCTGAATTTTCTTCTTTTTAACTCCCTGATTTAGGAGCAGATTAAAATACTCAGTACTGACAATCAAGTTTCAGAGCCCATGACTTTTAGGTTAACAGAAAAGAAAAATCCGTAAGAGCGAGGTGAGCCGTATTTCGCTTTAATGACAGGGTTTTAGATATGTGCACGATGCTCTTTTTCCTCCTGCTTTTCTTTGTGTGCAGGAAATAAAGCCGTAGTTTGTAGGCTGGCTTCCAAACTTTCAAACGGCCAATGTGCAACTGTGCATATTTTCAGAAGACCCCATTCAGCTGTGAAGTGTTCATTCCTTGTTTCCAGGGTTGAATCTGTATTTTAAGTTAGAAAATTCAGATTTTTTTTTATTGTGGCCCATTGTGAATATTTTAAATTGCATCTATCTCTTTAAAGTCCTCTGCATGAAAAGTGTCACGATGAGAGCTTGACGATTATGCTAAGTGAGATTAGTCAGTCACAAATAGTAAAAATTAGGATGCTCTCTCTAATATGCGGAAGCTAGGGAGAAAAAGGGTCATAGGAGGAACTCGAGATGAGGAAGGGAAAACCATAGCTAAGCAGATAGGGAGGTCAAATGAGGGGAATGGGAGGGAGGAACAGGGAAATTCCCTAATGTACATGATGTATATTCACAAACATATCAAAGTCAGTCACTAAACCAAGCACGAGAAGGAGGGAATGGGGTGGGAATTGGTTAAGGGCTAAATGAGTAATGTGTGCATGTATGCCCCTACTGTCATGTACTCCATTACGATGCATGACTACAATGCACCAATAAACAATTTAAAAAAAAAAGAGAAATTTTCAAGCTGGGTGTGGTGATGCACGCTTGTAATCCCAGCATTTGGGAGGCTGAGACAGGACTGCAGTTTGGAGACAGCCTCAGCTACTTAGACTCTGCGACTCAGTGAGACCCTGTTTCAAAATAAAGAATTAAAAAAGTAGGTCTGGGGGTATAGCTCAGAGGTAGAATGCTCTTGGGTTCCATCCCCAGTATCACCAAAAACAAACAAAAAAGATTTCAAGAGAATTTCAGGATATGGTTTCTGATTTTCTGAAGTTTATGGCATTGGGAAAATGGCCATTCATAAGTGGGATAATGAAAGAAAAACAACCAAAGACCTATCATTACCGACTATGATAATTAAAAAAAATAGTACTTGGGAAGCTGTGACAGGAAGATTGCAAGTTTGCAGTCAGCCTTGGCAATTTATCAAGGCCCTCTGTAACTTAGGGAGACCCTGTTTCAAAGTGAAAACAAATATAGGTCAGAAGTAGAATGCCCTTGGTTCAATCCCTAATATCTCTCTCTCTCTCTCTCTCTCTCTCTCTCTCTCTCTCTCTCTCTCTCTCTCTCTCCCCTTACTTAGTAGATGCCTATTCTCTTACATATATGACAGTACAGGGCACTCACTCAGCTCTGTGAGATTCAGGCACTGCTATCTTTCTGGGGCACAGGTGAGAAAGTGGAGACTTGTGAAGATGATGGTTAGGTAATCAGCTCCCGGATCACACAATAAGGTTCTGTGGAAGCAGGGACTTCAGGCCAGGAGTTTTGCTGTTTGCGTGCTTGCTTCTTTCCGTCAGTATACCAACTAAATATAAAACTATTCACACAATGCAGATTTGAGGCCTACTCCAAGTTAGTTCTGGAAAGCCTTAATGAAGGTGGTAAGATGTGAGAGAGGCTTTTTTAAGCATTGTGGTCATAAAACAGCAGAGACATGGAATGGACTTTGAAGTTTCACTGGCTTTGAAAGGAGGGACATATCAAATGGCCTGATCTGCCTCGTGGTTTGCGCAGTATTAGTTCTACTCTCACCTAATACCCTCTGCCCCAGCACTCGCCAAGATCAGCGACATCTACTTTTAGACTCAAAATCATTGCCACCTGTGAAGTTTCTGAGGTCACTTCTGAGTGACGGAGCACTCTGCCAATTGCTCGGTTGGAAGGTTTGCTAAATGATGCAATTGTAAGACATGTCTTTTAGCCCCCAAAAGAGTGTAGCAGACACTCTTATCCACTCAATACTGAAGGCATTAGGGTAATTCAGTTCATTTCTTTCACTGTTAAAAAGCAGAAACCAGTTGTCCACATTAAAAGAGGCAAACAAGCCATTGAAAATCAAGCAGCTCTATAAGCTCTTGGAGATTTCTGCTTAGCTTTTTCACTTACCTCCATATCCTCAGCTGAGTAATTACAGCGCGCGCGCGTGTGTGTGTGTGTGTGTGTGTGTGTATGTGCACATTTTTTGTGTTACATCCATATGTCCATGTGGGTTCCATCAATGCTTATGAAGTAGTATCCATAAGTTGTAACTAAAAATAGAATAGCATAAATGTATGAAGCTAAGGGAGCCAATGCCGAATGGGCTGATTTATACATTTTCACTGCAATATTGTGCTTACTGTCATTTTGTGGCTATTGGCATTGATTGCAACTATGGGCTTGTGAAAATACAAGGTGCTCCGGATCGAGGTAGAATAAAACAAAAAATGTTATCAGATACCTGTAGAGATGTGAATGTACTGTTACTTTCCGTAGCTGCTCAGGTTGGAGTGCAAATATCTGATAGGTACTGTTCAGAACACGAATCCTCATCTTAATGAATTGATTTCCCTTGCCCTTTTTCTTCCACTCTTGTTAAAATTTTATCCTACCCACACAGCACCAGTTCTGTCTGTGTTGGCTATTTGACATTAATGGATTCAAAAATATTTCCTCTTGATGTATCAACAGTTCTCAGAGACAGATACATCCACAGGGATAGATAAGTTTGGATTGGGATTAAAGATTCAATGCTTAGGTACAAATGTTTTGTCAAGAAAATCAAGCACCTGGATTTCAGCTCAATATTTCTGTGAAAAATGAAATTCATTAAACACATAGATTCTACAATGCTTATTTAAATACCAAGTAGGATTATTTTATATCCTAAGCACCATAGTAAACATTGAATATGTAATAGTAGATATAAACAGATAGTACAGTTATAAAATGTAGACATCTCTCAAGTTACAAATTGACCATTGCAGAAATAATGGCATCATATTAAGCCTTGCTGCTATTAAATTTAAGTAATCATTTCAGCAGTTTAAATATTATTTACAGATGCCAGTAAATATTTATTTTAAAGGGTCTACCAAGGCAAGGTTTACTTTGGATGTGTTAGTGAATATTTTCATGTGAAGAAAAAATGTCATTCATGCTTAAATTGACTGCTTTACAATTAAACAGGAAAAATAGCATCACAGAATCATGCAGAAGAGAGAAAACTCAAGTTTGAGTGGCAGCAGAGTACCATGAGTTTAAAAGGTCAGGCTGGTACAGGAGGCTCTCGTTGTGTCCGTCAGTGGCATGCAGAATTCTTTGACAAGCTGGAGCTGATACAGCTGAAAATATCTGCAGCCTTGGAAGCCTTGTACGTTTCAGAAGGTCATTTTGGCATCCTGGTAGGAGCACCGATTCACAGCGAAGGTCAATCTGGACAGCCAGGAAAGAAGATAGGTTGCTGAACCCAGCGGCTGTAGATTTTAGGGCGATTGCCAATTGCAGTAACTGAGCATTTGAATTGGTTGTGGTCCTCTTTCATTGAAATATTTATAGAGGAGGGAGCCTTACTTGTCGTGTGAATTCGAAATTCTTTTTTTTTTTTTTTCTCCCCTTTTCCTTCTGAAAGTTTAAGCATGCTATCTCCAGTTTTGCCCTGGTAATAGGACGAATGTTGCTTTCGTTTCTTCTATGTCTGATATAAACCCCATCAAAAAAGGATGTGAGTCTTACAAGAGCGAAGTGCACATCAAATATATCTGTAAAAAATAGATAGCAAAATATTAGAAGGGAAGAAGATGAAACAAGTACTTGAGATGAAATTGAGCACTAAATTCATCTCTCAGCTATCTGGCAACTGAAGCAAATGCTTCTTTAGGAAGAAGAAAAATCCTGCTTATTTAATACATATTTTTCCATATTTCATGTTCTGTTTCATTTTTAAACCTTAGGGTGTTTCGTTAAATATTCTAACTCTGCCCTTAGATGAAATCATTGAATGGATGAGTTCCATTTACTTAAGTGAAAGCTGAATACTTCAGCTTGGCTTTCCAGACCATTGCTGATTCAGTTCCAGCCCCAAATTCCCACCGTATATCCTGCCAGCCCCATTGAGCACAGAGACCAGTCCCTGTGCTCCTGGTCAACGCTTTGCCCTCTTCCTGCCTTTACTGTCTGTATTTCTGCAGTCTCGCTTGGCATTTCTTTTTGTCCCTGTCTAAGCAGATAAAAATAATCACTGTGTAAGGGCCAGAGATATGTAGCTCAATGGTAGAGCACTTGCCTAGGATTTGCAAAGTTGTGGGTTCAATCCCCAGCACTACAATAAAGGGAAAAAAATTATTCTGCCAAGTCTACCTGAGATGGCTTATCCATTTTGTAACCACCTCTGATCTCCCTCCCCTTTAACCTATCAGCTGTATTATTATCTCTGCCATATTCTTTCTTTCTTCTCTGTAGTTATTTGTTAGTTTTAGTTCCTTGATTAAGCAGCAGATTTCTCCAAGGCTGGATTCCCCAGTGTCTAGGCTACAAATAGAGGGTGATCAGTACAGAGGGAATATAATAAATATACACACCTTATTTTATCTCTGTATTGTTTGGCATCGGTGCATATGTTTATTCCTTTAATAGTGTTGAGTTCATCTGAATTTCTTTAAGGAAAATAGTTATTTCTGTAAGGCAGTAGAGGGGAAAAGGAAGTACAATTAGAGGAATAACATCTGCAATTTTTGTCAAAGAGGCATTTGGGGCATTAGGATGCAATTATTTTATTGTTTTTAGTTTGGGGCATTGGGATGGGGATTTTTTATTGTTTTCACTTTGGGTTTTCATTTTCTAAACCAACTTAAGATTTACCATTTTTTTCTGTGCCAACAGAATACAATGGCAAATAAGCTTGATACATATAAAAAGGAAACAATCACTAATGCCATTTCAAATGCTCAGGTCTTTCTCTCTGGTATACTTTTTATGGTTTGAGCAGTTGTCAAAAGGTCCAAAAACCTCTACCATCTTGTACTCCGTTAAGATGTATGACTACAGTGCACCAATAAACGTTTTTAAAAATGGTGTGACTCTACATACCTGTGAAGTGCTTAGAACATTACTTCTGGCTCCTTTCCTGTTCCTCAGACACCATTTTAGTGGTCGAGATAGATCAGCTTTACTGTACCTAGACTCTTTTAGCATAGATCCATTTTATACTTTCAAAGTGGACTTCCATTGTACCTCTGGAAGTTTTCTGCTGGCACTTTTCAGCTTCCTATAATGAAAACTCTGCATGTCAGCTCCTGTTGTTCGGGGGGCCAAAAAAAAAAAAAAAGTCATGTTTAAAGACTTCTGTTTCACAACAAAATTGTTTTTTCCATCAGCTAATGAGTATTTAGAACTCTGTTATCTATTTAACCTAATAAGCAGTTTTAATTGAGACAAATCTCAATATCTCTCTCTCTCTCTCTCTCTCTCTCTCTCTCTCTCTCTCTCTCTCTCTGTTTTTTGGGCTTCTGTTGTATTTATAGTCATTGTTATTTTCACACAGTTTGATAACTAAATCGCCAGCATGTGTGCGATTAAAGGTTAGGCATTTGGAAGCAGAAACTGGGATTTTTTTTTTTTTTGTGCAAGTCTGGATATGAAACCCAGGGACATTTGTTCGTTTAGAAATAAGACTTCAGAAGTCTAGGAGATGGTTATATTATCCTGAAAAAAGTCAGCGGACGTAGCCAACCACCCTTGTAATCTCAGTACTTGGGAGGCTGAGACAGGAGTATTGCAGCTTCCAAGCAGCCCAACAGCTCAGCGAGGCTTTTAGCAACTAAGTGAGACCCCATTTCCCAATAAAATATAAAATAGGTTTTGGGGGTGTAGCCTGGAGGTAGAAGGACCCTGAGTTCCAACCCCAGTACCACAAAAAAAGAAAAAGTCAGGAGGAAAACTTTATTTCAAGATATGAGATATTATTTGCTTTTGTCGAATAACAGTAGAAGCAATGAGTTGTGGAGAAAAACTAAATAAATGCTCAACTTACCCTCTGTAAAATACCAGATGATCACCTTGTGTATTTGGTGTATAAACCAAAAGAAAGAATTTCTCTACATGTATAGAATGTAGCACAAGCTAACTTTTCAAAACTTAACCTCTTCAAAGGCTATTACTTAACTTAGGAGAATACATTTTACTTCTATTAAATAAATAGTGGTTCTTATTGCAAGAATATTAAGGAATTTATTTTAAGTCTTATTTTTCTATTAGCTTTAGCACAGAAGGTTTACTTGAATTTAAATGAAGGACCAGGTTTTTTTATACATGAAGGAAATGATTTGACAAATCCCAACATTTTTTTTAACATTTTCCCTTATTTTTGGGGTACACATGCTCAAACACACATGTACATTCTTGTTTCATATTTTATGTATAAGAACAATTTATTTGCTCATTTTAAGTGACAGACCAGATATCTTCATTGTTTTTCATTTTTGTAAAATAATTTTATTATTACAAATTTTTATTCCTTGAAATAGGTAAGGAGCCCAAGTATCAGTCTCTAATATATTTCTTTTACATGTGTGTGTGTGTGTGTGTGTGTGTGTGTGTGATTTTATATTAATAATTTGTTTGACATTTAAATGATAGGACAATATTGAAAATTCTGACATTGCTCCCTGGCTGCTCTTTTAATTTATCTAATGTATTCTTTAAGATGCACTGGAAGATTTTTTTTTAAACAAAATAAGTTGCTTTTGTATGAAAACTTGGAGTGAACTGTTGGGCAGGGCTAAAACAAATGTTTAGAGTCATGGCAGACAGTATGTTAGGCGGTATATTGTATTAGGGTGGTGTGGAGGGGCATTCATAAGTTAGAAGCATAATATCAATAACAATAACTTGTTTTACAAAATTTTATAGTTATATTAGTTTTATGAAGTCTTTGATAGAATGTAATCAAAGAGCACGCCCTTAAAACTTTAAACAAGACATCCTTTCAAACAATGTATTTGGTGCTGTTAGAAAATTATTGGGTAAAAATATAGTCTACAGCCCTAGTGAGAGTAATACTTTAGCTTTAGTTGACTTGCCAATGATTGCCAATATTATATGGGACGCAGAATAACCTCTGGAGTTAGGTAAAAATATAGAGTCCTGGTCTCTAGCCTGAGTGTATCTGGAGTAAGTCTCAAGAATATGTCTTGTTAATAGTCAGCCACAAGTGACTGGCTCAGGTTAGTTCAAGAATCGCTTTGGATCCTGGAAGGATCACTGTTGGCTTTGTTCGGTTTTAGTAGCCAGCTGCTGTTGCAGTCTGGTTTGCTGTGGAAAGCTGGTCCTTGCCTTTTAAGAGCCTGGGATGCTGATGGAAACACATGACACTCAGTCACTGTGTTACTGACAAGGTGCAGCCAGTCCTTCCTGCCTCCTCACGAGATAGAGCTTTTCTAGAATGCACGGGCTTTATGTACAATTAAAATAATTAGGGAAAGGTTATGGATTTTTTCCTGTTTAGCAAAGGAATCGAATCTCAAGCTTCCCTATTAGTTTGTCCAAGACATAATCCCAAGAATAAAATTTGGATCTCATCTCCTGAGAAACATGGGGTTAGTTTTACTCTGACAGTGTGGCAAAATCGTATTGTTAAAATGAGAATAGATGCTCTGGCAATGGCCGCATCCTTTAAAAATCCCCTTTTGGATACTTCTTTATCCGGTAAACAGAGAGAGAGAGAGAGAGAGAGAGAGAGAGAGAGAGAGAGAGAGAGAGAGAGAGAGAGAGAGAGAGGAGGGAGGGAGGGAGGGATGGGGAGAGGGAGGGAGGGAGGGAGGGGAGGAGGAGGAGGAGGAGGAGGAGGAGGAGGAGGAGGAGGAGGAGGAGGAGAAAGAGAAAGAGAGAGAGATATGCAAGGTGAAGGGAGAAAAGCTTATTTTCTAGTAGGGCATCTGTGCATATGCAGAAATTATATAAAAGTATATAGTATGATCTTGGTTATTTTTAATTGGAAATATCCCCTTGGTTCAGGAAGACTCCCCAACTCAAGACTTAGAAATGATCCCCTCTGGATCCCCAACCTCAGGAGTTACTACCTGGAAATAAGTATTTGGGCCACTTGAGTTTTTCAAATTTCTAAGGTGTAGCCTTAGCTAGTTGGATAAGGCTTGTAATCCCCGCACTTGGGAGGCGGAGACAGGAGGATCATGCTGGTTCAAAGCCAGCCGGGCTGGCTTAAGAAACCTTGTTTCTAAATAAAAAATATAAAATAGGTCTGGGAGTGTATCCCGGAGGTAGAAGGGTTTCCAGGAACCCCAGTAGCACAATAAATAAATAAATAAATAAATAAATAAATAAAATAACAGGAATTGAGAAACTAATATTACACGTGTTTCCATTGATTAACTGCCATATATAGGCTAACAGTTGAAAAGATCTTTGTAAACTACAAAGATAGGCTTTAAGTTCTGTTTATAGGAGAAAAGACACATCATACTCTTTTTTGCATGTTCCCACAAGAGAATTTAAAGTGTGAGTTTAAGAGGAGTGTCTTTTCAAAGTATAGCTTAAATTTAATCATTATAGAAAATGTTATTAATTGTTGGCAAAAGCACATTTTGGTAAATATTTTCTTGAAAGAAGTTTGTTTTTCTAGCTCAAAGTTCATATATGAAAACATGTTACGTTCTAAGATTTATACTGTTTAAAGCACTTGAATACAAGTATAGTTTTATATCTGCAATTGCAGTGTTGCTTAAAATAGTGAAAATTTGGCATTAACTTAGGTGATGATTAATTAGTAAAGTATTGGATATATAGTGGGGTAATATGAAGTTGTTAAAAGCAAGCATATGGATCTATTTCTCTTGACATAGAAAGATCATTAATTTATATTTATATTTTTACTGCAGAATATTAACATAATTTGTTACTAAACATGAGCTTGGGAGTTACTGTGGAACCTCCCCCAAAGAATATTAAATAGGCCCATTGAAGGGGAAACATGAGTTGTCAATGCACATCTTTGTTTTGTGATATACCTTACTCTTTTAAGCCAGGTAAAAACAACTGAGACTTGATTCGCTATTAGTGAAATCGTTATTCCTATTTGTATATAAGCATATGTGAACTTGTGATTTTTTTAAAGAAAAGCTCAAGTCAAACAGATAACCTTGTCATTTGCAATGAAAACAGAAGACTTTGGTAATTTAAGAGTGTGTTTGAAATTGTTATAAACCTAGCTTTTAATTTCAAAGATATAAATCTGTCAAAATACTCATATTATTGTAAGGTTGAACTGTTAGGACCAATATGGCTTTGAGTATTAAACTTGGAATAAGAAGTATCTGAGTGACAGAGCAAAGACTTTTATGGATTATGTGGAAAGGAGGAAATATTTGTATCACTAAAAATTTATCAGTTTTATTTTTTAGGATGCTTTCAGGTTATTCCATGTTTTAGTCACATATAAATTATTTTAGCCATTATAGTCTGAAGAATAATTATTTTAGATCTCTTAAATAGTAAACAGATTTTTTATAATTTCTCACAATGATTCACAATCAAACAACATATTTTGGGTAATCTTTATAGAAATGTGATAGCAAAATTTACCTGAGTTTATTTTATATTTATTATTATTATTATTATTATTATTATTATTATTTTGTGGTATTGGGTATGGAACCCGTCTCCGGGCTACACTCCCAGACCTATTTTTTTTTACTTATTATTTGGAATCAGGGTCTCTTACGCCAGCAAGGCTGGCTTTGAACATGCGTGATCCTCCTGTCTCCACCTCCCAAGCATGGGGATTACAAGCCTGTGCCACCACACTCCGCTATATTACATTTTAAGTCAGACATTTGGAAATTCAAGATCTTTTTGTTAAAATACAGCTTTTGTACTTAGATTTAGTTGTTAGTATTGAGGGCAATTGCCCTGTTACATTTTAAGAAATTCTAGTGAGCAGTGTGTGGTGGCACACGCCTGTAATCCCAGGATCTGGAAGGCTGAGACAGGTGAATTGCAGGTTCATGAACAGTCTCAGCAATGTAGTGAGGATCTCAGCAACTTAGGGAGACTCTATTTAAAAAAAAATAAAGAAAGAAAAGAAAAGTGCTGGGGGTGTAGTTTGGAGATTGAATGCCATTGAGTTCAAGCCCCAGTGAAACACACACACACACACACACACACACACACACACACACACACTCACCCATGCACGCATGCACACAAACACACACACAAAAATGTTTTAAAGATGTCACCAATTTCAGTAAGAAGAATGTTACTGTTTAGAAGATACAGGGGTTGCATTAAAAAAAAATGAGATTTTTGGCTCTTAGATACTATGTCAAGTAAAGTATGCCTCATTTAAGTCAGGGTTGAAATCAGAACCGCCATCCGGGCACTGCTGTGGGAGTCACAACTCCAGAGGGTATCACATTCCATTTAGCAATCACGGTTTTGTAATGCCGGTTTCACTCTGATGGATTCTGGTAGTTTCAGTACACCATTCTTTCTGAAAATTGCCAGGACATTGAGATTCGATATTTTCATGATTTAGTTTTTGAGCACCTCACAACACTGGTAATTTCACTATAGTCTGTGTTCTGATTTCTGTTTTTCATCTTGAAATACTAAATGTTTTAGAAAGATCAGATACAACTTCCTTAGGCTAACAAGATAATGTCTTTGTTTCATATATGAGTAAATAAAATGCTAAAGGATTAGTGTATTCTCCTGAAGAATGATGAACCAGTATTCACATTTTTAACTTATGATATCTTTTTGTAGAATAGAGGGAAATGGTAAAACACTGTGTGTTTGAATGTCACCAGAAAAATGTCAATGTTCCTTTCTTTTGCTAGAAATGAAGGCTGGTTCTGTCAAAAATGTTCAGATAATTATCTAATGTTTTTAAAATTTGCAAAGCCACACAAAACTGTTTTGAATTATTTTGTGGCTAGGAACATCTTTCAACTTCACAATCAAGAAGGTGTTTAATTTAATTTTTTTGTTTTTAAACTTTCATTGGTACCATGCAATTATACATCATAGTGAGACTCAAAGCGCTGTAAGCATACATGTGGTTCTGTTTTTAGCTTCTCTGCCTCATGCTCTCTTTCTAACCAGTGGCACTAGGTGCTGGTGCTACTTAGTTTTAAAGGTGACATCTTAGCCGGGCGTGGTGGTGCACACTTTTAATCCCAACATTCGGGAGTTTGAGACCAGAGGATCGTGGTTCGTGGACATCCTCAGCTATTTAGTGAGGCCCTCTGCAACTTAGTGAGACCCTGTTTCAAAATAAAGAATAAAAAATAGGGCAGGGGGTGTAGCTCGGAGGTCAAATGCCCCTGGGTTCCACCCCCAGACCTGCAAAAAAAAAAAGAAAAAAAAAAAAAGAAAAGGTAGGTGACATCTCCAGGGGTATTCAGCTGTGCATTAAGAGCTCCAGCCTTGTAACTTGCAGACTATACTACAGATTAATATTCAGATATACTTAGAAAAATACCAGACACGTTATTTTGTTTCTTCCTCTGGGCCAAGTGCTATCTGGATGCAGTACCAGTGCAGCAAGTACCTTGCCCCTGGGGCTCTCATGCCAAGGCTCAGAACAAAAGACAGTAGGATCCAGACACTATTGGACTCTAATTTCTTTACCATAATATTACTAGTTGTTAATTGGCATGAGGTTATGCCCTTCTCGTATCAAGTTTGGGCTTTTGAGAGGCACAAAACGTTGAGTCCTTCCACAGTGGCTAGACAATCCTGTGAGCAGAAAACTGTAGTAGAGACTGGATAAAGGCCTGTTAAGGTGCTAAGCTAGTGTCTGATATACAGAGGATACTAGTCCACTGTGATGATTGCCTTCTAGTGAACTTAGACGTTATTTTCTTATTTTGCCTGAAATAGGAATCAGTTTGAAATTCTTTAAAATCATTATCTGTTTAGAAGCTTTGTGTTTTATTTTTGATTTCGATATAAGTATCACTTGTCTAAGTTAGTTGCTTCTGGAATTCTACTCCTTAGCCATAGTTCATCCCTTAACTAAAACACCGTTCCTTATCTTTCCAACGACAGACTACTTGATGATTTAGGGTACCGAACAACTATGAAGGGAGTTTTAAAAGAGTGCTTTGAAGCCGGGCGTAGTGGCGCACGCTTGTAATCCCCGCGCTTGGGAGGCGGAGACAGGAGGATCACGCAGGTTCGAAGCCAGCCACGGGCGCTGGCTTAGGAGACCCTGTTTCCAAATAATAATATAAAATAGGTCTGGGAGTGTAGCCTGGAGGTAGAAGGGCTTCCAGGAACCCCAGTACCACCAAAAAATAAAAAAAACAAAAGAGTGCTTTGAGAGACCTTGGGTTACTTCTCTGAGTTAGTAAATACAGCTTTCTTTTCCTGGCAGCAGCCTGTCTGAAATGTGTCTGACCAGCAGACCACAGTGGCCGCTTCTGTCTTTCCAGAGAATGCATGAGTGAAAGTCATCTTTTTTTTTTTAGCAGTATTTCCAAACTTCAGTCATTTGCATATCTCCTGGATGATTTTTGTCAATATATTTACTCAGTCTTTGTCTCTTTTTCATCCTCTTCACTATTAGAGATTGAATACAGGGGTGTTTTACCACTGAGCTAGCCCTTTTTCTTTTACTTATTTACTTTTTAGTACTGGGGATCGAACCCAGGGATGTTCTATATCTGAGCTCCTCCATCCTCAACCATTTTTAGTTTTTATTTTGAAACAGGCTTTCACCAAGTTGGTAAGGGTCTCACTAAATTGCTGAGGCTGGTCTCTAACTGTGAACCTCCTGTCTCAGTCCCTCAAGTACTGGGATGATAAGCATGCCCTTCTCTGCTTGTCCTTTTTTATTTCAAAACAGGGTCTTGCTAAATTGCCAAGGGTGGCCTCAAACCTGCAATCCTCCTGTCTCAGCCTCTCAAATACTGGAATTACAGGCCTGTGTCACCATGCCTGGATTATTCTTCTATTTTTTTCTAAGCTGTTACAGTGATATAATCACAGACTCAGTGGGCTGGTTTTAGCATTCTAATGCATCTGTGCGAATCCTGCTTGTGTATCACCTGAAATCGCCATGGGTACAACTGGTAGAGAGCTTGCCCCTCATGGAGAAACACTATCTCAGCTTTTTCCTATAAGAGACTGAATATTGCTGAAGCCTGCATTAACCCATTCAGATCACAGTCTTTCCTATATAATAAATGACAAATCTGTTTCTCTATTTTAGTACCTTAGTAGCTAGAGTAATGGCTGTGCAGCCTCTGGAAATGCTTAGCTGTCTGTTTGTGTACTAACATCTTTGTTAATATTTGGGACAAGCCTTGAGGAAAACTGTTGTGTGAGCAAATTTAGTTTGCTAAAGTACTGCATTGCTAATTGCATTGATATCAGTGACTGGGAGAAGTTATGGTTTTGAGAAAGATACCCTTCTTTTTATCTCCAAACTTACCTACTTGGTGATTTGGTCATATCTTTCTTAGACTTGATCCTATCTTACTAAAGACTGCTTTAGTAAGCTGTGGTACATACCTGTAATCCAGAACATTGGAGCTTGAGACGGCATGATCATAGGTTCAAGGCCAGCCTCAGCAATTTAGGGAGACTCTGTTACAAAATTAAAAAAAAAAATTAAAAAGGTCTGAGGGTATAGCTTGGAAGTAGAATTTCCTTGGGTTCAATCCCTAGTACTAAAAACAAAAGCAAACAAAAAACAACAACAAAAATTCTCTTAGTAAATAAAACAGTAATAAATGATCTTGAGATAATTATGCAGTTGACTCCCTCAAAGATAACCTATCTCAACATCAGAAATATATAAAGAAAATCCCCCCAATTCCCAGGTAACTATTCTGGAATGTAAATGGACCAACTTCTTCATAATTGACTGGGATTACAGGCCTGTGATTAGCAAACCTATGTGACTGAGAGATTTAAGCCTGCTTATAGAGTCCATCAGTTTTCCAAAACAGAATTTTATTCTTATTCTATATCTATTTATATTATACGGAAATACATATGAACCTTAAATAGATATTTACATCATGACTTCCAGAGTATAATATCAGTATCATTCAACTAATATATATACATTTTTGTCTATAAGAATAATTATTGATGAGTCCCCATGATTTTTTTTCCTTATTTTTCTACTTTATCCTTGATCTTTTTCTTGGTTCTACACCATTCCCTCACTTTATTTTCTCCTTTATTTTGTTTTTATTTCCCCCTTGTATTCATCCTTTTTATACTTTTATTGAAACATTATAATTATACATCGTAGTGAGATTCAGAGTGGTACATTCACCCATGCACCCATCTCTTAGTGTATCTGTCTTAAAGTGGAAGACGTATGTAACTTCTGAAGAAGAAATTGGTTTTTGTTTCTTATGGCAGAAAATGCTTCTTTGTAGAATATGTTATATAGATGAGCAACTCTAGATTTTGACTTTATCAGTGGGTTAAAAAGGGCTTGTTGTACATGTTTCAAACATTTTGACTCTCACTGCAAAACTGTTAAGTTCCCCAAGCAATATTTTCCGTTGATGTTCAGGGAAGCTCTTTATAACATATAAAAATATATAGGTATATATATGCATATATATGTCAAAAAGTTGATATAAGTAGAAAATTGTTTGCCAATTGGTAGATATCTTTAAAGTAGAAATATTTCCTTTATAAATTATTTAAAAGCAAAACTTATTTTCAGGGAAAATATGCTTATAAAAACATCGCACAATCTGGATATTACCCCTACACTTTTAAACATCATCTATAAAACAAAAACCCATTAGTAGTTGAAGTAATGTCTTGAGAATTCAATATTGAGCCAAACTCAATGAAATCTTATTTACTAAAACAGTTATGAAAATTTTTAATCTTTCCTGAAATTCTTTTGAATAAAATCCTTTTGGATAAAAATAGAAATACAAGATAATCTGATGTCGGCAATTTAGTCGAATCAGTTTGTAGGATATAATCTAAGGTTTTTATGCAAAGTACCCTATGCCAAGGGCTCACAGATTATTAGGTCCAGTTAGACTAAGAACATATACAGGTCACTATTTATTTTAGTTGTTTGGTATCTACACCTGGCTAATTATAAATATGTTGGTTATCATCTATGAATATATTATTTATAATCCAATAGTAAAAGAAACCTGCAAATATGTCTTCAGTAACACTTTTTGAAGTAAATAGAATTCTTCTGCTGCACAAAATTACCAAAACACTTACTTGAAAGGATTTTAGTTAATTAAAGCAAATTTTATGCTTGAGTGGCAGCCTCAAGTAGTCTATAGGATGGCAGAAATGAAAAATAATCAACTCCCAAAATTAATTTTATCGTTGTACTTAGACATAGACACCAAGTAATGCAGATGTTTCTAAAGGTGCCGTTCTCTTCTTTCCTGTTGTTTGGGTCTCATAGATCAACCCCAAACATTTTCATGCCATTGGAAATGCATCTTTACATTTGTGTTTATTTCTGTTAGTATGAATAGAATTAATTCATCTACCTAACATTAAAAAAGCATGTTGTAGTTCCAGACCTTGGGGCTTAGGGGTGTGCACCCTGTTGTCAGGGGCATTATAACCTTGTAGGAAGCCACATGAAATACTGGAAATATTCTGATATGGAACAATGTTTAGCATAGTTGGTGTAGCTTAACAGAGAAGGTGATACCTGAGTAGCAGCTTAAATAAGGATAAGGAGCTTGCCAGGTTGCAGGGAAGAGGATTCTGTATAAAGCCAGGCAAAGGGCAGCGTGTGGCAAGGCCCAGGAGCCCTCAACAGTCAGGAATATGCAAACAGATTGGTGTGTGCCAAAACCCTCAGCCCTGGGGTCTGTACAGATGCAACGGGGCCACCAGGAAGAAGCTAGAAGGTAAAGTGTGTCAC
Organism: Muscardinus avellanarius; assembly: GCF_963383645.1. Taxonomy (NCBI): domain Eukaryota; kingdom Metazoa; phylum Chordata; class Mammalia; order Rodentia; family Gliridae; genus Muscardinus; species Muscardinus avellanarius. The sequence goes on from NC_137790.1 coordinate 117,507,791, forward strand.
CTCATGCAAAGGAAGGGCTCAAAAGAGAGCATGGAAACCTTGTTAAAGGTCAGAGGAACTCAAGGACTCCATACAGTCTTTAAATCTGGTTTCATGAGAGATCCTCCACCTTTGGAGAACAGAAAAGGGATGGGTGTGGAAGTCAGACCGACCTGGATTCAGAGGCGATTGGAGAGGAAGAACCCCCCAAGCAGCACGTGCGGCTGATGCTGCTTTAGTTATTGGGGATGACAGATTGAGAGCATTTGAGAGAGGAGGATGCCTACCTAGCTAGTTGGGCCAGGGACCTCTGCTTCCTGCCCTGCTACCTCCTCCAGGTTAGAGTTGGTTCAGCATGTTTAAAGACTAAGGAAGAACTGCAGGAAAGGCAGAGCCTGCATGTACAGAGGGGCTGAGAAAGCAAAGAGGCCTTGGGAAACAACAGGCAAGTTGTAGATCTGTGGAAGTGGCGCTGTAGGCAGGAGGAGAAGGACTTCTGAGACCCAGAAGGCAGACAAGCAGGCAGGCTGGAATTCAGAGATCATTTTTAGTTGATGGTGAGAAAAACATGGAGGAAGAGGGCCCTGAGAATGGTGAGTTTAGGAAAATTGCTATGTGGGCAGAGAGGGGGAGCCGTCCAAGGCCAGGGGAGGATCCCAGGCAGTGTGAGAGCCTGTGACCCTGGAACATGGTGGTCAGGCATGTTTTCAAGTGTGTGAGTGTCCATACATGTGCTTGTGTGAGTATGTTTGTGTGTATGTGTCTGTGTATTTTTGTGCCCTAATCACAATCCTGATAAAGTAATTGATAATTTAATGCACCAGAACTTAGGGAACTCCATCTCCTCTTCCCATCACTGTGCTGAGATGAACAGTATTGTTTCTACCCTGGGGAAAATGTTACCTAGAGGATGAGACATGTAAGAAAACATACCAGTGCATCGGGCAGGAGATGTGGAGGTCATTCCGAGAAGGTGCTGTTAATCTCTTAAGTGGATAGATATGGAGGAAATGGGATCGTGGATGCTTCCTGGAGGAAGTGACATCTCAGCTGGCTTTATAAGAGGTGAATGTTTGCAAATGAATTGCTTGGAGGTAACAGAGATTGCCCCCACACACATGGTTCCTGCTAACACTCTGAAGTCTCAGAGAAATGCTGGATGTAGAATATATAGGAGGGCACACACAGCTTAGCGTTTTTAACTGAACTGACTTTGAGTGTATAGAGCTAGACATTAGGGCCTGAAACAATTGTGAAAACAAACTTATTTCTTAAGCACTTGGATTTTTTTTTTTCCAGTACTGGGGATGGAACCCAGGGGCATTGTACCTCTGAGCTACACCCCCGTTCCTATTTTTTAATCTTTTTTATTTTTTGAAACAGGGTCTTACCAAGTTGCGAAGGGCTTTGCTAAGTAGCTGAGGCTGTCTGTGTGCCACCACATCTGGCTGGGTTGGTTATTTTAATCTCTGTCAAAAGTGTCAGTGTGGCTGGGCTTGTAATCCCAGCATTTGGGAGGTTGAGACAGGAGAATCTAGATTTGTGGCCAGCCTCAGCTACTTAGTGAGGCCCAAACAACTCAGTGAGACCCTGTTTCAAAATTAAAAAAAAAACAAAAAAATAGGGCTTGGGGTGTAGCTGGAAGGTAGAATGCCCCAGGGTTTCATCCCCAGTACTGCCAAAAAAAAAAAAAAAAGTTTCAGTGTTACAACAATGTTTTCTGAACTGTTTGGAAAGGTTGTTTTTAAAAATATAATTAGTGTTAAGAATGATAGTGTTAATCTTAAAAGAAAAATTTTCCAGTTATTTATGTTTTGGTATATCTATATATTCATGTTCCATATTCTGAATTTCTGGAAATTATAAATATAACCAAAAGCAGTAGACTAGTTTTGGCATATAAAAAAATAATCGTATTTCAACGTGAATAGACTGTGTCTGTGCCTTTCTGGAAGGTGAACCAGTTTCTGAAGCCTTAGTGCCTTCATTGGCAACACTCAGACAGAAAATGTATACTTTTATTTCTATAACAGTAAAAGGAAAAAGTGTATACTTATATTTCCATAACTAGTACAAATTTTCTGGGAGTTTTTCACCCTGATTAAAAGAGAAAAGTTGTAAAAGTCAAG